>NC_090321.1:13169024-13802829 GCF_040869045.1 Eurosta solidaginis
CTACATCTGCTATCACTGACCAAGCCTAATTTAAAGGCATGTGACGCCAGAAGGCAGTGTCAAGTCAGAATACCCGTCGTGAGTCTACAGTCCTCTCATTTTAATGATAGAAGCAACTTTGTTAGCCTAAGGTTGTAAGACCTACACATAACCTTCGACACTTTACAGCCCCGCGCTTGAACCCACGCCTTTCCCGCTTGGTCGATCATGTGCACCTCTCGCCTTCGCTTAATCTCGCCCAGTCTAATTGGGACGTCTGCGGAGCAAGCTTCAATGGATGCGCCCTTTTTAGCTAGTTCGTCCGCTTTTTCATTCCCATCTATTCCCATATGCCTTGGGACCCAATATAGATGTATGCTTCTCCCTGTCCCGATTCTCTCCAGAGACTGCTTACACTCTAACACGCATTTAGATGCTGTGCTATGCGAGATTATTGCCTTAATTGCTGCTTGACTGTCAATATAAAAGTTAACACGGTTGCAGCTTAAGCTATTAAGCTATTATATAAGCATCGCGGGTAGAAAACTTTTAATTTTACATTGAAATTGTATGAGGCAAAGCTTGGCTTGTTTTGGCTCATATAGCCACCATATGATGTTACTTTTTATTCTGCGTCATGTAGTAGCTCCCAAATTCCAACCTTCGCTAACACTAAAACTGCATCGCCAAAAATCTCTAGAACAGCATGCAATGCGCAGAAAAGTATGCAACATTTAGTACTATATGGTCAATAGGAATACCAGCCTAACTCCTATACTTTTACAGAAGACATAGGTGGTTATTCCTTATGACAACATGATACTTAATGTTGCATGCTTTTCAACGCATTGCATGCTGTTCTAGAGATTTTTGGCGATGCAGTTTTAGCGGTAGCGAAAGTTGGAATTCGAGGGCTGCTCTACCAAACTGCATTTACGCCATTTTCGAAGAAAATGGTACTTAAGCCGACGGTATGGCTGAAATTTAGATCGAGGTTGCCATCCGATTGAAATGAAAACAAAAAAAAAATTTTAAATATGCCAATATGGTTAATCGACGCAAGGTATTTCAGATAATTTGTTCAATAAAAATATTTCTTAGCAAGATTGGCACCTGTGAAGCTGTAGATGCTATGCCGTTAAAACAACCATCTCCAATTGACATCCCTCATAATTTCAACAAAAGCTCAAATGCATAATTTTGATACTATTTTTTAAATTGTTGGTCGTTAAAAGAATGAGCTTTTAAGAGTATGCAACATACAACAACAGCAGCTGGATTGGGCAACAACAAGCAGGATGTTAGATCGTTACGCACAGCTGTCACAGAAATTATGGTTATTGCTTTTATGGCCTTATTAACAAGTCGTTGCCACTACTACGATTGCTTTAAGAAGATATTTGCATTTAAATTGCTGCAAAAGCTAAACAAAGTTGTGGGTGTAATGCTATATCCTTTTGTGAATACATAAATAAAAGGTGCGGCGTTGTTGAAGAGATTTAAAAGAGTTCATAATTTTAAAACAACACAGTATTAATAAATCAAAAAATAATAGACAATCTTACTTAGGAAAATTAACTGAACGGAAAATACATATTTCTAAGCATCGTACCGAGGACACTAAGTCATAAATTGTACGAAATCCTGGAAGTTTTAAAAATCACTTACTCACATACTTGTTTTGCTGTAATTTATACCTTACATGTATTTTTGTATGTTCCCTGCAGGAACTTGAACGCATTCTAGATTAATTTAACATTAATAACAGTAGCATGTAGTCTCTCAACTTTGTAATGCAGTTAGTAAATTAAGCCCCTTTCCATATTGGCGGGTCGTAGTAGTAGACCTTAACAACTAGTCCTAGCGCTGCGTTCTTTTTTAACACGCTTATATGAGCTTCACTTGTATGTATGCTTGTTTATAACTCTCTAGGCTAGGCGCGCAAAGGAGAGTTAGACCCATCTAGCGGCCATTATTGAAGTCTCGCGACAGTTTTTAAATAACACGCTACAAAACGAGTTGTACTTAATAGCGGAGACACAGAGGTTCCGTGCTATGGTGCTATCAACATCTAATATCTAAGTGGATTGGGATACTAAAACGGCACCATATTTGGTGTTTTTTAGTTTTGAAAACTATGTTTATTATTCTGATTTTTGCCTAACCGCATGATGTAGTGTAAACAGCTAACAATTTCAATGCCAAATGAGTAAACCAGTTAATATGCTACCCTGTAACAAAAAGAGTCTAAATTTTAACCAACACAAAAGGGGCATTTGCTAATTGTTGCTGACAGAGCAATTCACACGATTCAATACAGGTGTGTGTACAACGCACGACTAAACCAAATTTGCATTCAGGCAAATTTGCTGACATTGCCTTTCCCACAGACGTCACAGCTCAACACAAGTGTGTAGGTACTTATTTGTGTTCAGTTGTATATAGGTATGTCAGTATGTATGCTTAAAGTAAATATGTATTATGGAATATGTTTAGAACAATTTAGTATAAATAAGCTAACAATATTTAAATAAAGATTCATTCACTCATTCGCACTTACACCTCACAAAACAGACTATTCATTTTCCACCTTTTATAATGATGCAATAAAACCAGACATGTGAAGTCAATATTACAGAACGGAGTCGCATTTGGCAATACTCGCCCTCATAAATTTAAGTGTTGCTTCATGACTTATCTATCTACAGCGTTGATTTTTTCAGTATCATAAAAAATACTACATTAATGCCTTACTGCAATATGAAGTAACGTGCAGGAAAATAACGCCTGCAGTCTGTATTTGTTTTTGTGGGAGAGTTTATTTCCCTCTCCTGAGAGGAAATGTAAATGTTTTAGTAAACGGTACTGAACGGCTGGATCTTCAGAGAGTATCACATTGTTCACAACTATGGAATGTGGAAACATACTGCTGACGTCAATGAGATGATTGATGATATGGAACAATATTTTGAAGCTGCGGATGAGTATCTGAGAGGCTTGTAATACGAAAACTCGTTATTGATGATATATGGTCTCAAAACCGAACATTTATATATGTAAATCAAGCATTGAGGTATGCTCATTGAGCAGAATGAGGTGGCTGGTTTAAAAACATACATATAGGGCAGAGGCTTTACAGCAACGATACTTCAACAAATCAGAGGTTATAGATTTACCTGATGGCGAAAGAAAAAACGTTGGCTTATCAGAGCTTTATTTTTAACAGCTCTGTCTTACCCTGGGAACAACATGAAATTCTGCCAGCCGTATGATCAATTCCGTCAAACATTGTTCTGACTTCCTCTATCTTTCTACCTCCCTCTCCTCTGTATAACCGTTTTCATTTCTTATCTCCTCTACCTTCCGCATTTTCTAGTTTACCTTAATCGGCTCATTAAATTTTCCTACCCTTTTCGTTCTTTCGTAGATCTTCCAGCATTTCCTCTTACTCTTATCCAAGTCTTACTCTCACTATAACTTTTAAGCTTATGCTTATTCTTAATTTTCCAGTTAACCCCTTTTTAAACGGTTTTATTTAGCTTGACTTGACAGGCCGGCCGGCCGCACGGCAGTTGTGAACGAATTTTGTAATTAAAATTTAAGTAACTTCACGATAAGCTACAAGCTTGAAACTTGGAATATAGTTCAGGGCCCGATGACAATGCAATAATAAGAAAACAACTCCGAGAGGTGGCGCATGGATCGAAATATTTCAAAAAATCGTATTTGTGGTCCGATTTGGTTCATATTTGGAACACATAATACATATATGTATAGAAAGCGACCTATGCAAAAAATCGCCACTAGGTGGCGCAAGGATCGATATATTCAAAAAAATCGTATTTGTGGTCTGATTTGGCTCATATGTGGAACACATAATACACACAAGAAATAAATAAATAAATAAATAATACATACATGAATAGAAAGCGACCTATGATGTCCGATTAGGCTCATATTTGGAACAAATATTACATACAGTCCGGTAGAAGTGACATCAAAATATTTTGGAGTTAGAGGAGGGACAAGCATTCGTGGCGCAGAGTCGAGTAAAGTCTTTGGAAGGATTATGTATTGAGGACTTAGATTGCAACAAATTGTCAGGAAAGAGTTCTTGTAATACTGAGTCACTAAATGAACTAAATAGAATAAGAAATAATAGACAATCAAATGAAGACTAAAAACTTGAAAATAAAATAATTTAAAAAAATTTGTAAATTGAACGGTTTTACTGAAAACAATAGGTAATAGTCATCTTACTCCTCATCAATCCAGGGCGTTATCAGACAATTAAATAAAAGCGTTGGACGCTTCAAATTTCTATTGACAGTCATAAGTAAGACCAACTGAACCTTAATCAGGTTATGCTCCACCTCACAATTTTAGAAATTTCCCACGCCCAACGCTTTTATTTAATTGTCTGATCAACGCCCTAGATTGATAAGGAGTGTGATACAAGTCCTAGGACCTGGACCTCCCTAATTATTTTCTAACTTTTAGTATTATTATTACTTCATGTACTTTATATTGTTTTCAATAAAACCGTTTAACTTTAAAATTTTTTTCAATTATTTTATTGCTACTTTGTTTAAAACCATTATTCTTACTTTTACTATCACTCTCCATATTCACTCTTATTCTATTTAATTTTCCGACTTCCCTCCAATTCTCTCTCTTCTTTTCCCTCCAATTTCCCCTGTTTTCTCTTCTATTTTCTTTCATGCGCCCGTTTCTACTGTAGAGGTATATAGGGTTTGGCTTTTTTCCGCACATTACATTACTAAGGCAGTAAAAATGTAGTAAAATAGTTGGTACTATTTTCTTTATTACTACTATTTTCCTTCGCTACTTCCTTAAAACTCATGACCGGATTATGAGAGACGTCAAATTTTTGTTGTTGTACTGCTGACTTCGTCTGTGTGGTTTTACTGCGCTTCCCGTAAAACTTCTAGTTTATCTTTGGGTCGAATCGTCGGTTACAGACAGAAATAAAATAACGTATTGTTCTAAAGGTTTCTTTTGAGAAGATTGTTCACCCTCTCACTACAGGGTGTTCAGATACATTCGTACTTCCTACTATGTACATACATATATATAAAAAAATGTATAGTCACATAAAAAGAAACTCAAATATGTATTCCGAATAACGTTGATATTCTACTAATTGCTTCAGTTCATTTTAAAATATTCCAGCTTATACTTACGTATTCTGATTTTCCCCGAGTGCCATGTTGGCTACAAAGGAAACAAAAAATTTGCATTCAACAGAGAAAAGCTAACAAGACCACCGCCGCTTGTCTAACAAAGTTCCAATATGAGAAAGCGAGCAAAATTAAATATTTATAAAATGTAAAAAGTGATGATGCAAAGGCAAATTACAAGGGAGTAGAAACGTGAATTGGGCGTTCGCTTGAAAATTTTTTAGTTATATTAAAATTGACTGGAAAATGTCCTAAAAAGTACATGGCATACATTAATGCATATATTATAATTTTCTAAGCACAATAAATTAAATAAATGTATGATTATTTATATATTATAATTAAATAAAAGGATGGGTCCAATTTCGAACTTAGAAAGGCAATATCTATATTTTGAATGCTAACTTGGAAAAGGGGAGATTTGCTTTTTCATTAGGAGTTTGAAAAAGCTTCGAATATGTTAAACAAAACAACTTAGTTTTGCAACTTTTAACTAAAAAATTCGAACTTCGAAAGCTAATATATATATTTCGGAGACCAGCTACGCAAAACGAAAATAATAGCTTTTTTTCAAGAGACCAAAAATATTTAGCAAATTAGTTTTGCAATATTCAAATCAAAAAATTTCGAACTTCGAAATTGAATATTTATATTTTGGAAACTAACTTCGAAAAACGGGGAAATGGCTTTTTCATAAGAGTTAAAAAATAATGCGAAAATGTTTAACAACTCTGTTTTACAAATTTTAAACAAAACATTTAACTTCGAAAGCCAATATCTATGTTTTGAAAGCTTATTTCGAAAAACAAGGAAATCGCTTTTTCATATAAAGTTCAAAAATCAGGTATGTAAATTTAAAAATTTTTTTTTTTAATTTAAAACTAAAAAATTTCGAACTTCGAAAACCATTTTCTGGTTTTGGAAAGCTTAATTTGTATTTTTTAAGGCTAACAAGGCAATAACTTTTTTAAAAGCTAAACAGTTTAGCGAAAATGTATGGAACCTTTTTTTGCAAATTTAAAATCAAAAAAATTTCGAACTTCGAAAGCCATTATCTATCTAACTTCGAAAAAATAGAATATCGCTTATTTTTTTAAGAGCTCAAAAGATGCTTAGAAAGTGCTTAACAACTTTGTTTTACATATTTTAAATAAAAAATAATTCAAACTTCGAAAGCCCATAACTTCGAAAAACGGGTACAATTGTTTTTTCGTTAAGAGTTTGAAACTATGTATATTGAAATTGAGCGAGGGTTTGAATCGAGCTCAAGGCCGAACAATAATTATTTTATCTTACTATTGTTATGATATATTCAAAATGTTTAATAACTTTTTTTGCAAATGTCAAAACAAAAAATTTTAAATTTGTAAAACCATATCTATACTTTGATTACTAATTTCGAAAAACGATGAAGTTGCTTTTTTAAGAGTTCAAAACAGTTGGGAAAATTTTCAACAAAATTTTTTTACTGCATGAAATATAAAAAGTACCTTATGAAATATTTCCAATTAGCATCACCATTTATTAATCTGAAAGGAAAAATAATTCAATAGTTAAAAATCAGTTGAACTAGAAATTTATTTTTATTCACAGCAGCGAACAGAAAAATAGCAGCGACAATTTTTATCACATTTAATCAATTAAACTCTTTTTTTGATATTTTAAGCAAAAACTTCTATGAATTTCGAAAAACTTCGAAAAATCGAGCAAATTTGTTCGACGCTCTCTGAGTTCTTTTGAGTATGCAGTTTCGTAGCTTGTTGTGTTAGTTACAAAATAATTTTTCTATTCATTATTTTCTGAAAAAATTTATATCACAATATTTTATGAGCGAATTTAACATATTCCATTCAAATGGGCATTACGCTTCAATAAATGAGAAATTCACACAAACACATTCACACATCACGCTGAGTGATAACACGTGAATCGAGCATGAATTTCTGATAAGTTCTACTTTGATTGCGACAAAATGAATATTGGACTTGACTTTCTTTGAATTTTATTAAATCTTCTGTAATCTGAAAGCCTCCCAGCAAAAGAGCAATTCTGCTTTCGTACAATTTCGAAAAAGTAAAAAGATGCTTGGAAGCTTGCTAAAGGCGGCAAATTATAGTTGGAAGTATAAATGTGTAGATATTTTTCTACTCGGACAAAAAATGCAGCTCGATTTTGGACCCCTTTGATATTAAGCGCCCTTCAAAGCAAAACATAGCCAGGTAATATAACGTCGCCCTCTTGCCTACAACATGAATGTGGCATTTTTTCACATTTATTATGGGCACATAATAGTTGGATTGAAATTTCCCTTCAATATTGGCTTATTTCATGTCATTGTGAAAATATTTAAAAGCTTATGAAATCAACTAAATACGAGCGCAACAGCTGTTTGCATTTAAAAATGACTGCAACAACAGCAACAATATGTACGATGAAATGCTGCAATATTGAATCGTGTTGCATGCCACCGTCACCGTTCGAGTACAATTGCAGCTGCTAGCGTAGAAGCAGAGCAAACCTTTGCAGTCGACCACACTGAGGCTATGTATGACCAGTGATGCCATTGAATGGAAAAAAATCCCTTAAAATTAAAATATATGCTCCCTTTTTCGTACATACGTGTAATTTCTCATACAGCTCAAAGACATACGCATATACCATCTTTTCAACTTTAAGGGCTATTTAAACTTGACGTATCTATATCCATATAAATCAATGTAATTGGTCAATGGTGCCATACCATAACGCCCTAGCCATAACCATACCATTTATTGTTTTGGATACTTTTTGACTTATTTTTAGTGGTATATGTTTGTAATAATAACTGATGCCAATTTGATATGGATAAGTAAAAATATGGCTATGGCTATGGCGTTATGACTATATGAACTTTGCCATGCCCTTAAATGTGGAGACTATTTATGTAAGTCACTTATCCGTAAGTTATCGAGATTCTACCAGTGAATTGGAAGGAAAAAGTGCAAACAAAAGTCAGCCATTTTGTTGGATTTCGAAATTGCCAATGGATTTTTGCGATTTGTTTTCCAGCAATACACAATTATCCGTTTAAATGGGAGTTGATCACTTTGTTTTAGTGAAAACGAAAATGTCAAATGAAGCTATCTGAAAGATCGCTATGCTCCAAATGAATTCTAACTCAACTAGACATGGTGAAAACGACCAAAGTAAATTCATTGACTTTTTGGCAAGGCTTTTACAAAGTAAATATTAATGTCTGATTTTTTAGCTTAAGCCACGACAATTTTTGTGACTTTATGATGAATTAGCCAAGCCTTACGGCTGAATTCTGTAATTCAGTCTCGTCTCAAGTCTCTAAATTTGAGATTTTCCTTTAGAGACAATTTTTGTGACTTGAGATGATTTCGGTATTCAGTAAACGAAAGTCACAAAAACAATTCACCATATCAACGAAATTCACCAAAAAGACAATTTACTCATACATTGAACAAATAATTTAGCATTACATTTTGTCAACGTAACATATAGTGGTATTATGGCTGAGCTTGCGAAGACGCTGTTCACAATTTTGTGTAGAAGATCCCAAAATTTGTAGGTTCGAATCTCAGCGGCGCCACGTAGAGTTCGATGCTTTTTTTTAAATATTTTCTATTTTCTATTTTTTAATTTTTTCTATGCTTATTTTAATTTGAGGAATAAAACAACATATAATTTTCATACTTTTTCTGAAATTTTTATGTTTGTGATCTGCCCCGGCCCAGCTCACAAATTAGTGATTGCTTTTGTGAGGCTGGAGACGCGAGACAGCTTACAGAATGGCAAATTGTCTCAAAAGTGATTTTCACCTCAAATAGTCTCTAATAGTGACTAGAGAGGGCTTACTCAATTCAGCTGTTAGACTTGACTAGACTTGGTTTAAAACAAATAATAAGTTAATGCTTTATGAGCCGGTGGAGATTTGGGTCAAGCTTCCCTACAATTTAGTGGCTTAGTTTACTAATTTTCATTGGTTATCAATAACTTTTCAATAACAAATCGATACATTTTCGGCAATTCCAAATTTTCCGATAGCAAGTCTATATTTTTTCGATAAATAATATTATTTCTTTATAACAAATCGACCTTAATTCGATAACATATCGATAACTTTTCATTAACAAATAGATATTTTTTCG
Organism: Eurosta solidaginis; assembly: GCF_040869045.1. Classification (NCBI taxonomy): domain Eukaryota; kingdom Metazoa; phylum Arthropoda; class Insecta; order Diptera; family Tephritidae; genus Eurosta; species Eurosta solidaginis. The sequence goes on from NC_090321.1 coordinate 13,178,359, forward strand.
ATTTCTATAAAATTTTGATACCAAACCGATATTTTGTCGATTAAAAAATCGATAACTTGTTGTGAGTAATTCGATAGCATATAAATAATACATCGCTTATATGTATATTGTAATTTTTCTTTTTTTAATTTTCCGATTAATATTTGATAATAACCGCCTACAAGTTTTGTATTCATATATGAAGTTTTCCGGAGCTTGCTAAAGGGTTAGGAAAAAATTCCAAAATTATACCGAAATAATGGCTTATATAATCTCGTAATAATTTCAAAATAGCTCCAGAACGATCCCAAAATGATTCCATAACGATTTCAAAATAGTACCGAAATAATCGTGCAAATGGATCCGATGTTCGCCAACACATTCCCAAATTGATCGCGAATTAGTCCCGCAATGATCCCAAAATTACTTTTAAAAAGTCTCCAAACTAGTCTCCGAACAGGCGAGATATAATCTATGACTGGTGCTGGAAATATTTAGTTTTTTTCTAGTTTAAATTTTTAAGGAATAACAGTTATTTGCAGGCCCTTTTTAAAACCTATTTCAGTCGCAAAAAAACAGTTCAATAAAAAATCTTAGGAAATAAATTAAACTTAACGATTGCAGTGATAAAGAGAAAAGATTTGAAGATAAAAAAATCAATTATTGAGAAAGACTGAAAATTTTCAAAAACAAACATAACTCAATGAGAAAGCCTTGGAATGTATCAGGCTAGAGCGAAAATATCGAACATTATGAGAACAATGAGGGGATGACATTAGCTATGCAAGTGGCAACGCCAGTTTCTGCTGTACTTTATCTTCGTATAGTTTTGGTACACGACACTCAAACAAACCCACACGCATACACTTGATTTTGCCCAGCTGCCTACTACCAACAACGTTTTGGAATGCGAGTGTATTCGGGCATTCTCGGGCACGTGCGTGGATTCGCGTGTGTTTGTGATGAGCTCACGTATGTGTGTATGTATGCGTACATATGGATGAGCGAGGGCAGTGCAACGACCTGTGAAGAAACACATAGCAACAACAAAAGTTGCAGCGCTTCTGACACATCGTTGTAGTGACATATCATACAACAATAATGCCAACATTCAAAGCAACAGCAACAACGATATTATCGGTGGCAGCATCGTTACTGAATTTAGTTCGCACCACCGACGCGTCACGCTGGCCATTTGTGCCATCTGGTTTCATAGATGTTACTCTGACCATAACAACAACAAAAATCCACACTAGCTTACGTTAGAATAAAGTTAAAATATAAATCCAAGTGTTGCTAACTCTAGGATATGAGTTTGAGGGTAGGATATATTGTATATGCATGCATATAATTTACCTAATGAATGAAACTTTCTTTTGAGAATATATTTTTGGTATTGACTGTGAATTAAAGCACTTAAAATATCTAAAACAATAGCCCTTCTGCAGCTCTACATAGCGTCTTTGTAGTTTTCACGACCTTCACTTCCGCTTAGTCCCCAGTCCGCACTTTTGCGATAAGCATTCCCTTTTAAGTACTTTCCTTTTCATTAGTTCGCTAAATAAGTAAAATTTCGAATTTTTGGCGCTACTCATAGAATTTGAAGAGTGCACTTATGTTTTTATGCTAAAGCGCCTAAAAGTATGCATCTAAAAGAATGCCGTTATTTATTTAAATCAACGAAAATTTTGAAAGAAAAATGCAGAGTTTTTATTTTATTGAAAAGGTTTAAAAGCATCACCAATTAAATGCCTCAAGTGGATGAGCAAATTGTGAAACGATGCAACAAAGCAATGCTAACAAAGAGGGGACCGCCAAAATAAAGCTCCAAACACAATGGAGCGTGACTGCCCAACAAAGGCAAGGATGAATAGAAAATGTAGGGAAATAAGTGGCATACAAGGGTTAAAGCTTACATTTTTTAATACGAATTCTTTTTTAAGTTTTTAAACTAATGTGTAAGTGGATTTTTTGTCATTAGGGCAAACATGATTTACAGTGGAGTCTGGATATAGTGAACTAATATCTGCAAGGCCTGTACTTCACTCACAGTATCCGGGTTGTTCACTATATTAAGTTTGACATTTTTTTTGACTTGGTTTATTAGCTTTAAATTCATGTTTGCTTATGTAAACAAAACAGATTATTTGTATAAAATAATATTTTTAAAAATGCAGACATATTATTGAAACAATTTACGAATAGATGTTTGCTTTTGTGTTCGCAAATTTACTTTTGAACCGCTTTTTCGCGTAGACTTTTCAGTACTAGCATACCAGCATAGTCAGTGGTGTTAGCTTCAGCCCATGCGATAGCTATATCGCTTTTAATGGCTTCAGTGGCTTTTATTGAATTTCATCTGTCTTTCGCCTTGGCTGTCATCACCACATTCTTCAGTATCCATAATAGTCTTCCGCTTAGATGCTCCGACTGCCTGGTGGGATATAATACTACGAGCATTTTTTTTTTTTATTCCCGAAACTGTTGATTTGGCTACACCATACATCTTTGCTAAGGATGAAACACTAGCACCTTTCTCGATTTTTTGAGCAATTTCAAGTTTTTGCTTTAATGGAAGGAATTTCCTCACAGGCATGATAACACTTAATTTATTAGCACATAAACACTTTTAAAAACCCATAAAACAGTGCACATTCCCTCAGAAGCGTTTTGCAACCGACAAGAGACAAATAAAGACTGGCACCAAATACCTACATAGCAGCAGCTTTTCCAGTAAAAAACATAAAATGAGCAATTTTGGGGAATACCCGACTTTATTTCTGTTTAAGTATTTTTTTTTTGCTGTTGCGTTTAGAACCTTGTTCACTATTTCGAGTTTTCGATAGTTCACTTTTTAGAGTACTCAATGTAAATTTCTAGGTGTTCACTATATCGAGGTGTTCATTATACCGGGGGTTCACTATACCCAGACTCCACTGTATTTAAGTTCAATTTAACAAATTTCTATCAACCCAGAACTGATTTCAATCGCATCTTTTGTGAGCACAAAAATTCCTAGAATACCTTTTACAAAGACTTTCTCCTTGTCGGTTACAATTAAAGCATATGAAATCACCTAAGCATGTATGTATGTATCAGAGTTAAAACAAATATTGTACCTATTTTCCATTACAGCGCTCATTTATAAAAAACTGACAATGAATAGTGTCTCTACTATAAAACATTTGTGAATTTAAAGTAAATTCTTTCATTTGGTTTGTTTGCTTGTCTGCTTGAATTTTCTTTTTCCGATTTACTGCATCCCCAAATGATTGATTAATCATCGTTCAATGCTGTCGCCTGACACAAATCAACTTGGCCTGATATAAAAAACGAGGTGAAGCAGCCGTGGAGGCACACATATGCTCATACATACAGATAGTTTAACGCACATATGTACATAGTTCGAGTGTAGTTCTCGCTTAGGCAGCTTGAGCGTTTATAAATGAAAATAGGTGCTCTTTGAAAACTTCTGCAGCCTGGCGTTGGGTTTTGGCTTTAGTGCTTATGGATTCGTCTAACATCGTTAGTTCACACACGTCTATGCGGCAATACATTATTCAAGTTTTATATCGAACATCGATATTTGTATGCATCTACTTATGTATGTTCATTTATAAATTTCTCAAATACCTACTTACACATACAAATTTACAAAGAAATGCACTCATACAGTGCTGATCACATAAAGTGTTCACTACTCATGAATCATTACTTATTACCGTTAAGGCGCTTAGGTTGTTTCCCTGCTAGCAATAACTGACGCCAATGAAGGATTTTAAAGTCTTCCTTCACCTGTCTCTCCAAACTCAGTGGAGGTCTCCCCCTTAATCTGCATCTGAACCGGAGCGTCTAAGGGATTCTACTCGACCTACATTTTATAGCATCAGGTAAAAGAAATCGTAAAACATGAAGTCACATTTTCTGAAGCCCATTTTGGTTTAGAATGGCTTTGAAAAATTTGTTTAGTCTCTACTGAGCTTCAATATTTTTGTGTATTGTGCTGAACTCGTTTACGTTCCAATCAGGATTAATGCGCTTGTCGGACCGTTTTTTGCATAGGAGTCGTTCTTTGCCAAATCTCCGGCGTCATGTTATTTTTTAGTCATGATATTGCCATTTTCACTTAGTCACGGCCTTGAACCCTTTCGTCATCCGTCGTATTTTTTAGGAGAGTTTCTTTCCTATAAGCCAGCATCCCAAGCTCTCTGCACATACGCGGGTCTTCCCACGTTTTCTGCAATGAGAAAGAAATGGCAAAGATTGCAAGTTGAAATAAGTTTTATGAAAAGCTTCTCGGCGGCAAACTTTCTTGTGCTACTGCGTGTTTTTCGCTGCACACAGGCGTTTGCAAATCTCAGCTGCGACAGGGTAGAAATTCGAGTCAAAATTTGGGTCTATTACCGTGCGCAAATTCAGGATACTATTGTTATGCCTGCCACCAAACCAGACGTGATCGATATGGCTTGTTGTTCTTCGATCAGAAGACAGCCAAGTAGGCTGGTGTATCTTTTTATGCTGGAACCTGATACATCAGAATCACTGGATTTCGGGACACCGTAAAGTCAAACAACATTAGCCCAATCGGGTTGATACAAATGGCGTTGAGATAAGATGGCCTAAAACATTTGATGAAAATATCTCCATTTTTGCTCAACCTGTTGTGTTAACGTATCGACGGTAAGGTAGACGAATGGCTGCGTATCAAAAAGGAACGTGGCTTCTAAGCGAATTCGCCCATTTCCACAGCAAAAAGTTATTGTCATAAAATAAATTAACAAACCAATTTTCATTCCTCGATGTTTGCTCGATTTATGGCGCTAAACACATTATAGACAGATTAACTGAAAGAGACGGCCCAAGCTCACTTTCAAAATATTTTAAATACTCGTTCATATCACTACTGAAGTGGAATATCAGTATAATGTAGTTTAATACCGAAAAAAATTGTTTACACTTAAAAACATATTTTTGGGAGTGGGCGTGGTTCTCAACCTGTTTTGTTAATTTTCACCCGATGTGTATATATACAAGAGCAAGCACAATGCCTCTTCAATGGATTTTCACTTTCATTCTGCTAAAAGTACGTTCTAACCCATTTTCCAAAACTTTGCTACATTTCCATCTCGTATTATGGGCTCAATTTTACATTTTTCGAAATCTTTAATATCGGAAAATTGTGCGCGCCCGTAGCAAAATGTCTAATTCTGAACTGGTGCAATTTTGGATTGCATTTAGAACCGTTACTGGTTCGCTCGCAATCTCTTTTATATCCTCTCAACTCACGAATACAACATGGCGATGACCTAGGCGGTGGAAATTGTCCCCCGCTGCATCACCTTTTCTCTAGTTCCGAACTAGTAAAAATCTAGATACTATCGAACAAGTTCTTATTTGGTACTTTAAGTTTAGTTCTCAACCAGAAATTTGTATCTCTAGTTACTTACTTCCCTAGATGCTACTTATGTATAGTCTGATTTTGACCATTTTCAACACCAATTTATTCTAGTTCGGTTGACAGAGAGGCCAGTGTACCAAACATTGTCAAGATATCTAACCTTTCCCACCGGCTATCGTATTAGCGTACAGATGGTTGGACGGACATGACCCAATGAAAATCTTTTTCGATGTTGATAGTTTTGACATAAGTCGATCTCTATTATGATTGCACCATATTTATCCTACTGAACTTTATTAGAACCCGCCATTATCCGATTAAAGTTATAAAACCCTTTATACAAGCACAGCTGAAGATTTTTCGACGATAAACCAGTATTGTGCTATTTACCTGAGCATCACTGTATATGTATTGGCGCTTCGCTTAATTTACTTTTTGAAAATCTTTTACAAAATACTTTTCTGCTCTATCAGATTGAATACAAGCTCACATTACTTTAGGATGATTCAAAAACATATTTTTTTTTTAATTTTACTTAGTGAGTTCGAATTCCTAATGATGATGGGATAATCAAGATCTAGAAAGAAGTAGCTGCGACGGTATTTTATAATATTTCTTTTTTTAATTTTCGAAATTATGGGTATTTTGAGAGAAATCTGTAGCTACAGCAGCAAACGGAAAAATAGCAGTGGACATTTTTTTCAAATTTTGTCAATTAAATTCTTTTTCTTATTTTTGATATTCTAAGAAATTTCTATGAATTTGAAGCAGAAACTATGCAAACCCATCTAAAAAACGCTTTCTCAAATTTTCGAACTTTTTTTTTTTTTTGGTATACACACATTTTTTTGGATTATGTAGTTTTATATCCGAATCAATTTTATATTCGCCTTCCTTTCTGGCAATTTTTTCTGAAGGGTGTTTTTGATTTTTCCTCATACAAATTGTGATTTTTTTTTTAATGCAAGAAAATCTGAAACACCCTCCTGGAAAAAAATGTTAAAAATCAATGCGATTATTGAAAGATCAATTACTTTAACTTGTTAGACTAAAATTGATTGCGTTGAAAAAATTCATAAAACTCTAAATAAAAAGTTCGAAATTTTCTTGCGTTTTCGAATTTAATTCGAAAGTGTTTTTGAGATTGTTTTCAATTTTTTAATAAAAAAAATAAATAAATGTAAGGCGCGATAACCTCCGAAGAGATCTAAGGCTGCACTTCTCTTCCAATTTGCGTCGTGCTCCTCTTGATTTTCCCTACAAATTGGCCGGACGGGACCTACATGTTTTATGCCGACTCCGAACGGCATCTGCAAGGCAGATGAGTCTTCACTGAGAGCTTTTCATGGCAGAAATACACCCGGAGCGCTTGCCAAACACTGCCGAGGGCGACCCCGCTTAGAAAAATTTTCTTCTAATTTAAAAACCTTATTTCTAAACTTTTGATGTTGCTTTGCCCGGGGTGCGAACCCAGGGCATACGGTGTGGTATGTTTCATCCCTTTTATCGTATTTGGTTAGAATTATGGCATTTTTTTTTTAATTTTTCGAAATTTTCGATATCGAAAATGTGGGCGTGGTCATAGTCGGATTTCGCCCATTTTTAATACCAAGATAAAGTGAGCTCAGATAACTACGTGAACTAAGTTTAGTAAAGATATATCGATTTTTGCTCAAGCTATCATGTTAACGGCCGAGCGGAAGGACGGACGGTCAACTGTGTATAAAAACTGGGCGCGGCTTCAACCGATTTCGCCCATTTCCACATAAAACAGTTATCGTCATAGAATCTATGCCCCTACCAAATTTCACAAGGATTGGTAAATTTTTTTTCGACTTATGGCATTAAACGTATTCTAGACAAATTAAATGAAAAGGGCGGCACCCCACCCATTTTGAAATTTTCTTTTATTTTTGTATTTTGTTGCACCATATCATTACTAGAGTTGAATGTTGACATAATTCAGTTATATACTGTAAAAATATTAAATTTTTTATTAAAATTTGAGTTTAAAAAAAAAATTTTTTTAAAAGTGGTCGTGTTCGTCATCCAATTTTGCTAATTTTTATTTAGCGCATATATAGTAATAGAAGTAACGTTCCTGCCAAATTTCATCACGATATCTTAAACGACTACCAAATTATAGCTTACAAAACTTTTAAATTACCTTCTTTTAAAAGTGGGCAGTGCCACGCCCATTGTCCAAAATTTTACTAATTTTCTATTCTATGTCATAAGGTCAACCCATCTACCAAGTTTCATCGCTTTATCCGTCTTGGGTAATGAATTATCGCACTTTTTCGGTTTTTCGAAATTTTCGATATCGAAAAAGTGGGCGTGGTTATGGTCCGATTTCGTTCATTTTAAACAGCGATCTGAGATGAATGCCCAGGAACTTACATGCCGAATTTTATTAAGATACCTCAAAATTTACTCAAGTTATCGACTTTACGGACGGACGGACGGACGGACATGGCTAAATGAATTTCTTTCTTCGCCCAGATCATTTTGATATATAGAAGTCTATATCTACTTCGATTAGTTTATGCCGTTACGGATTACCGTTATGCGAACAAAATTAATATACTCTGTGAGCTCTGCTCAGCTGAGTATAATAAATACATCTGCGAAGAGATTTTAGACCGAGTTTCTCTTCCAATTTCCTTTTAACTTTTCCTAGACGAGTTTTCACTCAGAGGCTTTTCATTCGGATTGCTTGCCAAATCACTGCCGTCGAGCGATTTAAAAAACTGTTTTCTAATTGAACAAACGTGTTTTTCAAATTTTTGATTTCGCCTCGACTGGGGCTTGAACCCAGAATCTTCGCAAGGCCACACAAGAAAAAAAAATTATAAAAAAATAGCATTTTAATGAAGATAAATTTGTAGGCATAATTCTTCACAAGTGTGAAAGACTGAAGACGGAAGTCATGTTAAAAATGTTTCCGTATAAAGTACATAGAAAACCATTAATCTACTCCTTTTAATGAGAACGTTTTTATACGTATACAACAAAAAGAAAATCTAAAAATATTTATAAGATTAATGTGTTTGGTGTGCAAAAAATTCCCACGCTATTTTAATTAAAATTTGCAATCAGCAGCAGAAAAAGCAGCGTTGGCAATTACAACAATAACAACAAACCCTAAGTGCAAAACCATAAATAACAACAAAAATACCAACAAAATGAGTTGAGCAAAACTTTTATTCACATATCGTCAAACGCAAATCGCCAAGTGTGCACCATTGCGCGTTCTTTAAGATTAACTATGCAAATATTTTTATTAGAAACATATGTACATATTTATATGGATAACTTGGTGTATGTATGTCAATGCAAGTATGTATGCATTTGTAATATTTTGCTGTTGTAAGCATTAATGAACGCTTGAGGTTTTTAGAACGAAAGATATTTGAGTTAATCACAATAAACCAGATGTTAGGGATGGGAATATTTCTGCTTTTTTTAGTTTTTAACTTAGGTAAAAATGTGATTAAAAGAAGGTAGCCATATCCTAACAAGATTCTTTGTACATACCGTTTTTTAGCCAAGGAATTTTTATTGAAAATGCAGTTTTTCAAATGTCACTGAAAGTTTTCACATATTTCAAACTGATTCTACATGAATGTGGACCAGGGTGACCCAGAACATCTTCTGTCGGGTACCGCTAATTTATTTATATATGTCATACCACGAACAGTATTCCTGCCGAGATTCCAAGGGCTTTTGATTTCGCCCTGCAGAACTTTTTCATTTTCTTCTACTTAATATGGTAGGTGTCACACCCATTTTACAAAGTTTTTTCTAAAGTTTAATTTTGCGGCAATAAACCAATCAAATTACCATGTTTCATCTCTTTTTTCATATTTGGTACAGAATTATGGCATTTTTTTCATTTTTCGTAATTTTCGATATCGAAAAAGTGGGCGTGTCATAGTCGGATTTCGGCCATTTTTGTACCAAGATAATAAAGTGAGTTCAGATAAGTACGTGAACTAACTTTAGTTAAGATATATCGATTTTTGCTCAAGTTATCGTGTTAACGGCCGAGCGGAAGGACAGACGGTCGACTGTGTATAAAAACTGGGCGTGGCTTCAACCGATTTCGCCCATTTTCACATTGTTCGACTTATGGCATTAAAAGTATTCTAGACGAATTAAATGAAAAGGGGCGGAGTCACGCCCATTTTGAAATTCTCTTTTATCTTTGTATTTTGTTGCACCATATCATTACTGGAGCCGAATGCTGACATAATTTACTTTTATACTGTAAAGATATTAAATTTTTTGTTAAATTTGACTTAAAAAAAAATTTTTTTTAAAAGTGGGCGTGTTCGTCATCCGATTTCGCTAATTTAGTAATAAGAGTAACGTGCCTACCAAATTTCATCATGATTTTAAATTACCTTCTTTTAAAAGTGGCCGGTGCCACGCCCATTGTCCAAAATTTTTCAAATTTTTTATTTTGCATCATAAGTTCAACGCACCTACCAAGTTTCATCGCTTTATCTTTGGTAATGAATTATCGCACTTTTTCGGTTTTTAGAAATTTTCGATATCGAAAAAGTGGGCGTGGTTGTGGTCCGATTTCGTTCATTTTGAATAGCGATCTGAGATGAGCGCCCTGGAACCTACATACCAAATTTCATCAAGATGCCTCAAAATTTACTCAAGTTATCGTGTTTACAGACGGACGGACATGACTAAATAAATTTATTTTTTTGCCCAGATCATTTTGATATATAGAAGTCTATATCTTTCTCGATTAGTTTATGCCGTTACGGATTACCGTTATGCGAACAAAGTTAATATACTCTGTGAGCTCTGCTCAGCTGAGTATAAATATACCTTTTAAAAGGCTGTTCTAAGAGGAGATACTAACGACACATTTGGGGACAAACTTTTCACTTAAATTTTTTTTATTTTTGGCCTATGGAACGGACAACTGTGCGATGCGGGATATATCAGTTTCTGAATAGCTGTTGAAATCGAGCTGCTTTACTAGCAAATCGACAACCTCGATAACATGTTCTTCCTTGCTTTGCCTACCTAACCCTTGGGCCTTCACACACTCCAACATCAAAACAGAAGATATTACGGTAAATAAGACTGAAGATGGCACGGCGGCGAATAAGTTGCTTGTCTCCAAACCAAAATTGTCATCACGGAAACACGTTTCAAAATAATTAAAATAGGTATAAGGTACGCTCATGTATAATAGTAAATTGGGACGAAATCCTAATTCAAACAGAAATTTTTCTATTTTTTTACTAATAAGTCAAACCAAAACTCCAAGGCTCATGCAATATATACTCGTACTATTTTTTAATCATCGGCTTGGCCAATTTTTTTAATTGTCTGTTGTGCAAAAATCAAATTTAACCAAACAAAAGGAACGTCGTACAGAATGCAAGAAAAGATGACGAAAACCAAAGGCGACCACGTACACAAAACCAAAATTTATATCGCGCATCGTATTTGTGTATCTATACGGGACAGCCCACAAACACATATGCATACATATACAAACACACATACATATGGGGTATTCCATCCCATTTCGACCAATTTTGAACCCGACCCCTTTAGAATTGGCTGAAAGTTTTTCTTCTTTTTCTAGCTTACGAAAGACGTTTTTCAGAAGTTTTTCAAATTTTTTCATCCAACTCAAAAAAAGTTATGAATTTAAAAAAAAACACCGTTTTTGTTTTCAAATTGCTATAACTTTTTCAAAAATTGACCGTTTGGGATTTTTTTTAATATGTTTTTAAATGTACTTTTCGGAAGAAATTCAAAATTTCTAAGGTTTTTTTTTTTGTAATTTTTCAGTTTTTCGAGATTTTTCGAATTTCGCCCGCACTTCAATCAATTCTGCAATCATCCCCACTAATCCCGGAGTGGGCCGAGAATTTTTTTTTTTTAATTCAATTGAAAAAAAAAACTTTAAATTTTTTTTGTATTTTATCCGAAAAGTACATTTAAAAACATATTTAAAAAGAAAAAATGATCCCAAACGGTCAGTTTTTGAAAAAGTTATAGCATTTTGAAAAAAACACCGTTTCCCAACTCAAAATAAGTTTTAAATATTTTGAAAAAAACGGTGTTTTTTCAAAATGCTATAACTTTTTCAAAAATTTACCATTTGGGATCTTTTTTTTTTAAATATGTTTCTAAATGTACTTTTCGGAAAAAATAAAAAAAAATTTTAAGGTTTTTTTTTTCAATAAATAAAAAAAAAAAATGGCCCACTCCGTGATTAGTGGAGATGATTGCAGAATTGATTAAAGTTTTTTATGAGAAAAAAAAAAAAAAAACGGGCGAAATTCAAAATTCGAAAAAAGTACATTCAAAACATATTAAAAAAAAAAAATTCCAAACGGTCAATTTTTGAAAAAGTTATCGCATTTTGAAAACAAAAACGGTGTTTTTTTTTTAAATTCATAACTTTTTTTGAGTTGGATGAAAAAATTTGAAAAACTTCTGAAAAACGTCTTTCGTAAGCTAGAAAAAGAAGAAAAACTTTCAGCCAATTTTAAAGGGGTCGGGTTCAAAATTGGTCGAAATGGGATGGAATACCCCACATACATATGTAGGTATTTATATAAACACATCAAATTCCTATAACTCAATTTAAATTAAAGCCAATTAGATTTCACCGCCACTCACGGTATGTCCATCGCATTCAATCATTGCAAATCGATTGCCGAGTTTTATTCAATTCGCTGTACTTCTTTTTAATTTGCCTTCACTTTGTCGTGCAGCATCATTCTGTTTGTTTTCAATTTAAATAGGTATTTGTTTTCTTGCTTATATTATTATTTTATTTATTTTTTATTCTTTTGCTTTTCGAAACAAGTACATTAGGGTGTCTCAACAAAAAAAGTGGGCATTTTTTGATCAACGTTACAAATCTCGGCTACGCTGTTTAAGCCATGATATGCAAATCATGAAGGTATTTTTAATCGGAACCCGCCTATGGAAGAAGGCGGTCGCCACTCAGCTAGAAGGACCAGGTAGAAAACGATTTAAATTCACTTAGAGACCAATTGGCGCCAATTAGCTCAACGAAGAAGCGACTGGCGCGACTTTTTGGACGGCCAAAACCATTTAAACGGTTAAGTGCCAATTAAATCTGTAAGTACTATAGATCTTTCATGGGACCGTTTTAAAAGAAGAGATTTTTTAGTTTATTATGAAGTAAGATATTTAATAAATATCAATACAGCTCCTATATTTTTGTGACTTTTCGAATACAAGAAACAATAAAGAGTTTAAAATTGGGACTATCAACGCGGGATCGAAAAATAATTTGAAAAAGTAAGCCAGCAACGGTCTGGAAAATTGAATAGACTATCCGAAAAAAAAAAAATCTTAGACTCTTTCTCTTGTTCTGACCAAGCGCATACTTTTTCTTGAGCGTGACAATATTTGACGTAGGAAAATTAAATATAACTTTGTTCCAAAATGTTCCAAATTGGCCACCAAATAGCCTCGAAATGATGTCAAAAACAATCCCGAAGTCATCCTAAAGTTGTTCCAAATGATTCCGAAAATAGTCTTGAAGTTATTCTGTAACGGTTCAAAAATATTCTAGAAATAGTCTCGAAACGATTCTGAAGTTGTCTCATAGTGATACCTAAAACAATCCCACGATGATCCTGAGATTTTTCCAAATTGGTTCTGAAATAGTCTTATAATGATTCTAAAAATGATCCATAAGTGAACCTTACATCGCCCCAAAATTTCACCGGAATAGTTTCTAAATGATCCATAAAATTATCCTGAGGGGTTCCTGAACTTATCCCGAAATGTTCACGAAACAGTCCCAAAATGGTCCATCCCCTTTAAAATTTTACCGAAGTACGTCAATCCATTACGGATTACAGAACACCTCTTACACAAAAAGCACATAAGAGAGAGCTTGAAGTAATATATAACATTGCTGCAAGCAACGGATATAAAAAGGCACTAGTAGATAAGCTCAGAAGCACGCATGGTGAACCAAAAAGAAATAATGGAAAGGAAAATAATAACACCTGGACGACTATGACATATACTGGAAAAACAGCATATAAATTGGCAAACTTTTTTTAAAAAATACAATATTAACACAGCGTTCAAAACATCTAACAATCTAGGGCGAAAACTAAGAACTAACACTAACTCAAAGGATCCGTTTAGCAGCCACGGCGTATAAAAGCTTACCTGCGGATGTCAACACAGTTACACAGGACAAGCAGGACGGCAAATAAGAACGAGATTCAGAGAACACATTAGAGATGGCAGCAAAAAAACACGGAATCCAAACATTATACCAGAGTCCAACTAACTTCGCAAATCACATGGTCGAAAAAGTATGTTCCCCAGCTAACATCAATAAAACAGTCAAGGACAAGCAAAAGACCGACATCTGAACGTACTCGAAAATATGCAAATCTAGAAACAGAAAACATTCGATGGTAGAATAATAAACGAACAGATAAACACAATTTCTGACACAATGTTTGAGCCTTAAAAACTTGTATAAAAGAAACAAAGTAATCACACAGGTTCAAGTACAACAACAAATAAACACAAAAAAATAAACGCACAAAAGCAACAAACCAACAAAGGAAGTCAAACGACTAGAATTACCAACTTTTACCTGCCTCTGTCAGCACGCAAATCGGTCAGTAAAAACCACTCTCGGTTATGAATGAACACAGAGCACATACACAAACATCCATTTTTACAATACCCACGAACTATAAATATAAGACAAACGACAAGAACAGATCAGATAGAATATCGACGCTGATGGCCCAGCGCCAAAACCGGATTGTCTCGAAACCAAATTTGACAAGGGATGATGGAAAATCGTTCCAATATACATCGTTTCGGCGGTATTTAGGGACGGTTTTTGCAATTTTTTTCCTCCAGGCTAGTTGAAAGTTCCCTTACAACAATTGTTGTTTTTTTTTAATTAAAAATTCCGTTTTCAACACTCATCTCAAACTTAAAATATTACTGTTGAAATATATATGGGTTCGGTTATAAAAACTGTGAAAACCCCCGAAATGTTTATTACTGCGTGTAGAAAACGTTTACCAAGTAATGTGAAAAACTTTTTACGTTTTTTATCTTTTCCAGCGAGAGAGAATAATCTAGTTAGTTAATAATTTTACATGTTAATTTATAATTTCCTATGCGGGTGTCAGAGTAGATCTACTATCGGATTGGGCTTTGTTAATCCCGATTAGTTAAGTGATGGTGGTTTGGTGGATGGTGGATTAGTTGAATATTCTGATTCTAGTCATTTTGCTCTGTAAATCGAACTTGTTATTATCAAAAAATGATAGTTTCGCTACTCAGTTTCGAAACTAACTTTAAACCAAAACTTCCAGATCTTAAATTGCCTACATGCGCTCACTCAATTCCATTTTAGATTATGCACTCATAAATAAATAACAGATGGTATTTTACAATGCACTTCGAAATGGTATATGGTATACCTACATACATATGACGGCCACGAAGCAGCGGTGCCAGCAAGTGACTCATCAATTAAAATGGAAAAGTACGAGAAAACATCGAACGTAATTAAATCAAATCGAATCGAAGCATACAAAATCAGCGAAAAGTAAGAAACGAAAATGAACACGGGAAAAAAACAAAACATAAATATTGACGAATGAACAAAATGCACTAAAATGCGAAACTATAGTGAGAGAGAAAACACTTAAACAGCGATAATAAAACTCGATTGTACTGGCTGCATTTTAAAGAAATTCCACACACTGGAAACATGGAATTAAAGAAACAAAGAAAAAGAAAGCCACAATACCCCGGCATATGAAATGATAAACGAAATTGGATGCCGCTTGCTTTATTTTTGGTTGCTTGGTTGCTAGCGACAGCCAACAGTGTCGTGGAGTTGCACACACCAAAGAAGATGCAACCAACCAACGACAATCCGACAGCAATGCAAACGCGAAAGACATGCGAGAGCACCATCAGTCAGCCAGTCATGTGTCCAATGAACAGATGAAGTTGTAAGGCGGAGAAATGCCGGTATTACGACTCCAAAAATGCTTACTAAGGCAACTGGGCGCCTATTAAACGGTGTCTGTTGAACACCTGGAATGGGGGAATTGTGAAGTTTTGAAGCATCACAAAATAAATATTTCCCGGCTGTGCGCGTGGTCATGCAACAGGAACACTTCTGCTGGCTAAGTCACATCCAGGAGGATTGCAACGTTAACTACAACTCCAACTGTCGCCGCAGTTGTATGAATATTGAACTGAGTAGGCCATGTATGTAAGTACAAAAATGGGTTCATACAAACAGAGCACATTCACCAGCGCAACACAACTCGAAATATGCACAGACGTTCATAAACAAGTGGCACATTTCAGTTAATACAACAACAACAACAAGGCATTGCGGCTTAAGTTGGGAGCGCGTTAAGGCAGCAACGTCAACAGCAACATCAACACCCGCGCCATAACCAGCATATTGCATTTGGTAGGGAGCAGGAGCTCATTCATTTGTCAGACATCAAGACAAGTGGCCATGCACATACAAAAATTTGCATACAATTTGGCTCTTGTGCAGCTGTAACAGGGTTCCCATCTTCTTAATCACTTGCCTTGACTTATATGCCTCCACATAACACAGTACGCGTCCACGGACTTTCTGTTTTTGATCCTAACGTTGAACACCGTACTATTGAAGCTAGAAAGGGCTGGTTGCCAAGACATTGATTGCAATGACAACAAAACTCTAACAGCAACCGAAAAAGTCTTCAAACTCTAGAACGCATTTCTCTTCGTGGCGCACTCATCCTGTGAAAGAGGCTTCAAAATTAATCCTGCGAATACTGAAATAAACAAAATAAAATACTTCAAGCTAACGCTATTTAACGGTAGGATCCTCGATGTCGTGGGCACATCTAGAAAAGGTAAAACTGCTATCTACGCCTCCAAAACATTGTTAGGTAAAACGTGAGTGTTAAAGCCACGCATAATGCAATTTTTGTATACCGCGGTCGTTAGTCTTATCCCTCCACACGGCATTATGCGTTTGTGGCCGGTATTCGAGAAATACAGCAGAGCTGCACACTCCCTTCCACACCCGTAAAGGCTCTGGTTGTTATGCTCAATCTTCTTTGGAAGTTATGCTCAATTTATCCCTCATAATCCCAGAGAGACATAGATGGAATGATGTATTTACTTTAGAGTAGACCCTGAGTCCACGAACGTCTTTACGGATGGCACCAAAGGTAATGGCAATGTGTTCAGTGGTACCTACTCGAGAAGCGTTTAAAATATGAGGCTGACGAGTTATTGCAAAGTCAGATTTAAAAGCCATTAGGAAGTCTGCTCGATGGCTATATGTTGCAAATTACTCTGACGCTCAAACAGCGATTGAAGCTGGAAGGTAGCAATGGATTGCAGACAGTCGTTAAACGAGTTGAACTCTCGGCGCACCGCGGATTTGGGTTCTAGATCATCGTGGTGTATCTGGGGAATTGTGCTGCTGATGAACTATGGAGAATAGTCACTAAACAGTCCCAGCTGAAAAATTTCAATCCTATCTCTACAAAATTGTCCTCACATAAAATAAATCCGAACTAGGTTCCTAATTAATCTGAATCGTCTCTCTTTAGGTCCATTGGTATACAACCCGCGCTAATATGATGGGAGTACTCCACGAACGCATGGTAGTCTCAATCTTTTAGTGTACTCTTTCTTTGCAAAAGCCTAGCTCTGTCTAGGTTTAGTATGTAATGGTGCAGATGAAATCGATGGCATTTCGCGATTTATTAGACGGAAAAATTGGTTTCACTTTTATATATATTTGATGGAGAAACGGTATTAGCTTATTCAGTTCACCGCACAAAGGGCCAGCCGGCCTAATGTGCTCCTCGGCTTGGAAAAGCAGGTCAGCAGCTGAAGTGAACTGTGTGTATGTATTTCCTCACGGTAATAAATTCCCTGTCAACACAACAGTCATCAGAAATACATAAATGCATCTTATTAAATCTAGAAAGCTTCACTGAACGCTTGCCACCATTTCATTAGAAGGAAAGACCTGCACTACGGAGACAACGTATGGATTGGACACAATCTTATAAGTTTGCGAGCTCGTTGACCTCAGACAAAGACTAGACAGAATCGATAATCGATATGAAATTAAATAAATTGCAAAAGAACACCCCTTAATTTGAGTTTGTTATAAGAGGGTCTCGAAACAAATATTTTGTATCCATGTTGTTAAATTTGGTGATAACCGATAAGGAAAAGGGAATGGGGATTTCAACTGTTTTGGACAATGAGCGTTATTCCAAGGAAATGAAATAAAGGAAGGCGAATTTGCGATATTGGCACAAGTACTATATTTAATTGAAGTAACTCAGTATCCTTACACTCCAGTGTATTTATACTACAACATAAAATCTCTTATCTTTGATAGTTCAAATCAATATCAGAAGTTCGTCTCCAGATACAAATATCGGTAACGCCAACACTGCGAAAGTTGAGTTGATTTCCGTGATGACACAGTTTACCTTGGTTCATTGACGAAAATTGGAAGAGGTGGTCGGCTTAAAATCTCTTCGGAGGTTATAGCGCCTTAGATTTATTATTTATGTTATTTGACATTCGATTTTTAAAACAAGTAAGACTTTATTTTTGCCTTGAGGAGAGCTCTAATATTCATTTTAGTGTTCTTTTGAGCTCCGTAACCGCGTTTTCATATGTTGTTGTTCTTGTGTTAACTGCGCCTCGTCCTATTCAATGGATGCGACCGCTAACATATTGCCATCAAAGTCCTCTAACGGGAGTCCAAGGAAACTAGCAGGTTCTACATTACAATTGAAAAAATGGTTGGTGTCATGTAGCGACATATCGCATGCAGGAAATACTTTAGCTGTGTCGGATTTGATTCACATCGACGTGCCACGAAGCCCTATGTAAAAATATTGTAAGAGTTACTTTCGGCACGTCGACTCAGTTGTTTTAAAAGTTTGGTGAAACGAGAAGCATACTTTGAGTGGTTAAATCTCGTTTGGTAGACAAAGTATATGAAAACGACTTCAAATCTCAAAATGATGTTCAATGGAAATATAGTGTTTTTCAAGGCCCAAATAACGACATATCGGTTTTAAAAATCGGATGTCAAGTAATCATATTATAATGATAAACTATTTTGTAAGTATTTAGAGAAAAACTTTGTTCCCAGACCCTGTTAATCTATGCTTCGTATGTAGACGCGAGCTTTGAATATTTATGAATCCCCAGTATTTGCATAATAATGACTGAAGAATTCCGTATTTTTTGTCTCGATGCCACGTCCCCAAGTGATTAAACGTCATTGTACGAAATTCTCAGACCAATATATGGCAACACTGTCCCATAAATTATAAATATATAATTTACTCATGCATATTTTCGTGTACGTACATATATTGTATAGATATACATATGTATATGTATATTTATTTGTACGCGCATTCATAATTTGTAGCAATTTTTTTTTCTTTTTGTTTTGGTGGCAGACAAGTGTGACGCTGTTGCCTTTTGCTGATCGCCCACTGTGCGAAACACCACACACCACAGTGGGTTGTACTGCTCTATCTGAGCAAGTGCTAAATAAACGAATATTCATATATATATATGTGGGTGTGTATATGTGAGTACATCTTCACTTGCACCTCTGACTAGTATGTGACTGTGGTCGTCACATACATTAATACAAACACGTGCAGTCGTTGTGTGACTTTGGCTTCTTTCTATAGCAACATACCGCTTCGTCGCTCTTGTTGCACTGCGAATTGTTTTTATTGCTTTTGCCATCTGTATGAGTAATTTTTGCTTGTTTGACATTTTGAAATGAATTTGAGTTTTGTGGCCAATACAACACCAAATGGATAAATGGCAGACAGGCGGCTGTATGGTAAAAAAAAATTGCGTACACTCATTTATACATATAACCCCATAGAGAAAATTTTAACAATTGTCAAATAGATTCTTCCTACGCTTTCAATGGTTTCTAGAGAGAGAGAACACCCTAAACGTTTTGATATCAATTCAGTAATCAAGAATAACGGTTAAATTGGTGAGCTGTTGTTTGGATGTGTTACGCGCAAGTTATATTTATTATTCCTTGCAAAGTTGTAGAAGACCATCTCTTTTGCTATTAACTGTAACTTTGTGACATCCCGTTTTAAGATTTTATGTGATTTTGGTCTGGAGAAGCTTTATATTTCCTTCTTATGACCTTCTGAGTTTAGCAGACAAAACTGTGTGAAAACGACTCTAAACCTCAAAGGGCAATCGAAGAAAATATAGAACTTTTCGATACTAAAGTAATGGAATATCAAAGTTAAGATATGTACATGTTGAGACAGAAGTGAAGGTAAAGGTAGAGACAGAAGTAGCGGAAGCGGAAGCGGTAGAGGTAGATGAACCAGAAGAGGTTAAGGTTGGGGTAGATGTGAAGGTAGAGGTATTTTACTTTGAAATGGGTTAAAATTAGTTTTTGGATTCAAGAAGTTTCTCTACCAAATGAAATACAGCAGGGCTAATTATCATTCCAAAGAACAAAGAAGACCCCATTTACCCCATCGCCTTGTCGTCCACCGTGCATGCTGGACAATTCAGAGCCTTCGTAAGCAATGTCTCTCAATATCACTAGAGAATCGCGGAGAACTAACTCGCCGTAGCGAGATTTCAGGAGAGAGTATATTATCTAACGCACAAAACAATTCACGCACAAAGAAAGGTGAGTATAAGAGGCGGGTAAAGTGCAGAGTTTGGTACGGTAACCTCCTTCGCTTGGACATACTAAAAAGTACCATCCGCATCGCTTTCGCAGACAATGTGGCTGCTTTCAGAACAACACGAAGCTTGAACTAAACCAGGCAAATAGATGAATGACTGCTCACGGTCTTCAGTGATCGGCCTTGATTCCTAGCTATCACTGACATTAAGATTTTGCTTAATAGTAAGCTGACCTTCTCGAAGCATATTCATAGAGCACGTGGGGGTTAATGTAGTAGAAAACCTGGGAATATTATTATTAAGCTCTCTGACATGGTTCTAACGAAGGGCCCACCACGAATTGCTTTAGCTTACCGCATGATTTCCGCAGAAACGGTTCTGGTCGTTACGCAGCTATACCGACACATCTTCTCGCTGAAGAAAGAAACTGAATATACAAGATCGGCTCAAAACTAATCTGACGCTAGCAGCAATAGTGGACAGCAGTACTGTAGTCAAGTAGACCAAAGAAGTAATTACAGTCCTGAACCCCGGCATAAAACCACCACATGTAGAATGAACCAGGGGGTTGAGCGGCTATAGGCGAGTAAAATTCACAGATCCGTGTGTGCGAGAGATCAAAAAACCGTTCCCGTAATGCCCTTATACGTAACACTCGCTTCGGTGAGTCTTTTTGCGGTAACAGCAACAACTATCTGACTCAATTTTTAACCGAACGCGCTTCCTTCAGTCAATATCTTCACCGAATGGAAAATATTAAAAACCCGATACGCCTTTACTATGGATATATAGACAGCCTACTTCAAACCTTCTTCGAATGCGGAGCCTACGGAGAACAGCGAAAGAGAATAGAAGAGGCACTTGGTAACCTATCTCCGGGCAGTTTCAACAATAACATAACCACTTGAAACACAAACGAGAAAAGTGTTGCCGAGTTAATTCGCGTTAGAATAGAGCGGACAATTTTGATAGCCGTGGGAGGTTAGTGTTTACTGAAGGGAGTCATAAACTTGGATAGTCTCGTATTGAGGCTTAAATAAACCCTGTAGGTGTATCAAGAATTTTTCTATTCCAAGAAAACCAAACAAACATTTCCTATAGGGTGTATAAGTCCTATCTACTAGTCCATTAATCATTTGTTATTGTATATTGGAAAAAACAACACATCATATATTTCATGTAGGTAGGTAATTCTTAAAATCCTGGGAGAAGTCAAGAAAAAAGGGATGAATCTCACTCACTCTCTCTCTCTCTTAACCGCTAGCGTTGGTGGTGGCCACATTTAACAGCTTGGTTTAGCTTGGCTTTCCCTTCAAATTTTGTCATTTGTTGTGACTTTTATTTCGCGCCCAATATCGGCAAGAACCTCAAGCGCATCAGCATCTCACCCGAATTTCAATCAACTCCAAAAGGGTGTTAATTTTGTGTTGGTCTTTTCAATTTATCCTTTGGATTGAAAGAACAATTAACAAGCGGCAGCACTCTCGAGGGAAGTGGTGGGTTGTAGAATGCGTGTTTTAAAATTACAAAAATTATTTATGTTTGGATTCTTTGTTTAATTTTTATCGAGTCACATCGACTGATTTATGATGACTCGCTAAGCAAGCGAAGTCAATTTATAATGCGAGCTCAAATTGTAGCTTAAATTGAATCAAAGTAATCATATATATTATTTCTAATTGCTGTTTTTATGTACTGGTCCCTTTTTCGCTCTTATTTGGAATCAAAATCTATAAATAAAGTTTTGGTTGTAAAGATGGAGATTCGGGCTATTAGCGAGCTTTGGGCATTATTGGTCGTAGTGCTTTTGTTTAGCTATATTTTATTAAAATAATTTGTTAAAAATAAACGATTGTGAGCACACAAAGAAATCTATTTGTAATATGGCACTATTGTGAATATTTGCACTGCATTACCGGCAGTTGCTCTCATACGCCAGATGGCAGCGCAAGCTGTAAGTTTTAATTGATTGATAGAACAGCTGATTTCTGTTGATATTTGATAAGAGACTTTTAAATTGGTTGCGCAAGATGCGCACGGGTACGGCTCATACATTTAAGTACATTACTTCTTTTGGCGCTTTAGATTTAATTTTAATTTCTTTTTTCAAAGTCAATTAAAACAAGTAAGGACGGGACTGTCTGCGGCTGTGCCGAAGACTTCATACCTTTCATGAATGGGGCTGAACAATAATCTTATCCCGTTCGTAATCTCCAAATAATCGGATGCATAAGATAAGAAATATATAGTGAACAGATGTACAATGTACATACCTAAACGATTTTTAAGATAAATATAAAATAAACAAGTAAGGAAGGCTAAGTTTGGGAGTAACCGAACATTACATACTCAGCTGAGAGCTTTGGAGACAAAATAAGGGAAAATCACAATGTAGGAAAATGAACCTAGGGTGAGCCTGGAATGTGTTTGTGTGACATGGGTATCAAATGGAAGGTATTAAAGAGTATTTTAAAAGGGAGTGGGCCATAGCTCTAAAAGTGGACGCCATTTCGGGATATCGCCATAAAGGTGGACCAGGGGTGACTCTAGAATGTGTTTGTACGATATGGGTATCAAATGAAAGGTGTTAATGAGTATTTTAAAAGGGAGTGATCCTTGGTTCCATAGGTGGATGCCTTTTCGAGATATCGCCATAAAGGTCGACCAGAGGTGACTCTAGAATGTGTTTGTACGATATGGGTATCAAATGAAAGGTGTTAATGAGTATTTT
Organism: Eurosta solidaginis; assembly: GCF_040869045.1. Lineage (NCBI taxonomy): Eukaryota > Metazoa > Arthropoda > Insecta > Diptera > Tephritidae > Eurosta > Eurosta solidaginis. Next base: position 13,201,230 of record NC_090321.1, read on the forward strand.
AAAAGGGAGTGGGCCTTAGTTCTATAGGTGGACGCCTTTTCGAGATATCGCCATAAAGGTCGACCAGAGGTGACTCTAGAATGTGTTTGTGTGACATGGGTATCAAATGGAAGGTATTAAAGAGTATTTTAAAAGGGAGTGGGCCATAGTTCTAAAAGTGGACGCCATTTCGAGACATCGCCATAAAGGTGGACCAGGGGTGACCCTAGAATGTGTTTGTACGATATGGGTATCAAATGAAAGGTGTTAATGAGTATTTTAAAGGGGAGTGGGCCTTAGTTCTATAGGTGGACGCCTTTTCGAGATATCGCCATAAAGGTCGACCAGAGGTGACTCTAGAATGTGTTTTTACGATATGGGTATCAAATTAAAGGTATTAATGAGGGTTTTAAAAGGGAGTGGCCCTTAGTTGTATATGTGAAGGCGTTTTCGAGATATTGACCAAAATGTGGACCAGGGTGACCCAGAACATTATCTGTCGGGTACCGCTAATTTATTTATATATGTCATACCACGAACAGTATTCCTGCCAAGATTCCAAAGGCTTTTGATTTCGCCCTCCAGAACTTTTTCATTTTCTTCTACTTAATATGGTAGATGTCACACCCATTTTACAAAGTTTTTTCTAAAGTTATATTTTGCGTCAATAAACCAATCCAATAACCATGTTTCATCTCTTTTTTAATATTTGGTACAGAATTATGGCATTTTTTCATTTTTCGTAATTTTCGATATCCAAAAAGTGGGCGTGGTCATAGTCGGATTTCGGCCATTTTTTACACCAATACAAAGTGAGTTGAGATAAGTAAGTGAACTAAGTTTAGTAAAGATATATCGATTTTTGCTAAAGTTATCGTGTTAACGGCCGAGCGGAAGGACAGACGGTCGACTGTGTATAAAAACTGGGCGTGGATTCAACCGATTTCGCCCATTTTCACAGAAAACAGTTATCGTCATAGAATCTATGCACCTACCAAATTTCACAAGGATAGGTAAATTTTTGTTCGACTTATGGCCTTAAAAGTATTCTAGACGAATTACATGAAAAAAGGCGGAGACACACCCAATTTGAAATTTTATTTTATTTTTATATTTTGTTGCACCATATCATTACTGGAGTTGAATGCTGACATAATTTACTTATATACTGTAAAGATATTAAATATTTTGTTAAAATTTTACTTTAAAAACATTTTTTATTTTTAAATGGCCGTGTTCGTCATCAGATTTTGCTAATTTTTATTTAGCACACATATAGTAATCGGAGGAACGTGCCTGCCACATTTCATCATGATATCTTCAACGACTGCGAAATTACAGCTTGCAAAACTTTTAAATTACCTTCTTTTAAAAGTGGGCGGTGCCACACCCATTTTTCAAAATTTTACTAATTTTCTATTTTGCGTCATAAGGCCAACCCACTTACCAAGTTTCATCGCTATATCCGTTTTTGGTAATGAATTATCGCACTTTTTCGGTTTTTCGAACTTTTCGATATCGAAAGTGGGCGTGGTTGTAGTCCGATTTCGTTCATTTTAAACAGCGATCTGAGATGAGCTCCCAGGAACCTACATACCAAATTTCATCAAGATACCTCACGGACGGACATGGCTAAATGAATTTCTTTTTTCGCCAAGATCATTTTGATATATAGAACTCTATATCTATCTCCATTAGTTTATGCCGTTACGGATTACCGTTATGCGAACAAAATTAATATACTCTGTGAGCTCTTCTCAGCTGACTATAAAAATGGCAAAAAACCCCCTTATCTGAACGATCGGTTGTATGGGATATATATTATATGTATATAGCTCCGATCGAAATGATTTTTTAAGGATATCTTCTATGATATATTAGAATATATAACACCAAGTTTAACGTTTTTATATTGGAAATTAAGGGAGAAATTGCCAAAAATCGTTCTATCTGAACGATCGGTTGTATGGGATATATACTATATATAGCTCCGATCAAAGTGATTTTTTCAGAAAATCTTCTATGATATATTAGAATGTATATCACAGAGTTTCACGTTTATACTTTGTAAATTGCGGCAGGAATGGCCAAAATCGTCTTATCTGAACGATCCGTTGTATGGGAAATATATGTTATAGTGGTCCGATCGTACCGATCCGACAAATGTCTAATATAATACAAAAATACATCCTTGTGCCAAATTTCATTGAGATATCTCAAAATTTGAGGGACTAGTTTTCGTTCAAACAGACAGACGGACATGGCTATATGAACTCAGTTCGTCGACCTGATCAATTCGGTATTCTTAATGGTGAGTCTATCTTCTATATTTCTCAACGTTACAAACATCGGACCAATGTTAATATACCATTTCATGTTCATGAATGGTATAATAAAATAAATAAATGTAAGGCGCGATAATTTGTGTTGTGATCCTCTTGATTTTCCCTACAAATTGGCCGGACGGGACCTACTTGTTTTATGCCGACTCCGAACGTCATCTGCAAAGCAGATGAGTTTTCACTGAGAGCTTTTCATGGCAGAAATACACTCGGAGCGCTTGCCAGACACTGCCGAGGAGCGACCCCGCTTAGAAAAATTTTCTTCTAATTGAAAAACCTTAATTCTAAACTTTTGATGTTGCTATGCCCGGGGTGTAAACCCAGGGCATACGGTGTGGTAGGCGGAGCACGCTACCATCACACCACGGTGGCAGCCATCAATTAAATTAAAATTAAATCAATTAAGGTAACATAAATGCGTTTTTCCAGTTAAAGAGCGTATTTTAACAATATCTTCGAAACAATTATTTAATTAAATTTACCCACACATGCACGTTGACACACACACACACACACACACGTACATTCATTATCAAAGCAACAAATGATCAATGTACTATATGACGTTTTCATATGTTTACAGCCAATTTGTACGCCTCTCCCACCACCCCTTTTTGTTTGAACGCATACGACAGAAATCAAAATCCGTAAGTATTCATTACCTATTAGTTAATTTTTATATTATTGTAGATTAGATACATACATACATGCATACATACATACGCACATATAAACTAAAGCGGCTATTTTTATTTCCCACACTTTGACCCGTACGCTCACTAAAAAGCAGCAACAAAAAGTTAAAAAAACATGAGCGCAAGGGAAATGCTGAAAAATATAATCGTATGCTCAGCGAAGAACTACCAAATCCAAAAGGAAGAGAGAGAAAATTTAGAACAATACGTGTATGAGTACGATGACAGAAAGTTCTCGAGATTCCGTATGAGCTCTACAAGTAAACACCCTCCACCATCAAACGTCATAAACGGCACGTACCCACATACCTACGGACAATACCGGCAACGGTGCTGTATTTAATACATAACGACGCATTTCACGCCGTTTCTCAAAAAATGCACAACTCAAAAATTGTGATTTTAAGGTTTGCGCACTAAAAATATTTATTTTCATTAACTAGCTTTTGTGTTAAACTTGTCCGTACATTTTGTTATAATTTGCTACTAAAAATACTACTAAATAAATCACTGTTCACAATAATATTTGTGAACATTCGATTATAATCTGACATTTGAATTTTCGGGAAAGCTTTAACTTTTGCACTTATGCCATTTTGGCAGCGAATGTACGATATGTATACCATTATTCGTATTCGTATGTTTTTACTTAAAAACAACAACGACACTCTACTAAGTGTATAAACATGAACAATTGTGTTGAAGCACAGTGTCTTCGGCAGGTGAAAATTAGAAATAAAAATTATTTGTTTTCTTTTTTTTTTATTGATTTTTACAACATACAAAACAGATCTTGTAGGAGCTTATGCTCTTTCCACTTTATATGGAAAACACAAAAGAGCACACATGTAAGTGTTTGAGTAACAACTCGGCATGAAAACTTTAAAGTTAAATTCACGCCAAAGGCCCTAGAGTCAGCTCAATAGCACAAAGTGAATCGAAGTAAAAATTCGGCCCAAGACCTGTCCAAGTTAAATTCAATTTATAAACCTTAATACAGGCTGACTAGCACGACATGAATCGCAGTAAAAACACGTCCTAAAGGGTTTCCAAGTTAAATTTACACTAAAAACCTGAAGTAAGCTCAAATGCACACTATGAATTGGAGTAAAAGCTCGGTTTGAACGTTTCCGAGTTTAATTCAATCTAAAGACCTTGGAATAAGCAAAGAAGTACGTCATTAATTGAAGTAAAAACTTAGCCTGAAACCCTTCCGAGTTTAATTCATCTTAAATATCCTAAAGTAAGCTCAGCAGCACATCACGAAATAAAGTGACAACTCAACGTAAGACCTCTGCGCTTGTTATTTACTTATAAGACCCTTAGGTACGCTCAATAGCACAATATTGAATAGAGTAAAAACCCACCTTTCCAATTTAAATTCGCTCAAAAGACCCTGAAGTAAGGTAAGTAGAAGATCCTGAATTAGGGTAAAAACTCGGCCTGAAACTTTTTCGAGTTTAATTCACACTAAAGAACCCGAAGAAATCTCAGTAGCACCTCATGAGTTTTAGTAAAAATTATGTGCGAACGTCATGGATGAAATTAAACCTGGTGCTGGAAGGTTTCGAAGTTAGATACAATTCAAAGATCCCGAAGTAAGCTTACGCTTGTACAGGAACACGGTTTTTGGTTATTTGGTTTCTCACACGACGCCATTTTGATCGCCTTTCTCCCAGATTGCTGCTGGCAGCTGTGAGATTACTCAACACTGTGTTAAAACCATTTGGTGCTGTCTATAAACCTTCCGATATCATTTATGCAGCATCTTGCAATTTTCTTAAGTTCGACAGTATAGCACTGGCCAGAGTTTGCAGCCTCAGCAGCGTCCATGAATACCGTTGCCTTTGCTACTTCCTGTATTAGCGTAATGTTTGAGAAGTTTTATGCAGCAGGTAGAATAATCTTGCAGTTACGGACGGCCGTGGACGATGCGATGATGGAATTGCATAACATGCGCCCTCTAAGGCAGAAGTCCACCAGAGAAGGTAGTCTATATCCAATACTTCAAATTGGAAAATACGAGCAGAGTCAGGAATATGCACTGAAAGGAAGACCTTGGGGTTCTCATAGAAAACACCGATCTCCTTAGCGCAGTGTAAGCAGTCTCTGGAGAGAATCGGGACAGGGAGAAGCATACATCTTTATTGGGTCCCAGGGCATATGGGAACAGTTGGGAATGAAAAAACAAATGAACTAGATAGAAAGGGTACATGCCTTGAAGCTTGCTCCGTAGACGTCCCAACTAGACTGGGCGAGATTAAGCGAAGGCAAGAGGTGCACATCGACCAAGCGGGAAAGGCGTGGGTTCCAGCGTCGAAGATTATGTGTAAGTCTTACAACCTTAGACTAACAAAGTTGCTGCTATCATTAAAAAGAGAGGACTGTAGACTCATGACGAGTATTCTGACTGGACACTGCCTTCTGTTATCACATGCCTTTAAATTAGGCCTGGTCAGTGATAGCAGATGTAGGAAGTGCGGGTTGGAGGAGGAAACGATCGAGCACGTTCTGTGGTCGTGCCCTTCGCCTGCCAGGCTAAGACTCCAGCTATTAGGAGTGATACAGCTGTCAGATCTAGAAGCAGCAAGTGGCTTAAATCCTAGGAAGCTTCTGGTATTTGCCAAGAGGATGGAGTTATTTTATAACATAGGTCCTAGTTTTAGATAGGGTTAAAACAAACTTCTGGTAACACTACGGACTCATTCAGTCTATGTGAGGTCCTCATAGACCGGCCAGTTCAACCTAACCTACCTAACCAGCGCAGTCCATTTTGGAGCAAACGGTGTGGAACGAAACTGTCTTTTTTCTACATACACCGTCCCAGCGAACTGAAGCTCTTAAAGAGGGCAACATTTTATATCTCCTCTTAAAACTCAGCGAGTGCTGTTATAGTCTGATGTTGGAGTCACACCGGCTCACGAAGTCTTATTGCTGAACAGATAGCAACTTGAACCTTAGTTTAGTGAGTTAGTTCCACGCCACTTCAGTTTTACTGTTACGAATTGTCCGGGATTAATTGCTTAGCATGCATTTTCCGGCTATCGAGCTAATTTGGCTCGCGGCATTAGAATGGCTCGAAGAGATCCAAGCGCCTGTAAATATGCAATGTTAAAAGGGCTTTTTAATTCTAAATCTGTTTAATTCCAAACGTATTCTACCATTCTCTTAGAAGTACACGGACTATTTTCTAAGCTTAGAAGAAAATTCGAATTTCTTAAATTTTTATAAATCATAAAGATAATAGCGAGTTCTTATCTTATTCAAGCTGATTCGACACTGTTCTACGTCGAGTGGATTATTATTGTACGTTTTCCCATGTAGATACACTGCAAAAAAACATGTAAGTGAACATAAATCTTAGAAGACCCATCTAGCGGCAATTATTGAAGGCTCGCGGCAGCGGTTAAATAGCTCGCTACAAAACGGGTTGTTCCTAATAGCGGAGACACGCACCTCTGTTGGTCATAGTTTATAAGCTATAGCTGAATCGGTTGCGATGAATCGTAGACATACACACCATTCAGTCATGGAAGTGGATAATAGTGTCGAGATATTAGTATTATTAGGCCTGGAAGCACTGCGACCTTTGTGTAGATCTATTGTGCATGACCTTTCAGCTTAATTTTGTATGTGGAGGCTTTTAATGTATCTAAGTACCTCTTCAACCTTTTACTCCATATCACATAGAGATTAAGAGTCACACCACCTAGATGGGAAAGTCTCTGCCTTGCCAGAGCGATGTATTCACAGAGAATGTGAACCGGCGTTTCATCCTTCAGCTCACAGGAACGACAAATTTGAGTATCGTATAGATTTAACTTACTTAAGTGATATCGTAGACCACAGTGTCCCGTATAGTACTCGGTGAGAGTTCGTAGGTTCTCCATGCTTAGATTAATGAGTTTGGCTGAAACTTTTGTTGCAGGAAGTATAGACGGTTTGGCCTGTCTTTGCCCTGGGCAGTCAATCCAGTGACGTCTGAATTGTTTTGTTTTCCAATTACTTATGGTTTCCCTGGTGTGTGCTTTTGTGAGTCCATAAAAGAGCTCTGGACCATAGAATGCTGCAGTAGCATTCTGCTGTGCTAGGTAATCTGCATGTTCATTACCTTCATGTCCCTGATGTCTGGGAACCCATTCTAACAAAACCTTGTTTTTGGCTCCCAGGTCATTAAGGATTTCAATGCAGTCATCCACTAGCTTAGACGTAACTGTGTAGGATTGCTAGGAACGCAGGGCCTCCTGCCTGCCCCACATAATGTAGATGCTCTACGAGTATGAGCCTCCTCGTAGTACGGCCGATAGATGCCAGCTCCCGTTCTTCCGTCATCGAATATCGATCCATCTGTGAACCAGACCTCTTAGTCAGGGTTATTATAAGGATTCCCTGTTTCCCAGTGGGTTCTGTCCACAATGGACACTTCAAAGTTCCGTGATATTCTGAGCTTAGGGGGCATTAGGTCACGCAGTTGTAATGTGGGATTTCTTTTTTTTTAACACGCTTTTATTAGCTTGGCCTGTATGTAACGGAATCTTTGAGCTTAATTTTCACCGGTTTCTAGAAGTCTGATTAATTTGAAACTTTACATACGTATCAGGGACCGATGACAATGCATTAATGTGGTGGTGTGGTGACATAAGGTCAACGGCCATAAGGTCAATTAGCCTTATTACCACTTTGAATGGTCATAAGTTTGATTGAAACTTTGCACACGTATCAAGGCTCAATGACAATGCATTAATGTCATGGTTCGGTGACATAAGGTCAACGGCCATAAAGTCAATTGGCCTTATTACAATTTCGAATGGCCATAAGTTTAATTGAAACTTTGCACACGTATCAAGGCTCGATGACAATGCATTAATGTGATGGTGTGGTGACATAACGTCAACGGCCATAAGGTCAATTGGCGTTATTACCACTTTGGAAGGCCATAATTTTGATTAAACTTTGCACACGTATCAAGGCTCGATAACAATGCATTAATGTGATGGTGCGGTTACATAAGGTCAACGGCCATAAGGTCAATTGGCCTTATTACCACTTTGAATGGCCACAAGTTTGATTGAAACTTTGCACACGTATCAAGGCTCGATGAGAATGCATTAATGTGATGGTGTGGTGACATAAGGTCAACGGCCATAAGGTCAATTGGCCTTATTACCACTTTGAATGGCCATAAGATTGATTGAAACTTTGCACACGTATCAAGACAAATGACAATGCAATAATGTGATGATGGGGTGACATAAGGTTAACGGACATAAGGTCAATTGAATTTATGAGCACCCAAAATGACCATAGATTTGAAACCTTGAACATAATGCGAAAAACGGTTTCCTTTATTAATGAATTTGGAGTGGAGCCGAGAGCCCCGGTAATGCAGAGCTCCGAGCTCCGTTGCACCTTTTGAAGCATTTTAAGATATGTACTTTTAGCTAGTGCAGGCCACCGGACCAAGGCACCATAAAGAAGAATCGGGCGCACAATAGCTGTGTACATCCAGTAGGTCACGTTAGGGGAGAATCCCCAGGAGGTGCCAATTGGCCTATTGCAGATGAACAGCTCTGCTGCTGCCTTCTTGGATCGCTCCACTATATGGTCACTCCATAATAGCTTCCTAGCCAGAATGACTCCCAAATACTTGATTTGATCGCTAAACGCTAAGAACGAACCTCCAATTCTTGGCGGTGTAAGATTTGGTACTTTGTACCTCCTCGTGAAGAGGACAATCTCGGTCTTATCCGGGTTGACTTCCAAACCTGTGGCGGGTTGTACTCCTGGAGCTGCTCCAGGATGTCAGCTGGGTCCGTTGGCGTCACTGGAATCCAGGCTCTAGCCCTTGGTCGTGAGGGGATATCACGCGTCTCCACTAACTTGAGGCGCGCGCCCGGATATTCCACCCCTATCAGCGTGACGGCGACCTGGCGTCGCCACAGGCAATTAGCTGGACATTGCTCTGGAACCGCCATGCATCGGTGTAAGATTGCGGTGGGCCAGGGTTGTCTTTCTTAACCTTAACGGCCACGCTTTTTACTGTCAATTAATGCCCCTATTACCGTTTACAACTCAACTCTGGTTGGGTTGAAATTTCGCAATTTGGTATTACAGATTACAACTCAACCTGTCAAAAAAAAAAATGTCGGTTGAGTTGTCTAGTCTAACAACTTTTTGTGGCATTACCGTTTACAACCTTGTGTTGGTGTAGTTGTCAAAGACGTCAAAATCTTACAACTGATTACTAGCAGTTGTCTCATACAATTTTGCAGTTGTTTGGAAAAAATGTAACGTTTTACAAGACGGTTCACCACCTAATTTTTAACAAAAATTTTCAAAGTTGGTATTAAAAAACTCGTTTCGACCTTCGTTTTTAGATTCCGAAAGCAAAAATTTAAAATTTCATTTCTGTCATATCATTTCGTTTCGAATTTTCATGTGGTTGTTGTATTTTTCCAGATTTTTTGTACACACCAATGCAGAAAAGTGTTGGACCCAACCAGGGTTATTTTTACAAATCACAGCCGGAGGCCGCCAGCGCAGAAAGGTGTTCTGTGCAAAAAAACTATGGATCGTGTCTCATATTTCGGACCCTCTCTGGGCCATTTTATGGGCTTTTGTAAATATCTTTCGATAGAAATAAAATGTTTAATTTCCGCTTTCGGATTCTTAAAACGGATGTTGAAACGTGTCTTTTGATAACACCTTTGATACTTTTTGAAAAAAAAAATTAGATGAGGCACCTTCTTTTAAAACATTGCTGGAAAAAAAATGAAAGCGAGTAATTAAACCTTTTTTTAATTCATTTAAACAATTTTTATACTCAGCAATTTTGTACACATTTATAAAAAAAAAACAAGTTTTCAACCAAAGATTACATTGAACATCTTTTTGACCTTCTGGAGCGACAACCCGAAGTTGGACGAGGCAAAGCGCAGTTCGAATGCAGCCAATATGGGTGAAATTATGCTAACGTGAGTCCCAATGACACTAATCATTACTCCTGGGAATCCTGTTTTAGAGTAAAATGCGATTTTTGTAGCGCTTTGCTCTGGAGTCATATGGGTTTTAATCTACTTCGCACAAACATGCTTATTAACTAAAAATCTTGCCCAGTCCAACACTAAAATCATTTCCACTGAATTTTTGATAGCTACCGTCAACAAGGAGTGTAGTTTTAAAATAGGGGTACAGCCGTTCCTCGAGAAATATTCTTCCTTACTTAACCGAAAATAACTTACAAATCTGCAAAATAACTTCATTAGAAGCTCATTATTTGTCACTTAAACGTTTTCTTACTTGGTGCTTGGCATTCCAAGGGATTGGAATGATCACGCGAATGTTTTCCGTATTCGCGACATGTCAATCACCAACATTTTCGCCATTGTAAAATAGATATTCATATAACGTCCGTTTCGCTTTTATTTTGTAAATGCTTAAATTTCCTCCACAAATTGATCAGCTGTTCATTTATCTGTCAAATATCACTTTTTGAAGTTGGCAACTCAACTCAACTTCAACTGAAATAAGTTGTAATTCGTAATACCAAACAGGAGTTGAGTTGTCTAAAGTTGAGTTGTTTTAATTACAACCCACCTAGGTTGAGTTGTAAACGGTAATAGGGGCATAAGTTATTCTGTTAATAACTTAAATTTTTCTATAATTTTATTTTGAGGTGATTAACTATAAATGATTGTTTGACCTTCTACTACTGTTATACAAACTCTTTTTAATTGAAAATTATTTTCTATCTTTTAGTTCGGTTAGCTATAAAAGCGTGTTTTTTTAGTTTTTTGAAACTATTATTTATTTATTACTATCATATGCGCTATCATGTTTCCTAGTGTAGAGATAAAATGGAGAGACACATTTCAGTTGCAACTGAGTATAATAATCTGCGCAACAGTTTCATAAGTGTAGACAAATTTACACAAAATTACACACAAAAAACACAGTTTTAAATGTCCTATCAATCTTATTTGGCGGGTTCGTGAATTAAAGGTATTTTTTTTCGGTTCGCAGCACCAAAACAACTGTGATGATGCATCACCGAAGAAAAAATTACAACTTAACGTATACACATCGGCGCTATTTCGCCAAAAGCATTGATGTTTAAAAATAAAAATGTGGGAAATCAACATTCATATTATTTACATTGGATATCTTTTGAAATGAAGCCTAATAAATCAAAATCATAAAATTTGTACATTCATGATTCTGCCAAATGGACAACGATGCACAAGAATTGAAAATAAGAACGACAACACAAACATAAATGCCATCTGGGCACTTGGATGATGCAGCAGTAAAATGAGTTCCACCACCGTTGACACCACCGCCACTACCATCAAAACCATTCGAATACCAACCAAACCACCAAATCGACGATTACTCGACTTGGCTGTACAACGATTATGTTCGTATATTTGCCGAAGTGCTGTGTGTATTTTATGTCGATTAAAGTGGTTTAAGGTTTATCTGCTCTGCCTTACCGATTAGTTTTTCTTATAAATACGCATACCTACGTAGGCATATGTGATGTGTATGTGTGTGTGTCTATCTCGTTGAATATAAATTCGTAAGGTATGACTTTATTTACAGTAAACTCACCGTAATAGGTACATACGTATGTCAAAATATTTTTGGAAATGTTTAAAAGGGAGAATCCTTAAGACAACAAATTTCTTTGTTCTTAAATAAGTAGAGGAAAATTATGACATATTTTAAGGCGCTAATTTTTGTATACTCAGCGTGCTTTGCACACAGAGTATATTAACTTTGATTGTATAACGGTTGGTTGTACAGGTGTAAAGGAATCGAGATAGCTATAGACTTCCATATATCAAAATCATTAGTATCGGAAAAAAATTTGATTGAGCCATGTCCGTCCGTCCGTCCGTCTGTCCGTTAACACGATAACTTGAGTAAATATTGAGATACCTTCACAAAATTTCGTACACGAGCTTATCTGGACCCAGAATAGATTGGTATTGTAAATGAGCGAAATCGGATGATAACCGCGCCCACTTTTTATACTCATTTGAGCAGAGCTCACAGAGTATATTAAGTTTGATTGGATAACGGTTGGTTGTACATATATAAAGGAATCGAGATAGATATAGACTTCCATATATGAAAATAATCAGGATCGAAAAAAATTTGATTGAGCCATGTCCGTCCGTCCGTCCGTCCGTCCGTTAACACGATAACTTGAGTAAATTTTGAGGTATCTTGATGAAATTTGGTATGTAGGTTCCTGAGCACTCATCTCAGATCGCTATTTAAAATGAACGGCATCGTACTATAACCACGCCCACTTTTTCGATATCGAAAATTTCGAAAAACCGAAAAAGTGCGATAATTCATTACAAAAGACCGATAAAGCGACGAAACTTGGTAGATGAGTTGAACTTATGACGCAAAATAGAAAATTAGTAAAATATTGGACAATGGGCGTGGCACCGCCCACTTTTAAAAGAAGGTAATTTAAAACTTTTGCAAGCTGTAATTTGGCAGTCGTTGAAGATATCATGATGAAATTTGGCAGGAACGTTACTCTTATTACTATATGTACGCTTAATAAAAATTAGCAAAATCGGAGAAGGACCACGCCCACTTTTAAAAAAAACATTTTTTTTAAAGTAAAATTTTAACAAAAAATTTAATATCTTTACAGTATATAAGTAAATTATGTCAAGATTCAACTCCAGTAATGACATGGTGCAACAAAATACAAAAATAAAAGAAAATTTAAAAATGGGCGTGGCTCCGCCCTTTTTCATTTAATTTGTCTAGGATACTCTTAACGCCATAAGTCGAACAAAAATTAACCAATCCTTTTGAAATTTGGTAGTGGCATAGTTTTTATGGCGCTAACTGTTTTCTGTGAAAGTGGGCGAAATCGGTTGATGTCACGCCCAGTTTTTATACACAGTCGTCCGTCTGTCCTTCCGCATGGCCGTTAACACGATAACTTGAGCAAAAATCGATATATCTTTACTAAACTCAGTTCACGTACTTATCTGAACTCACTTTATCTTGGTATGAAAAATTAACGAAATCCGACTATGACCACGCCCACTTTTTCGATATCGAAAATTACGAAAAATGAAAAAAATGCCATAATTCTATACCAAATACGAAAAAAGGGATGAAATATGGTAAGGTAATTGGATTTTTTTATCGAAATATAACTTTAGAAAAAACTTTATAAAATGGTTGTGACACCTACCATATTAAGTAGAAGAAAATGAAAAAGTTCTGCAGGGCGAAATAAAAAACCCTTAAAATCTTGGCAGGTATTACATATATAAATAAATTAGCGGTATCCAACAGATGATGTTCTGGGTCACCCTGGTCCACATTTTGGTCGATATCTGGAAAACGCCTTCACATATACAACTACTACCACTCCCTTTTAAAACTCTCATTAATACCTTTAATTTGATACCCATATCGTACAAACTCATTCTAGAGTCACCCCTGGTCCACCTTTATGGCGATATTTCGAAAAGGCGAACACCTATAGAACGAAGGCCCACTCCCTTTTAAAAATACTCATTAACACCTTTCAGTTGATACCCATATCGTACAAACAAAGTCTAGAGTCACCCCTGGTCCAGAAAGGCCCACTCCCTCCTCAAATACTCATTAACTCCTTTCGTTTGATACCCATATTGCACAAACGAATTCTAGAGTCACCCCTGGCCCACCTTTATGACGATATCTCGAAACGGCGTCCACCTATGGAACTAAGGATTACTCCCTTTTAAAATACTCATTAATACCTTTCATTTGATACCCATATCGTACAAACGCATTCTAGAGTCACACCTGGTCCATCTTTATGGCGATATTTCGAAAAGGCGTCCACCTATAGAACTAAGGCCCACTCCCTCTTAAAATACTCATTAACTCCTTTCGTTTGATACCCATATTGCACAAACGAATTCTAGAGTCACCCCTGGTCCACCTTTATGGCGATATCTCGAAAAGGGGTCCACCTATAGAACTAAGCCCCACGCCCTTTTAAAATAATCATTAACACCTTTCATTTGATACCCATATCATACAAACAAATTCTAAAGTCACCCCTGGTCCACCTTTATGGCGATATCTCGAAAAGGTGAACAGCTATAAAACGAAGGCCCACTCCCTCTTAAAATACTCATTAACTCTTTCGTTTGATACCCATATTGCACAAACGAATTCTAGAGTCACCCCTGGCCCACCTTTATGGCGATATCTCGAAACGGCGTCCACCTATAGAACTAAGGCCCACTCCCTTTTAAAATACTCATTAACACCTTTCGTTTGATGCCCATATTGTGCAAACATATTCTAGGGTCACCCCTGTTCCACCTTTATGGCGATATCTCGAAACGGCGTCCACCTATGGAACTAAGGATTACTCCCTTTTAAAATGCTCATTAACACCTTTCATTTGATACCCATATCGTACAAACGCATTCTAGTCACACCTGGTCCATCTTTATGGCGATATTTCGAAAAGGCGTCCATCTATAGAACTAAGGCCCACTCCCTCTTAAAATACTCATTAACTCCTTTCGTTTGATACCCATATTGCACAAACGAATTCTAGAGTCACCCCTGGTCCACCTTTATGGCGATATCTCGAAAAGGGGTCCACCTATAGAACTAAGCCCCACGCCCTTTTAAAATACTCATTAACATCTTTCATTTGATACCCATATCGTACAAACAAAGTCTAGAGTCACCCCTGGTCCACCTTTATTGCGATACCTCGAAAATGCGTCCACCTATAGAACTAAGGCCCACTCCCTCTTAAAATACTCATTAACTCTTTCGTTTGATACCCATATTGCACAAACGAATTCTAGAGTCACCCCTGGCCCACCTTTATGGCGATATCTCGAAACGGCGTCCACCTATAGAACTAAGGCCCACTCCCTTTTAAAATACTCATTAACACCTTTCGTTTGATGCCCATATTGTGCAAACATATTCTAGGGTCACCCCTGTTCCACCTTTATGGCTATATCTCGAAACGGCGTCCACCTATGGAACTAAGGATTACTCCCTTTTAAAATGCTCATTAACACCTTTCATTTGATACCCATATCGTACAAACGCATTCTAGAGTCACCCCTGGTCCATCTTTACGGCGATATCTCGAAAAGGCGTCCATCTATAGAACTTAGGTCCACGCCCTTTTAAAATACTCATTAATACCTTTCATTTGATACACATATCGTACAAACGCATTCTAGAGTCAACCCTGATCCACCTTTATGGCTATATCCCTAAATGGCGTCCACCTATAGAACTATGGCCCACTCCCTCATAAAATACTCTTTAATGCCTTTCATTTGATACACATGTCATACAAACACATTCCAGGGTTTCCCTCGGTTCATTTTCCTACATGGTTATTTTCCCTTATGTTGTCACCATAGCTCTCAACTGAGTATGTAATGTTCGGTTACACCCGAACTTAACCTTCCTTACTTGTTATATATATAAAATTTTGGAAAATACAAAAAACCTGATTATTTAGTAAATAATGCAGCTAGAATGTTGAAATTTGACGTGTGGACTGATATTGGGACTTTTGATAACAATTTGAAAAAAAAATTTTTAAATGGGCGTGGCGCCGCCCACTTGGGTTAAAATCAATTTTACAAATATTATTAATCATAAATCAAAAATCGTTAAACCTATCGTAACGAAATTCGGCAAAGAGGTTGCCTTTACTATAAGGAATGCTTTGAAGAAAAATTAACGAAATCGGTTAAGGACCACGCCCACTTTTATATAAAAGACTTTAAAAAGGGTCGTGGACGAATAAAATAAGCTATATCTTTGCAAAAAAGAGCTTTGTATCAATAGAATTTTACTTTCTAAATTGAATTATAATATTAAATTGGAAAACACTAAAATTTTTGAAAATGCTCCTTTTATGACTAAGCAATTTTCTATGTTTCGGGAGCCATAACTCGAAGAAAAAACTTAACAAAAAATAGTTTTGAATCAATGATATTTCACTTATCAAGTTTTAGCGTAAGGGGAAATGGGAGACATTTTTCTTTTAAACGGGCGGTGCAACGTGGTATGTAGAAAAGTAATTTATCTGAAATGAAATGTGCAATTGAAGCTTACGCTTAGAATATAATGTTCGGTTACACCCGAACTTAAACACCTTTACTTGTTTTTTTTTTTTTAGTGTAAAAGTTGATCCACTCTCTGGATGGGATGACCTAGAAGGTCATATCAAACCGTTGAATAAATGAATAAATTCACTCTGACATATAATAGTGGTTTTCCATTTCCTCTTAGTATTTAAAATTATCATTTTTGGTAGAAAACCTTCATGGTAGACGGATACACTCAGCGACCAGAACTTTCAGTAGGCGGCTCATAAACAAGGTCAAGATAGGTAAGCTCCTCATAAACTGGTAACTTTACAATATTTGGTTGAATATTTTTAAATCGCTGATTAGGTGTGTCAAAATGGACTCATGAGTACGCTTCTGCAGAAACGTAGAATTGACTTCTCTAGTCTCAGAAATGAATTCTCTCGGGATTCTGCTCTGTAGGGGTATGTATAGTTAGAAGCTGGGCAATGAGCGATGAAGAATCCGTTTGAGCGCACACTCTTTTTTCGAATGTATTCACACGAATTCATCACTTTGAGTATAGCGAACTTTCATGGGTCTTTAACTTTTTGTGCTGTGCGTCTTTCTCCATATAGAAGCAGCCTTAAACGATTTCGAACCAGCGGCAATAGCAATTGGCGTCGTCGAATCGACTCTGAAAATATTTATTGTCATACTACTGTGTGGCAGAACGGTTACAGTGGACAGAAGCGAACGAAAGCTCAGCGAAAATTTGAGAGTTGATAGGATGCGGGGCTGTTCTTTCTCCCCTGATTTGAGTCGTGCATATGAACCAACTGGTCGAGGACTTAGAGGGGATGTCGAGTGGTGGGCTTTGCTAATGGCCTTGCAATCCTTGTCAAGGGAAAATTGCTGATTACACTGAAGAATACTTTGTGCACGAGGAGGTGTAATATTCCTGAATTTAGAGCATCTTCAAGAACCGTTGGTGTTGTATGGCAGGATTAGCTACCTCGGCATTATTTTGACAGCTCTTATGGAAATTAATGTTGAAGACATGGCTAGGAAGGTTTCAGTTACCTTGTACTGCAGTCAAACCGCTTCTCTGCTATGGAGTCTGGTCTGATGGTGAGCATTAAATACTGCTTTTGAAGATGACGTAGCGTATGAGCGTATCGACTCTCCGAGGAAATATCAGAGATCAAAAAATAAAAGTGGAATTGCGTGGATTTATTGGCATAAATTCTTTTAAAAGGACAGTTCAAGTACTACAACTTTCTTTAAGTACCCTATTTCTGAAAATCTATGCATAGATTACAACTGGGTTTGGGTTAAAACTTATTTACAAAGGCCCGTAGTCATAGTCGAAATAATATAGAGTTTCATTGGTTTAAACATGGTTCTAAATTAGGTACCATTTCAAGTCTGTTATAGTCCACTTAAATACTTTTTTATCTCTAAAAGAATATTTTAAATTTAAAATGACATGAGCGCGATTTTAATTTTTTAAAATAGGTTTTAAGTTGGTGGTCTGCTGTCAAAAGTTGCGAGAAATTAAGCAATTTGTTATTTAAACGCGATGAACTTAAATGGAAGTGAAAAAAGGCTTTTCCGACAAGCAAATATACGTTAGGAACTAATTTATTATACCTAGAATGCGTAATAATATGTTTGTGATGAAAATTACACAATTTGAAAATGTGCGATGGTTACTTGGCTCCACATATGCAAAATCTTTAATTAAGACTATTCCGCATATATTTGTGAGTTTTGATATTTCAGTATCTTTTGAGGAAAAAGAGGCATCCTATACTGATTTTGGCATTAAATTTAGAAATAAATATTCAATGTAAGGAATTATTTACCACAGGCGTCGATTTTTAATACATGTCCAAAAATTTCGGGAGAGATGTCAAATGACGCATTTTAATTTCGGAAGCAATAATCCGAAGGCGGCAAAGTAATACTTTTACTCAAGATATTTTTGCAAAAAAAAAGTTTAGACTCTCATGTGGTTGATGTAATTTTTGTGATATTGTTGTATACTGAAAAGAATTAACTAAAAAGGCGTTTGCGCTGATACAATTTTCACCAGTTCCGCAGCCGTTTGAGGGTAATTATTCGGTTTTTTGTGAATATATATTAATAAAAGAACACTTTCTTATTTCCGACTTCTAATTATTAAATTACATTACAGAATTCTTGAATTTAATT
Source organism: Eurosta solidaginis (assembly GCF_040869045.1). Taxonomy (NCBI): domain Eukaryota; kingdom Metazoa; phylum Arthropoda; class Insecta; order Diptera; family Tephritidae; genus Eurosta; species Eurosta solidaginis. The sequence goes on from NC_090321.1 coordinate 13,219,557, forward strand.
CTTCTGGCATTTCCTTTTGTGTCTTCTAATCTCCTTTACATTTGCCAATTCCTCTTAAAAAAAAAAGCAGAATACAACAAGAATTAGGTACACAAATTTTAAGAACTGCTTGGTACGAGGGCTGTTGTACTACTTCCCTTCTTTATCAGCCTCTTAATCTATGTCATGATCGACTTCAGTTCAATGATTTTCTAATGTAAAAGGGACTTACACTTTGCAGGTCCATGTACAATGGCTCAACATTCTAGATCACTTATTTCCTATGGAGTACTATACTAAACTCCCTTATTTATGCTGACTTTGCGAAGACAAACCTAAATTTGATTTAACCTGATTATCATTGAATGTCCTGCATACTTACATATATAGTATTGTGGTTAGACATATCCCTATATTAAATTAAACGGCGTTAACGGTTAGGGCCGCCTAATTCTTAAGGTTTGCATCATTTTGGCCGTCACAGCTATCTTAATACAAACAACTTTTCTTTACAACATTCTTACATACTATATAAACTATTCAACTATTGTATGAGTGAATCGCCTTGTTGCTTTCTTTGCTTTAAGGAGCCCAAATTCGCTTTAACTACCTTCGTTTATGTTGCGAGATTTAAATAATTTTTTAAGAACGAAATCAAGTAAATTTTCTTTAAATAAATATGTTCATGTTCAATTAGTAGATTGTGCACTCAATTTTAAATTGACGGCTGATAAAAAAAAAACAGCGAATTTTTACAAAACTTTCGCTAATAACTTTTAAATAGAATTCAATGATAATTATCCGCCACCGGATTATGATCACGTTTTCAGGTACTCCTTTGACAATGTTTGTGGTATTTTAAGATTTTTTGTTAAGTAAAAAATTGCCATTTTTTATACGTGGAGTCAAGTAACCACGGTTGTAAGGAACATGGTGAACGTTTAAAACTTCTAAAAAAATTTCTTCATAGCTCCAATCAATGCTTTTTTTCATGCGGATACCCTGTGCTTATTTTAGCTGAAAACTGTGTTTAATATGTCTATGACAGATAAAAATTTTAAATGCCATTTTTAATTTAGGCAAGATTTTAACTAAAAAGTATTTTAGTCAGCGTCTATGATTACGGGCCAAAGACTTTAATATTCAGCGTACCAGATAGCAAGAATTGACTGTTTACTTTATATTTTCATGAGACCTTGTATACACGAATATATCTTTCACGAATATTTGTACGGTTATGAGTACTACAAAAGCCACGCTCAGTTTGGTTATTTCTTTTGTGAGTATTTTATTTCATATAGAGCGCACTTTTGCCCTCTCCACATTTGTATACAAAATTATTTTTCTTAATATAAATTTGCTTACAAAAAGATTTCATACTCAACCACAGAGCAATGTAACAATCTACACACACACATACATATACTATAAATACAAACACACACACAAACGCTTTCATGTAGCAAAGTTGATTGCATTTGTTCCCATAGCAAAGCAAAAACCTGTCTCAAGCCGTTTGTTTCATGCTTTATCATTATCTTGTACAATTTTGTAAATATTGTTACCCAAAATGATCGTTTTATTTGATGAGTTTGTTTTCTCATAGCGCACTCTCATCTTTTCTTATCGCCTGAAGACCGGAAGTCGGTCTGCTCATACATATATGGTATTTATACGTGTACGCACGCGCGTTTGTCTCTGACACGCTTCTCAGCGCATCTGCCGATCATGAATTCGGCTGTTCGTAATCGTAAAAATGATCGTGATGTTAAATTTTGTAAGTGTATACTACATCATTATCCACATTCAAGTGCTTAGCGTAGGCGTGAGGGCGGACTAAATTATGTTGAACCTATTATTAGCTTGGTGTCCTGTACGCTGAGGCAATGAGGCAATGAACTTTGGCAGGCTTCTCAAGTCATGTCACACAATGATTTACTTGCATTAGCTGATATTGTTTGTTTGCTATTTTTGTTGTTAAGTGCCGTATTGCAGAATAAGCTTATATGTTTTTTCAAAGTCGGCTTCTTAATCATTAATCCAACTTGTAGTACACACCTCTTACTTCAATATATTTCAATGCCATAGACTACTCAGCGCTTTAGTAAGAGAACGCCCAACGACGGGTAAATGACCTAATTGTGTATTTCAAACAGCACCACGTAAGCAACAATGCGCACGATCACGGATCATTCAATTTAGGCGTACGGTACTTAGTACTTGCTCCAACTCTCGCTCACATATTTGCCTGCCGGAAAGTACATAACTGTACTCTAATCTGGTACTATTGATTACACTATGCTACTATTTCAGGGTAACTGCCTGGGGGTGATGAAGCGGTTCTGGGAGTGTTCGAGAGAAAAGTTCTTCGAAAGATTTACGCACCTCTACGCGTTGGCGACGGCGTGTACAGAAGAAGATTTAATGATGAGCTGCACGATCTTTACGAAGACATCAACATATTCCAGCGAATTAAAACGCAGTGACTATGCTATGTAGACCATGTTATGCGAATGAAAGATGATGTTCCGGCTAGGAAAGTATTTTTATCGGAACCCTCCTATGGGAGCAGAGGAAGAGGGCGTTCCCTAATCTGCTGGAAGGAACAGGTGGAAAACGATTTAAATTTTCTTGGCGTGACCAATTGGCGCCAGTTAACCGAGCGAATAAGCGACTGGCTGCTTTATTGGACAGCCACAATCGTTTTAACGGTTAAGTGCTAGTTAAGTAAGTAAGTCTGGGGACGAAATAATTCCTATTCTTGATGAGACTTCTCCCTCCTGTTAGTTAAATCTGGAACCCGTTTGGTATTCCGTGATCAAATGACTTTTCCATAATAATTTTAAGCTTTTAGGTATCAAAATCACGGAAAAATTGCAAAATCCTTATATCTGAACAATCGAAGTAGTTGGATATATATTATTTACATATTTGGCCGATCTTTACTATTTTTTTAGAAAGCAATATGTGTCATATCCGTAAGCAACTGGCGAAATTTTAAGCTTCTAACTGTTAAAATGAGGGGGAAAAATGGTGAAAAGCTTCTTATTTGAAAAATCGTTTGTATAGGAGATACATGATATTAATCCGCTTGATTTCAACAGATGTATAATGAAACGCCAAAATAAACCAGCTCACCAAATTTCATCAAGATATCGTAAAAATTGAGGGACTAGTTTGCAATCAAACAGACATGTTCAAGGTTTAATCAACGCAGATCGTCACCCTGGGCTTTTCGGTATACTTATTGGTGGGTCTATCTTTTCTCCTTTAAGGACTTACAATTTTGAGATTCGTGAAAAATTTAATATGTGACTCGGTCTATGAAAAGGTGGCTTATGACTCAAAAAAGAAATTGCAAGAAACAGCTGTTCACGGCTGTTTTTTTTTTTTGCGAGAAACAGCTGTAAACAGCTGTTTTTTTTAGTCATAAGCCACCTTTTCATAGACCGGGTCACATATACCATATTATTTTAAAGAAAGGTATAAAGAGCATACAAAATTGTTGCATACTTCAAGGCGAAATTCTCTCTTTCCTTACTTGTGGTCTCCCACGTTCTCTGTACAAAAGTTTTGTCTTAGAACAACCCTAGCGAAATTTGTCCGCACGTAGCTTTCTAGAACATATCAACCATCCAGCTACCTCTTAAATGTGGGAACTTTCCAAAAATGGTGGTCGTTCGTATCTTCCGTTTCTCCCTTTTATTCTTGTTCATGCCTTATTCCATAAAGCTCTCTTCACTCCCAAACCCGTTTCCACTCTCAAACTCCTTTTTACTCTTTCACACCTAATCCCACTGTACCAATATTTTTGCCCAGATGAAATTTCCAAAATTTTTTGTTAATCTGAACCATTATCAAATCCCCTTCAGTACACACAACAAATCTCATGAAATTCGGTTCAGTCCGCTAGGCGGAGTCCAATTAGATACACACGCACACAACACCTGGATAAGTTACAGTGCTAATTTGTCCTCAAATTTATATATTCCGTTTTTACATACTTTTTTGTTCTAAACCATGAAATAAGTTTTTTCAATTAGTAAAAAAATTGTTTAAGTGAGGTCTCTTTCTGCAGTGGTTCGGCAAACACTCCGAGTGTATTTCTGCCATGAAAAGCTTCTTAGTTAAATTTATGTATCTTCCTTGCAAATGCCGTTCGGATTCGGCATAAAACATGTAGGTCCCGTTGTTGTTGTATCAGTGCTTCGCCCCATCCAATAGGCGCGACTAATCACAAATTGTTATCATTGTCCTCTAACGGGAATCCAAGGAAACTTGACGTTTCAAGAGGGTTGAACCATAATGAGAGGGGTGTTAGAGGCGTTGGTTCCACTTTAAAATTGAAGAGATGTTTGGTGTCATCTGGGGACATATTGCAAACAGGACATACATTTTGTATGTAGGGGTTGATTCTGGGTAGGTAAGAGTTTAACCTGTTGCAGTATCCAGATTGAAGTTGAGCTAGAATGCGTTCCTACTCTGCTGGATATTTTTCTTCCAGTAGCGGATTTGCCGGGCAATTCCTGGCATAGAGGTCCGACGCCTGTTTATGGATATCACTGAGGACCTGCTTGTGCTCCCCATTATGAGGCGAGAGTACTCCCCATTAGGGAGAGAAATGAAATGCTAACCAGTTTCTGTTGAATACCCAGAAACCTGAGCATACCAACAGACATCTTATTGATGAGGCCAGGGCTTAAGGGGTCATCTCCGTAAGCATTATGAGGAAATACGGCACCTAAGAACACATGTAGATCCCGTCCTACCAGTTTGTAAAGAAAACTTCAAAATTAGCAAGACGTAAATTTTAAGTATTATAGTTTTTATTTTGTATACCTCCAATTTTCCTACAAATTGGCGGACCTGCATGTGTTATTCCAACTAGGCTTCAACTGCCTAGTTTGTCAAGCTTTTAATGGAAGATCTACACTCGAAGGGGTAACCAAACCACTGGGAGCGGCGACCCCAATTAAGGAAGAAGTTTCTTTACTTTAGTCGGGGATCTGTTGTTAGTTAGTCATAGCAAAAGAAATTATATAAAAAACGCAAAATGATTTCCAAATTTTGCTCTACCTATTCGTTTGGGTCTTTCATTTTGAGTTGGACTTATTGTGCCTTCAAAATTACTGTTGCACAGTGTTACATTTATGCTGAATTTCGGGGAGTTCGTTGACGCCGTTCGTGTCGCTCTCGCGTTTGTTGACAAGTTGGCGATTGTGTGTGTTTATGCTTTATGTGATGCGTCGCATCATAACATTTGAGATCTTCCAACATCTTACAAACCCTAAACGGTACTTCATTTCCAATTTTCTAACCTCGTTAACTTAAATAAACTTGTAATCGCAAGGTGCCTTTAATCTCTGTTTAGCAAGATATTAAAAGTTTTGTATACTCTTGTTTTATATTTTACAAAATCTTCAGTAAATTTATTGTCGCTGTCTGTTCGGTTTTGTTCATTTCATTTATTCGGTTTGTCTGTTGTGTTGTCGTCAGTGTTGATTGTGTGTCAGTTTAGCCATCTGTCCGTTTATTTATACGTAGTTTGTATGATACGTTCGGGTACCGTAAAACAGGTTTATGTTTAATCGACTTTGCTCTCACCTCCGCCAACTTTGTCATGCCCAATTCATTGCGCTGGTGCTTGGTTAACAACAATCCACCGAAGTGTTGCATACAAAAGTAAATCTTAACTTTTAATCATAAAAAATCTTCGCACCATGTCGAACTAATGTCTCGAAATCTGTTTTTCGTTCTTTTGTACTTCAGTATGTACCTGGCCCTTGTTTTTATTGTGTTTTACTGGCGCTGTGCTCTACGATGAGATTAAAATATTTTGTGCATTTTTGTAATTTTTTACCGCTTTTTATGCGTATTTCTGATAATATTTTAGCTGCAATTACAAATATTTATGGTATGAGTCATTAACATATTAGCAGGAGCCATTCGACGTAGGTACCTACAAAGAATCAACGGGCTCATTGAATTTATATACACACACATTCACACAGTCAGGCATTTGCCCAAGTATATATGCCAAAAAGGAGCCAGTAAATTGTCACAAATTTCAATGAATGAAACTCATTTGAGTTCTATACAACCCAACTTCGAAATAATTGGAAATTCTTTAGGATTGACAGTCCTTAACCGGATAAGAACCCGTAATTAGATCAGTCTGTCATGAGAGGTCATTATTTCTCTGAAGTCAAGAGGTTTTCCGTTTTTGATAAATAAACAAATACAAGGCGCTATAACCTCAGAAGATAGAGCTTTTGCGTTATGATCTTTTTAGTTATCCTACAAATTGGCGGGACATGTTTTACGGCGACTCCAAACGGCATCTCCAAGTCAGATGACTTTTCAGTGAGAAGCTTTTCATGGCAGAAATACACTCTACACCTGGTATGAATTTGCCTTGGTAATGGCAAAGCGAATTCAACCAATTCGCCACGCAGAAGAATGTCAAATCCAAGGCGAATTCAGTAGAGGTGGTGTTATCCCAACAGCTGATTGCTTCTTCTTGATAATTCTTCTGCACGGCGAATTGGTTGAATTCACTTTGCCACCATCTGGTATGGATTCACCTTGGTCAAATCAAAAGAAAATTTTCGTTGATTTCGATTAACTGACATGTTGTAGTACAAGGCTTTGTATGGAAAATTATCAAGAAGAAGCAATCAGCTGTTGGTATAACAACACCTTGTACTGAATTCGCCTTGTTGTTGTACAAGGCGTTGAATGGAAAGTAATTAAGAAGAAGCAATAAGCTGTTGGGATAACAACAGCTAGTACTGAATTCGCCTTGCTCCAAGCTAAAGCGATAAGCGCAAATATTTTTGTAGAACAAATCGCAAAGTTCTTTTGTAAATACAAGAAAACGAACAAAACAGCTGACTTTTGTTTACACTATGGCCTTGCATCTAACCACAAATCACCTACCCAGATTGCGCATTCACGAGTTTAAAATTGCTTCGTTCTGCGCATTTACGTCACAGTTGACCCTTCAACGAATGAAAAAAGAGCGAGAAAAGAGCTAAAGGAAAATAGTCAATTCATACGTCATAAAAAACAGCTGATCTAATGTTTACACGCGCATTGCGCAATCTTCTTGTGTGATTTGTGCATCTAACTGACAGTCGATGCTTCGTGAAATCAAGAATTTCGTTTACGAAGACTCGCAGCTCAATATTTTAATAGGCGCGACACAAAAGATTTTTGATGCAGCATGTTGCGCTGATAGATGAGTATAATGCATTCATTTGCACGGAGAGCGACAAATAGCGTCTCACCAGCGCAATATGACATGTAAAAGTAGTCAATGTAGGGTTTATAATTCTACTTTACTTATTTCAACTTTGTTAAATTAGAAAAATATAGATTTAAGTTATTTTTGAATTGTTATATCAAAGAAAGAAAATTTTTGAATTATGGGTATTGTAATTTAATTATTAATATAAATAGGTAATATTAAAATACAGATTAAAAATAAAAATTGGAATGATTACAATTTAAACAAGTAAGGACGGGACTGTCTTCGGCTGTGCCGAAGACTTCATACCTTTCATGAATGGGGCTGAACAATAATCTTATCCCGTTTGTAATCTCCAAATAATCGGATGTATAAGATAAGAAATATATAGTGAACAGATGTACATACGTAAACGAATTTTAAGATAAATATAAAATAAAATGGCAAAAAACCCCCTTCTATGAACGATCGGTTGTATGGGACATATATTATATATAGCTCTGATCGAAATGATTTTTTCATGAAATCTTCTATGATATATTAGAATAAATATCACCAAGTTTCACGTTTTTATATTGGAAATTAAGGGAGAAATTTCCAAAAATCTTTCTGTCTGAACGATCGGTTGTATGGGATATATACTATATATAGCTCCGATCGAAGTGATTTTTTCAGGATATCTTCTATGATATATTAGAATATATATCACCGAGTTTTACGTTTATACTTTCTAAATTGCGGCAGGAACGACCAAAATCGTCTTATCTGAACGATCGGTTGTATGGGGGATATATGTTATAGTGGTCCGATCCTACCGGATCCGACAAATTTCTAATATAATACAAAAATACATCCTTGTGCCAAATTTCATTCAGAGATCTCAAAATTTGAGGCACTACTTTGAGTTCAAACAGACAGACGGACGGACAGACAGACATGGCTATATCAACTCAGTTCGTCGCCCTGATAACTTCGGTATACTTAATGGTGAGTCTATCTTCTATATTTCTCAACGTTACAAACATCGGATCAAAGTTATTATACCATTTCATGTTCATGAAAGGTATAAAAATATAAAAATATATCAACCCTACAAATATATTAACCTTGCAAGCAAAGCATAAGAAGACGAATTTTGTCATTTGTTTTGGCTATAAGTACTTTCAGATTTTACAAATGTAATTATTTTTCCCACTCGTTGATACTTTTCTAACATTTTTCACAATTAAAAACTTCACTTTAACAAATGAATATGTTGGCAAATATTTTTCTTGTATGAGGAGAATGTTTATATCAGTGATTCGCAAATTTTTTTATGTGAATGGGCAAGCCGAGTAAGTTTCAACTGCTAAGTCTGAAGTTCTGTTTGTATTTATATTTTGACGATGTTCGCTTCTGCATCTTCTTCATCAAAACTCATGAACACGTGAAAATTCATGGTGACGCGGCCGAAGTTTGGCACAAGGCGCATGGGGGAATAAATATGATTGCATATAAATCATTTTGTAAAAGTTGATTTATGTACAAATTTCAGGACAAATATATTAAAAATTTCCACACAAACCTTTACCAAACAGTCAGATAGGAGTTGCGCATATTTTTAGAGTATAATGCCAAAAACAGCAATTTTTGAGTTATAACACTTGTGATGACAGACTGCGGCTTGTGTGTATATGTGTGGGTGTTCCTCTCTTCTCTCCGCACACTTCTTTATAGCAATAAAAAAAAAAAAAACAAGACAAAAAAATAATTTACAACAAGTAGGATAAAAAATAGCAAATACAAAACAAAATAACAGAAGCTTTTGTGTCCGGGGATGTACAAACTAAATGCATCATGCAGGAAGCTTTTATATGTGTGCGTGTCTCTCGCAAACTTTCATGCAAAAGATCGTCATGCGCTATTTGAATTTTGTGTGAATATGTCATCGGCGGATGATGATTTTTTAAACGGTTTTATTTAGCTTGACTTGACAGGCTGGCACGAATTTTGTAATTGAAATTTAAGTAACTTCCCGATAAGCTAAAAGCTTGAAACTTGGAATATAGTTCAGAACCCGATGACAATGCAAAAATAAGAAAAATAAACTCCGATAGGTGGCGCAAGGATCGAGATATTCAAAAAATTGTATTTGTGGTTCGATTTGGCTCATATTTGGAACACATAATACATACAAGAATAGAAAGCGACCTATGAAAAAAATCGCCGTTAGGTGGCGCAAGGATCGAGATATTCAATAAATCGTATTTGCGGTCCGATTTGGCTCATATTTGGAACACATAATACATACATGACTAGAAAGCGACCTATGATGTCCGATTTGGCTCATATTTGGAACAAATACTACATACAGTTCGGTAGAAGTGACATCAAAATATTTTGGAGTTGGAAAGGGACCAGCATACGTGGCGCAGAGTCGAGTAAAGTCTTTGGGAGGATTATGTATTGAGGACTTAGATTATAACCAATTGTCAGGAAAGAGTCCTTGTAATAATGAGTCACTAAATGAACTAAATAGAATGAGAAATCATATGCAATTAAATAAAGACTAAAAACTTGAAAATAAAATAATTAAAAAAAATTTTTAAGTTAAACGGTTTTATTGAAAACAATACTGTAATGAATTTACTGCAAATCCTCTTATTTGCCCTTTTGCTAAGTTCGTATCACTAAACTGTTGAACAAAAAACTCCAATATTGAATAATGGAAAAATGGCCTTCATTAAAGTACTTCACAATAACACTTATACTTTGCAACTAGCTGGCTTAATAACCAAACTGACTGATAGCTTAAATGAAACTGATCTATTGCCCGACAGATAGTGTGCTTAATTGAAAATGCCCATAGCGCCTCTACCGCTGATGCTTTTATACTCTGTGATTTCCTCGTGGCATCTTCTAGGCGCTTCCAGAATTTTATTTAATTATAAATTTCTCAGCTACAACTACAGATGTATAATTTTTATAGCTTCTCTCATACCACATGCGCTTGTATGTGTGAGGGACACTTCCACAATTACAATTGCATACCTTTAAGCTGGAGTCATTGGTGCCGTATGTCGTATCGCTGTATCCGTATCCCTAACGTAATCAGCTGTTTATCGTTACGATGGTAAACCAAAACCCAATTGGTTGGCTACGATACGGTTACGACTTTAGCGGCACCAATAATCGATTGCGTTGATTCTCATAAGGTTGGTCGAATCAGCTGTTAAAAGGTTACCGATACGGTTACCGATAAAGCACCAATGTCTCCAGCTTAAGGAGCATTTCAGATAAGATATCTGCATGTGCTTGTGCGTTGCTCTTAGCTGCGTGTACCTACATATGGGTAGACATAATGATTGATTCGTTTATGTAGATACATAATAGCTATCATCCGGTGGCAAAATCCTGAGCCAGATAAATAATTTTGCATGTAAATGCAATAACAACGATTTGAGCCAGATAAATCCAGATAGAAGTCTGGTTCAATTTGTGAGCCAGATAATTTGTTAATTACTTCTTTTTAGGTTGGCAACGCGGCCTTTAATATACCTACTTTTTCAAAAATAGATGTCGCTGCTTAGCCTTTCGCCGTATGAGTTAAATGAAAAACAGCGGCGACATCTGCCTATAACATTTCTCGTGTGCGAAAATTTCACGACATCTGCTTCTCAAGTCTCTCAATGATCCAGAGCATTCCCGTGAGAATTGAGCGTGAGCCGGAGCTGTAAAACTCACTGAAAGACGGCAAATGATTGATCTATGGATGTGCATGCAAGGCGCTGCTTAGCATCGGCTTAGAGATGGCAGCACCCCTTAGTTTTGCCAATATTCATAACAATACTTACATAAAGTAATAATAATACTAAAAGCTAGAAAATGATTAGGTAGGTCCTAGGTACTAGTCATCACACTCCTCATCAATCAATTCCGTTGATCAGACAATTAAATAAAAGCGTTGGACGCGTAACATTTCTATTGATAGTCATATATAAGACCAACTAAACCTTAATAAGGTCATGCTACGCCTCACATTTTTAGAAATTTCACGCGCCCAACGCTTTTATTTAATTGTCTGATCAGCGCCCTAGATTGGTGAGGAGTGTGATGACTAGCTTTTAGTATTATTATTACTTCATGTAAGTATTATACATATGTATATAAAAAGTTTACACAGGAAAATTTATTGAGTGAATTAAAGACACCTTGTAGAGCAATACTTATACTTTCAGACCAATTCTAAATATTCTCGCGGAATTTTGTTCTCGCGAATTTTTTTATTCCCGCGGAAAAATTCCTCCAATTCTTTTCTCCTAGAGAGAAGAATAATTGGGGAATAGGAATTTCGAATTTTCGAAGTCAGCTGTTTTGTCAATTGAAATTTCGTTGCGCATTTCTTATTTTGTTTAAAAAATTGTAAAGTTTAATTATTGTTGCCAATTTGTTTGAAATTAAGAAATAAGGTATAAACAATGCACATTATTGCATTTCATGTGGTATTCACTGAAATGAGTAATGAATTGGTGCCATAGCAACATCAACAGAGGAGCATAAGAAGAAGACCGGCGGGATAACACAAATCCGCCGGAGTTGCCTGCATTCATTCTGCAAAGCAATTTTCTGGCGGCCAAGTCGAGTTGAGTTCGCCTTTCGCCATATGCCAAAATCTATTTAAGCCTTCTTAAAAAATCCTTGCGCAATTTCTGTATGGCTACATGAAATATGCGAAGAGCTCTTCCATTGCTTATGATATATTTTTCGACTTAAAATAAAGAATATTGTGGTTGTTGTTGTATTAACAGTGAGAATATTGTGGTAAAATGTAAATACATATTTTAGCACAAATTTGTACAAATAAGTGTTCTTTCTTAAAATAACCAATTTCCTTTAACGATTTTGATGCATTCCCTTTAATTTAACTAGTGAAAAAACTCCTATGAAATGGCAGAGAAATCTCCCTCTCCCTCACATTCATAATACCTACTTTTCTCCCATAACCGGTTTCCGCTTTTTCGAACATTGTTCAGAATAGGAGGAAAGGGAGAAGTGAAAAAACTCACAAGGAATTTTTATTTAGAATACGAGGAATGAGAGAAGGGAAAAAACTCGCACGGAATTTTCTTTTAGAATTGGGCTGCTTATATTCTTATACCTTTGAAAGGCTTTTGTTAATGGTACCACCGTTGATACAAAAACATGGTTGTGCGAGAACCAATAACACCCATCATGCTATTTTCTGTAACGTTAAGATACTTGGCGACAGTAGAAAAATTTGAATATCTAAAGCTCCTCTCAGTAATATCTCCAAGATCTCTGGCAGATATTATTGTGGAAAGCTATAATTTCAAGCCTCCCAAACTATATTAAGGTTGGAGCATCAAAAGAAGTACAGCACAGCCACCACAGTTTGTTAACATAATGCCATGGCGATAATTGAATAATAGATCACATATTTTATTTGAAAAGTAATTCAACCTTTATTTCATTAACATAATTATACGTGAGAAAAACTCGAATGATTATTTAATGAAAACAGTGAAAGACCAATTTCAAAAAGCTAAAAAATTCAGGAAACTTGAAAATTCTTATACAAATTTTTACATGAAATTTTCAAAAAATGTTTAAACATTCAGTTTTGGAGTTGAATAAATCTTAGTCTAAAAACAAAGTGCAAAGTGTTTGTCTGGGAATATTCACTGAGAAGATTCACTCTCATAGTTGAAGTTATTGCTGCTGTTGTGGTCCAACTGTGCAGGAGTTGAGTTATTCCTCCTAAACGGACGTGATGTTGAATCTGAATACTATATTGTTGTTGAATTGATGCGATTGATGGCTACGGGATTCGGAAAAGGCTCACCGGCATTTATTTGCAAAGAATTTCTGTGTAAGGTTCCCATTTGCCCCTCAAACAGAATATCCGCTACAAATTTCTCACACAAAATTCTCTGTTGAGGAGTCATCCGATCTAATTTAACGGCCCACAAATAAGTAATTGCTTCTGAATAGCTTTTTTCCTTTGGGCCAACCCGTTTGCTCGCGATTTCGACCAAAGTTTCAGCAGCATCTGGCTTCCTTTTCGCAGCTTTCTCAAGCGTTCTTTTTAAAAGTTTCTGAAGTTTAAAGAAAAGAAGAATAAGAGAATTTGTTTGTTATTTGTAGGTACCAAAATTTGAAGATGAGTGAAAAGATATATCGGATAGTTTCAGTGTTGCCTAGAATTTCCCTAACTGCATAAGGATATTCGAAGAGAAGCATGTTGCAATAAAAAAACTCCTGAGTCTGGTGCACTATATTTTAATTAAAATAAATTGTATAGCATCGTCTCATTCCAACTGTATATTCAAAGTATTTTTGGTTGTAACAAATATTTACCTATTCCTAGCGATTATGATGCTTACATATCCTGGTACCACCTCGCAAAAAAACAATGAATATTTAGTTACCCGCTGAGTTGAGCACGCAGAATTATTGAAAATGTGTTTGAAATTCTGGCATCACGATTTAGAGCTCTACAAACAACTATTCAGCTGGCACAAGAAAAAGCAGAAATATGTATTCAGTTACGCACTTGATTGACATCCTCTTGGTCTCTGGAGCAAGACACAATGAGAACACAAACCCTAATATACTGAAAATTCACTCTAGCCACTATTCGCTACTGGGAACCAAGTGCAGAATAAAATCATTTGTCAAAAACACTGATATTTCGAAAACAAATCAATAATTTAAAATATACTTTGATTAAAAACAAATTGAATGTGTACTTTGACGTGGAATAGTCCCCAAAGTTTTTATTTGGACAAAAAAAAAATATTAAATGGTTGAACCCACCATAAGCTTCAGCATTAATCCCCATACCAATTTCTTGCCCCCAGCGGGTTAGGGGGTCAGAATATACCCGCGTTAGGTATGCCTATCGTAAGAGGCGACTAAAATACCAGATTCAAGGGGCTGTGTAGCGCAACCTTTCAGGTTGCCAGCGCAATATATAGCTTCTCCAAACCCAATTGTCAACCTCACCTATCCGCGGCGAATGGGGAGGGATGGATGGCCTGAAGGTTTAATGTGGCCATATAAATCGTTCCCGAGATGGTCGGGCTAGCACCTTAATGGTGCTGTGTTACCGGAGCGTACCGGATCTGTATCCGGCAAAGGACCATCACATCGATAACACTCCCCAGTCTTCGGGGAGTAACCTTATCGCTACAACAACAACAGCAATATACCAATTTCTTCGATTTGATAAAAGTATGTACTCCATCCTTAAGCCCGCCACTGTTCACCTATTGTATTGCGCAGCACTGTATGCTTTCTAGAACTGTCGAATGAATAAAAAGTCTTATTTACTTACCGTGCTTGCTCGTTTGCCCTTTGAAGAGCATGGAGTATCCATGTCATTTAGGAACTGCATTTCATAATAATAAAATAGACTTGGCTCTTGCGAATCGTCGGAGGCAGCCCCACTTCTACTGCTTTTAGCCAACCGCTGTTTTTCCCGGCGGAAATTTGAACGTAAAGTGTTTATTTTTCTCTTCACATTGTCCACTGTTGCGTTCGGGTATCTTTTCTTATAAAATTCAAGTAGAGTTTCATATTGTTTCGCTCTTTCGTCCCGATTACTGTATTCTTCTAGCATTACATTCCATAAAGCTGGTAAGCTTTTATATGTTTTAATAAATTTTAATACAAATTTATTTTCTTCCGCAGACTGATTCATTTCGAATTTCAGCATACAACTGAGACACTACTGCAAGTCACGCACATGCAAAGCGAAAAAATCTAAAATTTTAGATTTTCATCATGCAAAAATCGACAACAAGTACGTGTGACACGAAGCACATATGTATAAATTGCTGCCGAGCAAATGCTCGTGTGTTCTGCCGTAGCTGTTGATTTTCATCATGCAAAAGGAGACAAGTACGTGTGGCACGAGTAAACGAATACACAAAGCTTCGTGCATTATGCATGGATGTCCCGTAACAGCTTAAGCGGCAGTTATGCGGCAATTACCCACCGACGTGTGCCGTACGTACGGACGTTGGTCGTACGAAACACGTTTGACCGAACCCTCAAGCCCGTAGGAATCAATGTGTGCGTCTGTGTACATGTACATAAGATATTTGTGTGTGTATTGTTTACAGATAAGCACTGTTGCCATTGACCATTTTGCATGCATGCTTATGGAAACATCAACTTTTTCCAATTTAATTTTTGATGTTGCAAAAGGCTGGAATTAATATTAAATAAAAATAAATAGATTACATATATATAATCTGCACTTCTACATAATTATTTCGAATTATTTTCACAATTTTTCAAACTTTAAATAGGTGTTTTTGCATAAAACTGCAAACGGTCAAAAATTAGCTCACAA
This sequence comes from Eurosta solidaginis, assembly GCF_040869045.1. NCBI lineage: Eukaryota > Metazoa > Arthropoda > Insecta > Diptera > Tephritidae > Eurosta > Eurosta solidaginis. The sequence continues at coordinate 13,235,144 of NC_090321.1, forward strand.
AAGTTTACTAGGCAACTCTGTCTAGTGAGAGAGCGATCAGCTGACACGTTCATACGGAAAAAATCAAAATTGTTTTGATTTCTACGTTCCGGGCAGGGATGCACCTTAACGTTAAGCTAATCGTTTATCAAAAAATTTCCACCGTTTCCGTTGAAACACTTCGAAATATTATCGATAAAGAAATTATCAAGATAAATTGTCTCTCGTTTTTAACCGAAACGAAAAGCTTTCGTTAGCGTTAAAAACGTTAACAGAAACGTGATACTTTATGTTTGAATTGTGCTGGCAATGCTATAGCCATGGTGAAGCCGTAAGGTGGCAACAACGAGCGCACATACACACACAAACTCTATGTAATTTGTTTGTGTAATTCGTTGGTGGTAATGTCAAAAATACTCTGAGAAATGTTCGTACTGTCAAAATTCATGAGAAAAGTTGCAATCAGCTTGGATAATGCTTTCACCTTTAATGACTCCGCCATCAATCAGCTTTGCCAGCATAGTTTGAAATTAATAATCAACATAAACGATTTGATTTCGTTTTGATATGGCAGAAAACGAAACGAAATCATTTCGTTAATTTGACGATCTTAACGTTAATAAACGAAACGAAATGACTTCGTTTCGTTTATTAACGTTGATTATCGTAACGAAATGATATCGTTTCGTTGGTTAAGCATGCCTGGTTCCGGGCTACGTACGTACGGGCGTTGCACGTCGGTGAGTTTTCGTTTACATTGCACACTCATAAGATAGGTCGTGTCAGCTGACACGTTTTTTCTACGTACGTTCGTGAGTAACCACGGCTTTACTCACGAACGTACGTACCAAAAACGTGTCAGCTGACACGACCTATCTTATGAGTGTGCAATGTAAACGAAAACTCACCGACGTGCAACGCCCGTACGTACGTAGCCCGGAACGTAGAAATCAAAACAATTTTGATTTTTTCCGTAAGAACGTGTCAGCTGATCGCTCTCTCACTAGACAGAGTTCCCTAGTAAGCTTTTGTGCGCTACTTTTTGACCATTTGCAGTTTTATGCAAAAACATCTAATTAAAGTTTGAAAAATTGTGAAAATAATTCGAAATAATTATGTAAAAGTGCAGATTATAAATATGTAATATATTTATATTTATTTAATATTAATTCCAGCCTTTTACAATATCAAAAATTAAATTGGAAAAAGTTGATGTTTCCATAAGCATGCATGCAAAATGGTCAATGGCAACAGTGCTTATCTGTAAACAATACACACATAAATATGTTATGTACATGTACACAGACGCACACATTGATTCCTATGGGCTTGAGAGTTCGGTCAAACGTGTTTCGTACGACAAACGTCTGTACGTACGGCACACGTCGGTGGGTAACTACCGCTTTATACTTAACATGCCAACCTAATATAAACGCACGCAAGTCATTTTCTGTCAAAAATGTCTCATGCACATACAACTTGTATGAGAGCAACCCAAATTGAATTTGCTGCGTGAAAACTTAACTCGATTTCCAATTTTTGTTCTGTGTGACATTTAGATTTGACGTTTCCACACATGCTTTACATTGTCGCAACGCATGCTTATTTGGGTTTGGGCAAAAAACGCCGGTTGTTTGCGTGCGCTAAAAAAACGCAGTGCGGTTTTATTAGGTTGGCATGTAAGAGAAGATCAAAACAAATGAAGATTAAACAAAATTAAGAGAGCGGAAATCAAAACAAAGAGTAGCACACAATAATTTCATGGCAGAGCAAGAAGGTGAATGAATCGTTTTACTTTCAAGAACTGTCATAAAATTAAAAACAAAAAGTACAAAACAAACAAGTTTGATTGATACTGCTCAGGTAAATGCAGAGAACCAAAAATTATATTAATGAATGACATAAACATGGGTTTTATTTATGAGAGGATTATGTTCAGCAAGCGCTAAAAATGATGCGCTGATAAAAGACGCTAAATAACGGGGAGGAATATACACGTATTTTTGAGACTTACGACATTTTGTCACATAAATTCATATATGTACATAGCAGGTGAATGTGCAATACCGCCTTTACCACACTCCCCGACAGCAATGTCACTCCTTTAAAAACGTTTTCAACATAACAAGTGCTTTTAACAAAAATAAACACAAACATTTTGATACCAGAAGACAGAGTAAACGTTTGACGCAAAAGTCGGTTATGCGATTTTGCCCTTTCTTTATTCGTATATGTATTAGGGTGGGTCGATTTATATGGACGAAAGTTAACCGATATCGCGCCATCGATTTTTCGATAGGATTTGGGCCTGCGAAATTTAATTTTTTTTTTTACTTTTTTTCGACTTTGATTTTTAAGGATTTTTTCATGACTTACTAAAATAAATTTTCATATGTATACCCTGTCCGACCCAAAAATGTAAGCTAAAAACGTTGTCGATAACAGTTTCATTAAAAAAATTAAAATTTTAGAATCAAATGAAAATTTGTTTAGTAGGTCATGAAAAAACCTTAAGAATCAAAGTCGAAAAAAAGTCAAAAAATTAAACTTCGCAGGCTCGAAAATTATTTTTCTGGGTAAGCGACGTGGAACTTTTTTTCCTGAGCCCAAATTCTATCGAAAAATCGATGGCGCGATATCGGTTAATAAATCGACCCAGTCTAATATGTATGTTTGTACAAGATGATATGTATGCGCGGATATGCATAAGCGCGCTACTAAAGGTGGAAAATTATTGATAGGTACTCTTGACTATCGATGTATATACCGATAGTACTGATGGTGCCAATCGGTAAATGCATTGATGCTATAAAATCAATTATTAATTGATGATGGCCCAATTTTTCTTTTTCTCCACATTTCCGACTTAACAAAGGTTGTTAAAATGAGAAGCATGAAATCTCTCAGGGCCGTTTTCACCATCCCTAACTGACTTTTGTTTACACGTTTTCCTGGCACCGAACTGACAGTCGATGCTTCGAAAAGCGAGAATTTCGATAACTTATAAATATCCGAACAACTGAAGATGATGAAAACAGAGCTTAGAGGGAGCATCTACAACACTGATGTAACTTCTATACAATACTGTGATGTATGTTAACAAGTATCGAACACAACTAACAAACAAATACTGATACAGCAAAATCAACCTCGTAAGCATAGGAGGAATAAAGGGCGAATTAATGGTGACTTATAACCATAAAGCCATAACCAGATAAAACAGCTGATCACATCTACCTTATGGAAATCAATGTAATCGAGTTAACGTTATGGTATGGCACAATTAATCGATTATATTGATTTCCATAAGGTAGGTTCCATCAGCTGTTTTATTTGGTTATGTCTTTATGGTGTCACCATTAATTCGCCCTTAAGGAAAGGGAAACATTATACATGAACAAGAGGGAAGAAAATATCGATATTGTCAACGAATAAAATGAGTAGAGATGCCGATACACCAGAAAGGCCTTCTAGAATGTGATACACAAACGATCCAGAATAATGTAGAAGCAAACAGGTGTAAAAACTATAAGGCTATAAGAGCGGCGGCCGGGTCTTACACGATAGGCATGTATTCGCGGATATATTTTTATCTCCCATATGGATGAAGACTATATGTACTTTCAAGCTCCCAGTTACGCTAAACGGGGACCGCATGACCACCTACGCAATGGTCTTAATCGCCTAGACAGTTAAGGATCAATTTGTGATGATCATGTGGCTACCAGGATCTTCTAGTGGATTAAATCGTTTTTTTAGTGGCTCACTGCGCAAATTCTATTTCTCTTAGAAGCTCTTTTGTATTGCTTTATTGCAGCTTTATGGTGGGGTGTGGTGGGAGAATCAAAAAGTATTACATACTCTCAGGATTTCAGTAGATAGTAGAGCAGGACTCTTAACAATAATTATAATCATGAGTTGGCACTAAACTGATTGGGCGGCGATTTTAGCCATTGCCAGTCACCCCAGCGAACCCCTTCTGCTTTAACTGACGCCAATTGGAAATACAAAGGGACATTCCCAACTGTCCATTCGAACTCGGTTAAGCTCTTCCCTTTACGGGTACCGCTAAAGCCAAAGCATCATATTTCAATCTCGTAACAATACGTTCGCGGCCGCTGTGGTGTGATGGTAGCGTGCTCCGTCTACCACACCGAATACCCTGGGTTCACGCCCCGGGCAAAGCAACATCAAAATTTTAGAAACAGGTTTTTTCAATTAGAAGAAAATTTTTTGTAAGCGGGGTCGCCCCTCGGCCATGAAAAGCTCTCAGTGAAAACTCATCTGCCTTGCAGATGCCGTTCGGATTCGGCATAAAACAAGTAGGTCCCGTCCCGCCAATTTGTAGTAAAAATTAAAAGGAGCACGACGCAAATTGGAAGAGAAGCTCGGCCTTAATCTCTTTGGAGGTTATCGCGCCTTTCATTTATTTATTTATTTAATAATGCCTTCATGTCTGCGTAAAGCTCATACAGCTGATCATAAAACTCCCTCTGATACACACCGTTGGCATCACGTGCAGACCATAAATCATGCGGTTAATCTCTAAGGGCCATCTATTCTCGACACTACAGAATGATATTTATTTGTTTTGTTAAGACAGAACTTTACTTTTCAATTACCTACTCAGTCCAAAATAGCTCTTGTTGAGAAGAGTAGCTCTCCTTTTGATTTCTATGTTGACATTATTGGGGAATATTTTGAATAAGGTGCCACGATTTTCCAACTTTTTTTTTCGAGGGGTGGGGGTCCTAAAAATCACAAAATTATCATCCGCAACTCTAGGAAACTCTTAGTTTATGAAATATAAGCTTTTTAATTTCCAAATTTAGTAAAATTTCAACTAAAGTCTTGCACTTAAAATTCGGGACGCACATGTCGATAGCGGTACCAAAAGACGCGTATTTGCGTCAAGATTCAGAATCCGAAAGCAGAAACTATATTTTTTTATCTCATTTAAAAGTTATTCGCGGACAACCCGTCGATACCATTGTCGTTTTTTCGTTGTTGCAATTAAACAAACGAAAACATATGAAGGTGGTGAATAGTGTTGCCAGCTCCGCAACAATATCTTTTCAACTTGGTAGAACATTATAAGGTGGTGGCACGTCGACATAAATGCAAACAAACATACACTATCAATGTATTTTGTTTTTGTAATTCTCTGAATAACTTGAAATTAATGTATTTAATTTTCCGAAACGCGAGATTTTTAAGTAAATATTAAAATTTTTTATGATAAGAATTTAGAAAAAGGGGCTTAAGTGCAGAATACATACATTTGTCAAAAAAAAAAAATCGGACTTTATAGAGATTTGTATGCTGATTCCAACGGTTTATTTCTTTTTTGGTGCAAATGAAAGGTTTGGGGGTAATTCCATGTCAAACGGCGAAATTATGAATTTTTCAAATCATAATATCTCCGAAACTAGTGGATGGATTTCAAAAATTAAAAAACCGAAAAATAACTTATAAAAATACCTTTCATCTGATGTATATATATCTTTAACTTTTCTAGTCTTTATTTACCAAACATTTGAAAAAGCTCTTTTTTGGTGGCCATGCGCAGTAATTCTGCGTAGAACACCTTTCTGCTTTGGCCGCGCTTATAAAAAATAACCCTGGGCTACGCCATGCCAAGTCCGGGTGTGTGGTATAACCGTGGCTACCGCCACGGTGATGTCCTTCTGCGTAGGCGGCCTTCGGCCGGACTTTAAAAAAATAACTCTTAGTCGATCCAACACCGGCTATGCCATGCACAGTAATTGTGCGTAGAACACCTTTAAAAAAATTACCTTTAACCGATCCGACACCGGCAACAAGAAAACTAACATAAAGACTCACCTCCAAACAAACCCGTCAAAGAGTTTTACAAAATCAAAATACATTGATAGGGTACGTTTGTTTGCATTTATGTCGACAAGCCACCACCTTATAATGTTCTTCCAAGTTGAAAAGATATTGTTGCGGAGCTGGCAACACTATTCACCACCTTCATATGTTTTCGTTTGTTTAATTGCAACAACGAAAAAACGACAATAGTATCGACGGGTTTTCCGCGAATAACTTTTAAACGAGATAAAAAAATATAGTTTCTGCTTTCGGATTCTGAATCTTGACGCAAATACGCGTCTTTTGATACCGCTATCGACATGTGCGACCCGATTTTTAAGCGCATGAATTAAGTTGAAATTTTACTAAATTTGGAAATTAAAAAGCTTATATTTCATAAACTAAGAGTTTCTAGAGCTGCGGATTCCATTTTGGTAATTTTTAGAACCCCCTCTACCCCTACTAATCAAGAAAAGTTTGAAAATCGTGGCACCTTATATAAATCCAACCCGCCAAGACTCGAATTTTTCTTCAAGCGCCTTATCCATGTTATAACAGTTGGCAGTAATAATTTGGCATTATACCTGTTATAACCATTGATAAAATCGATAAACGAAACCAATGATAGTATCGTTAACACGTTTCCACCCCTAGTAACCACACATGTACATACTTATGCATTACTTCGGCGATATTGCAAAACATTTTTTTACTTCTAAGCATTATTGATTTGGTGCGTTCCACTGAAGGCATCATATTGTGCCATTGAAATTTATTCCTTTGAATTGTAAGGTACTTGATTTATTAAAACTGAAAGAAATTAAAAGGCCGTTCTATTTCCAGTACTCCAACATTGTAGCACGAGACTCAAAACTCCGACATAAAATATTTTGCACATCACCAAAGAGTAATAAAACACCTACAACTTCCTAAACACACGCCGAACATCGAACTCTTCTGTGAATGTGTTTTGTTTGTGTTGGCATTAAAACAACCCAAATTCGAAGCAATAAACAACGAAAAACAGCAATGCGACCGACCGCCGCTAGAATTAAAGCATTTCGCTAATTTTTCAATCAAATCTTGACAAGGTAAGCTCGGCGTATAGCCACTGTCAACTGGCACGACTTCCTCTTCGCTGTCTTTGCGTTCCTACTATGACGTATTTATGTATGTGCATTAACACAAGTCGATATTTATAAATGCATTCAACCGTTTATTTTAGTGTACAACAAAAGATGCACAAATTTACAATACTTACGAAAATATCTACATATATGTATGTATGTACATATTTGTATGCACGCAGCCGTATCTTTGTATGTATAAAACACTCACCGTTGGCATTTACTTCATTTCTTCGTTGGCCATTAAATAATTTGCACAGCAACAATTTTTACTTATTATTTTTTGTTTGTTTTGTTATTTGTTGTTGTTATTTGGATAACAGCACATTGTTTTGTTTATAAAGCGAACAAGAAAGAGCAAGCACAGAGGCACAGATATTGCAATTCACAAATTCACTTTTCTATTTTCGCGCGCACTATGACTGACGCCGACGCTTTACAAGCGGATATGTCAACAAATAGCTCATAATTAACATTTTGCATTATTCTAATTAAATGACACCTAACGGTTTTAAAAACATTTCGTAGTTATTAATAAATTAAATAACGCACTAAAACAAAACACTTTTTACCAGCACTAAAAATTGACTATAGGTATGTTAGTATGTGCATATGTATACATGTAAATATTGTGCTTTTTTTAGTCGTTTTTCACAACACAATGTTTCGGGGGTTGCGGAAATACGTATAACATCCGTGCGCCAAACATATACTCGCAGACATTTTGCTTCATACTAAATTGTTGCTACTTGCGGTGAGGCGATGTTGCCTACCTAAACATAATCGTAAATTATTTTTTGAGTGCAAAGAGCTAATTTAAAGAGAGCAGTGCTTCTTAAGAGAATATGTATGTGTATTTTACAAATATGAACTCAGCATGGTATTCTTTATGGGACTTGAAAACGCTGAAAATTTAAAATTTCGATACGTTTTTCAATTTTTTAACGGCTTTTTATCATCCAAAAAAATTTAAATACATATAATGAACTCTTATTTTTATATTAAAATCCATGATTCAATTACAAGAGGTTGGCTCGACAGACACATTTTTTGACAATTGCAGCCATTTTGCTCCCAAATCGAATTGAAATCCGTTAACTGTGTTGTTTCTTTGCGAATTTTCGAAAAATATTAGTAGTAGAAATAGGAAGCAAACAGTTTACAAATACCCGATAAGTACTTAACAGCATAATTCCTTAGAACATTTATTTTAATTTTATGATGAATTTATTAACTATGCCATGATCTATTAGTGTGCATGAACATAGGTTATATGAAAAGTACGGACACCAAGGAATCGTGCACTTTCGTAAACCTATGAACATTCGAAAACTAAACCAATTCAAAATTCATCGTTCAACGTCAAAATCTCGACTATTAAATCGATTCACGTAAAAATGTCATTAGTAAATAATGGAGATGCCATAACGAAATGTACTCATTGGGCATGTTAACTTATTCAGGTAAAAGTCTAGAACAGGAGTCTACTGCTAATACGGGTCCAAAAATATCGAGAGAGGTGACCTCGACAACAATAATCCTAAGGCGGAAAAGAAAAATTGTATCTCTGTCCGGAGATATTTGGAGTTGAAGTTGGCAATTTTCATGTGGTTGGTGTAATGTTTTTGTGTACTGAAAAAGATTTTGTGTACAAAGTGATTCTGCGCGCATTTAATTTTGATCCCACCTCATTGGTGGACCAGCCAGGGTAATTTTTTATAAGCTCGGCTGAAGGCCGCCAACGCAATCCGGGGTAATTTTTCGGTTTTTCGTCAATATCTCTTGAATGAGCTAAAATTCTTATTATTTATGCCTTCGAATTATTGTTATTGAGGCCAAATACGCGTTTCTGCCACTTCTCTCGATATTTTTGGGCGCGTAATAAAAGTCGACTCTCTGTTCTATTAATTCCGTATGTTCTGAAAATTCGTCTCTATTTAATAATTTGGAGAATCGGTTTATATTTGGAATATTATGCATATTCGAACCTCGTGAGGTAGTATCAAATGAACGTATTCCGAAAGTGGTGCCGCTTTATTACGACCGCTAAAGAACGCCCGGTATACTCACCGTTTTCAGCGGCACCGCTTTGTTGGAAACTATGAACACTTACGGCAGACGATCCACAAAATTTTATTTTATATTTTTCCTTTATTTTTTAGTTTTTCCTCTTATTTTTTTAACTGCACATGCAAAAATAAAACATGTTCAAAAAAATTTAAATTAAAAATATTGTTTATTTTTTAAATATCTGACAAAATGTTCACCGCTTAGACAATACCGGTGGCAAAAAACGGTGATGAACGAGTTTCTACCGTCGTGACGGCCGTAATATTTTATGCCCCGCCGCTATATTACGTTACGGTGAACTTCATCGTCTTCTTAGTTTACACATAATTACTTTTACACTGCAACATTTTTGACAACATACTCTACCGCTATGTAACGGCCGCTAAATATCGGCACCGCTTTCGAGGAAACCAAGCCTTTAACGGAAAAGAGCTTTCCGAAATTTCAGAATAAATAGGTGAATACTCCCTTTGTAGCAGGACCGCACAAAAGCTTAACTCTTCTGTCAAAGTCAAGGTAGGAATATAAAGTTCTAAGGCAATAAGCCATTTTCTTTTATTTTTGTTTTTGTCGGTTCATTGCGGCTGCTGAGTAGCGTATCACACCATGTCGGCTGCCTGTTCAAAATCCGGCTATCTCAAAATATTTTTCAAAAATTTCCTAATTTAGGATTTGTTACAAAACCGCCCTATATTAGAGTTAGATTGAAGAAGGCTTCATCTCAGAATGCTTTTCATTAACTCCCTCTTATTGCAAAATGCATTGAACTTATGCTCATATAGGGAGTTTTTGAAAATAATTTTGATATAGTGCATTTTTGAATAAAATTCTAACATACGGCATTCTTCAAACAATTTCTGAAAGAATGACCAAACCAACATAACTTTATCAATTCACGAAATTTTTCGTAGAAAATTAATTATTTCCCCAAAAACTTTTGGCATTTACAAATTTATTATCACTACTAATATACTACCAAAGATACTTGTCTACTACAATTTCACTGAAGGGGATTGAATTATTCCCCGTTTTCCTTACTTCGTAAAAGCAACCCGTCCATATTTTTCAATTTGGGAGTATCAAAGATCTGTCTTCATTGAAAAATAAACCTCAGTAATTGAATCATGATTAAAATCAATTCAAATAAAATTTTGTTAATGATTATCAATTTACCCAGCAAATATTTAGATATTGTTTTCGCTTTACTAGGCCAAAAAATTTAAATATATTGAACTCTTATTTTTATATTAAAATCAGTTCATATAAAATATTTATTAATGGTTGTCAATTTACCCAGCAAACATTTACCTAGATATTGTTTTCGCTTTACTAGGAAAAATACCGTTCTTCAATCGGATGGCCGTTCTTTAAAGAAACAAATAATACATTCATAATTGAAGATAATTCCTAATCAAAATTAAGTAAGTACTAACAGTTAACCATAATTTTACTCAACCATATCTTGGAATGGATTATTGTTGCCTTAACCAAAAAATAGCCTTAGTTTCATAAAAAAGAAAAAAAAAAATACTGACAAATTGCACAATTGGTTTGCTATTGTATGATTATGGCTAGGGCTTTACGGTATTTAATCAAACATCGATTGCATTGGTTTACTAAGGTTGTTTGAATATGGCAAGTATATCAGGGCCTTAAGTATCTAATGAGATACGTATGTGTATGTTTTCAACTTCCGTTAATAAACGCATCATGATTATATACTTTCAGGTTGCCTTATATTTCACAAACTTTGTATAGCAAGACCACACTTAAACTATACATGGAATTCATATTCTGCTTAATGAAGGTCTGAGCTAAGCGCTCATATATTATTCTCGGTCTTGCTACACATTAAGTTAAGCAAAACGTTGAGTAATTTTTAATATGTATATATGGAGCGCTATACCTGAATTTAAGTTCTCCCCAAAAGTTATACGACTGTACAAATGAACGATGAGCTCTGTCAGAATAGGAAAGGCCCTCGCAGATCCTCCCAACGGGTTGCGGGGCTTAGAATGTAACCGCGGCGGGTATGCTCTAAGTGGCGACTAAAATACCAAATTGATTCAAGAGGTTGTGTGGCGCAACCCCTTCAAAGGATTGCCAGCGCAATTTAAAGCTTCTCAAACCCAATTGTGAACCTCAACTGCCGGTGGCGAATCCTGTTTTCTTTAGCAGCCGAGGCTCTGGCGAGGCCAAGTTCTTCATGGATCTAGGGAGTGGGAGGGCGGTATGGCCTAGAAGGTTTCATGTGGTCATATTAAATCGTTGCCGAGATGGTCGGGTTTCTTACCGCAACGTACCGGATCCGGCAAAGGACTATCAACATCGGTAATACATCGCAAAAGCTTCGGGGAGTGTCCTTATCGATACAAAAATAACAACAATTTCGCAGAGCCGTTTGAAACTAAACGAACTCGCAGACAGGGTGACTCCATATCCTCTTTGATTAAACGAAGAGGCCGCACTTATTTCAATCACGTCACTGTTAGCAGCCATATTTTCGAAATAATAATGTACTTAGTTTACCTGAGAACTAGTATTTACACTTACCAACAAATCGCACGTTTTATTATAAACAAATGCAAATTAAAATTTTCAAATTTCAAGATTTTATGATACGGCTGGTAAGACTATAATCAAGTGTATAGAATACTTAAAAGAACAAAAATAACTGCCATCTGTCTTTGAACCTAAATTTTATAAGGAAACCGAATGAAAAAATGAAAATTCGTTTCCGTTTTCCAAAAAATTATAATTTTTCAAGTCATTTATCGTATCCGTTCTACTACATATATGGAGAAGACGCATCGACACTGACAAAGAGGTGGCTCGTGGAATTGTCGAATAAAAAAAATTTCCAAAGATCATTTACGGGTTCCTTTGCCTTAATGTAGCCTATGGATTTACGGGCTCTTATGCCTTAATATATAACACAGCTGTTGCCGCAGATGAGCTTGTGTTTATTTGTTATGAAAAGTTCCTAATTTGTACAATAGTTAGTTGTTAAGTTTTAAGTTTATCGGTTATTAGGCATACTTCATCGCCAAGTTTCCCACATCTAAATAAAGAAGAATTAATTAAAAGTAATAAGAAATTTGGCGGTGAAGTGCGTGGTCGTACAAAAGCGTGAGTTTGATTTTATTTGTAATAACATTGTAACATTATATGTACGTTTTGCTTATGTTGTTGTAGCGATAAGGACTCTCCCCGAAGGCCTTGGGGAGTGTTATCAAGTTGATGGTCCTTTGCTGGATGCAGATCCGGTACGTTCCGATACCAAGCCCGACCATCTCGGGAACAATTTGTTATGACCACACTTGCTTATAGGAAATAAAACACAGTCCTAACAAGGTTTTACCCAAATTGTACACATCTGAGCACGTGGCTTTTATTTGGAAGCACCCGCCGCCATATTCAATTACAACAGCGGTCAAGCCAAGTTTGGAATGAAAGAAGTTTTTCGGGGCAGAAGGTATTCTTGTTGGAACCCTCCTATGGTGCAAAAGGCGAGAAAGTCCCTACAACCCTTGGTAAAGGTTCAGTAAGTGTGAGTTTTGAAATATGCACTTTTCTTTCATATATTTGTATGAATGAAAAGTGTACGCTTTAAAAGACACTCCTAAAAACCATTGGCAGTAATATTTCAAACATTCAAACAGAAATAAGCCGGAGTCATTGGTGCCGTATGTCGTATCGCTGTATCCGTATCCCTAACGTAATCAGCTGTTTATCGTTACGACGGTAAACCAAAACCCAATTGGTTGGCTACGATACGGTTACGACTTTAGCGGCAACAATAATCGATTGTATTGATTCTCATAAGGTTGGTCGAATCAGCTGTTATAAGGTTACCGATACGGTTACCGATAAAGCACCAATGTCTCCAGCTATAATCAAATCAGCAGCAGCAGTCTAAAGGACAATTCTTCACTTCGATGAGTTGCTCTGGCAAGGCCTAATCATTGACAGCTGTTGTATTGTTGGCTGTTTGATTTTTGTTAAAAATCGCACATTTAGGCCCAATTAGACAGGCATTGTATGGAAAACTGCTTGCTGGCTGTATTTTCAAATATAACCACAGGAACATACCTACCTATCAAGTTTAATTTTCCCGGGTTGTAAATATAAATATTTCTCAATTGAGTGTTTTTTTTCTGCTGGTCAGCAAAATCTGAATAAAACCAAACATGTGCTAAATTATCATCGTGGAAAAACGATTCCAACTACAAATAAGGTAAAAGTCGAAAGGTAATAACAGTTTTGTGAAAATGGACAATACCAATGATATATCTGGTTCATCGGATACTTGGTGCGATTTAACTTTGGACGATGAAGATCTGCAAAACATTATGGATGCTCCAATAGCATCACAAAGTACATTACAATTACGCACCGGTGAACAGCATGTCGGATTCGATAACAACGTCGGAGATACATGGCTATATCCCAACAACTTGCCACAACGATCTTACCAATTAAGCATTACAAAGGCAGCGCTCTTCAATAACACACTTGTTGTGCTACCTACCGGACTTGGCAAAACGTTCATAGCAGCAGTTGTTATGTACAATATTTACCGTTGGTATCCTGCCAGTAAGATTATATTTATGGCACCCACGCGCCCTTTAGTGGCACAACAAATTGAAGCTTGTCAACGTGTAATGCCCTTTCCGGATGAGGATACGATCGAGCTGACTGGTCGGTTACCACGTACGCGTCGTGCAGAGCTGTGGCATACAAAACGTGTTTTCTTTGCTACTCCTCAAGTGGTGCAATCTGATATAAGTGGAAGCGATGACGGTAGTACAAGTAGAATCGATTTAAACTTTCCCTTTGATCAAGTAAAACTTATTGTTGTCGATGAAGCGCATCGTGCCAAGGGCCGATATGCTTACACCGAAGTAGTTCAAGTAATAAAGCAGCATAATAGTTACTTTAGGGTGTTGGCACTTTCTGCAACACCTGGACGTACAATGGACGATATTGCTGAGGTTGTGCGCAATCTTCTAATAGCGCATATTGAAGTTCGCAGTGACACGTCCATTGATGTGATGCCCTATGTCCACAGGCGAAATATGAAAACTGTCGTAGTGCCCCTGAACGAAGATTTGAAGGCCCTACATGCAGAAGTTTTGGCGATAGTAGATCCATACCTGCGACAGCTGATTGACGCAAATGTTTTAAGCGGTTCGCTGGCAAAAATTTCACGTAATTTTCTCCTATTCGAACAGAAAAGATTTCGTGACAGGAGTCAGCAACAAAACATTCAGAATCAAGCAGCTATATCAACAAACTTTTCTATTTGTATCAGTATGTATCATGCACTGGAGCTATTGGAACGGCACGGCATGCGTGTCTTTCAAAACTATTTTGAAGAAGATGAGGAAGGTCGCAGTAAGTTTGTGGTAAATATGGAACCAAAACTGCGTCGGTTGTTAGATCGTTTACGCGATAAATTGGGTCCAAATCCATTCGAAATTTCTACGCACCCAATGACTAATGGACAAATACCTAAGGTACCTTCAAATTTGGATTTTGGGCACCCTAAATTTGATGAGGCGCGAAAATATGTACTCGAACATTTTCAGGTAAGCTATTAATTGTGTTATATTTTTTTGTTTTTGAAGATTTTTTTCAAGTACCTATTTGTTTTTATAGACTTATCCAGACTCACGTGCCATAGTGTTTTGTGAATATCGAGAATCTGTAATGTTAATATTTCGTTTGCTTTTGCAGCATGTGCCATTGTTAAAGCCGCGCTACTTCGTTGGTAAGTCCAGTAATGTAATGATTGCTCGCACCGTATGCTTATTACTCCAATTAACCACATTTAGGTCAAGGTGCTGCCACTGGTTCCTTACGTCCTTTAACACAAAAAGAGCAGATACAAATTATGCAAGATTTTCGCAGTGGAAAAAATAATATACTTGTAGCTACTTCAATTGGCGAAGAAGGCATTGATGTTGGCGAAGTTGAATTGATTGTTTGCTTTGATATGAACACCTCTAATCCTAGACGTTTCATTCAACGTATCGGGCGTACTGGAAGACAAAAGCAGGGAAATGTAGTGGTGTTAGTAACTGAAGGACGAGAAGAACAAATTCTCAAGGAGGTTTTAGCGCAAAAGAATCAAACGAATGCAAAAATACAACATTCTTTGGCAGTGCGACAATCACTATACAAATACTCGCCTCGCTTAGTACCCACCGAACTGGATCCTAAAGTACTTAATGTCTTTATAAAACCAACCACAAAAGACAAGAAAAAAACAGCTACTAACAATATCAACAAAGAAGGCAAATCAAAAAATATACCAAAGAAATCTAAAGGGAAGGAAGTTAAGAGTAGTCAAGATTTGCGAGCATTCTTTAAAAAGAAAACTTCACATCCGGCTTCAATGTTAACAGTTCCATCCCAACATGGTTTAGAAACCCAGGAAAATATTAATAAGTGCTTAAGCAACATTGATGACTATTTTAAGGAATTCGAAGCGCCAGTAACAACAAATACACAACTTTTAGCGCCAACACCAGTTTCCCACCCATCCGCACACACATCTGAAAATTCGCCACAAAAATCTATACACGATTCACAACTCTTCTGCACTCTTAAGAAGTTAATGGAAAAAAATTCAAGTATAATACCATCTAAGGAGCTTATCACTGATCCTATAGAGCAATTGAAATCGTCAAAAGTATCTGATGATGGCAAGCGCTTCATTTTGCGTGCGAAACCATCTATAGTTAGTGATATTCTAGAAAAATTTAAAGTGCTTGAAGTTTTGGCACAAGAGTCTGAAGAAATGACTGCGGAGGAAAAGGAAATTCGTAAATTATATAGTATCATTGAAAAACTTTTGGGTGGCACACGAGTAGCTGTAGAAATGTTTATCGATGATGCTGAAATTGAAGATATGGCAAAACAACAAAGCATACCGTCGGATATTTGTGACGTAAACGACGATGATTACAAAGCTGTATGTGACGCTGTATTTGATGGCTTGGAGGAGCAGGACATTTTGTGTGATAATTTCGATTACATCGAAGAAGAGTTTAAGAAGACCGAGTATTATAAGCAATTGCATGCGGAACGAAGCGAAAATAATTATGAATCAGTAACATATACCCCAATGAAAAATATTGCTGAATCAATGATTTATGAAACTGTTGTTGTTGATGATGACATGCAAAGTAATAGTATAACTAATGCCAGCATGTCCACCGAACCTCAACAACAACAACCTCAAATCCAAACTAATTGTTTGTGGGATGACTTTGCAAGGAATGCTCCATCAACTAGTAAGTCAACGCCATTGATGGGTCCACTAGCAAAAGCTTTTCAAAGGCAACAGAAGAAAAATTACAAAAAAAGTGGTAGTTTTTTAAAACGTTTAGATGCGAGTTGCAGCAAATTGAAAAAGGAAATTAAACATGATTCCGAAGTAATATATATTTCTGAAACGGAATCCACAATGAACATTGCAGACTCTTTACATGATTTGGATATTACAGAACAAGCAACACCTTCGAAGAAAAAATTCCTTGGCTCTGAATCTAAGAATGAGCCAACATCAGCAAATATCGTAAGCGAGCTAGACCTCGATATTGAAGCGTTTCTGGAACCGTTCCCAGAAGAATCTGAAGTAAGCAAGGAAATTGAAACAAAAAGTGAACACTCGAAGAATTCTACATCATCACTAAGCTCCAGCCAAAAAGAAAACGAAAATACCTCAAACTTATTAACACCCAAGGCAACAAAGGTGCAAGCGAATATCTCAATAACACCAAGAGCCGATAATGATGCAATTGCTTGTGGATCTAACCGACATGTAACCCCACCGCCGAAGGTCCCCATGAAAACCGAGGAATACGTAAAGTCACCAAGTCTCTACGAGATGTACTTGAAAAATATACGCAAACGCAGTCGACTGCCAGAACATATACAACAAAGCGTTTCTTTTGCCGAGAACCAAGTTCTCAAAGCATTATCTTCAACGCTCACAAATGAAATTAATGCAAACTCAACAACAACCTGTGACGATGAAAAATCGATTATAGTTCCATCTAAAACCTTAAAGCGAAAATTGATATCATCCAGTGATTCTAACGACATGGACATAAAAGCAGATGCAGTATCAGAAACAGACTGCGAGGACTTTCTAGAAACGCAAACTGTAATTAAAATAGTTATTTCTTAAGTTAATTTGCATTTGATTTTAAATATAAATTTTAGAATATGGCCTGTATGGATTCCAATTCAACTGCCAATAATGTTGAGAATATACATACAAAAGCGCTCAACACCAACTCAAGCACTGGTTCAAGCGTCATTGGGTCAACAGAGGCAGACGGGTCTGAAACGGAGTGCGAAGAAGTTGCAGCAACTCAAAAGGTAAATACTTAGTAATTTTTTTTTCGAAAGTTTACTTAAGTAAAACTTGTATCTTCTTAGCCCAAACGTCCGCTACGTATACACAGACGTCTTCGTCGGCTGCATCCATTCATTATTGCTGAAGCTGTAGTTAGCGGCAATGATGATAGTGAGTACGAGGAGACCGAAATGCCATGTAGCCAATATGCTAAGGATTCAATGGTTGTATCGAGTGATGGGGCTGAAGCTAGTGATGAAAATGCACCTACAGCAACACAAATGCAAGCGCACTATCTTCAAACAGTCAAGTATGTGCTAAACTTATTAACAGCAAGCAACTTTGACTACATTTTATTGAATTACGGTTTAATTTGCATTTTAGAAGTCCCACACATGTGCCGCGTGGTGCCTTTAAAATTCCAGTACCACGTAAATTTAATGATCACAGTAAAATTTATTCACAAGCCGTACCAGTAGCAGAATCTCAGTACGTATGCGACTCTTTCGTGGTGCATGAAGAGGATATTAAAGATTCATCTACACAGCTGCGTGATCAAACAATGAGCCCTTTGGAACGTGCGGAGCGCATTTTGAAAGAACGACGACGTGCGCGGAGGAAATTTAAGGAAGTTGCCAAAATACAACGACGAAGGCGCATTTGTGAACCAGTTGATAGTTCTGATGAAGAAAACTAAATCGTGAAATATTATGTAATTAAAGTGAGTATTTGTTTTATATGTTTATGTCATGTTTATAGACATATAGTGCGCAAGCTTTTTTGTAAATTAGTATGTATGTTTTTGGTGTAGAAACATTTTTTTATGTTGATTTTTCTATACTTATTCTCTACGTATTATTCTTTGCCGAGTGCCAAATGTACATTGTTGGAAGCAAAAACCTGATAGTATTATTTACTTGTATATATGCACTTTGGTATAATTTTATTATTCACAATATGAATAGTAAAAAAATTATAATAAATAAAAGCTATACTTAATTAAATTGTGTAAACAATAGAGTATATAAACATTATTTACATCCTCACACATAGTGCCATTCACAAGCCAAGTGAAGTACAATTACTATTTAAACTAAATAACCTCTTTTGGAGGAACTGTAATCGCTGGCTATTGGTTTAAAGGTGGTATTGTGTCGCTGTTTGTAGAGATCACGTGGTTGTATGTAAACCTCTTTGAAGTCCTCTGGAAACTGACTGGTTATGTTGCGTTCAAAAGCATTTATAGCACGCAACTCCAAATCGGGCTCGTAAATATTCTCCACCAATGTTTGACGCGGTTTTCCGCGCATATTGCGGAACTCTGTTAACCTCTCTACTCTCAAACTCTTTGTAGTAATATTTGTGCAATTAACAATAATGGCGAGCAATACACAGAATTCTACAATAGCAACAATAAGACTGGCGCCCAAAAATACCACATAATGCTCCCGATACCAATTGTCCAAATAGCTTAAACATGCTGCAGTATGACGATACTCGGCAAAGTCAATTCTTTGTAGCATTTGACACTGCGTCTCATTTACTGGCTTTGGATCCAAGTAGGCTAGCTTATCATTGGCATTCGTCAGGATACAACAAGTGAGTGGCACCACCCACTCACGTTGACCGTAGCGTTGCAACTTCCACAGAGATGTATCATAGTTAATGTCGCTATTCATGCCGCAACAACCGAAACGTGCTTGCGCTAAATCCATGGCAATCGTAAATTGCTCCTTGCCAGGTACACCGTAGTTGGCTTGCAACGCCTTCACCATCTTCGTTTCATCCAAGCTGATGCCCAAACAGTGTGGCCACAAAGTTATAGCCAAGCAGACCATCGATTCGGCTAAGAGTAGTACAACAACAGCAAGAAAATATAAGCTTAAACAACAATATGTATGTAAGCAAGATGCCCAAAAGCCGGCAATGGCAGCTAAAACTGCCAACAAACCGGCAACAGCCAAGCCAATAGAGATGTAATAAAACAAGGGCTGTGGAAGATTGTCCAGCTGTTCACTTGTTGCAGCGAGTAGGCGTGAGAGCAGAATACGTTTTGGATCGGTGAACAAATAGAAACCGGAAATGAGCAACGTTAGACCACAGCACTGTAAAAAGAAAGAAAGGATAGCAAATAAAATGCATATAAAGACACGACAGTATTATGAAACCTTACATCACTGTAAAAATTAATTAGAATTAATTAAATTTTTTAAAATATACTATATTTTTAAATGCAAATCCCAATACACAACAACATTAAAAAATCCCGCTCAACTCACCCACTCCAACGCTCATATGCGCGTTAAATGCGTGAATGCGTGATTTTTAGCTAGTAAATGTTTTTATTTTTGGGGGAGTGGGGAGAGCGTTCGGTGTTGCTCTGTTTTGTTGCACTTTGGTATACATTTCAAATGGCTTTGTTGGGTGTATGGTAATTACCACGAACGTAGAAACTCAAAAAGCGCACAATTTGTGGCATTTGTTAGCAAAAATAGTACATAGAAACTTTTTAATTTTTATTTAAGCAAAAAACAAAAAAAGTATCGAAAATAACACCAACATCAGCAGGTACCAACAACAAAGCCATAGTTAATATTTTATATAACCAACGAAGCATAAAAAAACAAAGCCAAAAATTGGCTGAACTCACAGATGCACAGTGGGACTTATTTGTTTTTAAAAATAAAAAGAAAACAAATTATTCAAATATAATTAGGTTCAAATTGGCTTAAAAAAAGTCGCTTTTAGTTGCAGTTTGAAATTCAAAAAAAGGTTTCGCCATTGCATATTTTTCTAAATTTGATTTTTTTTGCGAATTTTCTTTTGAAATTCAAAATTCTCCTTTCAAATTTAGAATATTCCAACTGAAGCTCAGAAATTTTATTGTAAATTTTTAAAACTACAATTCAAGGTCAGAATATTTGTTTTAAATTCACAAAATTACAATTCAAGTTGGAATTTCCATTTTACAGTTACAAAATTTAAAACGAAATTCGGAATATTGGAACTTAAATTGGGAATTAAAACTTCAAGTTCAGAAAATTCCAATTTAAATACAGAATTTTCAATTTGAATTTAGAAGATTACATTCCAAGTTCCAAAATTTACAATTTAATTTCTGAGAACTGTAGGCTCATGAAGGGTATTCTGACAGGACACTGCCTTCTGGCGCCACATGCTTTTAAATTAGTCTTAACTTCAGTGATAGCAGATGTAGCATGTGCGGGTTGAAGGAGGAAACGATCGAGCACGTATTGTGTTCGTGTCCTGCGCTTGCCAGGCTAAGACTCCAGCAGTAGGTAGGTAGGTTGAACTGGCCGGTCCATGATGACCTCACATAGACTGATTGAGTCCGTAGTGTTACCAGAAGTTTGTTTTAACGACCAAACTGAAAAACCCTATCAAAAACCAGGACCTATGTTATAAAATAACTCCGTCCTCTTGGCAAATACTAGAAGCTTCCTAGGACTTAAGTCACTTGCTGCTTCTAGATCTGACAGCTGTATCACTCCTAATAGCTGGAGTCTTAGCCTGGCAAGTGCAGGGCACGAGCACAGAACGTGCTCGATCGTTTCCTCCTCCAACCCGCACTTCCTACACCTGCTATCACTGACCAAGCCTAATTTAAAGGCATGTGACGCCAGAAGGCAGTGTCCAGTCAGAATACCCGTCATGAGTCTACAGTCCTGTCTTTTTAATGATAGAAGCAACTGTGTTAGTCTAAGGTTGTAAGACCTACACATAATCTTCGACACTTTACAGCCGCGCGCTTGAACCCACGCCTTTTCTGCTTGGTCGATCATGTGCACCTCTCGCCTTCGCTTAATCTCGCCCAATCTAATTGGGACGTCTACGGAGCAAGCTTCAAGGGATGCGCCCTTTTTAGCTAATTCGTCCGCTTTTTCATTCCCATCTATTCCCATATGCCCTGGGACCCAATATAGATGTATGCTTCTCCCTGTCCCGATTCTCTCTAGAGACTGCTTACACTCTTAACACGCATTTAGATGCTGTGCTATGCGAGATTATTGCCTTAATTGCTGCTTGACTGTCAATATAAAAGTTAACACGGTTGCAGCTTAAGCTATTCTCTTCCAGGGTTTCTACTGCTTTGGTTACGGCTAATATTTCCGCTTGGAAAACGCTACAGTAATCCGGCAGCCTGTAGGATCTGCTTAATTCCGGATCAGCGCAGTATACCGCAGACCCTACTCCTTCCACTATTTTGGAACCATCGGTGTACACATGTATCCCCTCGTCCGCCATTTGCGCACCCTTGCGCCAACCGTCCACCTCTATTGTGGCCTTAAGATCTCCCTCAAAGTGCAGGTAGGGATTCCCTACTCCAGCAGTAAGTAGCATAGATTCTAGAAAGGTTTTTGTGTTTGGTAATTGAGAAAACTTCGCGTAACACTATGAACTCATTCAGTCTACTTGTTCTTCTTAATCTTTCTTCTAGCCGTCCGCTTTTTTCGTCTTCCATTTTCTCTTACTTTCCTCACTCTCTTCATGCACGATTCCTCGTCCACTCCTTCATTTCTTTCAATAATCTTTCTCCTCGTCTTCCCATCTCTCCTTTTCGTTTTCCGGAACCCTTCCTTCTCCCGCCTCCCATTTTCCTTTCCGCCGTTTCTTTTTGTCACCTCATCTTCACCTTCACCTATCTTATTACCTTATCTCTCCCATGGCCTCTCCATTTCTCCCTTCCTCCTCCCCTCACTTGCTGTGTAGCATATAACAATATCTCGGATGCCCTTGCAAAGACGCCCGATATCTTAAAAACTTTTAAAACGTTCTATTTAAAAAATGTGTTCAATAACGCCTTGTTATAGCATAAATAAAATAAAATTGCAAATAGGACATTCTTCAACCAAGTTCTGAGATGAAGCGCTTTTAAAAAAATACCGAGGTGTGGTGTTTTTGTAAAATATTTTCAGATAGAGCGTTTTTAAATGAGATAGCGTGATATTCCACTCAGCCGTCGATATTTACTTGAAAAACTTTCGAAGTAATAGCAAACTGCGCCTTTTTGATTAACTATGTAAGCTTATAGTACAAAGCTAACATTTATGTTCCGGTTTCTTGAACTTGAAATATTTAAAAGTAGTTTGGCTTTCAAAGTTTTTTTTTCAAATATTTTTAAAGCCAACTTTACAAACAATACTATGAACAAGTTGGTCAGTTTTTTATTCACCACTTTTTGAAAGACTGATCCTATTCGTCCGTAAAATTCAGTACGAAATTTTTAGTCATTTATTATGTTTTTAAACGTTTGTTATACTCAGTTGAGCAGAGCTCACAGAGTATATTAACTTTGATTGGATAACGGTTGGTTGTACAGGTATAAAGGAATGGAGATAGATATAGACTTCCATATATCAAAATCATCAGGATCGAAAAAAAAATTTGATTGAGCCATGTCCGTCCGTCC
This sequence comes from Eurosta solidaginis, assembly GCF_040869045.1. Classification (NCBI taxonomy): domain Eukaryota; kingdom Metazoa; phylum Arthropoda; class Insecta; order Diptera; family Tephritidae; genus Eurosta; species Eurosta solidaginis. The sequence continues at coordinate 13,257,954 of NC_090321.1, forward strand.
GTCTGTCCGTTAACACAATAACTTCAGTAAATTTTGAGGTATCTTGATGAAATTTGGTATGTAGGTTCCTGAGCACTCATCTCAGATCGCTATTCAAAATGAACAATATCGGACTATAACACTTTTTCGATATCGAAAATTTCGAAAAACCGAAAAAGTGCGATAGTTCATTACCAAAGACGGATAAAGCGATGAAACTTGGTAGGTGAGTTGAACTGATGACGCTGAATAGAAAATTAGAAAAATTTTGGACAATGGGCATGGCACCGCCCACTTTTAAAAGAAGGTAATTTAAAAGTTTTCCAAGCTGTAATTTGGCAGTCGTTGAAGATATCATGATGAAATTTGGCAGGAACGTTACTCCTATTACTATATGTACGCTTAATAAAAATTAGCAAAATCGGAGGACCACGTCTACTTAAAAAAAAATTTTTTTTTAAAGTAAAATTTTAACAAAAAATTTAATATCTTTACAGTATATAAGTAAATTATGTCAACATTCAACTCCATTAATGATATGGTGCAACAAAATGCAAAAATAAAACAAAATTTCAAAATGGGCGTGGCTCCGCCCTTTTTCATTTAATTTGTGTAGGATACTTTTAATGCCATAAGTCGAACAAAAATTTACCAATCCTTGTGAAATTTGGTAGGGGCTTAGATTCTGGGACAATAACTTATTTCTGTGAAAAAGGGCGAAATCGGCTGAAGCCATGCCCAGTTTTTATACACAGTCGGCCGTCTGACCTTCCGCTCGGCCGTTAACACAATAACTTGAGCAAAAATCGATATATCTTTACTAAACTCAGTTCACGTACTTATCTGAACTCACTTTGTATCGGTATAAAAAATGGAATAAATCTGACTATGACCACGACCACTTTTTCGATATCGAAAATTACCAAAAACGAAAAAAATACCATAATTCTATACCAAATACGAAAAAAGGGATGAAACATGGTATTTGGATTGGTTTATTGACGCAAAATATAACTTTAGAAAAAAACTTTGTAAAATGGGTGTGACACCTACCATATTAAGTAGAATGAAATGAAAAAGTTCTGCAGAGCGAAATAAAAAACCCTTGAAATCTTGGCAGGAATACTGTTCGTGCTATTACATATATAAATAAATTAGCGGTATCCAACAGATGATATTCTGGGTCACCCTGGTCCACATTTTGGTCGACATCTGGAAAACGCCTTCACATATACAACTACCACCACTCCCTTTTAAAAGCCTCATTAGTACCTTTAATTTGATACCCATATCGTACAAACCCATTCTAGAGTCACCCCTGGTCCACCTTTATGTCGATATATCGAAAAGGCGTCCACCTATAAAACTAAGCCCCACGCCCTTTTAAAATACTCATTAACACCTTTCATTTGATACCCATATCGTACAAACGCATTCTAGAGTCACCCCGGGTCCACCTTTATGGCGATATCTCGAAAAGGCGTCCACCTATAGAACTAAGGCCCACTCCCTTTTAAAATGCTCATTAACCTCTTTCATTTGATACCCATTTCGTACAAACAAATTCTAGGGTCAGCCCTGGTCCACCTTTATGGCGATATCTCGAAACGGCGTCCACCTATGGAACTAAGGATCACTCCCTTTTAAAATACTTATTAACACCTTTTATTTGATACCCATATCGTACAAACAAATTCTAGAGTCACCCCTGGTCCACCTTTATGCCGATATCTCGAAAAGGCGACCACCTATACAACTACTAACACTCCCTTTTAAAACCCTCATTAATACCTTTAATTTGATACCCATATCGTACAAACACATTCTAGATTCACCCATGGTCCACCTTTATGGCGATATCTCGAAAAGGCGTCCACCTATAGAACTAAGGCCCACTCCCTTTTAAAATACTCATTAACACCTTTCGTTTGATACCCATATTGTACAAACGCATTCTAGAGTCACCCCTGGTCCACCTTTATGCCGATACCCCGAAAAGGCGACCACCTATACAACTACCACCACTCCCTTTTAAAACCCTCATTAATACCTTTAATTTGATACCGATATCGTACAAACACATTCTAGAGTCACCCCTGGTCCACCTTTATGGCGATATCTCGAAAAGGCGTCCACCTATAGAACTAAGCCCCACGCCCTTTTAAAATACTCATTAACACCTTTCGTTTGATACCCATATTGTACAAACGCATTCTAGAGTCACCCCTGGTCCACCTTTATGCCGATATCTCGAAAAGGCGACCAACCTATACAACTACCACCACTCCCTTTTAAAGCCCTCATTAATACCTTTAATTTGATACACATATCGTACAAACACATTCTAGAGTCACCCCTGGTCCACCTTTATGGCGATATCTCGAAAAGGCGTCCACCTATAGAACTAAGACCCACGCCCTTTTAAAATACTCATTAACACCTTTCGTTTGATACCTATATTGTACAAACGCATTCTAGAGTCACCCCTGGTCCACCTTTATGCCGATATCTCGAAAAGGCGACCACTTATACAACTACCACCACTTTCTTTTAAAACCCTCATTAATACCTTTAATTTGATACCCATATCGAACAAACACATTCTAGAGTCACCCCTGGTCCACCTTAATGGCGATATCTCGAAAAGCCGTCCACCTATAGAACTAAACCCCACGCCCTTTTGAAATACTCATTAACACCTTTCGTTTGATACCCATATTGTACAAACGCATTCTAGAGTCACCCCTGGTCCACCTTTATGGCGGTATCTCGAAAAGACGTCCACCTATAAAACTAAGGCCCACTCCCTTTTAAAATGTTCATTAACCCCTGTCATTTGATACCCATATCGTACAAACAAATTCTAGAGTCAACCTTGATCCACCTTTATGGCGATATCCCTAAATGGCGTCCACCTATAGAACTATGGTCCACTCCCTCATAAAATACTCTTAAATACCTTTCATTTGATACACATCTCATACAAACACATTCCAGGATTACCCTCGGTTCATTTTCCTACATGGTTATTTTCCCTTATGTTGTCACCATAGCTCTCAACTGAGTATGTAATGTTCGGTTACACCCGAACTTAACCTTCCTTACTTGTTTTTAGATGTTTTTATTTAGTTTGACTTGACAGGCTGGTTGGCTGGCTTTCTGGCTGGCTGGCTGGCTGGCTGGCTGAAATTTAAGTAACTTCCCGATAAGCTACAAGCTTGAAACTTGGAATATAGTTCAGAACCCGATGACAATGCAAACTCTGATAGGTGGCGCAAGGATCGAGATATTCAAAAAATCGTATTTTTGGTCCGATTTGGCTCATATTTGGACCACATAATACATACAAGAATAGAAAGAGACCTATGAAAAAACGCCACTAGGTGGCGCAAGGATCGAGATATTAAAAAAAATCGTATTTGTGGTCCGATTTGGCTCATATTTGGAACACATAATACATACAAGAATAGAAAGAGACCTATGAAAAAACGCCACTAGGTGGCGCAAGGATCGAGATATTCAAAAAAATCGTATTTGTGGTCCGATTTGGCTCATATTTGGAACAAATAATACATACATGAATAGAAAGCCACCTGTAAAAAATAGCCGCTAGGTGGCGCAAGGATCGAGATATTCAAAAAATCGTATTTGTGGTCCGATTTGGCTCATATTTGGAGCACATAATACATACAAGAATAGAAAGAGACCTATGAAAAAAACGCCACTAGGTGACGCAAGGATCGAGATATTCAAAAAAATCGTATTTGTGGTCCGATTTGGCTCATATTTGGAACACATAATACATATTTGAATAGAAAGCGGCCTGTGAAAAAAATCGCCGCTAGGTGGCGAACGGATCGAGATATTCAAAAAAATCGTATGTGTGGTCCGATTTGGTCCATATTTGGAACACATCGATAATACATACATGAATAGAAAGCGACCTATGATGTCCGATTTGGCTCATATTTGGAACAAATATTACATATTGTTACGAATATTAGCAACAATAAGGGGTACTGTCATATCTAAGCCGATGCTAAGAGTGACTTGTATGCACATCCATAAATCAATCATTATGTATCTACATAAACGAATCAATCATTATGTCTACACATATGTACGTACACGCAGCGGACAAGCAACGCACAAACACATGCAGATATCTTATCTGAGATGCTCCCAAAAGTATGCAATTGTAATTGTGGAAGTGTCGCTCACAAATACACGCGTATATGAGAAGCTATACACGTACATCTGTAGTTATAATTATATGGAAGTAACTAAGTAAATTCTGGAAGCGCCTAGAAGATGCAACGAGGAAATCACAGAGTATAAAAGCACCAACACCAGAGGCGCGAGAATCAGTTTCGATTAAGCACGCTATCTGCCGAGCAATAGTAGAGTTATTTATTGTGAAGTACTTTAATAAAGACCATTTTGCATTACTAAATAGTGGTGTTATTTATTCAGTTTAGTGATTCGTACTTAGCAGAAGGTTGCAAATAAGAGGATTTGCAGTAAATTCATTACAATATAGTCCAGTAGAAGTGACATCAAAATATTTTGGAGTTCGAGGAGGGACAAACATACGTGGCGCTGAGTCAAGTAAAGCCCTTGGAAGGATTATGTATTGAAGATTTAGATGTAGTGGTTAATAATTTTTACCACTTTTTTATTTTAAAAAGGAATTTTATAACAAATTGTCAGGAAAGAGTCCTTCTAATAATGAGTCAATAAATGAACTAAATAGAATGAGAAATAATAAGCTATTAAATAAGGACTAAAAAGTTGAAAATAAAATAATAAAAATTTTTTTTTTAAAGTTAAACGGTTATTGAAAACAATACTTAATGAAATAATAATAATACTAAAAGCTAGAAAATAATTAGGTAGGTCCTAGGTACTAGTCATCACACTCCTCATCAATCTAGGGCGTTGATAAGACAACTAAATAAAAGCGTTGGACGCATCAAATTTCTATTGATAGTCATAAGTAAGACCAACTGAACCTTAATAAGGTTATGCTACGCCTCGCATTTTTACAAATTTCACGCGCCCAACGCTTTTATTTAATTGTCTGATCAACGCCCTAGATTGATGAGGAGTATGATGACTAGTACCTAGGATCTATCTAATTATTTTCTAGCTTTTAGTATTATTATTACTTCATGTAAGTATTTTTTTCAATAAAACCGTTTAACTTTAAACATTTTTTTTTAATTATTTTATTTATGTTATGTTTCTATCTTTTTTTGCTGTTTTTCTTCACAATCAGTTGATCAGTTTTTGATTCACCACTTTTTGAAAAGCTGATCCTATTCGTCCGTAAAATGCAGTACGAAAATTATCGTTATATATTTTGTTTTTTTATGTTATGTTTATATCTTTTTTTTGCTAATTTTCTTCAAAATATTTTATTCTAAACAATAAAAAAATGTTTTTTTTTTTTTGTTTGCGGACGAAGAGTCATTTCTTTTTAACAAACACTCGAGTTACTTTTGCTCCGATTACGCTCAAGATATCGATTAATCAAGTATGTAGTTGATTTAGTAAACCATTAATTATTAAACTTGCACCTTGATTTTTGGATGTGAAACAAATTGTTTGCAATTCACTTAACCTTTACCCACTGTCTGCTGGTCCTGCTGCAAAAGCCAATGGTCTTTTCATATCTAGTCCATAATTAAACAAGTAAGAACGGGACTGTCTTCGGCTGTGCCGAAGACTTCATACCTTTCATGAATGGGGCTGAACAATAATCTTATCCCGTTCGTAATCTCCGAATAATCGGATATATAGTGAAGAGATCTACATACCTAAACGATTTTTAAGATAAATATAAAATAAAAAACAGGTAGGTACTTTGTGTGAGGATGCAAAGTTTCAGGTTTTTTGTGGTCTGCGTGAAAAAACTATGACTACGAATCATGTATTTCAACAATATATGACGTAAACGTAACTATTTGATGAAATCTGATAAATTTTGAAGCTTCTAGCCGTAAAAAAGGGGCAAAAATGACAGTTTATATGAAGTATATAATATATATAACACCGATGTCTATGATTTTTTCAGACAACAATATATGCTATATACGTAAGCATTTGGTGAAATTTGAAGCTTCTAGCTCTTAAAATGGGGCTAAAATTGCGAAAATATATATATGTATATACTATATATACCACCGATCTTTATGATGGCAACAATATATGCTATATACGTAAGCATTCGTTGAAATTTGAAGCATCTAGCTCTTAAAATAGGGCAGTAATTACGAAAAGTTTCTTATCTGAACAATCGGTTGTGGGGGATATAAACTATATATACGACCGATCTCATCAATTTTTTCAGGCAACAATATGTGCAATATACGAAAGTATATGGTGAAGTTTGAAGCTTCAATCTGTTAAATTGAGTAAGATATGACAAAAATCCTCTTTTTCTGAAAAATCGGTTGTATGGAGGATATATGCTATAGTGGTCCGATCCGGCCGGTTCCGACAAATGTCTAATCGGACACCCAAATACACCCGCTCACCTAATTTTATCAATATATCTAAAAAATTGAGGGACTAGTTTGCATACAAACAGACAGACGGACAGACGGACATGGCTAAATCAACTCAGCTCTTCATCCTGATTATTTCGGTATACTTAATGGTGGGTCTATCTATTTTCCTTTAAGGACTTACAATTTTGGGTTTCGTGACGAAATTAATATACCATTTCATTTTCATGAAAGGTATAAAAAAAGCATATGTGTACTACGTACATATTAACATACACTCATATCTAACTTTGAAACGTGTCTACATACATATTTACCCTTACATACTTATATACAGATGTACATACATAGCGTGTACATAATTACATACTTACGTACATATATGTATAAACAATTAATATGTTTAAATGGTGTTTTCTATTAAGCCCAATATGATCATCTTACCAAAAAAAGTAGATTGCAGCAATTGAGCAAAAATTTGTGATTGATTAACCGCGGCATTGTCCACTTAAATGTTTTGACTTTTAGCAATTTTGTATGTTGTTATTAGTGTAATTTTTTCAATAAATAATGCTTTCGTTTTTAATGAATGTGGGGCTACGGGGCGCCGTGACTGTGCATTACTAATTTCATTAATCTTACAATTATAATATGAATTCGGTGTGATAACTGTAACGATGATGATGCTCTTGCCGCTAATGATGACGCTGATGATGATGATGTTGCCGACGATGTCGGTGTCGCTGTCATTGACGAGTTCAATCGCTAATTCGCTGACAATGCCAATGTGCCTTGAATGTGTTAATTCGATTTAAAAGAGTTCAATTAAGAATAAAAAATGAAAAATGCCTTCACTTTTCTAAAGGAAAGTTGTGCACGCGACGTTTCTTCTTGATCAACTTTAAAGAATTATCCATTTGTTCGTTAATTTGTTGATGTTTTTTTCTTCATAAACGCGTTTATTATGTACTTTAATTGTATGTACAATAAAATCCAACTCCCGCACAATCGATCTTGTCGATCGCAATGAAATATTAAAGAAGTCCGATCCGTTGCAGAGCGTCTATTAAATTAAACTGATTTGATGAGCTCTATGGAACTGATGGTGGCAAGCATTTTACAACGTGCAACAACTGGTTGAGTGAGTATTGTCAGGGCCGAATTAACCCACAACGGGGCCCTAGGCAACCATCATTTTGGGGCCATTTTTTCACGTCGTTTCCTTATTTTTTCGATTAAAAAATACAAACTTATATCTTCGTCGTTGTCTACATTTGTTTTCGGCAAATTCATCAATTATATCATCAAAATTGATTTTGTTCAATAAATCTGTCTCAATGCAAAGTATCTATTCTTCTTCTACTATATTTTGTGAAAGTATGTCTGTATGTATCTTTGGGCTTGCAGCCTAAACCGCAGAATGGAATCGAACGAAATTTTGCCATGCCATACCCTGAGTGCGTCAATCTATGGTAGGCTTTTTAAAAAAACGTTTTCGATAAGGGGGTGTGGCACCTCCCATACACCTAGAATTTTTCGTAGTCAATATATCTGAAAGTATTAAGGCAAGACGACTGAAATTAGGTGAGTGGTTATATGAGACCAATCCCTACCCCCTCCAGAAAAACTGAGTATAACGAAAAAGGGGGCGTGGCACCTCCCATACAAATGGAATTTTTCGTTGTCAATATATCTGAAAGTATTAAAGCTAGACGACTGAAATTAGGTGAGGAGGTATATAAGACTAATCCCTATCGCCTCGGGAAAAATTGGGGATAGCGAAAAAGGGGCGTGGCATCTTCCATACAAATGGGGGTTGGGATTAGTCTATTATATTAGTCTATATAGTACTGCTTTTATTTATACCCGAACGATTTCGGGTACTCTGCTAGTACTTAATATCACGAGTCGCTCTTGTCGCGTTGTAGCTCTTTCAGCAGTTTTGATTATTTTTAATTGCGAGAAGGATCGTTCGGCAGAACAATTTGTGATCATTAATGTTAGAAAAATCTGAAGAGCTATTTCCATTAGAATTTTATACAAGTGACTATGAGTTTTTTGTGCATCAGTGTATCTGGAGTTCACGTAACTTTGGAATTGTTTCATTGCAATGAAAAATTCTTCCAAATCGTTAGAATAAAAACGAACTTAGTTATTTATAGCTTCGTGGAGGTCTCCATCACTTAGTGAAAAGTTGATGAGAAATGCAAATCTCTCTGAAACTTCCATATACACTTTCGCACGTCGTATGATTTCACTGTAAAGATTGTTGATGATTTCGAGGAAACCTTTTGTCCTAAAATCATCGCGAGGCGAAAATTCTACTTCTGGAGCATTTTCGTCATTAGGTTGTGTTTTTCTACGACGAGTACATTTAACGATTTCTGTAAAACCTACACCAGGTAATAATTGTTTTGTTTTTTCCTCGAAATCATTGAACTTTTCACGGAATGAAACTAAACTCTCTTCTAACGATCCGTACAAAAAATATCAAGAAATCCCCAAATTCGTTACAATACATTCATTTATTTTTCATCCAACATTAATCATTAACTCATTCATCATTCTAGTTGAAATTTCCGCTTGAAGGCTTCTACACCCTCTGTTCCAAAAATAACCGAAATTTTTCAAAATAAAAACAACCAGTGTACCTTTTGAGATAATTCTTTTTTATTATTCAATATACTCTCCTTTCTCACTTCGATACACGTCTTTGCACGCTCATACAATTTGTCAAATGAGTCCGAAATGTCCCTTTTAGGAACCTTGTCTAGTTCGTCGGTCGTCGCCTTTTGAATGCGGTCAATTGAGTAGTAAGAGTAAATTTATTTTCAGTTCTGACTATATTTTTCTTTCAGTCTCTAGAATTTTATGTTTATAAGAAAATTTTAGAAGTCTATTTCATTTTTCGGGGGCCCCCAAAAATCGGGACCCCAGGCAACTGCCTATTCTGCCTACTTGTTAATCTGCCCCTGAGTATTGTAGATCACAAATATTGTTGGGAGCGTAGCAGCAGCACCTTCGCTCTAGTGACTAGAGTCTAGTCGTTAGATATTGTTGTTATTGGAATGTGTAAACAAAGTTTCAAATGGGTTATGTTTTGCATTTTGTGAAATGGGTGTCTAGCTATATTATTTTCACTCTCGCTCTCCTTTGATGATCACTCTCTGGATTGAATAATGTTCTCATGTGGCTTAAGCTATTCCTCTTCTTGTGCTGTCATATGGAACCTATGTGAGTAATCTATGGATGTGAGCATTTAGGTTGTTTCTAAACAGCAGCGAGAGTACTGTAACAAGTGGTAAGGTAAAAGTAAAAAGCTTCAGAACAACAACAACACCTAAATAAATTCTTCATCATAGTAAACAAATTGAAATAATTTTTCTGATTTGTTGTTGGTTAGCACAAACGTATCTGCTTATGCAGTGTTGATCAAAAAGCCATAGAAACGAAGAGTAGCCAAAGGTGTTCAAGCGGGCGGCTGTGCGTTCTGTAAGTGCAGCCAGGAAGGGGTGCGGGATTCACGTTTCCTGCTCTAAATTACGCGTTGCTAGTGAACTGATTAAATCGTTTATATGTGTTTGTTGTTTTAATCAGTATGTATGTACGTTTGTTGCCCGCTAATGCATCTGACCATCATGTATTGTGGGTTATTTTAGAACATGAATACAATCATCTATATACTGATCTCCAATAATGAAAAGTGGATGTTAGCAAGTATGTATTTAGGAAAATTATTTATATACATATGTATATCTTAAAAAACTCTTTTCGTACATTTTACAGTGGGCCAACAAACCTTTAATCTTGCTGAGAAGATTTTTATGGGTTAAATTTCATCGGTGCGTTAGCACCTTTCGAAGCATGGTCAGTCACTTTCGTTACATTTCCAATTTAACCTTACCTAAGATCATTAAAGGGTGCAGCTGGTATGAGGACGTGGGTTGTTGTTGTTGTAGCGATAAGGTTACTCCCCGAAGGCTTTGGTGAGTGTTATCGATGTGATGGTCCTTTGCCGGATATAGATCCGGTACGCTCCGGTAACACAGCTGCATTAAGATGCTAGCCCGACCATCTCGGGAACGATTTATATGGCCACCTTAAACCTTTCTTGTCATCCATGCTTCGCGATGTCAAGATCCCTCCACATGCCTCCAGCAACTAAACTCAAGGGGAGACCTTCCGCTGCTTCCAAATGTGGTTTTAGATTGAAATTCATTTTTGGCCGACTAAGACTCTCGTCCAATCGTATGACATGGCCTAGCCAGCGAAGCCATTGGCACTATACTTCACTATATTCTTACTCGTCTTCCGCATCATGGGCAGGGCCATACATTTTCCGGAGAATTTTTCTCTCGCACACTCCAAAGGCCATATCATCTTCTCGAAACCGTTTTTCGAGCTATACTTCAGGACAAGTATAATGAGCGACTTGTAGAGCGTGATTTTTATTCGTCGGAGTGTAGATTTACTATCAAATTTTCTGCTCACTGACCTTATTATTTTACTTCCTTATCTCTCTTATCCCTCACTAATGTCTATATGTACGTCTTGTGTTTCTGTTCATCTTTAGGGAAGATGGCTGTACCCATTTCTTTGTCTTCAATGACATACCTTCTACTGCTTCATTCATATTTTAAGTATCTCGGCAAACCTTAAGTGGCCTAGAGCTCGGTTTATTTTTTGCCCGTTTGGCATTTTTCTATTTAGTAAGAAAACTGAGCTTCTTGTTGAGGGCTTTGTTGTTGTTGTTGTAGCGATAAGGTTGGTCCCCGAAGGCTTTGGGGAGTGTTATCGATGTGATGGTCCTTTGCCGGATACAGATCCGGTACGCTCCGTTACCACAGCACCATTAAGGTGCTAGCCCGACCATCTCGGGAACGATTTATGTGGCCACATTAAACCTTCAGGTCATCCACTCCCTCCCCAGCCCCAAGCTCCATAAGCTTAGGGTCGCCAGAGCCTCGTCTGTTAGTGAAACGGGATTCGCCGCGGATAGGTGAGGTTGACAATTGGGTTTAGAGAAGCTATATATTTCGCTGGCAACCTGAAGGGTTGCGCTACACAGCTCCTTGAATCTGGTATTCTAGTCGCCTCTTGCGACAGGCATACCTACCGCGGGTATATTCTGACCCCTAACCCGCTGGGGAAATGTACTTCAGTTCTGTAGATTTCTAAATATCTGCGTCTATTTAGAAGATGATCGCCATTCGAATAGGAACTCTTGAAGGCTGGGTTAACTTGGAAATTTCCAAATTAACACTGGGGGAAGATGAATATTTAACAAATAATTTTAGAACTAGAACTAGTTCTGCTTGGAACATTCAAACATGAATTTTAAGCTATACGCACGATTTCTGGTGACTTTAATATTTTTAACGTGAAAACTTAATCCACTAACTAAAGCGCTTTATTAAAAATCGAATTTTTGCCTTGTGTTTTTTGCTAGCAACAAAAGCTTTTCGCCCCACTGTAAGTCATAGACAACTTTTGTCGAATTTCAGTTGTTGTATAAATGCTTAGACCCACATTTGCAATTCTGTTACTTATTTCGGGTCAAACGATACAAATTTGTTAGTTGTTTATTTAAGCACTCCAAGCGAAAGAAGCACTGCTACAACGACAACAAGGTTTGGTCAGAATGCACTTTTCTGTAGCGGGTGTAATTATCTTGAAGCACACACCCACTTGTATATTTGTATGTATGTACATACCCAAGAAGCACTTTTTATGCATAAATGTACGAGGATTAGGGAATTTTTTAAGTGCTCTACAATTTTGTTTATCAATTAAAAATATTTCAAGCTATTTTTGTTTACCTTTATGAGTTCATTTTCATTTAAGATAAGAATTTATTGTTGTTCCCGTTTAACGCTGCGTGAAACAGTTTCTTCTAAGTGTGTTATACATATGTATGTAAGCACGTAGTCTACTTTTTTTTAATGATAAAATCTGCTGTTGGAGAGCGAAGCAAAAATGAATTCAATTGGAATTTTTCTTATCACTTCTTTGGAGAGTCGGGTAATGACCTGCAATTGTAATAAATACACTGAAAGAACTATAGCCTTTCTGTTGTTGGATAGACTTCAGTAACGATTTTCATCAGGAGTTCAAAAGGTTCCAAAATAGAACAGCTTTATTGATAGGAGTACTATATCCTACCACATTCAAGTATAGACACCTGAACAGCACCCCACTAAAGCAAATAGTACACTTGTCAACCAGAAAAATTCGCACTGACTTTCTGCAACAAGTAAAAATAAGAAAGTACTTTTTTTTATAAAATTATTATTTTTTTCATTACTTAAATGTATTTGTTACAATTTCCATCTTTATCTTATATTAACGGCGCAGCTTTTCTTTAACTACGTACATATACTAGATTTTATTTGCATTTTTTAATCGAATTTATATATTTTTTTAATTTCCTATCTGCTCATATGAATGAAGGATTGATCGAAAGTAGTTAAAAACACAAAAGATGTGAGGAAAAGATATCTTATTCATATAGATTCCCGTTATAGCGAAGAATCGATGTGTGCAAAGAACAACTTTAAACAAATTGCTAAGGTTCAAAACAGTAGTGAGCGTACTGCAGCAACTGTAGATAGATAACAGTAATTTTAATTGGTGCACCAACACATCTTTGAGCCACAATAAGTGATCTCATGAAGCAACAATTGGTGTTAGCACTCAAAAATCCATCGATGCAACACTCGGCGTTGTGGCTCCACTACAACTAAGGGTTGGCTTACTTTCCGTCTCAGTTTCTTTCAATTCTGCCAAAATATCAAAATAAAAAAGTTATCTAAATGTTTCAAGTAATCTAGTGTTATAAAATACCTGGGGGTAAATGAAGCTTTTCGATTACAAACTTCTTTCGCCGCAATTTGAATGCCAAATCGGAAGTCTCCGGTACGTATGCGGTTAGAGTATTAACTGCTGTTATTTTGTGCAAGTGTAAAAGACCGTTGTAGTCTTTGAAGACAGGATTTGTTTCTCGTTCTGAGCCAGCAAATGATTCTAATTCAATTGCATAGTCTACCAGATTACGAATTTTCGGCACAAGCGTCTCATCCTATGGAGATTAAGAGTTTATGATAAGGTTAGCATTTATTTATTAACATTTTACATATTTTGTTTTACTTACAAGTTTGGCGATCAAATGCATTGGCATGGAAATGAAGCAAACCGAAACGGAGTTGCGCACTATGCCTCTAAGAATGGTAAGAAATTTAAGAATATGTTTGGAAAAATCTTCATCGTACCATAGCGGTGACCCCAGTGATGTTATGCAAATGCGACATAGGCTGCGATATACCAAGGCGCCTGGTGTAAATTTTTCTTCTCTAGCAAAAGATTGTACTAGTTTCAGGAGACGTTGATATTTTGGATTATTAAAAATTTTGTGTACATTGTAGTTTTGTTTGCGGGTTGATGATTTCTTGCTGCTATCTAAGTTTGAGGTTGTGGACGTTTGTTGAGAACTTAATTCAGTACTTTTTGAGTTCTTAGTCGCTGCACTCATGTTGGTTGGACTGGATAATATTTCAGCAGCTACTGCTTCTATGCGTTCTTGTTCAATATCGCCTTCTTTACAGCTGGTATTGCTGCCACTGCTGCTGCTCGTTGTATTTTGATCAGTATCATATTTTTGGGCGTTAGGCTCAGCGCCGAACAAAACATTTTCATCATCTCCTAATGCAACATAATCCTCGTATTCATTTTCATCTGAGCTTATAAATGTTTTTCCATTCCATAGCAATGTATCAACAAAATCCAATAAATTTTTATCCATTTGCTCCATTAAATTGAAGTGGTGCCCTATTTTACTAGGGGTTTGCTCAGTGTTTACAGGTGGCAGATCATTGTAGCGCCAAGCGATACGTAGGCCATTCTTAGGTGCTTCTTCAATTTCTTGTTCGATGGTTTTCTCCTTTTCCACCTCATCATCATTGAGTGGTTTTGGCAGTTTGCGCATTATTTCCTTCGGATCATCATCCAAACTCGCCAGCAAAATAGATTGCCCCGAAACGACACCTTCAGCGACAAAGTACTTGGCCAAAACCTTGGAATATGTCACATATTTGTCTTCTTCTAAAATAATTTAAAAAACATATTACAAATATATTTAGTTACTAGCAAAAAAAATTGATTTGTTACATAAATATAGCCACTCACCAACTAAACATATCGAGCCCACAGGCAAACCACCACCTAATTGAAAAAGAAAAAACAAGTTCAAAACTCACAATTGAAGAAGTTATATTTGCAATACTTACCAACTATAACATCAAGCGATGGATTGCCACTGGAGGTTATTACTTGTCCGGTTTGTGGACTGGTGCGCGTGCCCGGTACAGGCTTATGCACGTGTCGCTTTCGAAAGCTGGACATTCTACGCCAAGTATATTCCGACTCTGTTCTCCTAATCTTGAAATCAAGTTTCGGCAATAGAAAAGTGGAAAACTCTTTAGCACCTGCAAATACGTCGACAGCCAATTACGCAAAACCACCTTTTGGCCTCCCTTTTCTCGGTTGCACACAATGCACAACACTGCCGTCCTTGCCTTTTCCTCTTTCCACAAACTGATCAAATTTATTTTTCTTTTGCTGTCGCTAAAGGTTGGTAGGTGGGTGTGTGTTAGATTTGTTGTTTTCTGAAACGAAAATTTCCACTAATTTCAATGCGCCTCGGGGGATGCTTCCTGGCGTATCCAACTTGCTGGTGTGTATAGAAAGTCTTGCGACTGCAATAGCAGGTGCTAATTTATTTCCGCTTATCCCAAATAGAAATACCGTTTTTAACTTTTTCCACGTTGATTTCCCCACTGCTTTTGTTGCTATTATTTTTCACTTTTGCTTAGCTTCGAGCTGCGCCTTTTTTTGGTGTTTTTTGCAGCACAGCAAAGAAGTGTCAAATGTTTTTTGCGGGCGGTTGAGTCAAATGTCAAAAAATGTGCAATGATGCCACTTCATTTCGTTGCTTTTGTGGGCTCACAATAGAGCTAGTTGGCATTCACAATAGTTCATATAAGCGATGGTAATAGTGCAGTTTACGGTACCCACCCAAATTTGGGCCAACATTTTCGAGTGAGGTATCAAAAGACGCGTATTCACGTCTAGATCAAGAATCCGAAAGCGGAAGTTAACTTTACCCGTTCAAAAGATATTAACGAAAAACCGAAAAAAGACCCGCGGGTCCCTCCGAAACCGGAGGTGGGATCCATAGTATTTTTGCGCAGAACACCTTTCTGCGTTGGCGGCCTTCGGCCGCGCTTATAAAAAATAACCGTGGGCTACGCCATGCCAAGTCCGGGTGTGTGGTATAACCGTGGCTACCGCCACGGCGATGTACAATTTTTTTTGTGGGTATAAACAGAACAATTGTTAACAACCAAATATCTCCGGACAGAGATACAATTTTTCTTTTCCGCCTTCAGATTATTGTTCTCGAGATTAATGCGCTATTATACGTCAATTACACGGTTCAAGTATCCTTGTGCCAATTACGAATTTGCACAAGGATTTGCCCGGTGTATGCACTGGTTGCGCTATTTGCGCAGAGAACTGCGCTAAATCAAAACGATTTTGATATTTACGCATGTCTGCAAATATTGCACATGCTTTTTTATTCGTGTGTGGTGAATCTTACACAGTTTACCTGTGGTTCCTGATAATATAACATCAGTAATTGTTGCTTAAAAATGTTAACATCGAAGGCGTAAGGACCATCTCTGGCTTGTAACTGGAATTCACACAAATTCAATAATACATACAATTTTTTTATACAATCAGAAGACATGTTTCATTTGTTGCGCTAGTTGAAATATGAATATTGCGCAGTGCTGCAATGAGTTGAGCTGGTCTTGCAACTAAAATATATATGTATACTATAAATACAATGGAAAATAAACGCTTTTGGTGCGAGTTTTTCGACTTATACTGTAAATTACCAGCACTATGGAAAATAAATAGTGTTTGTTTATATAATTAGTGCCTCTTTTATACAATTAAAACACATGTTTCATTTGTTGCGCTACATTAAAAATGAATATTGCGCAGTGTTTTTGAGCCATGTGTGTCAAAATTTTCATTTGCACAAATTCCGTCGTTTTATATTTGCGCATGGCTTTTGTGTCATGTATGGGCCGTATTACCTAAGCGATTTAACAGGTGATCCAAGATGTTTACTATCGTGCACTTTTGGGAAATTATGTAATGGTTTCGTCAGAATAGATTTTATCTTGTTCATGAGCAAGTTGAGTTATCAACCCTAAGAAGACGGCTAGCTTTCCCTTTACCTGGGCTCCAACCGTTACATACGATCACGGATCGGCAACCATACGAAAGAAAGTTACGTGATACGTCAAACGTATAAACAAAATGGGATTATAACATACGATAGCAAACGGAACGTAATTTTTTTTCAATTCACAATAAATTTTACGGTACACATTAGTTTGGATTGTATTTTTAGCTCACAATAGATTTTGAACTGTCAAATTGGTTGCCAAAAATATAAAAAAAAAGTAAATAACTGCGGTGGAACCAATTTTATTGCTTTGTTTGAGCTCCAGTAATAGCGAAGGCGATGAAAAGATAGTCCCAAGCCGGTTAAGAGAGTATAGCAACCATTGGGACTTATGGAACAAAGCATAAGCATATTATTTATGTATTATTTCTTTGTAACAAAAAATTATTGCATTTTCTTGAAGAGATTTCGCTTAACTTAAAAGGCTTTTAGTTACTTTCTGGAGAAGTTAAATTTGAAGCAAGTCGATACCAAAGCGGGTGTCTCGCCATGAATTCCGCCAATATTTCCTTTTGGCTTGGATTTAGCGTGTTTGAATTCGACCTTTGCTAATATGTAATAAGAGTTTGAAATTTATTATATTTTGTTTTTATTCAAACATTTTAAGAATTTTCTTACATTTTTAATGAAATTTGTGTGTATACGGTCGCCAGTTTGTGTTCGAATGAAAGTGGAACGTAACGTGTACGTTCAATCACTCGTCTCGTATGTTGCGATCCAAAATTACGATCGAAGTAGTACGTTTACGTATGTCATAATCCGAACATCATGTTTTTACGTGACGAGTTATACGATCACGGGTATTAAGATTTGGCCCCAGGAAAGGGTAATTCTATACGACAGCATTACACTGCTAATACACGCCAAAAAATACCGAGAGAGCTGTCAAAAGATGCGTACTGACCTCGACAACAGTTATCCGAAGGCGGAAAATAAAAATTTTAGCTCGTTTCAAAAATTTTAACGAAAAACGAAAAATGATGCCGGAGTGTTTCGAAACTGCGGGTGGGATCCATAGAATTTTTGCGCAGAACATCATTCTGCATTGGCGGCCTTTGGCCGCGCTTATAAAAATTACCCTTGGTAGGTCCAAGACCGCTTTGGGGACCAATACTATACCCGCGCAAAACACTTATGTTCACAATTTTTTTGTGGGTACCCCAAAATCATCAAAATTACAACAACCACTTAAAAATTTTCAATTTCTTTTGCAAATATCTCTTGACAGACCCTACATCTTTATTTTCAGCCTCAGGATTATTGTTGTCGAGGTCAATAGACGTCTTTTGACACCTCTCTCGATATTTTTGGACCGCATATTAGCAGTGTCATGCTGTCGTATAGAATTACCCAGGAAAGTACCCTGAACGGTATGAGGTAAATAGTAATGGATGGAGCGCGAGAAATCACCATACAAACATGCCCAACGGCGGCGATTGAGGTGCTGCTCCAGATATCGGCGCTACACATTGTCACTGGGAAGGCAACCAGGCGTACGCTGGAATACATTGCTAAGGAGTGCCCTAGCAGAAGCAAAGTGATACAGCATCGGAATATAGGAATAATAAAAGAATAATCCCACCTTCACAGCGATGACACCAGGAAGCAGATTAGGTTTGAACACGTTTTACTATAGGGCTGGGGAACAAAATCACGTGGAGAATTCTTAAACTAGAAGTGCTCCACCGGAAGCACTCTCACATGGTACACCGATGGCTTAAGGGCAATATCGTCAGTTAAAACTAGATCACTAACAGTCATTGAGTAGGTGGAGAGTTTAAATCGTTTAGGAGCTGATAACAACAATCATCATGACGACAGCGTCGCATAAACTAAGGAAAGAATGCAGACAGGAGGAGACACTCCTCAGAGTACGACATTTATTTATTTATTTTATTGGAGTTCCGGAGGATATAACTCAAAGGGATATAATACCCGTGTTTTTTTTACACGTATATATATATATATATGTACGTCTACGTTTGCGCGTAAACAACACGCTTATCATCACTTAGATAATGCTTAGGAGACCCATCTAGCGGCAACTAGCTACCAAAGAATATTGAGTAAAAACTAGGGGTGGGACTATCCGAATAAAAATTATCCGAATAATAAACTCTTTTATCCGCCAGGTATTCGTAATCCGAATAATATTTATTCAGATTTTTTATTCGTTTATTCGGATAGTACTATCCGGATAGTGCGCACTATACGGATACTTCGAATAGTAAAATAAAAGACATTGCGTTTATGTTACGCTCATCGCTTGTGCAGATGAGCATGCACATATATTTATACGTACATATATTTATGTGTGTATAGATGCATATATGCAAATATTTTTGTTTGTTTTGGGTTGTTTGTTAATAT
Source organism: Eurosta solidaginis (assembly GCF_040869045.1). NCBI lineage: Eukaryota > Metazoa > Arthropoda > Insecta > Diptera > Tephritidae > Eurosta > Eurosta solidaginis. The sequence goes on from NC_090321.1 coordinate 13,277,127, forward strand.
TCATTTATTTAGTTATATATATTTACGTAACCAAAGTTGTGTTTGAGGCTTAAGCTAGAAATAGTTATCGGGGTCGTTTACAACTGTACTGATCATAGAACTTCGTTTATTAGTAAACAGGTGTGGAAATGGTAATAATGTAGGAATTTTTGTTTCCCATATACATACATATATACATACATATGTGTGTATGTAAGTTGTATGGAAAATTTTTGTTTTGATATCTTTTGGTTTATATAAACATCTAATTGGTCACCATTAAAAAAATAAGTTTACATGTCATTGTCAAAATTGTTTGCGAAGTCTGATGGATCAAAAGTTTTTTAAGGTCAATGTTAACTTAATGAAAACTTTGGAAAAAAATTTCCTAAAATAAAGTTTAAAGCAATCCATTTTAAACGTAACAAAATTCTAGTGGAATTAGTGACGTGTTTCAAAAACGGCTGTCTGTCTGTTTTTGCCGCTCCTTAAAATTTTGATTGTCTTTGAACGCGTTAAACGCTGTAATATAAATACCCAAATGTGCATATAAGCATATCCTAACATATGTACATGTTGTATTCTTGCAGATTCCTTTGAATCTAATTTAAATAACTTTTGATCCATCAGACTTCGCAAAAAGTGTTGACAATGACATGTAAACTTATTTTTTTAATGGTGACCAATTAGATGTTTATACAAACCAAAAGATATCAAAACAAAAATGTTCCATACAACTTACATACATACATATGTATATAGTGCGCACTATCCGGATAGTACTATCCGGATAGTACTATCCGAATAAACGAATAAAAAATCCGAATAAATATTATTCGGATTATTTGAAACGAATAAATTTATTCGTTTATTCGAATAACGTTTATTCGGATATAATTCGAAAATAATCCCACCACTAGTAAAAACATGATAATACCCCGTTCGGTGCAGCACCAACAAAAAACATCACCACACCCAATTTTTTCCCCAATTGGCGCGCTAAACGGGGTTTTGGTGAAAACTATCTAAAAATCAGAAGTCTGTTGTGTCGCGTGATATGGGGTGGTAGGTTATGTCATCTGTTTCCGAAATAAGGTGAAATTAACAATGTTGAATTCCGTTCATAGCTCCCTCTAGCCGTAAATAGCGAACTCAAGTTTGCAGTGGTGAAGATAAGTTGTAGTAATGGAAGCAAAGATTACTTTAGAAAATCGTTTTAAAAATGTAATGCCTTGCTCAAAAGCAGTGGCTTAGCTACCTTGGGTAGCACACGGTGCGGAAGTTGGTAGTGTCACCCCATCGAAAGTAAAAAGCAATAAATTGTATATGATAAAGGTCATGCATCATTGAAGAAATAACAAAACACAATATTAACTAAGACAGAAAAGGAATTGTTTACAATTGCTTTGACAGCTGTTAACTCAGCAATTACTTCATCGAAATTTATATTTTGTATTGCCTCGTGTTCGATGGCTAATATACCAAGACTGCTAAGCCGCGATTGGGTAATTATTGCCCGCAAATAGTTTTTTATTAATATTAATTTACTGAAACTTCTCTCACACGAAGCTGCGGACACGCAAACCGTCATGAACGATTCATAAGATGAGGAAGAGATTCTGTAAAATCCCATTCTTATTCTTGATAGAACGTTAATAAATTCATTCTGTATATCTAGTGACAAATATGATCATTTTGAAGTTTTATCTTCCCCCAATTTCATCATGTGTTCTTTCAACACTACATCATACTTTGACAATAGTTTTACTAATTCCAAAAATTGCCTTTATTTTTAGAGTCTTGTCCTTCATCATGTCCACGAAACGCCAAGTTTTGTTTAGCCAGAAATAAAGTTATATCCAGAAATCTTGTCAAAAGATGCTTCCACTTCTGCTTTTCTATATCCATCCATTGCAAAGCTGCATCATCTATTGTTTTATTCAATTTTAGTCTCATTCCTAAAGTTTTCTATTTCTCGAGATTTTCTAGATGTTCATTTGAACATTCGTGGTCAGCTACTTTCAGATTTAATTTCCACCACTTTTGAAATCCAGTTGTAAATGTTCCCGCATTGGTATTATTGGCCACAGCGAATAAACGACAGCAGAAACAGTACAGGTTATTAGAGCTGATGGAATAAACTATCCATGACCGTACGATTTTTTCACCATTAGCCATACTTTTATAAAACCAATCTTTTGAGAGATCACGAGCGTCACCTTTTATTTTGGTTCCATGTCTAGAAACAGTAGCAAATGGTCCTTCTTTGTTTTGGAAATATTCGCTTCCATTTTTTATTATTTCAATGCGAACATTGTAAGGAACAGGAATACCCCATTCTGACACATCACTTAATTGAGGAAATTGTTCATTGGTAGCAATAATAGTACTGCTACTATTATTTTCATCATCTTCTTCGTTTGTGTTAATTAATTCTATACTGTCAATGTTGCTTCCTGAAGATGAGCTGATATTATCTAAATAATCTCTTGCATTTGTATCAAGGTGAAAATCAATTTCTTTTGATGAACTTGGGCTGCCATCAGTTTTTGTAACATACTTAAAAATCGATCCAGACGTACTTTTAGCTACATCCAATCTAGCATGTTTGGCTTTCCTTTGCTGAAATCCACTTTTTCTTTTGGATATATGCACTCCCCGGGGCATTTTTCACTTGATGTTTATTTCTTACACTAAAACAAAAAGCCAGTTGTTATGGTCTATTATGTGAGAGTATTTTCTCATAAACTAGTTAAGAAATATGAAATTCAATTATAAAATTACATATCTTGCCTGTAATATATTCAACGTCAGAATCTTTTGCGGGAATGCCCGAATTATACATAGAGCTGAGCTAGTGCTAGTTGGGGAATCCTAGAAAAAGAAATTTTTGTGCTAGCGATTTTTTTTGTTTGTACATTGTTCTTAAAGTAGAGATACCTACGGGGTGGGTGTCACCACAAAAAAGGTGACACCTGGTGCGGACAGGCCGGTCGCCCCCTTTGCTACGCCACTGCTCCAAAGTTCCAGAAAGTTTACGCTTTTAGGACAAAATTCGTATTTTTGGGATGGATAAATTTTAAAAGCCATGTTCCTCTAAAATGGGATAGCAAGTCGGGTTTAAAATGAAAATAACAGTATACATTACTATTTCGAATGTTTATGAAATTCGTAGAAGTCAATTCAAGTATGGGAGTGTGTATGTCTCAAGATATAAAAACTAAAAAAACACGTTTGCAGTTGAAATAAAAATCGAGTCACATAAAGGATTTTTACACTAAGGATCATTAATATTTTATGATCAGCAAAAACAACAGAAAACAAATAAGGAAGGCTAAGTTCGGGTGTAACCGAACATTACATACTCAGCTGAGAGCTTTGGAGACAAAATAAGGGAAAATCTCCATGTAGGAAAATGAACCTAGGGTAACCCTAGAATGTGTTTGTACGACATGGGTATCAAAAGGAAGGTATTAAAGAGTATTTTAAAAGGAAGTGGGCCATAGTTCTATAGGTGGACGCCATTTCGGGATATCGCCATAAAGGTGGACCATGGGTGACTCTAGAATGTGTTTGTACGATATGGGTATCAAATGAGAGGTATTAATGAGGGGTTTAGTTGTATATGTGAAGGCGTTTTCGAGATATTGACTAAAATTTGGACCAGGGTGACCCAGAACATCATCTGTCGGGTATCGCTAATTTATTTGTATATGTAATACCACGAACAGTATTCCTGCCATGATTCCAAAGGCTTTTGATTTCGCCCTGCAAAACTTTTTCATTTTCTTCTACTTAATATGTTAGGTGTCACACCCATTTTACAAACTTTTTTCTAAAGTTATATTTTGCGTCAATAAACCAATCCAATTACCATGTTTCATGCCTTTTTCGTATTTGGTATAGAATTATTGCATTTTTTTAATTTTTCGAAATTTTCGATATCGAAAAAGTGGGCGTGGTCATAGTCTGATTTCGGACATTTTTTATACCAAGGTAAAATGAGTTCAGATAAGTACGTGAACTAAGTTTAGTAAAGATATATCGATTTTTGCTCAAGTTATGGTGTTAACGGCCGAGCGGAAGGACAGACGGTCGACTCTGTATAAAATCTGGGCGTGGCTTCAACCGATTTCGCCCATTTTCACGGAAAAACAGTTATCGTCATAGAATCTATGCCCCTAACAACTTTCACAAGGATTGGCAAATGTTTGTTCGACTTATGTCATTAAAAGTATTCTAGACAAATTAAACGAAAAAGGGCGGAGCCACGCCCATTTTGAAATTTTCTTTCATTTTTGTATTTTGTTGCATCATATCATTACTGGAGTTGAATGTTGACATAATTTACTTATATACTGTAAAGATATTAAATTTTTTGTTAAAATTTGACTTTAAAAAAATTTTTGTTTTTTAAGTGGGCGTGTTCGTCATCCGATTTTGTAAATTTTTACTTAACACATATAGTAATAGGAGCAACGTTCCTGCGAAATATCATCATGACAAAACTTTTAAATTACCTTCTTTTAAAAGTGGGCGTTGCCACACCCATTGTCCAAAATTTTACTAATTTTCTATTTTGCGTCATGAGGTGAATCCACCTACCAAATTTCATCGCTTTATCCATCTTTGGTAATGAATTATCTCACTTTTTCGGTTTTTCGAAATTTTCGATATCGAAAAAGTGGGCGTGCTTATAGTCCGATATCGTTCATTTTAAATAGCGATCTGAGATGAGTGCTCAGGAATCTACATACCAAATTTCATCAAGATACCTCAAAAATTTACTCAATTCATCGTGTTAACGGACGGACGGACATGGCTCAATCAAATTTTTTTTCGATCCTGATTATTTTGATATATGGAAGTCTATATCTATCTCGATTCCTTTATACCCGTACAACCAACCGTTATCCAATCAAAGTTAATATACTCTGTGAGCTCTGCTCAACTGAGTATAAAAACAAACACAGCAATAGCAACTGGTGCAATACAACAAAGAGAAGAGTGCAGGCAAAGGACATTACAAAGAAAAGGGTAACTGGAAGTAATACATACATACATACCTACGTACATATACATATAGTTGTGTGCGTGCAGTGTGTGGGATACTTGCAACAAAGAGGATCCTTTGCAACCAAATGCCCAATAAATTACACAACTTTGACAATTAACTGAATGTCCTGCCAAACGGTAATAATGGTCAATAGTAAATTGAAGAATGTAGCAAGCAAAAAAGGGGAAAAAATAAAACAAAATCACAAAACATTTCGCAGGAATAAAGGCAAAAATCAAATAAAAATTTGTAGATAAAGATTTCTTAGAATTGAATAATGAAACCGTTGTTTGCGAAGGAGTACTGTTGACTGTGTGGGTGCCTGTGCTTGTTAAGGGAAACCCTTTCGTAAGGACACTTTTGAGTTGATTTCATGACTTGATAAGTGAATTGGACGCATTTTAGTTTACTGCCTTTGCGATAGAAATATGTAAGCACAGCTTTTTTTTTACATTTAGATATTTGTGTAAATTTGACTTACATAACCATCACTTCCAACCACGTGAAATCTTGACTAAGATCAAAATGTTCGATTTGCCAATTTTCCAGCGAAAAAATAAACACAATTGTCAAATGATTGCCGCATTTCTAGCAGCTGCGTCTCGCCTCCGACGGTATCCTGCTGTCTTAAGTGACGCCTACCAAACCAGACTGAATCCTTTCGCTTTTCAATCAATTCGATGGTAAAACGTATGGAATACGCAGACGTCCACACAAAGCATCGCCCAGCGGTGTCTACTAATCTGCATGGCCAGTTAAATTTAGAATTTATGTTGCAGAACGAACCGCCAATGGCACGTTATACTTTGAGATTTTATATGCGTAGGGATCTGAGTGCACATGTCGGTTGCAATATGATTTTGTATGCGTGTGGGGACGCGTTATCGAATGCATAGCATCTATTTAGTGCTCGTTCTAAGGAGCTAACTAAAAATAGCGGATCCTCAATAATATCGAAATTAGGAGATCGAAACAATTTCGGAGCCTTAAGTAGCAGTGTACTGCATACCAAGTCATCCTTTTATATCTAGAAAACTGGCTTGTCAGCGGACTTACCTGTGGGGGGACAAGGATTTTTATGGCAGCGAATAATCTCTTCATCCAAATCGATACGGCTAAACAACTTCATCGAATTTCGGAAAAGTCACTCGCGCAGGGAAGGTTTTCACGTTGCTCTAGGAAGATGTTTCATATTTCACATTTTAAAGAGCCGTCCGTAGTTATTTAGTTCTGGTTAGGTTTTTTTTGGGACACTCTTCTACGGAGTTGGTGATTTTTTCCATACTTCTTAGACCCATGTATGGGCTCTAATATGGTCACTAGTCTCGAGAGAGTAAGGGGAGCGACTCAACTGGGCCGCTAGTAAACTGGTGTACAGATTGAACGAAGTGGGTAGTGAAGAAGGGAAGGTCGATGGTAAGGTTTTCTGGTTTACTGATTGATCGAAGTGGGGAGTGTGGAAGAGAAGGTCAATAGTAGCGTTTTCTGTCAGAATCTCCATATAAGCTGCAAATTGAAGATGACCGGCAGTGTAAGGTAATGCTAGGATGCTAGCCAGTGTTACTACGGTTGGAGAATTTCATATCTACCCGAATAAGTCAAACGAATCTTACTGCCCTGAGCTCAGTTATGGTGATATCGAGGGTGGAATGGGAGTGCTTGAAGTAGGCGAACGTCTTTTGGTCTCATCATACTCGGATCTCCAGAGGATATATCCATGAGCCACTATTCACCACGTTATAAAGTGTACGGCTTTTCTTCGTGACGTGAGATGAGATATGCGGAGGCTCCACTGCAAACTGGTTTAAGAAGTCCAATCGTACATTTATATATTTATCTATCTTGTCTTTTATGGAAGTGGTCGAAGTTGCTCCAAGGGATCCAATTATGGTCCGTGTATGTGGAACATGACAATGAATACTCTGCTTAGACAACTCGAACCTCTATAAATTATGTGCATATGTGGACAACTCTCTCAATGTTTGAGAAGGAGTAAAGAGTAAAAATAGAATGCCTCAGTGAGCCACTTTGTGGTCAGCTTAATACAATGTAACGAATTTAGGGAAATTCCGGCTATTTGCAACCTTCTGCTAACGTTTGAACCGCTAAACTGTTGAATAAATAACTCCAATATTCAATAAAGCAAAATGGGCTTTAAGAGACTACTTTAAAAGTACTTCACAATAACACTTAACTTCACAACCAATAGCGTGCTTAAATCAAACTGATTTCCAACTACTCAGCTTGTGCTGCTTTTATACTCTCTGTCCAAATGACGACGTTTCTTCTTCTAGAATTTTCTACTTGGTTACCAGCTATACGCGTCGCGTATGCATCTGTAGTTTATAGCCTCTCGCATAGCCACATGCGCGTGTATATGTGAGTACTACTTCGACTCATGACTGTGTTTGATCTGTGTGAGTTATCTCTGCGTTGCCTTGTATGTATGTGGGTAAATGATGACCAATGTATTTATGTATCTTGCTTTAAGGTTTCTGTTGTTGTGTATTTATTTAGTGATGTGAATATTCGTCACAATGTGTTAACGAGGTCAGACATCTTGCGCTGACCATGCGTGAATTTCATCCCACTCTTAGAGTGCTTGCGAGGGAAATTGTTCATAGATTCAGGGAAGGTGCGCCATTAGGAAAGCGTTGTTAGGAAAGTCAGGATGACGTGTCGTTCGTACAGTATATCTTGGCCCTTTGTAGCTTATGATATTTATGGGACCTCCATAAGACAGGTGATGGTCTCCGACAGCTGATGGCCTAAGAAGTATGCTTAGTGTGAAGAGGTGTATGTTGTGTTGCACTGTATCTACCGATGCGTTGTAATCTTTGAAAGCCGAACGCGATCTTGACAAAATTCGGGTAGCTATCTCCTTTACGTTAAAAAGGGGTTTGGGCTTGCCTTTGCTGCAGGGTGAATGGATTACCGATAATAACGTGGAGAGGATATTTAGTTAGAGGCATTAGTCTCAAGTAAATGGCAGGCACGGTGGGAGAAAATTTATGAAGGGAAAGTTTACGTTCAAGTTCATCCGGGACGTTGCGTTTGTGGCAGGAAATACCGACTTAAGACCAAATCCGAGTCTTGGTTTTCTGCTAACAGGTAATGTTTCACTCACAGCATTTGTGCATAAGCGGGCCTTAAGCGAAACGGAGGGACGAGTGCTGTTGCGTGGGGATTAGTTGCATATGTTTTTTGTATGTGCGAAGGAAATTGGTAACAAGGGAAGCGAGTCTTGGGTGCTGGTCAAACGTTTTTTTGATCCATGGGCGTTGGTGCATCTTGAGGTTAGGCCGACGACGGCGGATACTTACGTATAATCAACCATTTTCATTATCTTTTATCTACTTCATTCACATTTATGAAAGTGAATCTCTTTTATTGCGGGAAATGGATCTGGGCTTCATCTATACTTCAGGCAAAATACGAGATTTCCAGCAACAGCGATGAAAGAGGAACTCTAGAAAAACACTCCCCACTCTCGACGAGGCAACATTTGGTGGAAAATATTGAAATTGTATAATGCTTGTACCTATCAGAGGATAATCGATCTTATATATCTTTTCACATGTGTAGGTGCCTTTTAAGTGCACATTTGATGAGTGCCAGTATCTGAGAAGAGAATACGAAACGAGTATCCTGCAGCGCTGAACTGGTTATTATGCAAAAACTCGTATTCCCAATAAACTGAAAATAATAGTTCTTAGTTATTGTTGTTGCGTGCATTCACAAAACATATGGCTACCTCTTATCCCTTTTCTCTCAAGTGTACAGGGTGTTCGAAAGAGTTTTGTAAAAGGACACTGCTGACCAGTTGTGACTGCTGTACGTTGGACACCAAAAAGGCAACACAAAAATATTTCAAGAGCATTTTCTTAAGTAAAAGTCAGTACAACGAAGGAAGGATTGCGCGCGCATTTCACTTTTCAATGAAGTATCCTTTTTATACGAACAATCGCTAGCCCGTTGTGTTTTCATTGGAAAATTGCGGAGGTTGTTATAATTAAGAAAAAAAAAGAGAAGAAAAATGAAATGGAAAGTGTGTACATATACATAAATACAAAGTATCTGATTTATGCAATCACATTTATCATGAAACGTCGTCAAAGGATACAAAGCCTCGAACTCACACAGGATAATAGGGAAGTTAGTTTAGCTGAGCAAATATCAATTTGTATTGGCGGATATACAGCAGCTAGCAAATTTCGTCTATTCTTAATTCTTCTTTTTTATTTGCTATAATTTAAGAAATAACTTGAATATTTTTTGTAACTGAAGCTGTGGAAATCAACTTCAAAAACTTCTTTGAAAAATTTCAAAAATTCGAGAAAATTTTACGAAGATTTCGAATTTCTTATTTGGAGTTCTCTGAATTTTTTTAAGCATGCAGTTTTGTAGCCCAATAAACAAGGCGAATTCAGTAGAGGTGGTGTTATCCCAACAGCTGATTGCTTCTTCTTGATAATTTTCCATACAAAGCCTTGTACAACAATATGTCAGTCAATCGAACTCAATGAAATTTTTCTTTTGACTTGACATTCTTCTGTACGGCGAATTGATTGAATTCGCTTTGCCAATAAATGTTAATCTAATAAAATACAAGGACTCTCAAAACTCTCATTTAATTTTGAAATTTTTTTTCTTAAGGGTGCTTTATATTTTCATTCATACAAAAAATAAAGCTTTGCGCCTCGTATAGAAGAAAATAAAAAACTATCTTCGGTAAAAAAAATTTTCAAAAATCAGTGCGAACTTTGAGAGACCTTAAACTTCTACTCTCTTAAGGCCCAAAACACATTCGACTTTTGCGTCGCTTTGCCGTTGGCGTCACTTTGAAAGACCGCGCGTTGTATATTTTCCTGCCACATCGAAAGCAAAAGGAAAACTCAAATTTTGTTTTTTAGTATTCAAAAAAAGTAAATAACAAATTTTTTTTTGAAAAAGGCGATATTATTGAAAGTTTAAGCCCGAGTTAAAGTTGACATAGTCATAACGCCATAGTCATAACCATATTTTTACTTATCCATATCAAATTGGCATCAATTATTTGTGCCTTAACCTAACCACCGGCGGCCACCGTGGTGTGATGGTAGCGTGCTCCGCCTATCACACCGTATGCCCTGGGTTCAACTCCCGGGCAAAGCAACATCAAAATTTTAGAAATAAGGTTTTTCAATTAGAAGAAAATTTTTCTAAGCGGGGTCGCCCCTCGGCAGTGACTGGCAAGCGCTCCGAGTGTATTTCTGCCATGAAAAGCTCTCAGTGAAAACTCATCTGCCTTGCAGATGCCGTTCGGAGTCGGCATAAAACATGGGACCTACCTGCCAATTTGTAGGGAAAATCAAGAGGAGCACGACGCAAATTGGAAGAGAAGCTCGGCCTTAGATCTCTTCGGAGGCTATCGCACCTTACATTTATTTTATTCTTTTATAACCTAAAAATCGTGAAAATTTCATAGAAATGAAGAAAACGCAAAAAATAATTCTCTTATTCAAAACGTATCCAAAACAATAAATAAAATCTACAAAAAGTTAATAAATTCTCCAACTCAAATATTTTTAGGCTATGGATATGGCAAAAAACCAAAAACCAATTGGTTGGCTATGGTACGGTTATGGCTTTAGCGTTATGCTATCGCACCATTAACTGATTACATGGATTTCCATAAGCTCTTTTATCTGGTTATGGTTAAGTCAGTATTAACTGGCCCTTTAAAAAGTAATGAAGTGAAGGCAAATGTCAATTTTTAAATTCCTTTTTCATTACTTTGGCCTTTCCGTTGCGTAGCCGGTGGATTGAGAACATACACATCAAGACGTCTGTATTCAAAGTCAGCTATTGACGCAACGTAAGTGCCAAAACGACGCAAAAGTCGAATGTATTTGGGCCTTTAGAATAGAGTTTATTGCAGGGACGGAAACTATTATTCCTTTTATAATATAATTTCTTGGAAAACTATTAATTTTGGACTTTTAATATATTTGGATCAAGATAAAAATTATTTTCCGATTTTTATTAACTGAGTCCGATAGACTCGTACTTATAAAATTTTTTTTTTTTTTCGGATAAGCCGTTTCTTCGTTATCAAGCCGGACTTTTATTTTGGCCTTAAAAAATAAAAGTCCGGATTTAACTTTTATTTCCGGACTTTTAGTTTTATGGAAAAATTTGATAAATAAAAAGGCTGCATAATTCGAAATGATATTGCTATAGGGATACCTGAGAGCTCAAACATTTTCACCTAGGACAATTTTTTGACCCGACTTCTTCGACTCCGAAAAAAAAAATATTATTTTCCGCCCCTGGCTTACTGAGCTACAAAACTCAGAAAAATTCAGAACAGCCTAAATAAAAGATATGAATTTTTCGTAATTTTTTTTTTTTGAATTCTCCAATATTTTCGAAAGGGTTTTTGAGTTTGGTTTGCATCATACTGTAATTACAAAGCTGATGTCAACAATATAACCTCACCTTTTCGGTAGCTCTGTTTTCCAGTATTTATCTGTATTACAAAAGTATTAAATTTTGATTGCTTAATTTTTCGTACAAATTTCCCCAAAAATGAGTTTTCTGCAAAATGTTTTCTATGTTATTTTTGGGAACACAAAGTTACGTAAATCTTTTTGGCTAAACAATTCTAGTAGCGGCTTATATAGTTATTATTTTTCTAAGTAAAATCTACTCCGATCGTAGTAAAACTCAAAGGCAGTTCTGTATGATAGACAGCCCGCTAAAATATGCATGCCGAACTTGTCAGAATAAGGGAAAACGTCAACGGGACGAACGCACCTTAATATTCATTTCATCATGGGTTTGCATAGTTTTAGTTCCAAATGTATGGGAGATTTTTCTTTAATCAGCGAAAATAGAAAATGAATAAGACGGGACTTGAAAAAAATTGCCACTGCTTTTTTCTTGTACGCTACTGTACGTGCATACATATTCATATGTGCAATATTTATTTATACATATATATTTCTTTGCCCACAACATATAGTCTTAAATTTATAAAATTTAGATTTTGACTTTATATAATTATAAACATTGTATATAATAGGGTGGGTCGATTTGTATGGACGAAAGTTCATATCGTTCAAGTTCGATTTTTCGATAGGATTTGGGCTCAGGAATAAAAGTTCCACTACGCATACCCAAAAAAATAATTTTCGAGCCTGCGAAATTTCATTTTTTTTTCTTTTTTTCGACTTTGATTTTTAAGGTTTTTTTCATGACCTACTAAAAAATGTTCATTAGATTGTAAAATTTTCATGTATACCTTGTGCGACCTAAAAATGTCCGCTAAAAACGCTGGCGATAACCGTTTTTTGAAAAAACCCTTAAAAAAAATGGCGAAAGGGTAAATTTTTCGACCAAAACACTCCCCAAAACCCAAAAAATATTTTTTTTACAAAAAACTGTTATCGCCAACGTTTTTAGCGGACATTTTTGGGTCGCACAGGGTGTACATGAAAATTTTACAATCTAATGAACATTTTTTAGTAGGTCATGAAAAAAACCTTAAAAATCAAAGTCGAAAAAAAGTAAAAAAAAAAATGAAATTTCGCAGGCTCGAAACTTTTTTTTTGGATATGCGTAGTGGAACTTTTTTTCCTGAGCACAAATCCTATCGAAAAATCGATGGCGCGATATCGGTTAATAAATCGACCCACCCTAGTATATATGTGTGTATTTAACTATGTATATGTATGACTTTTGAACGCCTGAAACTTAATTGCATCCTTTGGCAAATTCTTAAGAATTGCTACACATTTTAGCAGCGAAACACGCCCTACCAATTAGAGAACATTTTCTATTATCCTGCCGCTCGGACAGCTGAAGAGGAACTAAGCGATTAGTCCAGAGTAAAAACGCCCCCACTCCTTTGTTATTGTTTCTCTTTGGCCTTTCAACAGCAAAAAAAATTACCAAAAAATAGAAAACCCCATTTTAAGGAACTTCTTTTTGCTTTCAACCGACTGAAAATACTTTTTCGTCCTTTTTAACCTTTTTTTAATTTCGCTTTAGTTCTATTACGAATATCAAACATCCTTCAAAGCGGCAATTACAATTATTTTTTTTTTCATCTTTGTGCCATGCGCACAAACTGCAACATCAAAAATGGACCAAAATAAAATCGGAAAGACTTTCACAAGATAATTTGCAGCGCATGCGGAGTAGAAGAAATTTAATTATAGGTTATGTTGACAGCTACAGCAGGTTGAAGGTTTTAGGGTGTGACCGTTATTAGTTAATCTCTAAACGCGCGTATTGTGATTTTTTTGGTGAAGCAGAAGGAAAATTGAAATCCTTTCGAAGCCGCAAAACAACGAGTGTGGTCGTTGCATAGAGAATGAAGCATACAGAAATTTAAAAACAAAAAACAAAAATTTATATTTCTTTTAAGTTGAAACAGATTTCGGGTTGCCCAAATTTTATGCTAAATACTTTGGCCTAGACACTGGCAGGAGCATTACAATCTACACCGACGGCTCGAAAATGGAAAAGGGAACTGAAGCTGGGATATACTCAACAAATCTACAATTAAGGAAATCATTTCGACTTCCTGACGCATGCAGTGTATTTCAGGCCGTGGTCTATGCCGTAGACAGAGCAGCAAAGCTGCTTCAAGATAGTATGGTCTCCAACACCGACGTAGCAATCTTTGTTGACAGCCAAGCCGCCTTAAAGGTATTAGAGTCCAACATGATAAAATCGGATATTGTGCGGAGGTTTCGAGCCTCGCTGGCTTCTATAAATCATCGAAATATCTCTCTTTGCTGGGTCCCTGGGCACAGCGGTATTAAAGGGAATTAACTTGCAGATGAGATGGCTAGGAAAGGTTCCGATTTGGACAAAAGTGAAGTGGATAGCTCCGTCCGACCACCGCTGGGTTATTTCCTGAGGAGAATCGAGGAATATGAGAACAGGGCAACGGACATGCTATGAACCAACAGGGTTGACTGCGAAGTCTCAAGGTCCTTATGGCCATACTTGGATAGGAAAGTCACCAGCTTCCTTCTCAAACTGAACAAATCCGCGGCGAGGGTACTTACGGGTGTCATCATAAGTCATTGTGCTATCGCACCAATGCTCCGACGGTGGCGAATACCAACAAGCTCCCTCTGCAAAAGCTTTCAGGATGAGAAGTCGATCTACCACTTTCTCTGTCGATATCTGGGGCTTCAAAGAACAAGGCTCAGATTTCTTGGCTCACGATTCTTCGACAGCCTGGCAGAGGTTGCGAAGGCGGACGCTTCTTCTTGGGTTCATCAGGGAAGGAGGTAATGGGGTTAAACAAATGTGCCGCCACCCTGAAGTTACTGAGGGCATTCACAATGGACAAAGCTGCCTCCGATTGGAAGTGTGGGTAATACCCACGCACGCCCCCTTAACCTAACTTAACTTACCTTGGTACATGGTGGATGATTGTTTTCTATACGACGACTACATACTAAAGCTCTTGTCATACGATGCCAATATTTTAAACTTGATAGTTTTATAGTGAAGAACAGACCTGCTTGAGGTGCACTAAGGCTCATGAGGCAGAGGAAATTCCACCGGAAGCACACAGAAATTCTGCTTGATATAAAACTCTAGAGAACTAGTTATTTGCTGAAAAAGTATCTAGTGTTATTTGGCAATAGTAAAAGAGGTCGAAACTCGTCGGAAAACTTTTTGTGAGGCTTCTAAAACCTGGTATTAAAAATAAAAAATATTTGGCACGATTTACCTACGAAAGGCTTAGGCCGCGACTTTCTTTCAATTTGCATCGTGTTCCGTTTTGATTTATACACAAATTTCCCTCTTCTTCTTCTTGAAACTACAAAGATACTTCCCGAACTTTTGGGAAGTTTAATACTTTCCCGGTTATTGATCAAGCAATTTTCGGAAAATTAGCACCAATAGGTTACCAGCCCGACCATCTCGGCAACGCTGTGATTGAGCCACGATAATTTTATAGCTCTGTGGATTATAGTCGTCTTTTACGACATACAATGGTTTAAGTTGTGTGTACGTTAGAAAATCGCTGAACACTAAACATTGGATCCCGGCTCAAAAAGGTTTCACTACAAAGAGGTACCGTCTCCCTATCGGAAGTTGCCACAATTAAAGATGCGGTGTATAGGATGCTGTCGAGTGCTACTATGCTTAGAGAATTCAAACTCATACTCCGATAGCCAAGCAGCTTTGAAAACCCTCAGTTCAACTGTGGTGCTATTGAGGGGTGGTATAGGAATGCGTGACCTCGCTTGTGGTTGAGTCGAACTATTTTAATATTAATATCATCTGGGTGTCGGGGCATAGCAATATAAATATCTCAAAGTTGTCACACGGACCTCCTAGCGCGCATGAGTACAACTGAAGCGAATTTAGATGGCTTTGATGAAAACGGAGTTTTACTCTTCTATAGATTTTTTTTACTTATTTATTTAAATTATTGGGTTCACCACGGCAGGCCACTATCCATGCAGGGAGCCCATGCAGTATGTCTCACCATACTGGAAACCCCTCTCTTGCTGCAGCTGCAAGCCGAAATTATTTTGGTTTCAGTTTATTAGGATCGACAAAGGACTTGTAAAGGATCGTGATCGGCCTTATTCAACATCATTGCCAAGCAAGGGTTAAATGTAATGCCAGCAGACCGGGTAGACTAACTGCCCGGGCTTCGGTCTACGTGTTTAGTCTGAAACTAATTTCATACATGAGCAGGTATTGTCAAAATGGATGTTTGTGTATATTTATATGTATGAGCTGTGTGTTCATTCAGAACCGAGGGTGGTTTTTACTGATCGATTTGTGTGGCTGACTGAGGCAGGTAAAAGCCAGTCATTCTAGTCGTTTGACAAATCCACAACGCCGAAACCGGTTTGTCTCGAAACCAAGTTTGATAAGGGATGACGGAAAATGGCTCCAATATAAAATTTTTTTAATAGATCGGCCTTGGTTAATTTCCCCGAAAAAAAGTATCCCATAAAAAAGCTAAAGTAATAAGCAACCAATGAACCAATGAGATTTTTTCGTATAGATCGCTTCTTGGTCCACTTCCTGAAATAAAGTTTCATAGCTTACTCTTCATCTCCTCTATTCATTTCGTTCTTTCGACTTTCTTTCACTTTCCTTGAACTTTCAGTAAATTCAAAGCCTGGCCATCAACAAAGTATTTAGCACTGTGTCCTATCCTGCTTAGGGTCTAGGTAAAGTTGTGCGGTCATTTCCATATACCCAGATGAGTTTGTAACTCATATAAGGAGCGTTAAACATTTCCCGAATTGCCTTATATTTTTTTCTTAATGCCTTAGAATATACCGCAATTCATTCACTCCATTGGAGCTCGTAAACTGCAACGAATATGCACGAAAATTCACACAATTTAACCGCATTTATTCGCACTCACACTTTTAGCTCACTCAATTCACATCCTTACCTAAACATATTTGCCTATACTTACATACTAATTTAATTGTGTAATAAACGAAAGGATAATGCGTACATTTTTATTGGTTCATAAAAATAACCCGCAGCGGCCATTAATATTTGGTTCCACCATATAAAGAGTTAGGTGAGTATATATTGAATACAACAAATGAAAAGCATTGCTCTATGTATTAGTAAACGATCAAAAGGAACAAAGGGTTTACACAACATTCGCTACGCACCATTACACGCCACACGCAACCCTTTTGTTTTCGGTTTTTTGCTCCGCTTTTGAATCTCTTGCCAGTTTTAACCACCAAACAACCGATGGACGTATGCTAACGGCTCGAATTATTACAAAGAAAGAAGCAAGAAGCTTTGAATGACGGTATTCTTGTAGAGCAAAACGACTGTAAAACACGCATTACGCATGTTATCCTTGGTCGTAACGAATACTAAAATTATGACTCCTGTTGTGTTTATTTTCAATTGAAATCATTGTGGTGTAATTCAAGGTGAAAACGTTTTAAATTTTTCAATTTGTTGTATTTGGTAACCCTTATTCTTTGCCATGGCTTTTTTAAAAAATTCGTTTGCCCACAGGACATTGTGAGGTGCGCTTGTTCCTTCATTTTATTTTCTAAATAATTGTACCATTATTGTGTAAATAATAGCGTAAACTTACAAAACGAAACACTTGAGGACCACAAAGAGCACTTGAAGAGATTCGCACGAACGCTTCGAGGTCCTTCAAACAATTAAAGCTTACTATAGGGTTTCGAAACATTTTGATGTGATGCTTTTTTTTATTTTTTACGTAAAATATTTGTGAAATCCTTTGTCATCACCATCAATACTTAGTGCTTAATCATTTAAGATATTTCAGATTTTGCTTAAAGAGTCACGCCAGCTAACTCTAAATCGCGATAACTGGCACTTATTGTGAGCACCAAAGTGGAGCAAGTCTTTCTCTACCTTCCGAAAACAGGTCTCCATAGTAATGGTTTCTGCGTGGAGCGCCTACCAATAATCCCTTAACATGATAGAACCAGCGAGATTCGTTAAATGAGGTACATGTCTGTGGAAAGCTTATTCAGCTCATCAATAAACCTCCTGTGTTACATACCATTGGCGTCACCGAAAGAACCAGAAATCTTACCGAGAACTTTCCTATGCAATAGCTACCCCACCTTCTCTCGACACTGTACATGACTACATCATGACAGGTATGATTGGGATTTATAGAGCGTGATATTTTTTCGTATAGAGAGGACTTTACATTTCCATTGCATACTCAGTCCGAAGACGGGATGGATATACGGGGACGGGTTCCCCTGAGGCGGTTGAAAATTTTTATTAGTCTTCTTACAACACGATTTCATTGGTTAACTCATGAGTTGCGGTATCAAAACGGCGAAGAGTTTTTTCGTCGTTACTGCTGTTTCACACATAGATGAAGTCCTTCACGGTCTCGAATTTTAATCAATTGATTGTGACGTGACTTCCAACGCAGGTACATGCCGATTATTTCCTTGATGACTGCAAGTACTTTGTCCTGTCATTGTTTACCGCACCATTCCTTTTTTGCGTGCTTATCTAATCCAGAGAAGACAAAACTTACAGCGCATCTATTAAGGCCAAAGATATCAATATCATCTGCTCAAATTATCTCCTCCAGCCTCAGCGGCCGCGGTGGTGTGATGGTAGCGTGCTCCGCCATTCACACCGAAGATCCTTGATTCACGCCCCGGGAAAAGCAACATCAAAATTTTAGAAACAACTTTTTTCAATTAGAAGAAAATTTTTCTAAGCGGGGTCGTCCCTCGGCAGTATTTGGCAAGTACTCCGAGTGCATTTCTGCCATGAAAAGTTCTCAGTGAAAACTCATATTCCTTGCAGATGCCGTTCGGAGTCGGCATAATAAATGTAGGTCCAGACCCGCAAATTTGTAGGAAAAATTAAAAGGAGCACGACGCAAATTGGAAGAGAAGCTGGGCCTAAAATCTCTTCGGAAGTTATCGCACGTTACATTTATTTTTATTTTGAGCCTGAGTATAAAGAAATGGAATGATAAAGAGCCCCTTTGTCTGTAGACTTGTTTTGGTTTCAAATGGCATGTAAAGGTTCTTCCCAATACTTACGAAGTTGGTGGTGTTGCTCAACTTTATGCTAGATTAAATCGTGTTACGTTATGTTAAGTAGACTGACTCCGCGTTAAGTAGCTCGTTACTTAAGACTGTTTTTATTGTGAATTGTGGTGTGCTGAGCTTGCATAGATTCAAATCGCCTAATTACATTTTAGCTGGAATATTACCATTCCCCCTTCGTCGTGAAATGGCGGAACGGATATTCCATAGTTAGGGATGCGGGTATCGTTTCATATCTTACCTCTTTAGCAACGAGCAAATGTGTTGGGTCCATGCCTTAAAGCCTTCCTCCGCTTGCTTTTCCAAATCAGTGGGGCACTCCCCTTTTACTGCTTTCAAATGTAGGCATGCTCTGTACGGCAATTACCAGGTCCCCAATATCATTTCTGCAGGACTCTGCCCCGGTGTTGAAACCTTTCGACATCAGCAAATATAGTTCTTCGTGTCGGGTTTTGGTCCTCGCTGCTTGCGTCAATTCACTGTCGCTGTGTACGAGTATGTGGCCAATTACAGCGTATTCGATTTGGTTTCATGTTTTTCGAATATTAGTCAGCTAAAACCTAGGAGTTGCGGATCACAGCATGACACTATTCAAAGCCGCGAGTGACACAACTTGGCTGCGAAATTTCGCTCCCACCACAAAATCAACACCATGGATACGAATTGCGCTTACCCATTGTCGTTCTGCCGTGCCCTGTCCATCGTGCATTCTGAATGGCGCTGGTGTCAACTTTTGCTGCAGCACACAAACCTGCGGAGCAAAATTACCTTCTCGTGCAAAAGTTCGAACATTCCAGGTGCATGCCCTCGAACCATGGTACTTAAAATGTTTGTCGTGGCCTGACCGTTTCGTCTGGTGAAGCTTTTACGTGGCGGGTCCCAAGCCCAGCGTGCATCTTGAGTACGGGAAATATTTAAAGGCGCCTGCTGCGAAAGGCATGCCTTATTCAAACCCGCTGGGTAATCCTGTTGCACTAATTTGGAGCGCTCAATGCATTCGAGTGTTCTTGCTTAATTTTACTTATTGTCTTAGTGCCCTAATGACTGCGAACTCCTTCTGCATATCCTTTAGCTCTCACACAGAAGTCATTTCTCAACTAAGTACGTATTTAGGGCGCAAATCATTCATTTATCATTAAAACAATAAATAACCGATGTAAATGTGTTTTAAATTACAGCAAGGATTTCCTTAAACTACAACAACCACAGCAAACATACAAGCATCTGCATGTTCGTACAAGTGCACACAGGAAACGCCAACGACCAAATAAAAATACGCATATCCGCAAAAATATCAAAAATATTCGATTTCGTCCTTCTTTAGTTACTCGTGCTGCAAGTCCTGCAAGTTGTTGCATATTGGAACCTCGCTTGTTTGTCTGTGTGTCATGGGAAAACAAATGAATAATTTTGTTTTAAATTTCAAAATTTCCACAACATTTATCATAAAATCATTTACAAAGTGGGTCTGTAATGGAGTAGTCAAAAAACAAATGCGCCAAGAGTCATCACGGAATGTGCGTAAAGGAGTTGGATGTTGCGTGTTGGCTCGGCCAACAAAAACGACACTCAAAGGTCAGAGGTGTCGCTAATGATACCGTTATCGTAGCATGGTTTTTATGCACCAGCTGCTGTCACTATAATTACATACATACTTATTTAGTTATACTTCCGCTCCCCTTTGACGAAGGAGACATCATTTGATGCATTGAGTGGATGTTGCAGAGTGCTGGAGCTCAGAATGTTTTTTTTTGTCGGACGATCTAAGCTGCGTGAGAAAATGGCCTGACAGCGCTAACTAAATATAGAAACACTTCACTTGATTTCAAAGGATATTAATATGTCAAAAGCGAATGCTTATTTGTGACAGCTTGATCTTTATGAATGGACCCAGGATATCAATGATGTGCACATTAAATTAATGATCTTAGCCGAATGTCAACTGCAAGAATCGGGTAACTGAACTTTGATTATTTAGTTTGGTTATCAATGAACAAAGGAAGTGTCCTTTTTCAGCCCATTGAAAGGGATGAGAACCATAAGTCATATCTATTAATTGACGCATAACAGCCTAGGCGATTCTGGACGCTGCGAACATGATATGCACGTGATCATCGCTGCGCGAGAACTTTAAGGCGTCCTCCACCAACCTCTTCCAATTCAAGTGATAGAGCGTAATTTCTGTACTTCGAGTCCGTGCACAGTGACATGACTATCGAGGTACGAAAGCGCCGTATCTTTGTTTGTTCACAGCAAGTACTTCTTCTTGTCCTCGTCACCGCAAGGCCAATTTTTTTACCCCTTTATCCAAGCCAGGGAAATCAGAACTAACGGCTTGTTTTTTGAGGCCAATGATTTCAATATCACCACCATACGCCGGAAATTGTACGCACTTAAGGGCTAATTAAACTTCCTTAACCCTAACGTCATTATCGTAACCATACCCATCTCCAATGTGATCGATTAATGGTGCCTTAACCTAAAAATCGTGAAAATTTCATAAAAATGAAGAAAACGCAAAAAATTACAAACATATTCCACAAAAAACAAGTCTCTTAGTCATAACGTATCCAAAACAATGAATAAAATCTACAAAAAGTTATTAAATTCACCAACCCAAACATTTTAAGGTTATGGATATGGCGAGGAACCAAAAACCAATTGGTTAGATCAGCTGTTTTATGGTTATGGTTATAAGTCACCATTAATTGGCCCTTTATAATTGTACAGTTGCGGCTTAGTTCTGTTGAAGAAATCGCACGATAGGAAGTTGCCTCGTCCGAAACCTCGTTTGGTATCGGTCGGAGGTCTTCCCCTATTCTTACGGAGCCAATGGTGTTGCTCAACGCCATCTCGTAGGTCGAATTTCTAGGTCTCAAACTAAGAAATTTGGCATCGCTACACGACGAACCTTATAGGCCATATTACCTTTTCACCAAATTTTTTCGTGAGAAACTTGAGTTCACTATAGAAAGAAAGTTCAGAAAAGAACACACTTACAGCTCTTTGATCAATCATGAATACATTTATTTACTCTCTCCCTCTCTTGACATAGGGTGCAGCCTTTTATTCGGCTAAAGTCGCTCAAACTTGCGCGAATTGATGTTTTTTGAGTTCTTTCTCATTACAGAAATATAATTTTTGGCACTTTCGGGGAACACAGTACGAACCAAAAACATATTGATTATTTCTCGACTGCGATATGAATAGGTTAGACATAATTTAAAAGTATTTTTGACTATTTTAAGGTTCAATTTTCATGTTCTTAGGTTCAAGAATCTAGCTCTACGGGAAAATACTCAAACAGTGGTCGCAAGATTCCACATGTTGTAAATGGACTGTCTAAATATCTCGATCCCTTTCCAATATTGAAAACTCTTTTATTCTAATTGTTGTAACCTAATACAGTCCAAAGTTTTTTTCAAAGCTTCAGCTCTCTGCCTTATCGGAAAGTTCCTTAAAACACCTAAGCAAAATTTCCAAGTTCGGATCTTTTTTTGAATTTTCACGATCTTTGGATGCCCTAGCGGCATTGTCATGGGGTTCTGAATTATGTTCTTTCTTTCAAGAATCTAGCTTTATGAGAAGTTACTAAAATAGAGGTCGCCGGATTCCAAACGTTGTAAATCGACTTTTTAATATCTCTAAATATCTCGATCCCTATCCTATCGAGAGAACTTTTTTATCTTTAATATTACAACGTGGTAAAGCCCGAAATTATGTTCAAAGTTTCAGGTCACTGAGTTATTGGGAAGTTCCTTAGTATTCGAAAGCAAAATTTCCATGCTCGTAAGATTTTTGAATTTTCACGATCCCTGGACCACCTAGCAAAAAATGTTTTCTCTAATGTTGCATTGTTATCGGTTTCTGAAATTTAGATCCCTGTCGGATATTTCAACCTAATAGAGCCGAAATCTTCGTTCAATGCCTCAGATCTCTGAGTTATCCGGAAGTTCCTTAAAACTCGAAAGCAAAGTTTCCAAATTCGGACGTTTTTTTGGATTTCACGATTCCTGAACTACCTAGCAAAGTTTTACCCCTGACGTTAAATTGTCACCGAGTTCCGATGTTTGTTCCAAGTTTCAAGACTCTAGCTATCCGGAAAGTAACTAAAAAATGGATTTCAAGACTATCCAATTTTGTATGGAAACTGGCGGAAAAACTCCAAACAAAACTAACATAAAGGAAGTGAAAAGATCAATGCGGCCTCTTCTTTTGGGAGCTTTGTACCAGGGCTGCCATGAAACAATAATTGTGATTAGGATAGACATTGGGAATCAAGTTGACTACAGTGAAACTTTTTTTCTACTTATCCTCTATCCCATTGCTTAGGTATGCTAAGGCTCACTTATCAATGGTCATTGGGATTTTGACAGGGCACTGTCCCATGGGTATCCACGTGGTACGTCTCAATATACTGGAAACTCCATCATGCTGCAGCTGTATGGAGGATGATGAGGTGGAATCACCAAATCACTTTATGCTTGATTGCCCAGCTTTTGCCAGAACTAGGCGAAAGTACTTCGGTCGCGACTCACTTGGATCTCCCGAGGATTTATCCAAAGTTGAGATCGGTATCATTCGGAGCTTTATCGTTGCTACCCAACGATTCTCTAAGCAGCTAGATCTAAGTCACCGTTATTTTTGGTGTATGTGGTATCAAAACGGACCTTCGTGTTGTCCAAGTGAGCTATCCTTATCAGGGCAGCTACCACCTAACATAACCTACGTATAGCACTAATACACATAGGGTCATCTTTACAGTCACTAAGCACCTATGTAGCACAAGTTATAAATTAATTATTTCGCTATATTTTAGGTCGCAGCTCTGTCTCCTCCTTTTTTAATTTCACTATCCAATTTGACCTTTTATGCAACTCGTTAAAACAAAAATCTTTAAGGAATGCACAACAATATGTAGCTACTTGAATGTTTGGGAGTTTGTAAATATTTAGGGAGCGTAACCTGAACATATAGATGCTTTGTGCTACTGCCACCAAAATAAAAAAAAAACAGAACGACAAAAATATTTACATATGCTGCTGCAACGCAAACAGGAGCTCCATTCATTCCTCCTTCGCTGCTTGTCATAAGATTTGTTTCTTGTTTATGAACTGCTACATTTTCCACGCCCACAATGCGTTATTACATACATATAAGTATTCCCCGGTGTGTTTTGTATTATCCTTTTCGACCTTATGGCCTACAAAAAAATATTTAATTTATTCCACGAAATCTAACATCGAACACTACCGGCTACTTATTCATAGATAGTTTCCTGTTTGTGAATGAAGTTAAAGCGACAGATGAGTAAAAAAATAATTTAAGACAATGCACATACACGATTCTTTCCATAGATCTAAACTACATTTGTGACATTGTCGGTATTTTAATTAGTTGCATGTTTGAAAAGAGAAGATAATTAAATTTTCTAAAATCACTTTAAGGGCCGTTTTCATCATCTTCAGTTATCGTTTTCCCCATGCTAACTGAAGCATTCACTGTCAGTAAGGTGCGAGGCAAGTGTAAACGAAAGTCAGCTATTTTGTAAGTTTTTGTGTATTCACAATAGGTTAAAGCCCTATCACATAAGCAGTATTTCATATAGATGCGTTTAACATAATCTTATGCATTATGAGTAGATTGCATGCATTCTTATGGAGAACGGCAAATCGAGGGACACTAGCGCCATCTGACATGAAAAGGTAGCAATCTTCCAACTTTTGTTGCAAGCAAAGCATAAGAAGAAGAATTTAACATTTGATTTGGCTAAGGATGCAAGTGAAACTATTTTTCCTCACTTGCTGATACTTTTCTAAAAATTTTCACAGTTAAAAACTGCAATAACAAATGAATAGAACACAAATTATTTTAGCAAGTATTTTTCTTGTATAGTGCGAATGTTTATAACAGTGCTTTGAGAAATTTTGTATGTGAATGGGCAAGGAGAAATGAACTTCAATTGCCAAGTCTGAAGTTCCTTTATATTTACAAACGCAAAATCTTTGTTGATTGTGGCGATGTTACTGGAATGCATAAGATTGCGTTGAACGCATCTATGTATATGAAAAATTTCATTGTGCCTCGGCCTTTACTGCGATTTTTTCTATAAATGATTCACTATTACAGATTTAACTGGTAATTGGTCACACTATATTGCTTGAAAACGAAAATGTCCAATGTAGTTATTCTCCAGATAAATTGTAACTTAACTAGAAATAGTGAACACCACCCTAAGAGGGTTTAAAAAATTTGATAAAAACGTATTGTATTAAATACGTATTGTGGCGAATATTAGCAGTTCTATACATCACTATGCTGCTACTGTATAACTGCTCAGCCACACTTATATACATGAACACATCATAGCAAGCAGCCACACATACACATAACCAGCAGTTTGAAGAAAGAGAAATAATCACACATCACGTTATCATCCGCTAAGAGCAGAAGCTGTTACTCACACATGCACACGCATATAGCTAAATAACCAAGTATAAAATACAACTGTTCCAGAAGGAGCGTTCGTGAAAAGTCTACACCTTAGGAGAAATATACAAAAGAGGCAACATAGAGTATATAAGCAGCGCAAGCTGACGAATAGTCAATCAGTTTGATTTAAACACGCCATTAGTGAAAAATAATTGTACTAATCCCAAAGCAAGCGCTCCAGGTGTATTTCTGCCATGAAAAGCTCTCAGTGAAAACTCATCTGCCTTGCAGATGCCGTTCGGAGTCGGCATAAAACATGTAGGTTCCGTCCGGGCAATTTGTAGCGAAAAGCAAGAGGAGGACGACGCAAATTGGAAGAGCAGCTCGACCTTAGATCTCTTCGGAGGTTATCGCGCCTTACATTTATTTATTTTTATTCCCAAAGTAGTCTAAATAAAAACCATTTTGGAATACTGAATATTGTAGTTATTTATTCGACAGTTCAGCGATTCGAACGTTAGCAGAAGGTGCATAATTATAAGGAACTCCCCAAAATTCGTTACAGTACTGACTACGAAGAATGCGCACAAATTCTATAGCGGCAGACATTTCAAAGACACTCTGCCTCACAATTTGATTGAAGAAAAATATGTTTTTTCGTAATAGATGTTGTCTAGGCCTATGATAGAGTTACTTATCATAAGTAGCCAGGGCTCAGGTAATGTATAGATTTTCCAGATTATATTAAAGCTGTTTTATTGTTTTTTCAATTGACGTTATGCTCATTGACTCCATGTCATCCTTCCAAATATTCACTGTATTTACTCCATACCTAAAATATCTTGTAAAAATTTGGAATTTCTGGAATTTGCAACAACTTCGTATAAACCATATTGAGTGTGATTTGGGAAATTGGGAATTACATATGTTAGTAGTGTACTATTCTAGGCTTCTGCTTTATTCAATTATCTTAGAAACTTGATAAGTGTGTTACAAAATTCCTTTAAGTAAATTGCAAAAAAAAAATGTTGATTGATATCCTCAGCTTCCAGTATGAAAAGGAACTGAAGTTGCCCACCACGCAGTGACCATATGTCAGTGAACCATCATGAACTACTTATTACGTTTTAAGCCCAAATTAAATGCGCTTATATACTGTACATTCATATGTCCATATGTATGTATGTATGTAAGTATTTCAAAAATCCTCAACGGAAGCATGCGATTTGATATCTTAGAACCGCTTTCACCATCTCCGTTTAACGTGAACTGGCGCTTTACTTGAAAGAAATCATTCGGTCAACTGCCAAGGGAAGTACAAGTTAGCGCTAGCCAGAAAATCAGATGGAAACGACCCTTAGTAATGTAAATCGACCCCGTCTTCACAATAGCTTTAGGCTTCTTTATGTAATTTAAAGTTGTGTCACAAAAAAAAAAAAAATTGGTACATAAAATTCCGCCCTATTTGGCCCACTTAGCTTGAAAATACGTTAAAATAAGTGGAAAAGTGATATTAATGAAAATAAATACATTAGGGTTAAAAAACGTGTTTGCCTTTTAGTATAGTGAAATGGAACGAAAAGAAAAGAAACGAGATGAGATGAAATGAAACGAAACGAATCAGAAAATAAAAACAAATCGAAACGAAAGGAAAGGAAAAGTAAGGAACGGAAAGGAAATGGGAAGATACGAGAATTAGGTAAAATGAGCAAGGACTCCAAGTCAAGGAACTGAAACTGGACGGCTTGTTATCAATTTGTTATCGACGTCTTAACCGATAGTTGTCATAGCGTTACCAGTTTTGACTTATTTGGTTTTGTTGATTTTCCGACGGGGTGGATAAATGATGTATTTTCGAACGAGAACAAGGGCGAAAATTGACACTGATGATAGTACAACGCCGAAGCCGGTTTGTATCGAAACCAAATTTGATAAGGGATGACAGGAAATAGTTCCAATATACATCAGTTACCATTTTATTATCGACGGTTTCTGGACGTGTAATCCATTGCTTATAGACGAGCTATCGGTTTGTTATGTGTGTGTTAGCGACGAGGTATAGACGAATTATCGATATAGACAGCATTAGTTATTATTTGACGAGTTATCCGCTTGTCATCCAAAAGTTATCGATTTATTATCGAAAACTTATTAATTATTTATCGAAAATGTATCGATATTTTATCAAACAGTTATCGCTTTTGCTGTGTTTTCAGTGCGTTATCGGCGTGTTATCGATTATTTATCGAACATTTTTGGATTATCGAAGAAAAAATGATCCATGTAATATCGAAAATTTACCGATTTGTTATCGATGTGTTAATAAGTCGTTATTGGCGTTTTACCGAGCTGTTATCGGTTCGGTATCGATTTTTTAACGAAAAGTTATCGATTTCTTGTCAAAAAATATCGTTTTGTAAAAGAAAACTTAGCGATTTTTAATAGAAGTGTCAAGAATTTGCGTGTTATCGATTTATTAATGATAGCTCAACGGTTTGTTAAGAAACAGATACCGATATAACTTTAATATAAAATTGATGAAACATCTGTAACCCAGTTAATCCAGTTAACCAATAATAAACCGATGACTCGGCGTTAACAAGACGATGACGAATCGTTTGTTCGCCGATAACAATTCGCTATCGATAGTAAGCCGATAATAAAACTATAACTTGTCGGTATCGGTTATTACCGGCAAGCGGCCGCCGAAGCTGTTCTTAAAAAGCACGAAACTATTTGTTTCTGGTTAAGTTAACCCTCCTGTTGTCTAACTCGCTCTAGGTAGCTTGAAAATATTAGTTCTCTAGTAGAACACCTGTATATTGACACATCGAACTTCACGAGTACATGTTACTGACGCCTTTTGTTTTGAGGTAGTTTTAATAGTAAGGGAAATTGCCGCTCAATGCTATGTATGAATATTTTCCTTTGTGGTTGCGTATATAACTATGTATTGTTATTAACAAAATAAGTAAATAAATAAATGTAAGGCGCGATAACCTCCGAAAAGATTTTAGGCCGAGCTTCTCTTGAAAATTTGCGTCGCGCTCCTTTTTAATTTTTGTGCTAACCCTAATACATTTTTTTAGCATTTGTCAAAATTTTGTTTACTTTGATTAAGTTGAAAACGCACGTTCCCATTCTGCAATACTTGAGTGTAGTTTCAAGTTTGCTTGACCGCACAACAAGGACATACGCACATCAACTATGTTGTACAATTAATGTGTGTAACCTATAACGACATTCATATATAAATCGGCTCGTGGCCAAGTGCTGCTTGTAATTTTATTTGTCATTGAAAATTGTGATTTTCGCAAAAGCAAAACAAGCTTGTTTTCTATCTATTATTTCAAAACAAAAAAAAATGTATCTAAAAAGGCAAGGAATGTTAAATTTACCGAAAGACTTCATCAATATTGTTGATATGTTGTCATAGTTTTACAAGCAACGCGCGAACAATTTTCCAAATATTACTTAATTTAACTTGAATGGCTCTTTAGCCTCAAGCTGGCAACTATGCTGCAATCTTAAATTAAATAAATGTGTTTTAAAGTTGTCAAAACCAACACCATTAATGTTTTTACTGAAAAGCAAAGAAAAAATTTAAATATGTAACATTTTTATGACTTTGTTTCCTTTTTTGAACCCACTCTTGACACATTCATATCCTTTTTTGGGGCTCCACATTTGAAGCCTGCGCGCATGCGCTCCAAGTGGTCGCCACTGCTGTGTGGATCGCGCTGTTTTTTAATTGAAATGACTAGCTATTAGTAAGTGGAAATACATACAAACATACATACATAGACAGATATTTCCTTAAGCAGATATTTGTTGTTTAATCTTTTTTTTTCGAAATTCTTTTGAAAATTCCTTAGGGGAATAACGTCAGCTTTGTACGTATTATTACAAGGATTCGTTTAATTTGTCGTTTGACTTCCTGTCATCTGTTCTTCTAAAACGATTTTTCAAACTAATACATATGGCAGAACGTGGTAAGGAGCAAGAGAAAGACTACGGGAATGCATTCAAACAACTCCCATGCACGTCATACATAAAAAAGTATTATGTAGGTTGTACTTATAATATATAGCACATAAAAAAATGTCACTTTAAAAATTTGAACATCTTAATTTTTATGAATTTTAGTAACACAAACATACATACATGTGTAGATATGCTCATATACATAAACTTCCTAGTCCTAGTATAACGTCAAATTACATTCCAAATATTCACTAAACCAAAAGGAATGTCAACCTAATCCTCTCGATCCACACTCATTCTACACAAACTTTATAACCCTATAAAAAATTGCCTTCAAATTTCTTCTGAAAACTCTAAGGCCGCATATTTTTATGCCAGTAATAGCTGACCACAACAAATTTCAGGCACAAACGTAAATATTTTGTTTATCCCAGAATTATTCATGTTGAAAGTTAATCCCGCAATCCCGTATACTAAATTTCACCGAATCCAGCAAAGATTCAACAATT
The DNA here is from genome assembly GCF_040869045.1 of Eurosta solidaginis. NCBI lineage: Eukaryota > Metazoa > Arthropoda > Insecta > Diptera > Tephritidae > Eurosta > Eurosta solidaginis. The sequence goes on from NC_090321.1 coordinate 13,306,658, forward strand.
CCAAGTACAGCACCATTAACAACAACTTAATTACCGTTTATTGAAGGTGTCACAGACACTTTTACTGTAACACAACCAAGTAAAATAAAAGTGAACATAGTGATGAAAATATAAAAGTTAATCCTTGCTAAATTTCAATGAAAATATGTGCAGTTGTTTGTATGTGTATGTGTGTCAGTGGGTGAGAAATTGTTATGACATTTGCTGCATTACAACTCTAAGCCACTCAATGAATTTATAAGGCCATTTAATCGTAGGCAAGTGTTCACATAATGGAATAAGACAGTGGTTACAACAGAACAGACAAAAGTTCCATATTAAAGCTAAAATAGGCGTGAGTGTCAAGTACTTGTGAAGTTCGGTGTGAAATGAGCTTTGTTGGCGACTTATCGGTAACAACCGATACTTACAATTGACGGTTATCGGTAACAACCGATACTACAAGCTATTGTTCTATTATTGGCTTATTATCGATAGGGAATTATTATCTTCGATTTATCGGTTTGTTATCGGCTTGCTATCGTCAAGTCATCGGATTTTTATTGGTTTCTTATCGGCTTATTATCGATAGGGAACTATTATCTTCGATTTATTGGTTTGTTATCGTCAAGTCATCGGATTTTTATTGGTTTCTTATCGGCTTGTTATCGTTGCGTTACAGATGTGTCATCGATTTTATCGATATTTGTTTCATAACAAACCGACGAGTCGTCGATTACAACAATAATACACCAATAAGAAATTGGTAACACCCCGATATGAAATCGATAACTTTTCGATATCAAATCAATAAATTTTTTCTAACAACCTGATAAATTTTCATAACCAATCGATAACACGGCAGCAGCGGGTTAGAATATACCCGCGGCAAATATGCCTGTTGTAAGCAGTGACTGATTGATTCAAGCGGTTATGTAACGCAACCCTCTCAAGGGGTTGCCAGCGCAATATATAGCTTCTCCAACCCAATTGTCAACCTCACTTATTCGTGGCGTATCCTGTTTCTTTAACAGCAGAGGCTCTGGCGACCCAAAGTTCCTTATCGCACAATAACAGTAACAACAACTTCGATAAGAAATCGATAGCTTTTCATATCGATAATTTTAATAAATCGATAATTTTTTTATAAAAATCGATAGCCTTCCGATAAACAATCGATAACTTTTGTTGTGTTAAGAGGGAGTTCATGAAAACTGCCCAAACTTCAACTCGGAAAGATTGTTGTCCATTGTGATTGCTCTCAGTGACTGCCTGATGGCGGCACATTCGTTAATTCCTTGAATTCCTCAAAGAACTTGGTTTATCTGATGTACTAAAGTAGGAGCGAAAAATGCACCTTTCTAACCTCTGCCTAACTGTCGAAAAACCGTGCGCTCCGAAATCTTAGTCGTCTTGTTAGCAACCCTGAACATTGGCAGCGAAAGTTTCGAATCGACTCGTCTTCGTCCTCATCCTGACAGCTTTTGCAGATGGAGCTTGTTGGTATGCCCCACCGCCAGAGCATCGGCTTCAATGGCGCAATGACCGACGACAACACAAGTACATAAGTATTCTCACTGCAGATTTGTTAAGATTGAGATGGAAACTAGTTCTATTCCTATCTAACCATGGCCATTGAGACCGCGTAGTAATGCCGACTGGTCCAGAGCCCTTATCTCATATTGCATGATTTTCTTCAGGGGATAATCCAGTGGTGATCGTACGGAGCTGTCCGCCTCGCTTACGTTCGTTTCGGAATCTTTGCTGGTCTCCTATCTGCATATGTATATCCTTCGATAATAAATCGATAATAACTCAATACATTTTTGATAGTAAATAGATAAGTTTTCGATAAAAATCGGTAACGGATATATGTATATGACAGAAAATTTATAACAAAAAAAACTTTTAAATTTTGAACCTGGCGCGATATATGTATTCCTAGGCGATTTAGGACGAGTTTTTTTCCCATTCGCGTCGAGCTACTTTTGAATTTTCTTCTACAAACTGGTCGGATGTGACTTTCATGTGTTATTCCGACTCCGAAAACCTTTGCAAGCATATGATATTTCGCTGAGGAGTCTTTCATGGCTGAAATATACTTGGAATATTTGCCAAAGCACTACGGAGGGGCGTCCCCTAAATTTTTTTGTAACTGATAACTTTTTGATAAAAAATCGATAGCACATCGACAAAAAATTTGTATTACTCCGATAACCACCGATAAAAATACGTTAAATTTTCGATAAATATCGATAAATTTTCGATAAGACCTTGATAACTCGTCACTAAAAAATTGGTAGCTCATTGGCAGTCTTTGATATCGATAGCAAAATTTATATTAAATATAAAACAAATCGATTACTCGTCTGTAACTCATCGATAACACACCTTTAACTAACCCATAACTCGTTGATAGGAAATGGATAGCAGGCCTATAATTCGTCGATAGCAAACCGATAACAATTCGATAACCATTTGATAACGCACTGTCCGCTTTTTATTCCGTCTCCGATATTGACTTCGGGTTTGACTTCTAGTCTTTCGCTTCCTCCACATTTCCTTTAATATTTTTCACGAAAGTCAAAGGATGTATTTGGTTTTGTCCGAATTTCGAAATTGTAAGTCCTTGAAGGAGAAGATAGATGCACCAAAGTTATCACAATGTCAATCTGAGTTGATGTAGCTATGTCAGTCTGCCCATCTGTCTGTTTGCACGCAAACTCGTCCCTCAAAATTTGAGATATTTCGAAGAAATATGGTGAGTGGGTACATTTGGATGCCCGATTTGTCGGAATCCACTGGATCGGGGCACTGTAGCATACATCTCTCATGCAACCCATTTTCAGAATAAGAGGGTTTTGGTAATTTTTTCCTTACTTTAACAGCTGGAAATTGATTTTACCAGATGCTTTCATATATGACATATCTTAAAAAATAAAAATTTTTCTTGGCGCTATTTACCTCCGGGGAGATTTAAGCCGTGTTGCTTTTCCAGTTTGCATCATATTCCTTTTTAATTTTATCTACAAATTGGCTGTAGGTCCCTCATGTTTTATGCCGATTCCGAACGGCATGTGCAAGGTAGATGAATTTTCACTGAAAGTTTTTTCATGGCAGAAATACACTCGGAGTGTCTGCCAAATCACTTCAGAAGGGCTAACTCGATTATCCCTGTAAAAAAGTTTTTTCTGAAATTGTTGGTGTTACTTTGCCCGGAAGTTGAAAACAGGACACTCGGTGTGGTAGGCGGCGTGCGCTACCACCACATCACGGCGGCCGCCCATATCTTATTGTGTAAAAAAATACTTATGTTCGGTCTTATATATAGAGTATATATCCCATAAAACTGTTTATTTATATTTTATGAATTTTTTAAATTTCACCAGATTTTTGTTCAGCTCCATTCGTGAACGGCTTTTTGGCACAGCTCATCAGCACATTCCCATCCTTACATGTTCTCTTTCCTTTCTTCTTCTTTCCTCCCATTAATTTGCAGTCTGATTTCACTCACATCAACTTTACCTGCTTTATAAAAAAAAACTTTAGAAAACCCGAATATGGTAACTCTGTTTGGCTGCACCTTATTATACCGTCTTTCAGAATACCTACAAGACATAATCCCTACAAAAACCAAGTTAACACACATATAAGCGAACATATATCTACTTATTGTCTGCATTCGTCAACTTATTCACCTTAAAGGAGTAAAAATCAACGCCTGGGATTTTACACATGATAAATTTCAAATTACATAAGCTCGAAACCCTTTGAACCTACTGCACGGTCTTATTGATGCTTCAAAGAAAAAAGAAGAAATAAAAAAAACGAATATTTTTTATTGCTGACTTCGCTTTGTTTATATTTGTAGGATAACGAAGGATCGTTTCTCTTTTGATTTTGATATATTTGCTCAAAAGGGTAGGCATCTTTTTGATTTCCCCCTTTCTGTAGACAAAGCAGATTACACATTCTTTACGCTGTAAAAATTGTAAGGATAAAGAGTGTTGATCCTTTCTTTGAAACGCTTTGCAATTATCTCACCTACACATAAAAATCATAAAAAATGCTGCAATTGTTGCTTTTGATATGTTTTTTCTTTGGTATTTTTAATTGTTAATAGCGGTGGAGTTGAATCCTTTGGGCTAAGAACGCTGCTGAGGTTGTGTAAAGTGTTGGGGATTCGTACACTTAAATGCGCAGGATTGATGCGTTGATCCTTTTCTTCAGATCACTTTCAAAGCGGGAATTTCATGCTTCTATTTCGTAAATGTTGGTATTAAATTTTCAATATTTGTTGCATTGTTTGAAGTTTGTAGGTGTTTTGATTTATTACCTTTTTTGTTTAGTCAACAAAAGTTTTGGGACAATTGTTGCAATCTAATGAAGATTTTTAAATAAAAGCCAATCCAAGAATAGTGTTGAGTGATTGTCACGAAAGAACAAGTAAAAACTAAAGAGTTGAAATACAGTTTAGGAAATTTAAGCCTTAGCACTGGATTGGAAAATTGTTTTAAAAATTGTGCTGGAATTAAACTTTTTCCATTCCCTTTTTTTTGTAATTTTTCTAGTTTCTTTAAGCGATGCGACAAAGATCAGAAGCAAATATCGCTGCTTTTCGTAGAATTTCTTTCAAATTAACACCACACAAAGGCAAAAATATTTGCTGATATTTTCTTATGCAAATATTCAGCACAATTGAAATGCATCTGCTTAAGCCGCTTAACCCTTGTGTGCATACTTTAGTATTTTCACAACAAATGCTCACGTTCCATAGACTTTTACTTTCGTTTGTTATAAACGTTCTTATATCGTTACAAAATCTCAATCCGACTTAAACTCACTGCTGATGCAAATCTCAATTTCTTTTTTTTTTTCAATTTCTATGCAGTTTGGCTTTCAGTGTCTGTGGATTTCTTAAATTTCAAAGCATTTTAACCGCTTGTAAAAATAAGTAGACAAAAAATTCTTTCTGCTATAATATTGCAGTTTCGAGTTTGCGATCAGATTTCAGCAACTCTTTTGTTGCGGCTGTAATAATTTGCATTTGTTTGTAAACTCGGCACACATATCCTTTGGCAAATGAGCCGCTTAGTGGCACACTTAATGACAGTATTAGCTTAAATAGGCCCGTTTTATTTTTAAACTAAAACAACCAATGCCAAAACCTGCTTTGACAAATCTTCGTAAAGGAGCAGTCCTAAGTTGTGGGTGTGTACTATTAGTGTTAATAGGGATAAATCGTTTTTAGTATCTACGCGCTGAGACATTTGTGATTCGAAACCTTTTACCTTCATAGTAGTATTACTGGTATTTGGTATCCAAGTATAATGCTTAGAGAATATTTAAAAAAAAAATCTATTGAGCTGTGCTTTCTCAAAGGAAGTATTAGATGGTTATAGTTCAAAAATAATGAATGGTACCTAAAGTTGATAGCCAAGACTCATTTTAGAACTGGTATAACATTTTCACATATCGACGGCAGAGTAGAATGGTCGTGATAGGACTGTCAGAACCTCAGACTTTTTCTGAATACCCCCAAACTCGGAAATTGTTTAAAGAAAGCCTTTTTTTTTGAATTTCTGTCAAAATGGACCTACATATTTTGTGTCGACTTCGAACGGCATATGCAAGGAAAATGAATGTAGTGTTTGCAAAATCACTTCCTAGGGGCGACCCCGATAAGAATTTTTTTTAATTTAAAAAATTTGTTTCGAAATTTTTGAAGTTTCTTTGCCCGGGAGTTGAACATAGGACCCTCGGTGTGGGAGGCGGAGCACGCTACCACCACACCACGGTGGCCGCCCACCTGAACTCTGCAATAAGACGTTGTTAAAAAATCTGATGTGGGACGTTCCATGAGCAAAATCCTGATATTTTGTCCCTGTTCTTTTCTTCCGATTAGTGGGCATAAAAGACTATGGAATATCTATCGCCATAGTCGCTAGCTTGATTCGTTGCTCTCTCGGGTTTGCAAACTGTAAAAAAAGAATCGAAGGTTCAATTTGGTCATGTTAAATGGTTATCATGGGTTGGTACCTTAATGGTGCTTTTTACCGAAATACACCGGATCTTTGTCCAGGGACCATCAACATCGAAAATGCTCCACAAAACCTTCGTTAAGCGGCTGTACCCCTACAACAAGAGCAAGAACAAACACAACAACAAAATATTAAACCGAGCAGGCGATATTTAGGACCTATTTTTTTGAAAGTTGAAACCTTAAAATCTCAATAAATTTATAGAAAACAATTTTGTCCGAAATCGGACCTTGGACGGTATATTTCTGGTGCAATTTAGTTGAATTTTGTTACACACATACGTATTAGAACGGGTCGGTTTGTGTGGAGGCAAAAAAATCGCCCATTGCTCTGTGAAAATCATATTCTAGGGATCAAAATAAGAAACTTTGCCGAAGGAACCATACCTCTAAAACGAATTCTGATTCCCCCCCCCTTGGGTCGTAGGGGCAAATTTTGAAAAATCCCACTTTGAAATGTTTTTTCTTTTTGGAGTTTATTTTTTTCTTTAGAAATTTATTTAGTCAGAACATATGTAAATGAAAAAATGAATTTAACTTAGTAATAGAAAAGAAATTAAAAAAATTATTAGAAATTAGCGTTTTTACAACCCCCTTTTAAAACCAAGGCATCACTGTGATGCATTTGCATGTCGTAAACATAGTTGTGTGGGTTTTTTATTCAACCGTTTTAAAAAATGAAGGTATCACTGTGACACAATTGCAGATCGTAAAATTGCTTGTGTTGTTTTTTTTAAGCCACCACAAGACACAGCAGGTAGAATTGAAATTGCCCCTATCCAAAAGTTCGACCCAAAGGGGGGACATCAGAATTCGTTTTAGAGGTATGGTTTCTTCGGCAAAGTTTCTTAGTTTGATCCCTAGAATACGATTTTCACAGAGCAATGAGCGATTTTTAAATCGACCCGCCCTAATACATATGTATGTTTGGGATTATTTTTCTCCCCATAATGACCCAGGTCGACCTGTTCAAAAATAATCATTGTTATGGTTGGAGAGGGAAAGGGGAAGATAATAAGGAAGAGGTAAAAAGAAGGTTCTCTTTGCCTCTAAAGAGGCAGGGAAAGGTATAGTGAGAAGTAATGTCGGAGGCAGAGGGAAGAGAGAGAGAAGTGGATATATGTAGAGAGAAAAAAGAGGGGGAGGAAAGAAGACTTGGAAGAGATCTCGATGGAAACAAGGAGGGTATACGAACAGGAAGGGGCAGGGAGAGATGACAAAAGGGAGGGAGGATCAAATTGTTGGAGAAGGGAAAATGGGGATAGAAAAAGTGTTGGGAGAGAATAAGAGGAGAAAGAAGTGACCGATGGAAAATTTCATCATAAACTATGATGGCTGTTCGATACTGCTATCATTTTTTGAATTTCACGCCCAACAAGCAAGATGAGGGGCTTAGTTTGTGCTATAAAGCCATTGAAAGCAGATATACTCCTGAATTTCTTATGTTGAAAAGGCATTACTTTTGCATAAAAACTATCACCGATGCCCATAAAAGACTATGGAATATCTTCGCCATCAATTTCTATGGTTGAGAAGTAGTTTACTTAGTTCCGTTATGGTCGTATTACTACAAGTGACGCCGAAGGCTTAGGTCACCTAAAAGGAGTCGTCACGCCACAAATCGTCTATATAATGAGAAAATATCAGCACAAAATTACGTAAAGTGCCGCGATTCGAATGAAAAAACGACTATGTTCAGATCCTTGAGAGATATTATTTGGAACGACTAAAAGATTGGAAAACGCAGGACTAAATGTAACAAACAAAAAATCAGACTATAACTGCTTCCTTCATATCATCAAAAGCAGTCTTTAAGAAATATCAAACATCTCTCGTGTAACGGAACAAAACTTAGTATGTTTAGTTTTTCTACTTTGGATCAATATTTTAAGCGAGATTCTAAGCATAATCAGAATAGTATGTTCGCGTTTTAGTCCACGACGCCCTTTATACGACAGCGAAGCTAACAATAGCCAATCGCTTTAGCCAGCAAAATTGATATTAAATCACTAGAAAAAAAAAAAGAAAATATTGCCATCAAGCCGTAGGGTCTCAAAAAAGTGCCTTTAGTGGCGCCAACATATCGTGTATATATAATTGCATTGTTTTCTTAAGCTAACTTGCCTCAACCAATTGTCATTTAACCCCTTAATTGCCTTGCTTATGAAAACAAACAAATTTATTTATTTAATATCCAATTTCGTTAATCGATATGCTTCATAAACGACCTCCATTGTCCATATGTTGAACAAATTTGGTACAAACAAACTCTGCACTTTTTCATTTATCTTTAGTTGGGTTCACAAAAAAGTGATCATATATCACCAGCCAGCATGCAATTAACCCATTTGGTATTTGGGGGGTGATGCGGGTATTTACTTACATACTACATACGAGTTTATGTACATATGAGCACATTCTTTAGAAATACTTTGGTTAATGTGGAAATTGTTCACTTCCTTTGACTGACATTTGAACGGTTTAATAATGATAGATAAGTGTGTGCTTCAAATTATTTTCCAATAACAATAAGCAAACAATGCAAACAACTGTTATTCATAGTGACCGAAAAGTAAAGGTCAATGAAAATAGTTGTATGTTTTTCTGTTTGTTGGAAATATGTATCTACAGTTGAAGGGTTAAAATCCCATTAAATAAAAGCCATTGCCCTTTTTTCGTGCTTTTATGATGTGTGTAATACTTGTTCGATTTGACCATTTCAGCACGCAAGTGCCTACTTCAATTTATTCCTAATCGTTGACTGTAGTTTTACTTTATTTAATTTGCTTTGCGCTCCTTAATTTTTTATAGAATTACTCTTTCTTATCATCTATGAAATAACGATAAGGTTAGAATATCATTTTTTTTAACCCGTTTAAATACCGTGCACGATGAACGAAGGCCATCTGGTCGATCTATCCTAAGAAGAGGTGTGGTGTGAATGGTGTGCCATATTTTTGATTGTTGCCTAATTGCTGTTGAAACTAAGTTTTGGGGATGAAGTTCGTCTGCTATTGGTGATAATTGAAGCGATGATTATGAGTATAATTTCATAGAAAATCGATTATGGAAGGGTTAATTGTTACGCATAAGAATGTCTTACGTGCGGGTGTGGTATATTAGTGTCGAAGTTTATGGTGTGTGGTTATATGGTATATAAGTACCTTCTATAGTTTTAAGGACTCCGTCGTATGGTGTTTGTGAGCTGATTGATTGGAAAAATAAACTAACTCCACATATTTGGCTATCTTTACTGTTCTTAGTATAGTGCTGTTGCTTAGTTATAAGTATGCTTAGGCTTCTTAGTTTTTCTTCGCCATACCTCCCCTTTATCAAACCAAAAGTTCATTAACAGACATCAATTCCCTCGCGTATAAGTTTCTTGGCAGCTCCAATGACTAAAAGAAATAATTTTTTATTTACTCCCTTACACGTCGAACAAAAAAATGTTCCCTAAAAAAGCTATTTTTGCCATCGAAAGTGAGAAAAAATGGACGAGTGTAAAAATATACTTATAAGTGAGATAACATTAAAAAGGGGGAAGTTCCACCCACACACGTGCCACACAGCGGCATAATAATACTCACTGATTTACTTCAATTGTATGTACATATGTATAAGCACATATGTACATATTTTGTTGTAAGTTGGCCACAGATTACGCTGTGCGTGTCTCGCATCCACTAAGCGTCTCAAGTGTGTATATACACACACACACTTAAGTATGCGTATACATCTACATATATATTTTTTTAATGCCTTTGGACCCTCATCTGCATATGTGGCATATAAATTTTAACCCAAAAATACATTTTTACTCCCCATTTGATAGGCTTCCAGCAGCTTTGGGGCTCAGTCTGATTTATGTGCGTCTCTTTTGTTAGCACATTTTGCCCAGAATTTTTTTTTATTTTTCAGATCATACCGTTGCCGCCTTCATTTATATTATGTATGACTAATGTATGTCCACATAGTCGTACATAAGCTTGTACAAAAATATCTTAAAAAGTGAAGACTTCCATATAAATGTCTGATGTAGAAACAACTCATTGGCTGAACTTTCTTTTGCATTTACCCCATTAACGCCGCCCTTTTTTGGTTTTACATTCACAGTTTTGCCTTTATTTTTAGAGTACTTTGTATTAAAGAATTTTGAGTATATAAATACACTGCTTTCACGAAGTAAGTAACCATCAAATATTTGGAGTCATAAAAGAATCAGAAAAAAACATTAAATTAGTTTATCTACATACGCACTTTTGGCAGAGCTCAGTTTTTGTATTATCATTCTTTCTTTGGTTCCCTTGAACGAAAAATTACCCTTTTGCTTAGTTTGGACCCTATTCTTATGAGCTTTTTAAACAATCCGGAAACAATGTAGAAAATAAACGATCACATAATTTTTCTGCCTAAAACTGCGGTCGCTTAGGTTTCTTAGTTTTTCTATTTCACTTCATTGCTCCTGTTTATCAAACCAAAATCTCATTACCAGGAGGCAATTCTCTCCCGCGCGTAAACTCTTGACAGTTCCGGCGACCGAAAGAAACAATTTTTTTACTTCCCTTATATTAATTAGGTCGGTTGAATGTTTGTCCGCTTTTCATACAAAATCGCAATCGATTTTTAAGTAACTTCCCATTGAACTACAAACGTGAAACTTTACAAATAGGTTCAAACACCGCGACAATACAACAAAAGGAAAAAAAAATCCGTTAGGTGGCGCACGGATCGAAATAATTAGATAAGACTTTGAAAATTTTCAAACCAGCTTTTAAGTAACTTCTCGGTGAGGTAGAGACTTGATATTTCAAACTTAATTCAGAGGTCAATGACAGCCGATGACACGATACAAAAAGATTCGCAAGGGGGCGATTTTTATTGATTTTTATGATTTTTGGGATTGATTTTTATGTAAGTTCTCATTGTGCTACAAGCGTAAAACTTAACGGATAGGTTAAGACACCGAGAAAATATAAGAAAAGGAGAAAATAAAAATAAAATTATAAAATTTTAAGCACTTCCTTTGTCTTAACATATCTGTTAAGTTTTAATTTTATTTTTATTTTCTTTTACACATCTCAAGAAAAAAATTTTTATAAAAAAAGTAGTTTTTAGTTAATAGAAAATTGTACTATATAACTGAGATAACGTCAAAAAGAGCTCTTTAAAGCAATGCGGACACATTTCAGAAAACCATTATGAAATATTCCTGAAAAGATCCTGAAATAAGCTCTAAATTGTAACGCAAATAATCCCTAATATAATACGAAAATTAATTGAAGACGGTCCCAAAATAGTCCGATACTTATCTCCAAGCAGTATTTTAACGATCATAAGGTATTTCTGAAATAATCCTAAAATTACAACGAAATTATTCTGAAACAACTTGAAGAGAGTACCAAAATCAGATATCGTCCCGAAATGATGATGAAAACAACTTCGGAGCGATCCCACAAACTGCCTACATTAAAAAAAGTTTCCTCAGAACATACAAAATAATATTGATTTTTCGCTATAGAAAATTGCCCCTAAATTCAGTATATAAATCTTTCAATGTTATAAAAGAGGCTTCCTTGTTTTTAGAAAAATTTCCTTTCATTGAGGAAAAAAGTCCTCTGGCGAAAAATCTTTCCCACATCACATAACAAAGTACTTAAAAAAGTATTTTTGCAATCGAAAGTGAAAAAAATTTAAAAATAAGTGAGAAAACGTCAAAAAGGTAGGGGGGGGGGGGAGGACGTTCCTTAACGCAATCCAGAAATAGTCTGGAAAACTGCCCCGAAATATGCCCGAGACGATTCTGAAAAAATAAGAATTACAAAGATTATGATGAGATTTGCAGATGGCCCCAATGTAGTACAAAAATTATGGCCAAATAGCTTCAAAGCAACCTTAAGATAGCCCCAAAACTATCCTGACATAATTTGAAGAAAGCCCGAAATTTATCTAGTCATAGTCCCGAAATGGTGATGAAAACAATCGCGAAGCATACAGTCAAAAGAAAACTTCTTCAGAACATGGAAAATGGAATTGATTTTTCACCACAAAAGTGCGACCGTCAATTAAAAATAAAGACATTTTCCACATAAGACAAATTTCCTGCTTTAACAAAACTTTCATTGTTTTGAGGATGAAATTCCCACGGGGAAAAATCATGGTTTTTGAGTCTACTTTTCCAAAATTTTTTAGATCCCATTCATGTGAAAATAGCAAATCCCAAAAAGGAGTTTCAGCTATGATTAGATTTCTTTTGACTGCCTACCTACTTCTCAGAGAATATTCACATGTTAATCAAGACAAAGTCATAACCGAGATATGTGTATACAATCCTTCACATACGACCTACAACATAAATCATGTGGAATATTAAAAAACGAAAATAAAAAGGGGAAACAGTAAAAGATTCCATGATGGCGGAAAAAAGCCTGCAGAAAAGTTTTGTATTGAAGAAGCAAAGCCCACCCTTTTTCCTACTTTCGTACAAATGTGAAGGCATAATCAGGCATGTGAGGGCATAAAAAATTCGAATTACCCATGCATGTGTGCTTTTTATAAATGAATTGTTGTTGGGTTGTAAATGTTTGTAGCATATGAGATGTTTATGTGAACAAAAGAAACAAAAAAAAAAAAAAAATTAATATAAAAAAAGCATAGCCATGATGGCGTACAATCATCTGCATAAAAAATATTCACTTTCCTCCATTGCTATGTTTAGTGTTTTCTTTATTCATTTTTTCGTTTCTTTATTTTTTTGCAAAACACTCGATGTGCTCGAATCAACAGCATTAGCATACTCCGTTGGCTATCGCATATCCATACTTGGAACGTTGTTCTTTGGGGAGCGTGGAGCTTTTGTTTGTTAAACTCATATAATGAAGTGCTTCTTTACGAATTCAAGCAAGTTTTTTGTTAGTTTCAATGATTATTGATTGCAAATCAGGGAGCGTAATGGTTATGACTGTAATAATACATTAGTCTTTACCCGTTGCCCAGTCCGCACGAAGCAAATACAACATAAAATGATTGCAATATATCCTCGATATGATCCTACAAATAGTTCCGCGACCGCTCATAAAATAATATTGAAACAATACCGGAAGGATCCCGAAATTATAACACACACAATCGTGAAATAGTCCGGAGATAAACCTACAATTATTCGTAGAAGACAGGTTATACTGTAATTTTTAATAGGGTGGGCCTCTTGAAATACATTTCTTATGATATGATCCTTAATGGTCTCAAAATAAACAGTGTCGAAATGATCCGGCGATAGGTCAAAAATATTCCATATCATTCTTTCCGATAGAATCTCGAACAACCGTAACGGTCCGAAATAGGCCTGAATTACTTCCGAAAACGACGAAATGCAACGAAATGAAACGGGAAAATTTCCATCTTAGGGATTGTGGTCTCGAAATAGTCGTAAAAAATCTTGAAATAGCTCCGTAAAGGTACCTAGAATAATCACGAAATGGTACCGAAACCATTCCGAATACAATCCCGAAACGATCCCGAAAAAAATCCAAAAATTAATTTAAGAACTGTACCGAAATGTTTCCGAACACAGTCTTCAACTGGGTCAAATAGTCACGAATTCAGCGCGAAAACCATCCTGAAATAATATCGGAATAGATCCGATATGATTCCAAACACAATCTGCAAATTATCACGAAATGGTCCAAAAATTGCCTCTTACGATCCAGAAATAGCCACGAAACGACCCTCAAACAATACAGAAAAAGCAGATTAATCATCTGCAAATAGTCTCGAAATAATACGAAAATTGTTCCGTAATGATCCTGAAACTATTCTGTAAGTAATCCGAAAATTTACTCCATCTTTAGATACAAATCTATATAAACCATGAACCATGCCGCGCCGCTGCTCACTTTTCCAAAATTGCTTTAATCTCTATCTGTGTGACCTATATGCCAAATTGATTGGTTCAGAAAAGGTAGGGTTTTCACTATTTATAACAACCGTTAAGTATCCACAAAATTTTCCAAAATTGTTATACCTATTTACAGCTCGTGGACTTAGAGTTCTCAAGAAGTGTGGGAATCCCCTCTTGTCTATTTTGGGGTGATTTCGGTCCTGTTTAGGAATCATGAGAGGACCATTTCGAAACTAAATAAGGATTTTGTGGAATCATTATGGGATGGTCCTACCATGGTTTTATTCGACGTTTATCTCACCTTTGCTTCAAAAACGGTTCAACTGATTTTGATAAAACTTTGTGGTAAAAGAGCATATAAAAAAAAAAATTGAAATGTTTCCAGATTAGTCCCAAATCATTATGTAATAATCCGGAATCAGTCTTTGAAAAATGTTCAAAGAATTCCGAATCTGCAGTACACCCGAAAAAATCTTGCAATAGTTCGAAAAACAATTCGAAATAGTTCTTAATTGTATTCGAACTATTCCCAAAGTGATCTCTAAGTGGCTCCGAAAACAATCCCGAAGTGGACTCCAAAACTGTCTCAAAATCATATTCAATCAAAAGTAAATAAGTAAGCAAATATTTACGCTATGATAGATTTTATTTACTTATTTTTGCTTACCTAAAGTATTGTATCTTCACCTAATCCTAACCACAAATAATCAAAATTCCTATAACATTTGAACACTTTCAATTGAAACAACCAACCAGCCAGCCACCTGGTGCGTTTGTGGCATGATGCCACATAATTGCGGGCGCTGTGAGTAAATAAATACAAAATCATTATGCTGCAAGTATACCAGAATAGTACAACAACTATAAATGATGCATTCTTTCATAACGATTCACCAAGGAATATATTTTATTTGTATTTGAGCTATCGGCTATAAAGAAAGTGAAAGATAAAGATTACGCATGTCATTCATATGTACAACACAAAAAAAGAAGAAGCGTGCATAAGTGCGTAAGATGGCATTGTGGGACAATAGCGGAGAGATCCTTTCGGAAGGCATTTGGCTACTAGGAATGATTATGCAAGAATTTCTTTATTCTTTGCATTTTGTTTTAGAAATTTCTTAAATTTTTTGTTTTATTTGTTTAGTAAATTCAAATAAATTTGTGAAATCTTCGGGGCTGCAACTCTTGAGTTGTAATTCACTTGCATTTGTCTTTTTTCTGTGTAATATTTTCCTTTGGTGCTGCAACTTATGATCTTCTTCATCTCTGCACGTTTTGATGTATTCTAAGCATCCTTTTGAGGATCTTAAAAGGATAATAATTGTATGATGTGAGCTATCTATGGTGTTACTGTTTATGTAATGTGGTACAGCAAGTAAAGTTTCAATGACATCGACCCGCACCCCATTCACACGGTTAAAAATTTACACCTAGAGAGATTATGCTACCGATTTTTACGATTGAGGCTACCGAAAAAATCGGTGACCTTAACAATAAAAACGGTGGCGTCTAAAGATGCGCGAATGGAAGCCTTTGCCGGTTTCTTTCGGCAGTAATAGAATTTATTCTACGATGGGACAATTTTTGGAGTATGCTGATGAGATTGATATAATTGGCCTTTAGGGAGCAAAAAATATTGGTCTTTAGGTAAATGAGGGCAAGACGAAGCATTTGCTGACATTCAAGAAAGAATCGGGATTGTGAAGGACTTCGTCTATCTGGAAAACCCGCATTAACAGCGAAAACAATGTCGGCTTTGGACATCAAATGCAGAATAAGTCTTGCCAAGAAGTGCTACTTTGCACTGATCAGGCAATTGAAAAACAAAGTCCTCTCTCGACGTGCAAAACTCAAGTTCTTCAAGTCGATCATCGCACCTGTCCTGATGTAAGGCTCGTAGTCATGGACAGTTGAAGTGCTCTAAAAAAAGTTCTCAGGAAGATATATAGTCCTGTCTATGGTGCCGACGGTCAGTATCGAGGGAGATATGATGATGAGCTTATGAGCTAGACACAGATATGAATATAGTGCAATGAATAAAAAATCAAAGGCTTCGCTGGTTAGGTCATGTTATGCGAGTAGACAAAGACCCTCCGGCCAAGAAGGTATTTCAATCGATACCTACTCGAATTTGGAAACAGAAGAATGGAGAGACCTCTTCTGTATTCGAAGAGGCAGGTAGAGACAGACTTAATCTCCCTTGGTCCTCCAGTTGGTGTCAATTGACCGAAATCGCTTACGGGGTCAAGCGTCAATTAATGATAATGATGAAGGACTTATCTTTCTGGGGCCCAAATAAAAATTTACCATGCCCAGGATCTTTTCCCACAGGAGGATGACATACTCTAAAGGTTGAGATACGCGCCGTATCTTCCAACCCCGGTTCGGCATAATTGGCATCTTTCCCTGCAAAAAACCCAACGCGTCTTCAAGCTTCACCACATGAAGGCATCGTGGGATAAGCTCTTAATACACCAACTCGAACAGTACCTTTGAAGATTATTCTATTTAGTTTAGGGTCGCGAGTTCATTACACCGCATCAGTTTGACTTCGTTGTATCATACCACCGAATTATCATGACACTGAGCAGCTCCCTCCCTACAGATCTTTGACTTGTGATGGACATATATCTATAAATTTTGCTGCGATCAAGTAGTGCCAGGGTCAGGCACTGCTTAGGTACGTCTCTGTCTTCCCGGAGTTAGCTGAATTTTCCGTCTTATACCCCTTAATGCCGGAGTTGTGTAGTTATCTCATACTGGCTTCTCAATGACTTTCTCAACCTCTCTCTTCCGTTAGTGGGATTGGTGTGTTATCATTCCTTACACGCTTTGCCTTGCAGCTGTCGATCAATTGCTAGTGCCGATTGACTTATGTTACTAGAAGCTCTTAGACTTGGTCTTTTCCAAATGAATTTCCCACTTTTGAACTTAGACCTGTTGCATTCCATCGCTCTCTGCATGCTCTTTCCGCTTGTTGCCTCTCTCTCTTCGAATCTGTTGCAGGATTGAGTTCTACTCGTTGCAAAACCTTGTTTTGTCGGTTTGTCTTCGATCTGTTTCTACCATCTCACGGCCTCATGTCATGCGCTCAATCCTCTGGTCGGTTAGATGGACAAAGTCTCTCAAGAATTCAACAATCCATCTACAGATTTCCACTATTATTCAATATGATTCCCTACAATGTCCTTAGAAGCAGCGCAGGTGCAAGTGCCCACATTGGAAGGCACTATAGAGTTCGCCTAACGCCTCCGTCCTGCGATAACGAGCCTGATCCAGGAAAATATTTTAACCGAATTCATTAATAGAATTAATAGAATGCAAATGTGAACAGTCCGAATACAAAAATTGTTGTAGTTTGGCACCACTAGTTATTGTACGGGTTGCACGATAATAGTGCTTCCACTTTATAAAAAAATCACATTGCTCTCAGTATTTTTCAAAGACCCATACTTAGCTTAGTAGCACCCGACTTGTTCACTGTTTTCACGAAATCATCCCATCATAATCTTCTAGTATTGAGGGGGACTTATGCCTTTTTTCGATACGGTCTACTCTACATTAGGCACATGCATTAATTTCCAATAAAATATTAAAATTTAATTATTGGTTGATTTTATTTCTGTGTAAAAAGTGTCAATCAAATATACGCAGTCTACTTTTAGGCGTTTTCCCCAGAGATAGCTTCACATTTTCACATTCACACCGTAAGTGGATTTACTACACACACACGCACACATATGCGCAATTTGCACTTACCGTAGTAGCAATTGCCTGCATTTGATTGTTGCTTAACATAAATTTGCAACGACCCACTTTTAGTCAATTGAACCATTTTGATAATCGGCCGCGCCGCCAATGTTCGAGCACTGCAGAAAAATGGAGTAACAAAAAACCAATAAAAAACGACGCAATGTCAAATCAAAGGTAATGGCCAGTGAAATCATACGTCTAAACAAATACAGATAAAAAAGGCAAAGTAGAATGCAGTGCATTAGAAACATTAGAAACACACGCGCCATCATCGACAACAATAATAATAAATGATCTATTATCCACGCAAGGACAATGTGTGACTGTCTGTTGTCCGTTTTGCGAAATAACAAAGTTGGTCACTTATCAGTTGTTTAGATAGATATGGCAAGCAAAGCGTTGTCCTTTGCGGAAGTCTTAATTCATGCACACATACATACATACTAACCTTCGTATTTTGACAATTTTTTAAGCCAAATTTCATTTTTTCATTTGCACACTCCGCCCAATGCATGCCAATCCAGCAAACCAAACCAACCGCCTACCCGTCCACTCAACTGCGACCGCCGCTAGACCAATAAGTGGGTGACAACTGCTTCGATTGGCATCAGCTTGGCTTCATTGTTTTGTTAGAATGACCGTCATATGGCTAAGAGTATGTGAACGTGCGCACATACATACGCACGCAACGCTTTGTAAGGGTGTAAGTCAAAAATATTGTAATCAAAGAATGGAAATCCCCTCAATGGTCTGCCTTACCCCACCAATGCGCTCATATTGAGCCCAACATCATCTAAGTTTGACCTTTTTTGCAATCAAACACATGTACACACACACACATATACACTCATATGTGTTTATTTGTTAGTAAGCTTTTTTTGTTATCCTGTTCCCAGGATAATGTGTGCATTAGCATCTTACACTGGCCATATTTGTCGGTTTTTTGCTTTAGTTTTTATTTTATTTCCTCAACTTTTTGTTTGATGCTTCTGGCTCTCCATTTAAATTGAGTAATCACTTGGGGAAATTGGTGAGATATGCATACCCGCTTAAGTGTGTGGGTTCGTATAAATGTGTGCCCTAATCTTTTGTCGCCGAGTTCTAAAAAATTAATCGATAAATATACTAAGGCTTATGTTGAACCATGACACTTTGATCATAATAAATTCAAAGTCCTACGAAAGTCATCCTTTCTTAGCGATGACCGACCCCAAAGATGGACAAATAAACTGCTGATTAAGTTTTCTTGGACACTATCCGTTGGTGTTACAAGAAAAACTATAAGTTCGGTTAGCTCGGTTTATAAAGACTTCGCGTAAACTTCACGTGACCATACCTCGAGATCTAATAACTTTGCTGCCCTTAATGGCTGCAGCCTCGACATAGCGAGCGGTCTTTGTCTCAAACGCAGAACGCGCTCAACCGTTTTAACTTGCAGCCAGCTCTTCCTACATTTGCTACCGACGGCAGTGACCTGTTAGTACGCCTACCATGAGTCTCAGTTAACTTCTCTTTAGAAATAAGTGTAACTTATTTAGTCTATTGGGATTGGGCAGTACCTTCTTTGCCAACTTATTACTCCTGAACAAAAAAAAATAGTTGGCAGTAATTTGGTTCTAAGCCTCAAATTAGTGTGCCACGATACTGTGGTGGCCAGCCTTGGATAAAAAATACATTATTAAAAAACCGGAGTATTGGACAGTGAGTACTCTTCAGAGACGTACTAAACGTGAGCCTTAATTATTAACTTCCGGTCCCCACAATAACACATCAATAGTCTGGCTGTTGAAACATGAGCCGATAGTAGTATTCTCAGCATACTTTTCGGTATGACTCGACATCAAGTTATCACAAGACCTTTCTCAGTTTCGACAGAATAATAAGATGAGACTCTCCTCAAGAAGAGACTGCGGGCTGTACAGAAAGGAAATCTTAATATTCATCGACGGATACAAAAATTAACCGCTGCGTGGGAGCTGGTGATTTCTCGTCTCGCTGTTAGTCCGTTTTCCTGAATCAGTTTGCATCTCTTGAACGAAATTACTAGATATAGAGGGCAAGGTAGATTGCTGTCGAGGGGTGCTTGATTCCATCACCGAATCGTATAAGACCAGCGGTAGCTTCTAGACAGATGCTCCATGCTGTAGCGACCTTCTGTAATATGTGTTTGATAAGTACGCCCACCCGAAGTTGAGTGTATGCCATCAATCTAAAGTGGCTTTTATCAACGTGTGAGCAAAAGATAACGCCTATTGCTAGTATGGGTTTTGGTTAATGCTTTTATTTTTATTTTGTTGATAAACTTGATAAAGGTTGGCCCATATTGCAGCAACCAATACACCCTTAATACAAATGAGTGATTGTTCTTGGAGAAAATTGTTGTTCCTCAGTCTCCTTGGAGGAATCTTTAGTAGATTGTGTTTTGCGGTAATGATGATATTAGTGAGACTTACAGGGTTATTATGAAAGGATTCAACAAAATGAAGTCTTTTTATAAAAATATTTTGATATTTTTGTTTTTAATTCAACTCAAAATAGTTAACATTATTCAACTTCCGCTTTTGAGTGCTCTAACTAGTCCAAGCTGGATAGTTAGTAAGCAATCACTCGGTAATAAGGTAAATTGAGAATAGAAACCATTTCACGAAGCTCAAGCCCTATCTTCGCTAGCTTAAACAAAAGAAAGACTCCTATATTAAAGACCACAAACGAATGAAGGTCAATGCAGGGTAACCCTTATGCCCATATAGGCCATCTGTCAAGATTTGCCTTGAGATTGCCATGTTCGATCACATAAGAAAACATTTAACTGGGTGAAAAAGATTGTTTCGGCATAATCTAACGTTGCTTCAGGAATTCCATAGCAATACCCATTTCGCCACAATTTATTTAATTTTTTTATGTAGCAAAAATTTCATACAAATGGATGAAGCAGTTTTCAAGATAATAGCGGATTTACAAAGAAAAATGTGAGGTTAGGAGGCAGCCCTACTCAAATATATTTACGTCGTAAAATATCTGTCGTTCGATACACATTTTTCATTTAATTTATTCTTGTTTTCAAATATGTGGTAACATCCTTAGTGGCAATCCTTTAATAAGAGACTTAGAATGCAACGTATTATTAATGAAAAAATTTATTTAAATGGGTCTGGTCAGTTCAAGAAAGTAGCGCATGTGTATAGAAACAATATAATATTTTCAACTGGCAACACCAGAGGGCAAACCCCATTTGGAAATATTTCTGTTGAAATACGCCATAAAAAACCTTTCATTTAATACCGTTATAAGCATACATATTTCCTTTTGATAAAAAAATTCAAGCAGGTGGCAACCCTTTAGTAGGAGAGATGAGAATTTAACATTCTGAAAATTGAAGCAATTTTCAGCAATTTTCATTCGAAATGGCCAAGCCGCTTTCGTGATAATACAAGATTTAAAGGAAACTCAAAAAAATTTGACTGGGTGGCAACTCTAGGCTGCAACCCCAATTATAAGTCTTGTTTTGAAATATGGCGCAATACCTTCCCAACTCAAATCTTAAAACTTTTTCTCATGCTTTGACAAATATATAGTTCTCAAGTATATCTCCAACATCATTCTCAAATTTTTCCAACCCTTGAGAATTTTCGTGAAAATCTATTGTTCTCAAACCTATATCCAGCATATTTTTCAAGTTGATTTCCACATTTTATATCGTTTTAAAGTGCGGTTAAAAATAAATATTTTCTCGAGAAGATAGTAGTGGATATAAATATAAACTGACTTATCTTGTTTGGTTGATTTTCCGACAGGGTGGATAAATGATGTATATTGGAACGATTTTCCGTCATCCCTTGTCAAATTTGGTTTTGACCGACAAAGAAGGTCAAACGACTAAAATCACAGATTTCTACCTACCCCAGTCAGCCACACAAATCGATTAGTAAACCACCCTCGGTTCTGAACGAACACACAGCACATACACATAACTAAATATACACAAGCATCAATTTGACAATACCTGCTCATATACCTACGAACTATAAATACAGGACAAATGACAACAACAGATCAGAACGAAAATCGACACTGATGATGGCACAACGCCGAAACCGGTTTGTCTCAAAACCAAATTTGACAAGGGATGACGGAAAATCGTTCCAATATACATCATAAATATAAACGATTTACTTGATAATAATGCAAAAAAAGTGGGGTCTGCGGTAAATGAGGACAATACAAAGTAGTTGCTGTCATCTAAGAAAAGATCGGCGCATTCGCGCCTTGGCCGACACATTGCTGTTGACGAATATAATTTCGAGACTGTGAATGATTGCGTCTATTTGGGCATCAGCTTTAAAAGCAAAAACAACATCAGCTTAGAAATAAAACTCTTACCAACAAATGATACTTCAGACTGAGAGGCAATTGAAAAGTAAAGTCCTCTCTCAACGAACAAAAATCACCTTCTAAAAGTCGTTCATCATATTATGGACGGTGCCGAGAGAAGATGAGATGGCTCTTTAAGTGTTCGAGAGAAAAGTTCTCCGGAAGATTTATGATCCCGTTCGACGCCGAGTACCGAAGTAGGCAAAATGATGAGCTGTATAAGTTTTACGCAGATATGAAAATAGTGCTGTGAATAAAAACCCAAAGGCCTCACAGGCTAGCTCATGTTATGTGAATGAACGAATACACTCCGGCTTAGAAAGTGTTTAAGTCGACACTGCAGTTTGGAAGCAGAGGAAGGGAGAGACCTCCAATGCGTTGGAGGAGGCAGGTGGAGAAAGATTTGACCTCCCTTGTTGCTCTCAATTGGCGTCAGTTATAGCGAAACAGGCTATAGGCTGTAGGCCACCGTGGTGTGATGGTAGCGTGCTCCGCCTATCACACCGTATGCCCTGGGTTGAACTCCCGGGCAAAGCAACATCAAAATTTTAGAAATAAGATTTTTCAATTAGAAGAAAATTTTTCTAAGCGGGGTCGCCCCTCGGCAGTGTCTGGCAAGCGCTCCGATTGTATTTCTGCCATGAAAAGCTCTCAGTGAAAACTCATCTGCCGTTCGGAGTCGGCATAAAACATGTAGGTCCCGTCCGGCCAATTTGTAGGGAAAAATCAAGAGGAGCACGACGCAAATTGGGAGAGAAGCTCGGCCTTAGATCTCTTCGGAGGTTATCGCGCCTTACATTTTATTTTTTATAGCGAAACAGGGATAGCTGGCGTGCCATTTTAATAAGCGGCCAAAGTCGCTTAGGCGGTTAAGCGCCCATCATATATATTATTGCTAATTGCTGTTTTTATGTACGGGCGCCTTTTTCGCTCTTATTTGGAATCCAAATCTATAAATAAAGTTTTGGTTGTAAAGATGGTGATTCGGGCTATTAGCAAGCCTTGGGCAATTTTGGTCGTAGTTCTTTTCTTTAGCTATATTTTATTAAAATAATTTGTTAAAAATAAACGATTGTGAGCACACAAAGGAATCTATTTGTGCTATGGCGCTATTGTGAATATTTGCACTGCATTACCGGCAGTTGCTCTCATACGCCCGATGGAAGCGCAAGCTGATTGATAGAACAGCTGATTTCTGTTGATATTTGATAAGATACTTTTATTGTTTGTGCAAGATGGACACGGGTCCGGCTCGTTAATCATAAAATCAAATGTTTCTCCAAATTACCACACGACACCCTGTTTTGAATACAAAATAAATTTCAGCTACTGGCAAAGTAACTTTACAATCAGATAATGTAAAATTACGCCAATAATCAAGTGTCAAATAAACACAAAGTTTCATTTGTTAGTATCAAAAAAAAAAAAAAGAGAAAACATGATAAACTAAAACAAAATCTAACATTTTATCTAACCACACACATAGATGGAAGAGAGGTGGGAGGTAACAACAACAACAAGCTATCTACTATGTAAAACGAACAAATGGTAATGTCATCCAGCTTTGGGCCATTTTTTAAGTTTCAGTCGAATTTTTTTATTTGTCAGTAACTTAATTTACTTCTGAGAGTAAACGAGAACTACAAAAAACCGCAGTCAATGAGATTTCGCCTGTCCACATAGCAAATCAGCAACTTTTTGTGTTTCACAAAGATACTTACGAACATGATGACACTTGATTGCTATTGCGCCTAAGTACAAGAGCGTATGTGTGATGATAACGATAAGAGGTTGTGCAATCACTGGATGAGGAAAATACCGTTAGCTGATGTACTCACATGAGTTCTTTGAGGTTCCCGTGAGATAGTTTGATTAATGGACCCAACATTTACGCAACAAGCGCATTGACAAGTCAGTTGGCAGATTTGGTTTATTTTGTTTCTAAAAAATAATTTTTTTTTTTTCACTCGAATATGTGGGAGTCGACCTTTTGTGGCCTTTTTCTGCGGTTGACGTGTGACCATTAGCGATTATTTCAAATTTGCGTTAAAAATAATGTCCCTTAAAACAAGAAGAAAAAAGAAAGACAGTGCGCAAGAACTACACACAGTGTAAAGCAATTGAGCTGTTACAAACTTCACATCGGTATATCTGGCAACGCCATATTGCCAACTCTGTCAAACTCATAGGTACTTAAGTAATAACAAAAAATAGGCGTGGAATACCAACAAGAGGCCACAACAGAGGTAACTTCACCAGAAACAAACAATTTGAGAAGAGCTTCGTCGGCTTTTTAACGGTAACAACCCATACTGATAAGCTATTGTTTTGTTATCAAGTGTCGGTTTCTTATCGGCATGTTTCTTATTGGTTTTTTATGGGCCTGTTATCGAGGGTTGCACAAGTGTCATCGATTTTATTTTGAATTTTTATCGGAATCTGTTCCATAAAGAGCCAATGAGTTGTCGTTAGGAAATCGATAACACGCCTATAACAAATTGTCAACATTTCAATAATAATCTTTAACACACCGATACCTTTTCGATAACAAATTGATAACTTTTTGAAACATATCATTAATTTTTTTTATAACAAATCGCATTGGTTACATTACAATAAAAATTGATATTTTTTTGATAACATATCGATAACAAATCTTTTTTCGATAATAGCCCAACAAAAACGTGATAAAAAATTGGTAACATTCCAACAACGCATGGATAACTTTTCGATAGAAAATCGGTTACTTTTCTATAAACAGTCGACAACTTCTCGATAGTGTTTTGATAACGGATAACTTTCCTTTCCTTCCTTGTTTGTCTTGAATTCGCAACTTTGACATTGTTACATATATGTACTGCTATTTTTCTTCCATCTCTTCTTCTGTTTCAACTTTGTAAAATTTACTTCTTTTACTTTGTCGTGTCACTTTTTACATAACGCTTACATTCTGGATTCCCTCATACCGTGAGTAAAGATGCTAACATATCAAAAAGATGTTGGAAGAAAATTTTAATAGAATATCGTTGGTTAGTATTAGGCATTCCCTCTAGAGAGGACTGAGGGTAGTGATTAATCTACGGCAGTGAACTGGTTAACTAGCAATAAAGGAAGTTTCTAGATCGAGCGATTTCTGACAGCAGCAGCCCAATCACTGTACCATCTTCTAAGCGAAAGTTGTTGCGACTAAGAATGTGGGAGGTTTGGATGCTTTTACGTTTTCAGTATATCATATCTACTTAGAAAGCCAAGCGGGTACCATAGCCTTGAA
Organism: Eurosta solidaginis; assembly: GCF_040869045.1. Taxonomy (NCBI): domain Eukaryota; kingdom Metazoa; phylum Arthropoda; class Insecta; order Diptera; family Tephritidae; genus Eurosta; species Eurosta solidaginis. The sequence continues at coordinate 13,331,972 of NC_090321.1, forward strand.
TCTCCGAAGGATTTCTCCATGATCGGGATCAATCTTATTCGTGATTTTCCATACAGCTTTGTCTTCCGTCGCCTTTATCTTATGTGGGACAGCTAGCACCTAACCTAAGCGAATTGTAGGCTTCCTGAACAATTGAGGAGTTGCAAACCAAAACGTATTAAGTGCACCCTTGGAATAGCACAGACGGTTAAATGTGGTTATTTGAATCGTTCCCGAGATGGTCGGCCCATTACCTTAATAGTGCTTATTACCGGAGTGTAACGGATCTATATCCGACAAAGGACCATGCGCATTGCTAACACTCCCCAAACACTTCGGGAATTGTCTTTATCGTTAATACAACAACAAAAACTGTCGTCCTTTCTCTTGTGCACCAGAATTCGTATGATATAAAAGCATTGTTTCAACTCAGTGAGTGAAAGTAAACCTTTGTAAAGTGCTTATTATTATATGTGACCCGGCCTAAGAAAAGGTGGCTTATGACTCAAAAAAGAAATTGCGGAAATAGCTGTTAAAGATAAATAATGTATTTCTTCAGTTTCTTAGTAGTTTTTCTTTTGCATTATGAACAGTCATGCCCAAAAGGCAAAGCACAAACTAGTTTCTGACCGATATTTTGGCTCCATTGCCATCGAAAGCAATTATATCAAAAAAATCTGAGGATGCTTCACCAGCTACCAAAGTGGCATCGAAAGAACCAAAGGCTTCATCGTCTTTCATTTGTGCTCTTCTTTTTCTACATTTTTAGTACACTTCTAAGCAAGTTAGGACTTTCTAGTTTTCACCACGTTAAAGAGCGTCTCAAAAACTATCGAAACCATAAAAAAAGTGGAAAAATGTTTTTTGAGTCATGAGACACCTTCTCATAGACCGGATCACATATAGTGCTGAATGCGAATGCCAGTGATTGCGACGCAAAGTGTCACAGCGTCATATATAATCTGGTTCTAAATTTATTACACGGAGCGTGTTCCGGTAATTTTATATATTTTTTTCCTTTATGTTTTTATACTCAGTTGAGCAGAGCTCAACCGAAAAAGTGCGATAATTCATTACCAAAGACCGATAAAGCGATGAAACTTGGTAGGTGAGTTGAACTTATGACGCAGATTAGAAAATTGGTTAAATTTTGGACAATGGGCGTGGCACCGTCCACTTTTAAAAGAAGGTAATTTAAAAGTTTTGCAAGCTGTAATTTGGCATTCGTTGAAGATATCATGATGAAATTTAGCAGGAACGTTACTACTATTACAATATGTATGCTTGATAAAAATTAGCAAAATCGGAGAACGACCACGCCCACTTTTAAAAAAAATTTTTTTAATGTCAAATTTTAACAAAAAATTTAATACCTTTACAGTATATAAGTAAATTATGTCAACATTCAACTCCAGTAATGATATGGTGCAACAAAATATAAAAATAAAAGAAAATTTCAAAATGGGCGTGGCTCCGCCCCTTTTCATTTAAATTGTCTAGGATACTTTTAATGCCATAAGTCGAACAAAAATTTACCAATCCTTGTGAAATTTGGTAGGGGCTTATATTCTAGGACGATAACCGTTTTCTGTGAAAAAGGGCGAAATCGGTTGAAGCCACGCCCAGTTTTTATACACAGTCGACCGTCTGTCCTTCCGCTCAGCCCTTAATACGATAACTTGAGTAAAAATCGATATATCTTTACTAAACTTAGTTCACGTACTTATCTGAACTCACTTTACCATGGTAATAAAAACGGGCGAAATCCGACTATGACCACGCCCACTTTTTCGATATCGAGAATTTTGAAAAATGAACAAAATGCCATAATTCTATACCAGATACGAAAAAAGGGATGAAACCTGGTAATTGGATTGGTTTATTGACGCAAAATATAACTTTAGAAAAAACTTTGTAAAATGGGTGTGACACCTACCATATTAAGTAGAAGAACATGAAAAAGTTCTGCAGGGCTAAATCAAAAGCCCTTGGAATCTTGGCAGGAATACTGTTCGTGGTATGACATATATAAATAAATTAGCGATACCCGACAGATGATGTTCTGGGTCACCCTGGTCCACATTTTGGTCGATATCTGAAAAACGCCTTCACATATACAACTACCGCCACTCCTTTTTAAAAGCCTCATTAATACCTTTAATTTGATACCCATAGAGTCACCCCTGGTCCACCTTTATGGCGATATCTCGAAAAAGCGTCCACCTATAGAACTAAGGCCCACTCTATTTTAAAATACTCTTTAATACCTTCCATTTGAAACCCATGCCATACAAACACATTCCAGGGTTACCCTAGGTTCATTTTGCTAATTGGTCATTTTCCCTTATTTTGTCTCCAAAGCTCTCAGCTGAGTATGTAATGTTCGGTTACACCCGAACTTAGCCTTCCTTACTTGTTTTATCTACTTAGTAGTTCATTTCTTTAAACTTCCGTCTTTTGTAAAACTCACTTGCTAAGAAACTCCTTTTTAACACCTCAAAGCTTTGCATGATTAGTCTCAAACAAAATATTTGATTGCCAATCATATTCATGAAATTACTTTAACGTTTCGCTATTGGTTTCAGCTATTTTAATAAACATTTATAGTAAAGAGCGGCAAAATCTATGGTCTTTTGTCACGCGATTCATTTGATTTTGCCCTTTAACTTCAAACAGTGGTTGTTGGGGTTTCTTCTACAGTTCTATCAATCCAATCAAATTTGGGGTTAAAACAAAAGTATCTCGTGTTTTAACGAATCAAGCAATATTAGTTTTGTTAAATTAGTTTTTGGCCAATTTGTAGTTTTAACCAACAAAATCGTAAAATATATCGTTTAAGCAATATTAACTATTTTTATTGCTCCTCGCTTCATCGCAACGAAGTTTTATGTGTTTCTATTTGGTAGAAATCAAAAAGTTTTGATTAAAAGGGATACACGGTTATAAAGGAGTGAGAAAATATTTACTGGCTTTTTTTCTTCATGAGCTATGTGGATATGAAAATATACACTAGACATAAAAATTACATATTTACATCGTGAGAGTTCTTGAAAATTTCCCCTAATTGTTCACCATTCCAATGGTTGTTCCATAGGTCCAGGCGTTGACCCATAAAAAGTTCGTTTTTCTGTTCGCTTGCAATCACAATTCGCCAAAAAAAATTTGAAATTTCATTTTAATGACATCAAATTATGCATTGGCATTTTCTTCTGAATGCATTCAAACTTTCATAGAATGTATAATAAAAACAATGTGAACGATTGTTACAATGTAACCCCCTCTCGTACGATGTACAACATACAGTTTTGTGCTAAAAATTAGGACTGCTGCCAAATTATTTTCAGTTGAGCAAGAAGTCTGAAAAATATTAATTCGATTCAAGGCAAGGACTTTAGCCAGGTGTGAAAGCAAAGATTTTTGTGCGGAAATCAATATAACCTGTGATCCAAAACTGCATTTCAATACTTTGCCCGCGTATTTCTGGGAGCAAGACCAACAAAAAATATAAGATACATTTTTTTGAGTTTCTTACAATTTTTTTGAGAAAGCAGTGCTCAAAGCTCTCTTAGAAAAAAAAAATTTATATAAGGCGCAATAACGTCCGAACAGATTTTAGGCCGAGCTTCTCTTCTAACTTGCGTCGTGCTCCTTTTTGTATGCCGACTCCGAACGGCATCTGCAGGGCAGATGAGTTTCCACTGAGAAGCTTTTCATGGCAGAAATAAACTCGGAGTGCTTTCCAAACACTGCCGAGGGGCGACCCCGCTTAGAAAGATTTTCTTCTAATTGAAAAACCTTATTTCTAAAATGCTTATGTTGTTTTGCCCGGGCGTGAACCCAGGATCTTCGGTGTGGTAGGCGGAACATGCTACCATCATACCACGGTGGCCGCAAGCTCTCATTTTACAATTCCGAAAAGGATGTATATGTAAATATATATAAATAAATAAATGTAAGGCGCGCTAACCTCCGAAGACATCTAAGGCCGGCTTCTCTTCCAATTTGCGTCGTGCTCCTCTTAATTTTCCCTACAAATTGGCCGGATGGGACCTACATGTTTTATGCCGACTCCGAACGGCATCTGCAAGGCAGATGAGTTTTCACTGAGAGCTTTTCATGGCAGAAATACACCCCGAGCGCTTGCCAAACACTGCCGAGGGGCGACCCCGCTTAGAAAAATTTTCTTCTAATTTAAAAACCTTATTTCTAAAATTTTTGATGTTGCTTTGTTCGGGGTGCGAACCCAGGGCATACGGTGTGGTAGGCGGAGCACGCTACCATCACACCACGGTGGCCGCCATCTCCATATATCGGCTGCCATTTCAGAAACGCCTTATCACAGTCAACTTTTGAATACCCCCTTTTTCAGAATTTGTTACCAAAACGCCTTATGAAATCATTAATTCATTTTATTTTGAAACTAGATAGGGCGTATGTGAAAAAAAATTCTGTGATAGAGCGTTCTTAAACTGAATTTTTAACTTGGGTTTTTGAAACCAGTTCTGAGAGTTGAAGCGCATACCTCTAAGTTTTTTCCCCCTAAAAGCCAATTTATTTTCAGAATTTTATATTCTTAGGCAGCGATGCGATATAGAGTGATATTTGGGGGCAATTGGACATTTAGTAAAAGCTTATCACGGATATGTGACGAAGAGGGGTATAATGGCAACAGCTGTTGTAATGGAAACTGTCAGAAATAACCGTTGCATCCGCTATTATCTCCAAAACGGCCTAACCCATTTGGATGATGTTTTGTATGTACTACATTTGAGTGACAAAGCTTTTAACCCGGATCTTTATCAGAAATTTCATTGCAAACTTCTCGAACTCGTTTAACCCGATGATGTCATCAATTGTTTCTTCAACCAAAAACAACTAACAAAGTCCTAAGCATTTTTTTAAATTTTAAAACATTGTTTTGCCAACTATTTCTCTTTTGACCTTATAACCGGCGCTATGTGGCATGAAATTAGTAATTTGCATCTTGTTAGACCTCACAGTTCTAGAGCAGAGGTGGTCAGTTAATTAATTAATAATTCTCGCTTACTTCACACATATTATTATCCCGTTTCGTTTAGTAGTCGCTGAGCACGCGACCTAGCATGAGATTGCGGCTGTTGTATATTTGCGTTGAGTGTTGAAAAGTGTGTGTGCGTATGTCTTGCCTCGTTGCTCGTTAATCAACGACAAAACCACCAGCACTATGATGTTAATAATAATTTTATCAACACAATAACAGTTTTAATTTTGGTGATTACTGTTCTAGAGATATCATAAAAACACTGAGGAAATCTATAAATTTGTGAAATTTTTTTTCTACTTTCATTTTTGTTCCCGATCCTCAAATCCTAATACATATACATATATTGTAGCAAATTTTAAGAAATCCTTTATAATTCTGCGCCTTCTACTATCGTTCGAACTACTGAACTATTGAATAAACGAACTCAAATTTTCAGTATCTAAAAATATAATTTATTTACAGCACTACTATGGTGGTGCAACTTCACAATTTAAATTATTCGCGTACTTTACTTCCAACGCTTAAAAATCAACTGATTAACTATTTACAATGTGCGCTACTTATGTACTCTCAGTTGCCTCGTTTGCCTATTTCTCCCAGGGTGTAGACTTTTCGCGAACAGCCTACTCGACTAGTCGCTTATTTACTTCTCTCATATCTCTAAATCTCATATTCATTCCCGTCTTTTATGTATATGTGTGCATATGTGCGAATAATGTCATCTACGCTCTTAGCTGCTGTGCACATGTATGCATAGCTATATTTACAAATTTTGACAAAATAAAATTGAATACCAAGATCTTCTGAAGTTCGATGGGTGTAAACCGATACTAACAAGATATGGTTTTCGAAAGTAATAGGTAACTTTTCGATAGCATAAATCGACATTTTTGTTACCAGAAATCGGCAGCTCTTTGGTAACATAAGAAAACATTTCGAAAACAAATTTTCATATAGATAAAGTATTGTTGACACGTAGACAAGCAATTAATAACATTACGATAAAAAATCGGTAGCATTTGATTAAATATCGATAATTTTTGGGAAAATAATCGATAACTAAAAATTTTCCATAGCAACCGATAACTAGTCGATAAAAAATCGATAACTGTTGTATAACCTTTATTATCGAAAGCAAATTCATAACACTTCCAATAGATAACTCGTCTATGCCTCGTCGAATATGTAAATAGTAATAAAAAACCAATAGCTAGTCGATAAGGAATGGAAAACACGCCCATAACTGCTAGCTTAACGATAACAAACTGTGGAAACTTCGATAACAGTTTTCCTAAACTTGTTTTCTCGTTTAATGATATATTGGTTCTCGGGTCAAAATCTCTTTCTGAGCTCCACCGTTCATTAAGGACGCTCATATCTAGTTTTTAAGTTGTTAAATCATATCAAAGTTAACTTTGAAAGAATTTTGCTTATGATCTTAAAGTTCTACACACCACTGTATATGAATGAGTTCACTTATGACAGTCCACACTAAAACGCATTCAAAACAATGATTTTTCTATGTTCTGAACAATTTTTAGTTTTGAGGGTAAATTTTAATCAATTGATTCGCATTGAATGTGTGAATTGCCAATGCGCATATGAAGAAGTAATGAGCGAGTATTTCTAAGGATGACATACACTCAGAGAAAAAAGGCTTTCAACTTAAAAAATCAACGAGTTTCTTTCTTTCATTTTATTTGCAGCTCGCATGGCATTCAGAAAAAACTCAAATCAAGCACAACTCTTTCTTTAAACTTGACTTCAAAATAGATTTAACAAGTAAGGAAGGCTAAGTTCGGGTGTAACCTGACATTACATACTCTGCTGACAGCTTTGGAGACAAAATAAGGGAAAATCACCATTTAGCAAAATGAACCTAGGGTAACTCTGGAATGTGTTTGTATGACATGGGTTTCAAATGGAAGGTACTAAACAGTATTTTAAAAGGGAGTGAACAATAGTTTTATAGGTTGACGCAATTTCAGGATATCGCCAAGGTGGACCAGGGGTGACTCTAGAATGTGTGTTGTACGATATGGGTACCAAATGAAAGGTACTAATGAGGGTTTTAAAAGGGAGTGGCCCTTAGTTGTATATGTGAAGGCGTTTTCGAGACATCGACCCATTTTACAAAGATTTTTCTAAAGTTATATTTTGCGTCAAAAAAGCAATCCAATCGCAATGTTTCATGCTTTTTCGTATTTGGTATAGAATTATGGCATTTTGTTCATTTTTCAAAATTCTCGATATCGAAAAAGTGGGCGTGGTCATAGTCGGATTTCGCCCGTTTTTATTACCATGGTAAAGTGAGTTCAGATAAGTACGTGAACTAAGTTTAGTAAAGATATATCGATTTTTACTCAAGTTATCGTATTAAGGGCTGAGCGGAAGGACAGACGGTCGACTGTTATAAAAACTAGGCGTGGCTTCAACTGATTTCGCCCATTTTCACAGAAAACAGTTATCGTCATAGAAGCTTTGCCCTTATCAAATTTTACAAGGATTGGTAAATTTTTGTTCGACTTACGGCATTAAAAGTATTCTAGACAAATTAAATGAAAAAGGGCGGAGCCACACCCATTTTGAAATTTTCTTTTATTTTTGTATTTTGTTGCACCATATCATTACTGAAGTTGAATCTTGACATAATTTACTTATATACTGTAAAGATATTAAATTTTTTCTTAAAATTTGACTTAAATTTTTTTTTTTAAGTGGGCGTGCTCGTCATCCGATTTTGCTAATTTTTATTTAGCACACATATAGTAACAGGAGTAACGTTCCTGCTAAACTTCATCATGATATCTTCAACGACTGCGAAATTACAGCTTGCAAAACTTTTAAAGTACCTTCCTTTAAAAGTGGGAGGTGCCACGCCCATTGTCCAAAATTTTACTAATTATTTACCAAGTTTCATCGCTTTATTTGTCTTTGGTAATGAATTATCGCACTTTTTCGGTTTTTCGAAATTTTCGATATCGAAAAAGTGGGCGTGGTTGTGGCCCGATTGCGTTCATTTTAAATAGCGATCTGAAATGAGCGCCCAGGAACTCACATACTAAATTTCATCAAGATACCTCAAAATTTACTCAAGTTCTTTTTTCGCCCAGACATTTTGATATATGGAAATCTATATCTATCTCGATTAGTTTATGCGGATTATTTATGTTACGGATTACCGTTATGCAAACAAAGTTAATATACTCTGTGAGCTCTGCTCAGCTAAATATAAAAAGAAAGAAGAAGCATACTTTACATAATTTTGACTTTTCTTAAACGTCCACTTTTTTTCTGAGTGTAAAAATACACGAATGCTTCTTCTACATAAGGGTTTTCTGCATTTTTATTCAAAAACTCGATGGCAAATAAAAATGGTAAAAGTGGTAGAATTGTTGCGCGTAGTTTGTATTATAAAAATTTCGAATTGTTGCTATTGTTTGTTATTTGTTCGGTAGTAAAGTGAGTTTGTGTGTCCTTTTGCGTTCATATGTTTGGAGTACAGGACGAATGTGTAACATGATGTGGTGTTGCATTGTGCTATGCGTGTGTATGTGTGCCTATATGTATGTGATGCAGTAATGGTAGCTGTGTAGCAGCGCAGCCGAATAGGCCAAAGGTTATCTCTGTGACAGACTGGTGAGCTGTATGCTATTCACTACACAACTCGATCTCGGCATGACAGCAGCTGTTCTTGGCGCGAAAACTGTTCGAAATGCGGTTATGAGAATGCTGCTAAGTTTTAAAGGAATTTTTCGGGGAGAAAAACCTTTTGATTAAAAAAATACTTGAACTCAAGTCGTTTGTTGAGTTTTTCTATGACTTCTTTGGTTTAAATATAAAAATAATATAATATACATTTACTTTAAGATATAATGTTTGGAATGCTCTCGAATTTTCGGAAGCACTTTAATTAAGGCAGGAAGGATTACCTTAACTTGATATTTCTAATGGCGCATATCTAAAGCAGTGCACGAGGTGGAGAACAAACCCGATTGGAAAACAAAAATAATGAAGAGGCGTCGCATTTATTTCGATGACTTTAGGATACGGAATCCAGGCGAAGGTTCTATTTAGAAAATCGCTTACCACAGTTACTTATAAGTTGCTTATATAAACCTACTAGTCCTATGCTGGTACGTAGCTCATCTCAAGCTTTTATTTCTACCTGGCGGTTATAGAAAATATATATATTTATAATAACTAGAATTACTTAAATAGTTACATATGTACCGGTGCCCTTATGATTTGAAGACTTTCCTCGTTGATGTTGTTGTAGTGATGAGGGTACTCCCCGAAAGCCTTGGGGAGTGTTATCGATGTTCCTTTGCCGGATGCAGATCCGATACGTTCCGTTAACAAGCACCATAAAGGTACTAGCCCGACCATCTCGGCAACGATTTGGTATGACCACGTGAAACCTTCTAGGCAATCCAGCAGGAGTTCAGGGTCGCCAGAGCCTCAGCTTTTAATGAAACAGGATTCGCCACGGGTAGGTGAGGGTGAAAATTGGGTTGGAGAAGCTGTATATAGCGCAGCAACCACTTTAGAGGGTTGCGCTACACAACCCCTTTAATCTATTTGGTATTTTAGTCGTTAAAATGACGTAAACATTCCCGATACTCGGAGTGGTGAGTATCTTGGAGTTCTACTTAAGTATCTTTCCAACACATGAATCACCTTTTCCCCAATGCGATTTGTGCCGATATACAGATTATGTACAATCTGGTTTAAAATGCATCCAAAACCATCTTGGCAGTGCTCTAAAACTTTTGTAGGGCAATTAAAGCGTAGTTCTTCCGAAAAGCTTCTTACCATACCCAGCGCAAATCTAATAGTAACACCTTTGTAAAGAGTTCGAATCTTCTGCAGAGTATCGATTTGAAAACAAAGAAAGCAATATGGGCTTTCTTTTTTTGCTCCGCCGATTTTCTTTTTGGCTAAGATGTTGCCAATCAACACTTCGGGTGCTTTCTAATGTGCTGTTTCTGTTTTTTGAGCAGCTGGGTATGTCCTACAAATGAGCACGTAAAAGGGTACGAGTGGTCTTAGCTGCTGATTCTTATGATCCGCTAGCGCGTTTAACGAAGGTCTTATTTCAGTTATTTCTGACACGAATCTTTCTAAGCTTTGCCTTTTCCTTCGCTACCTCAATCGATTCTTAATTTGTTTTTTGAAGATTTTGTTTTCGTGGGCTATTTTTTTACTGTTTTTTTCCTCAGGACCTACAATAATGAAGTGCACTCCTTATGTAGCTATAGGTGAAAAATGTTCTGAGTAGAATTAAAGTCTCCCAGGATTTTATTCCACCAAAAGGAAAGGTCTGAAAAATTGGTTGAATTTTTTCTACATAGCCTTTCACTGACTAGAATATACTTTTTGCGTTTTCATTCGGTGGATTTCTCTCCATCTCTCAGTCTATATCACAAAAAACCATACGATGATTCGACGAGGCGATTTTTTCCAATTGTTTCTGTTTCCTTTGCGGGAAGAGGTTGGATGAACTGGAAGGTTCAACGTGGCTATTTCAAATTGTTGCTGAGATGGTAGGTCTAGTACCTTAATGGTGATATTTTCCAAAACGTACCGAATCAACATACGGCAAAGAACCATCAAAATCGATCAAACTCCCCAGAACCTTCGGCGTCCCTTAAAATATGACAAGTCTTCATTATTATTTATTCATTTCGAAAGAATTAACAAATAACGCTTGTTAATAACTGAGACCAAAGCGGTATTAAAAAAAAGGAGAACAAATTCATAGCCTAAATTGATGAGTCTGACAGATGTTTGGTTGATCCTTGCTTTAACAAATCAATCCAGTTTTGTTTAAACTGTTTAGTTCCCCAGTTGTTGCCGCTTCACCTGTTGATTTATTTACAGAAGAGCTCTGAGCTGGTTGGTAAGTGGTAATAGGAAGACTTGTGAGTTTTTTATCTTCATAACTTTATTATCGGGAACATGCTAAGATAAATCATTGTTCTTGGGTTCGTTATGATACTTCCTCTTATAGCTGGATATAGTCTCATCGTCGTTCTCAAAGAAACCTAGCACGTTTCAAATTCCATTGATGACTCTAGGACTTATCGCTATTTCCGTGAAAAACTAGAACAGTGCGTTATTTGTGTCGAAGACTAGCAAAAGTTACTTGGTTAAGTCTGTTTACGATACCTTTTGGCCTTCCACGGAACCGGCGACATATTTTTCATTTTAATATTGATATAAAGGGCCAATTAATGGTGACTTATCCATAACCAGATAAAACAGCTGATCGAACCAACCTTGTGGAAGTCAAGGTAATCGATTAATGGTGCGATACCATAACCCTAAAGCCATAACCATACCATAGCCAACCAATTGGTTTTTGGTTTTTCGCCATATCCATAACCTAAAAATATTTGAATTATATTCTCCAACTCAAACTTTTTGTAGATTTTATTTATTGGTTTGGATACGTTATGACTAAGAGACTTATTTTTTGTGGTATATGTTTCTAATTTTTTGCGTTTTTAGGTTAAGGCACCAATAACTGATGCAAATTTGATATGGTAATGTAAAAATATGGTTATGACTATGTCGATAGGGTTAAGGAAGTTTAATTGGCCCTTAAGCATACAGTGACCAAATTATGTGTTTCAAACGTAAACCATTACCCGATTAACCAAAAATAAACAAATTGCTAACAAACAGTTTATCAGAAGAATAAAAAAACAAACTATAAATCCTCTTTAGCTTGTGCTACTAAGATAAAAAGTAAATAACCCAAAAAACATCAACCAATAAAAAGTGCAATAAAATCGCTAAAAATATCAAAACACACCGAAATGGAGATGACAAACGACAAAAAACTGCAGCACGCGCTTGGAACGAGCAGCGAACATTATGCAATATGTTGAATAAGAAAATGGAAGTCTACAGGCAGAAGGTCTAAAGGAACATCTATATGATAGGCAAGCAGCATCAACATATTATATAAAAAAATCCCATTAAAATATCAATAAAAAAATATAAAAAATAAGACAACATACAAAACCTAAGATAGCGAATAAAAAATAAACGAAAATATACGGCAAGCAGGGGAAATAATTTTGGGATTTATAAAAATGACAAGGAGCCTAAGTAGAGATCAGGAGGCTGCTGTTGACGTGAGGGAAAACGCAACGCGGAGAGATGAAGCGCACGCGTGGATTTAAATAAACAAAACATAAATTAATGGAAGGTAAAAAAAGATGATAGGTAAAACAACGCAACGACAGGATACATACGAAAATTTTTTTTTTACTTGCTGCTGCATAATTCCTTAATGGAGGGTTGATCTTTTGAATAACTTTTTATAATAAGAAGCACATGCTAAGAGAAGCACAAGCAAAAAATATATAAAAAAGTGAAGATGCTGGAAAAAATGAAAATGATGGGGTGAGATAGCAATGAAGTTGGCTAAGCACAAGACAACAAATTAGAAGATATAAAAACTTAACTAAGGATTGAGGTAAAACAAAACAGAATACAAGATCCTTGCATATGTGAAGCACAGATGGGAAGGCTCAAGTAGGGAAAGACATGATCGTAACGTAATCCCAGCGCATGCTAAGTGAGCGCACGCTTTTTTTGTTTTTGTTGTATTGCTACTGCTATACAAGCCAAATTTACATGTTTTTTAAGGTAAAAAAAAGAGCACGAGAGTATTAAGTACCGTTGCGGCGTCCGCTGCACTGACCTCTGACATAAGTGCAAGATCGGCCGTTTTATAGCTCTTTTGAGTTTTTTTGGTGGAATTACAGCATTGTTGTTGTTGCATTGTTGTATGTATGTAGTGAGGACAGCCTGTCGTCGTCTTTTTTATCGTCTACATATGTTGCTAGCCTGCATTTTTATTTTGGCTGGTCTGCAGATGCTGCATGAAATTCAAGAAAATGAATAACACACAATCGACACGATCAGCTCGAAATTTGTTTGGTGGTCTGTCGTTTGATAGTGAAATTAAAGTGTTTTCTTCTTCTTCATATGACTTGTGTGCAACGCGTGGCATTCATTTTTTAACATTTATTATGCTATGACTTGCTTTTGGTTGTTGAGTTGGGAAAGCGTTAAAAAGAGGCGAACACCCCTGCCACACGCCACACGATCTCTGCGACGATCCCAATGTGCATCTTAAACAAGTTTATTTGAGTTTGTTTGTGCGTGATGTGAGTGTATTTGTGAGAGTGTGTGTATGTGTGTGCTTGTGTTTGGGGAGCGTGCTTCTGATTAACCACACATTTACATATCAAATGATGCTGCCACAAACTTATGGTGTACGCTATCTGATGTGATGTGATGTGATGTGATATTGCACACGCGTACTTTTTCTCACTTTTGATTACCAAATGCTGCGGTATTTAGTGGCTTCGAAAAAAAACTAAAATAAAATTTGATTACAAAAAAGGGGAGCCTCAATTTGATGATATTAATGTGTTGCACACTTTAAGTGGCATTCAATTTCTTATATAGTAGTATATATGTAAGTATGTGACATTTAGTGTGATGTGCTGTGTATTTGTGCTGATATCATGCTGTGTTTGCTGCTGCTGCTGGTCTTAGAGTTGCATATGATCCTCCCCCAAACGTTTTTGTTTTTTTGTAATTTGCATGTGGCATTTGTTGATTCTTCCGCTTTATATTTGGTGCTGCCGTCACTTAAGTTGTTGACTTTTGCATTTTTTTCTTGTTATTTATTGTTGCCTGTTTGATTTGTCATTTGATCAGCCGCCACTTGAAGACGATTAAGGAATTACACACGTGCATTTACATAAGCCACCATTTTCCAGAGAGGGTGCAATATTTTTATTATAATTTTTTTCCCCCGAAAACTAATAAATATTTGAGTTGATGTTTTTTTTAAATACTCGTGGTGAATCCAGCGTATACCAGGAAAATTTGCTACAAGCTGCTTTATGTTATTTTAGTTTTCTTATTATCGAATATTGAATAATCCAAAATAGTATTCCATATCTTTCTAGATTTAGATTTTTAGATAAACACCATTTAATATTGGAGTTTGTGTTTAATATAACGGGTACCTAGTCAAAGGTCGCCTTTAGTTGCAAGAGCATTTGATTTTGGCTTGTATAAGGTTTACATTTTCTTCGTCCTGGTGCCCAATCAGTGGTCTGTGGACCACCACTTGTTCGAGGAGTCAAAATATGGTCTATGAAGGTTCACGAGCCTCTCTACCAGTTACTTGAACCGCATGCTACCGTTAAAAAAAATGCTGGCCACCTAAGATGTAGGCAGTGTCATACCCCATTTTTCTCTGTAACTTGCGTCACAAGATCAACCTAATAGCCAAGCCTCATCACTTGTTGACGAGTTATCCCATTTTATCCCATTTTCGAATTTCTCGGTGTCAAAAATGGGCGTGGTTGTGTTAATTTTTACTCTCAACATATACTGAGTTATTACAAACTCGTGTACTGAAGTAAATATATCCAAACTTTTGTGGAAAGTTATCGTGTTAACAGGTGGACAGTGGGGTATAAAAGTGCAGGATATTTCTAAGAATGAGTTCTCATTCAGAGAGGCAGATATACGGGATAACTCGTCGCAGCTGCATCGTGCTGATGTTGTTGTTGTTGTTGTAGCAGTGTTTCGCCCCATTCAATGGGTGCGACCAACCACAAATGGTCATCAATGTCCTCTGACGCGAGTTCAAGGAAACTTGCTGTTTCAATAGGGGTGGACCATAATGAGAGGGGTGTTAGGTAAGAGTTTAACCTGTTACAGTACCCAGATCGAAGTTGAGTTAGAGTGACGCGCGTTTCCCTAGGGAGAGTGCTTTACTTCTCTGCTAGCTCTGGGTATTTTTCTTTGAGTACCGGATTTGCCGGGCAATGCCTGGCATAGAGGTCCGATGCCTGTTTGTGCTTCGTGCTGATCATCATCATCAGTTCAAATCCCTGTAACAAGTATTTCGCCCCAATCCGCCTTAAGGCGGGATTCTTAAACACAACACATATCCTTGGCCATGCGATAACAGAGGAGGCGGTTGATATGATGCACTTGAACAGACCTACATTAAAGGTATTCGGTTGTCTTAATTGAAGAACATGAAACCAAATGCATCACGTCGTGATAAATTGTAGGTTTAGCACCAGCGTCCTGGGCATGCGCACTTTACTAGGCCCAAGAATCGATAATGACCAAACCCTTGTGGTAGCCAAGACTAGCGCACGCCTGTGCGCAGCGAAAAAAGCCCTCGGTATAAAGAGCAGTGGCATATTTCTACCTTACTAGATACAAAACGACGTTGGTAGATCTCGTATGGCAAGGAGTGTCCCGCTGCCTTCAGAGCGTTGCTGCGCACAGGCATAACAACGAGCGATGTACATATGTGCGCATTCTTGTGCAGCAAAGAGATAAAAGAGAGACGCCTAGTTAGAAGAAGGAACGTTAGTTCACCCGAATACATAAGAGGAGTTTCAGTCGCCGACTGATAGGAACATTGCCAGAATATTTGGAGGACGACGGAAGGTTTCAAAACTGGGGCATATTTCTGCAGGAATGTTTATGTCTGCGCTGTAATCGGCGTTCAGATTATGCTGTAGACGGCGTTGATGAACCTTCCCCTGATGTCGGAATATATGTTTTGCCATCGGTCTATATTGGACTGAGGATGCCAGGATACTGGCTACAAAATAAAGAAAGCACCGGAAAAAGATGAGCCACAACCGTGCTGTTCGCAAACATGCAGGCCGAAGAGTCACAAAAGAACATATATAAACTCCTAAGCTAAATACTGTCGGACAAGCCGCATGCCGCCTGTTTGGAATTCAAGTGTTTTCTGCTTAGTTTACAAGAAATTTCATCCCGCAAACAAAGTCAATCATCGCTGAATAAGCTTGCTGAGTACTGCATTTACGAGGCCAAACTAATTTTTTAAGAAGCCCTGCGATAAGGGAATCGACACGCACCATCCTTTAAGCAAGTTTGATGTCTGAATTTGAGTTCCCTAAAAAACTTATAAGGCTTTTACAAATGAAGTTGAGCAACAAAATCACGTCCGCAAGTATTGGGAAGGGTCTCTGTGGGCGAAATGAAATGAAGTTTCGCGCACTTTCTACTTTTTCTTCCTATAGCTATAAGGAGACTCCCCGAAGAAGAGTAGTATCGACTTTGATGGATTTTTGCCGAATATTAGTCAGGTACGTTCCGTAAACGAGCACCATTTATGTGCTAGCCTAACTATCTTGCTTTTAATCTCCTACGTTATCTAACTCCCTCATTCCGTGATTAACAGGGCTTCGCCTGTTAAATAAAAAGGATTCTCCACGGGTAGGTGAGGTTGACAATTGGGTTATAAATTGCGCTAGCAACTCACGGAATTCCAGGCGACTTCCTATCGTGAGTTTTATCTAATCTAATCGAACCGCGCCACCGTGGTGTGATGGTAGCGTGCTCCGCCTATCACACCGTATGCTCTGGGTTCGCACCCCAGGCAAAGCAACATCAAAATTTTAGAAATAAGGTTTTTAAATTAGAAGAAAATTTTTCTAAGCAGGGTCGCCCCTCGGCAGTGTTTGGCAAGCGCTCCGGGTGTATTTCTGCCATGAAAAGCTCTCAGTGAAAACTCATCTGCCTTGCAGATGCCGTTCGGAGTCGGCATAAAACATGTAGGTCCCGTCCGGCCAATTTGTAGGGAAAATGAAGAGGAGCAAGACGCAAATTGGAAGAGAAGCTCGGCCTTAGATCTCTTCGGAGGTTATCGCGCCTTACATTTATTTTTTATTTTAATCGAACCGCGCTGGTACAATCTATTATAAGAGCGAGTTCCATCAAGTGATTGAACTCATTGAATAGCTCGATTAGACCAAAAAAGTAATTTACGAATTGGGCTAATAGAAGTCAATCAAGGCTAAATGTAACTCAAATAGAAGCACTTATCTCTGAGAACCTGAAGAAAGATGGAAATGTAGCTCTCAAGCTTGAAATCGTAGGAACAGCGTCATGAAACTGCCAAAAAGAAGACACTATCGAACTATCTCTTCAAAATATCCGCAAAATCGTGATTCAATGCAACATTTGCAGGAAAAAGGAAATCCGTTACATATTTTAGAAAAAATTTTTTCCATACATACAATCAAATCAATATTCCCAAATATCCCCTCCAACGTTGATGATGACAAACATTATTTTCCGTTAATTGTCAAAACTTACCCTCGGACATTGTTCTTGGACAGTTCTTTGCGTAACAAAGAAATGCAAAAGAAGACAATATTTAATGCAGTTTTATATACAAAAACTATGTAAGTATGTGTATGAGAGTACTCACAAGAAAAATAATAACAATGAAGAATATTCACCGTTACAAGAGTACGGGTACAAATACGAGTATGTGGAACAAAGTAAATAACTTGACATGAATGCAAAATTTTTAATGAAAAGCTACATAACTGGTATAGAGAAAATCATTAGCCTTTCGCACATAAATTGGAATTTTATACAAAATTTTTGTTTAGGAAGCATTCGTACAAATGACAGCGACATTTTTTCGATAGGGGTTTTGATGGACATTTCTTTTTAGAGAGCTCGTGAATCATGTGTGTTCGTTCGTGTGTATGTTCGCTGTGAATTGTTCGAGCAAACTTGCTTTGAGTGGGATGTATGTATGTGCGCGCATGTATGCATGTGTGTATTCGAAAAAAAGCTACCTACAAAATATAAATAACGCCACTATTTTTGATATGTTTGTATGTAGGTATATATATACAAATGATTGCGCAATGTGGAGATTTACTCTATCTTATGTATATACATATATTTCTTCTGTACTTGTGTTTGTCATTGAACTCCTCCTAAACGACTGAACCGATTTTGTTAAAATTTTGTGTGTGAGGTCAAGGGTGTTTTAGGATGCCACTTGATTGACAATTTGACCATGGAAGAGGACCAGAGCCGACCTTATCCAAATAAAAAACGTATTTATGGTGCGATTCGCTTTAAATTTGCTGTAGAGATACTGCTTTCTTTATTTTCGGAAAGAGGACCAGGGTCTGATCTATTTTAATAAATTATAGATATTGTGCGAACCCAGAGAGTGATCATGTGAAGTTTCTATCAGATATGTGGACCAGGGACCGATCTATTCGATCAAGTTCTATTCACTGACCTATTCCAAAAAATTTTCAAATTCTGTACGGAAATACCTCTTTGACAAAAAAAATATATTAGAGAAACTTTTCATTCCAGTAAGTTGACCGGGGGCCGACCTATTCTAGATGAAACACTTTATAGTGCGATTTGCTTGAAATTTGGTATAGGGATACTTTCGTGACTAGCTCATTAGTTGAGAAACCTTTCCTTCCAAAAAATCTTATTTATGCTGCGATTCTCTCTAAATTCGGTACAGGTGTAGGTAGCTCTTTGACAAATATAATATTTGAGAAACTTTTCATTCCGGTAAGTAGAAATTTGGTTTAGGGGTACATACTTACTTTTCGGAAAGTGGACCAGGGCCTAGTCTATTTTAATAAATCGCATTAAATTTTTCGAGCTCGCAGAGTGATTCGATCAAGATCTATTCACTATTCCATTTGCCTGAAATTTGGTATATATGTAGATCGCCCTTTTTATTATAAGCCACTAATAACTGAACTTCTGATTCAGTCATTACTGGAAGATGCTATGGCAGTAAAAATAAATAAAAAATAATAAAAAATATTATTTGTCTCGTTAAAAACTCATAAAAGCGCAGCTAAAGATTGCTGAGGATGACTTCAGACTGAAGTCGAAAGGTTGAAAAAAAAATCAAAATAAAATACACATCCAAGTGTTCTATTTAAGAAAACCCGGCCGTGAATTCAACCAAAAATTTTAGTTATTAGAATAAAAAATAAATAAATGTAAGGCGCGATAACCTTCGAAGAGATTTTAGGCCCAGCGTCTTTAATTTATCCTACAAATTGGCGAGATGGGACCTACTTGTTTTATGCCGACTTCGAACGGCATCTGCAGGGCAAATGAGTTTCCACTAAGAAGCTTTTCATGGCAGAAATACACTCGGAGTGCTTGCCAAACAATGCCGAGGGGCAACCCCGCTTAGAAAAATTGTTCTCTAGTTGAAAAAACTTCTTTCTAAAATTTTGATGTTGCTTTTTCCGGGCCGTGAACACAGGATCTTTGATGTGGATATCGCCGTATGATTTTATAAAATAGAGTTGACATGATCAGGTCGCACCATATCACATCAGTCCAAATGGAATAAGGGCACACCATACGACTTATCATATAAAGATTTTAAAGAACACATTTCATCTACTTGCTTGAAAGCAATGCTTTATGCGAGCCAGTGAGATCATACCTCTTCATATCATGTAAAACATTTCAAATCAGATCAAGTCAAACTAGGTTGAAACAATTCACAATAAATCTAGATAGCGTCGCATGATTGTACAAAATGGCGATAACGTGATCAGGTCATACCATATCACATCAATGCAAGTACAACATGGTCGATCCGATGACTTAACAGATTTGATTGAATTGCTCCGAGATGGCGTTTTATGCGAGCATACCTCTTCATGTCATATGATACTATGTCATATGATAATGTCACATGACAGCATATCGAATCAAATCAAACCTGGCCCAATATAAAATAAATCAAATTAATTTAGATTGAAAAAATTCACAATAAAAGAGCAATTTCTAGACAACGGCGCATGATTTTACAAGACGTAGATGACGTCACATCATTGCACTAACCAGAACTTTATTGACTTCGTTGCCAATCATTTTCCAGTCCTTTTATTATTTTGTTGCAATTTGTTATTTGCGTGCATTTAAAAAATATTTTTTAATAACAAAGAAGTATAACTTCTCACGTGCGTACATACGTATATACCCATTTTTTTTTCTTAAAAGAAAAGAGCATAAATTATATTTAATTTCAAAGCATATCGGAATTTTCTACACCAATTAAAGGATTTGGATCTTTTGTACAGTTAGATACTTGAGAATTTTTATAAAAACATATTTTGTACGGCCTCTACTCGGCCACGCATACTTCGGCTGCATTACTTAGCGAAATTTAAGCCTTTTTTGTGCGCATTTTCTTAGGAAATCAAATTCTCACTTGACGTTAACGATGAGTTAGCGCTCGGCAAAAAAAAAAATTCTGTTGCTTCTGAATGATTTTTCATTTTAACAAATTGCAGCAAAAAGTAGACGCCACTAATGGATTTAAAAAAGATTTGAAAATTGCTAAAAGAGTACAAAACCAAAAACAAACAAGAAAAGGTTAAAGAAAACCAGTTGAAAAAGGATTAAAAATGACCAACCGAAAAATAAATGATGAAAACCGTAATTGATTTTTGAAATAAGGATTTACTGAACGTAAATTGAAATCTTTCCATTTTTTGTTCATTATAAACACAAAGATAAACACAAAAGAGACCTACAACAAAGAGTTTTGTTTATTCAAACCACCCACATATTTGGACGAAGCAAAAGGTTAATGAGATAAAGAAAGCAAAAGAAAAAGTAGAAATCATCTAGGAATCATAGATTACTTGCAAAAAATACAAAAAAAAAAAAAAAAACTGCTAAGATGACGAGATGAACAACATGGCAGAGCTGGGTTATGAGAATAACGAGGGACGACAGCCGTCACTATTGCTAGTTGAAAAAAAAAAAAACAAGTAAGGAAGGCTAAGTTCGGGTGTAACCGAACATTACATACTCAGCTGAGAGCATTGGAGACAAAATAAGGGAAAATCACCATTTAGCAAAATGGACCTAGGGTAACCCTGGAATGTGTTTGTATGACATGAGTATCAAATGAAAGGTGTTAATGATTATTTAAAACGTAGTGGGCCTTAGTTCCATAGGTGGACGCCTTTTCGAGATATCGCAATAAGGGTGGAGATATCGACCAAAATGTGGACCAGAGTGACCCAGAACATCTTCTGTTAATTTATTTATATATGTCATACCACGAACAGAATTCCCGCCAAGATTCCAAGGGCTTTTGATTTCGCTCTGCAGAACTTTTTCGTTTTCTTCTACTTAATATGGTAGGTGTCACACCCATTTTACAAAGTCTTTTCTAATGTTATATTTTGCGTCAATAAACTAATCCAATTACCATGTTTCATCTCTTTTTTCGTATTTGGTACAGAATTATGGCATTTTTTTAATTTTTCGTAATTTTCGATATCGGAAAAGTGGGCGTGGTCATAGTCGGATTACGGCCATATTTTATACCAAGATAAAGTGACTTCAGATAAGTACGTGAACTAAGTTTAGTTAAGATATATCATTTTTTCCGCAAGTTATCGTGTTAACGGCCGAGCGGAAGTACAGACGGCCGACTGTGTATAAAAACTGGGCGTGGCGTCAACCGATTTCGCCCATTTTCACAGAAAACAGTTATCGTCATAGAATCTATGTCCCTACCAAATTGCACAAGGATTGGTAAATTTTTGTTCGCCAATGGCATTAAAAGTATTCTAAGCGAATTAAATGAAAAAGGGCGGAGTTACGCCCATTTTGAAATTTTCTTTTATCTTTGTATTTTGTTGCACCATATTATTACTGGAGTCGAATGTTGACATAATTTACTTTTATTCTGTAAAGATATTAAATTTTTTTTTTAAAGTGGGCGTGTTCCTCATCCGATTTCGCTAAGTTTTATTTAGCACACATGTAGTAATAGGAGTAACGTGCCTACCAAATTTCATCATGATATCTTCAACGACTGCCAAATTACAGCTTGCAAAACTTTTAAATTACCTTGTTTTAAAAGTGGGCGGTGCCACGCCCATTGTCCAAACTTTTTCTAATTTTCTATTTCATGAGGTTAACGCACCTACGAAGTTTCATCGCTTTATTAGTCTTTGGTAATGAATTATCGCACTTTTTCGGTTTTTCGAAATTTTCGATATCGAAAATGTGGACGTGGTTGTAGTCCGATTTCGTTCATTTTAAATAGCGATCTGAGATGAGCGCCCAGGAACCCACGTACCAAATTTCATCAAGATACCTCAAAAGTTATCGTGTTTACAGACGGACGGACAGGCAGACTTACGGACGGACGGACGGACGGACATGGCTAAATGAATTTCTTTTTTCACCCAGATCATTTTGATATATAGAAGTCTATATCTATCTCGATTAGTTTATGTCGTTACGGATTACCGTTATGCGAACAAAGTTAATATACCCTGTGAGCTCTGCTCAGCTGAGTATAAAAAACATTTAGAAAATTGCAATTCAGCATAGGCAACTCGGTATACTTATGGAAGGACAAACAAGAATTCGCTTTATTTTTAAGATTTATAATTGCAATAATAATATTTTTTAAGCCCACGAAAAACTGTATTCAAGCCTCGCTTCTTATGTTTGCCAACCTAAGCATTAACCTTATAGAAAACGTATAGGTTTTCGAAGCTTTCTTATCACACCACTGCCGCATCTTATTCGACAAAGGGCACTGTTGCCGCAGCCTCTTCACTACAGGAACCCGAGAAAACTTAACGGGAGAAGTAGAGACCTACGCACATTCGATAAAGTTAGTATTATTAAGAAAAAGTACCCTATTTGGTGAAACGTGGAGCTTAGGGCACTTAGGAGAATATCAAGTAAGGCTTATAATGACTAACTACTAAAGAATGACAGCTATATAGCGCTGCGTTCAAGAGCTAGATATAATCAGTAAGGAAGATGAAGTGTTGAACTTCCGTGAGGCCAACGTCGAACGTCAAATATCATTTTGTAATAGAAAAATATGACAGAAAGGACATAGATGTTCTCAAGTCTTCTTTACTATCCTCATTAACAAACATTTCCACGACTACAAGCTCTTATCGGAAAATAAATGCCTTTTTCGGAATTTCAGACTCTCTGAAGGTACTACCAGCAGGACCAAATGGCAACACTTC
Source organism: Eurosta solidaginis (assembly GCF_040869045.1). Classification (NCBI taxonomy): domain Eukaryota; kingdom Metazoa; phylum Arthropoda; class Insecta; order Diptera; family Tephritidae; genus Eurosta; species Eurosta solidaginis. Next base: position 13,354,889 of record NC_090321.1, read on the forward strand.
AATGATGCTCCAGAACTTAGGTGATCCAATAGTGTGTTGGCTGGAAAGGTTCTAAAAAGACGTACATACATACATCCCGTATAATGGGAGATTAACACAAGGTAGGAAAACGCAGAAGAAGGAAAAAAACAAAAGACCCGCAATCCCGATATCCTTTATGATGAAGATTCTGGAGTGGCTTTTGGCAAAATTCTAGAGAAAAAACCCAAATTTAAGGATGGCTGCAATTATAGCTGGATTATACAAGCCTAATCGAACGATAACAAGTAAAGGCGTCTAAGTTCGGGTGTAACCAAACATTATATACTCAGCGTGAGCTTCAATTGCACATTTCATTACTTACTTTTCTACATAAAATGTGGCAACGCCCGTTTAAAAAAAAAATGTCTCTCCATTTGCTCTTACAACAAAAATTGATAAGTGAAATATCATTGATTCAAAACTATTTTTTGCTAAGTTATAGCTTATTGTTCTAGTTTACGCCCCTTTTAAACTTGTTTGCTTTAACCGATCCCGTCCATTTTTTTCTAGAAATATTTTCTGCTATAAGGAAAATATGTGTACACAATTTCATTATGATGTGTTAATGTTTCTTCGAGTTATGGCTGCCGAAACATAGAAAATTGCTTAGTCATAAAAGGGGCGGTGCCACGCCCGTTTTTTAAAATTTGAAGTTTTTCCTATAAATCCACTTGGGAAACGAAATACCATTGACATAAAGCTCTTTTTTGTACAGATATAGCCTATTTTGTTCGTCCACGACCCTTTTAAAAATCTTTTATATAAAAGTGGGCGTGGTCTTAACCCATTTCGTTAATTTTGCTTCATAGCATTCCTTATACTAAAGGCAACCTCTCTGCCGAATTTTGTTACGATAGTTTTAACGATTTTTGATTTATGATTAATAATATTTGTAAAATTGATTTTATGATAAGTGGGCGGTGCTCGCCCGTTTTAAACAAATTTTTCAAATTTTTATCAAGAGTCTCAATATCAGTCCACACGTCAAATTTCAACATTCTATGTGTATTATTTACTAAATAATCAGGTTTTTTGTGTTTTCCAAAATTTTATATATATAAAAAGTGGGCGTGGTTATCATCCGATTTCGCTCATTTTCAATACCAATCTCTTCTGGGTCGAGATAAGCTGGTGTACCAAATTTGGTGAAGATATCTCAATATTTACTCAAGTTATCGTGTTAACGGGCAGACGGTCGGACATGGCTCAATGAAATTTTTTTTTCGATACTGATGATTTTGATATATGGAAGTCTATATCTATCTCGATTCCTTTATACCTGTACAACCAACCGTTATCCAATCAAAGTTTGTATACTCTGTGTGCTAAGCACGCTGAGTATAAAAAGGGTTACTTTTCATTTTGGTTATTCTCTGCTTATTCTGTAGGTTGGCTGTCGCACTAACAAGCTACGAGATGAAGTATGTGGCAGTATCAGGATCGTTACCTTTCAGAATAAGCGGCATCTTTTAATTGACACTGTGCAGCAGTAATAAATCGAAATTCGATAATTGCAACTATTGGGCACAGTGATATCTTGAACATGTTCCCACGTGGGAATACAGCATCAGACAACCTCTCGCCTTTACTGAAATTTGATTTGACAGGATCTTTTAGATGCGTTACCATTGTAGTGTAGTGACTATAGAGGCCACAGGCAATTTCACTCTACACAGATGGACGGAAGTGAGCTGCAACACCAGAGCATTAGTTTGTTTAGAGCAATTGCAGGTCCCAAACTAAGCATCTTTCAAGCAGAAGTAGTCGCTATAGAGACGGCCTACGAGTAAATTCAATAGTAGGACGAGTTTTATGCACATATTTCAGAAGATTAACAGCGCTTTTCTCCGATTACTTAACCTGCACACTGTAATAATAATGCTAGTAAAATCAACTGAATTACGTGTTAATTCAACCAAAATGTCTCTAAATTCCTTAGCGATCGCAAATAGCTGTTTAGTCAACTTCACATAAGTAGTTGATTCCGTATCAACTTTGCACAAATTGTTGATTCTGAATCGATCGTTTCACCAATTAAATCTACCAAAACAATAGCTCTGTTAACTTTAAATTTATTAATTATTATTAATTTGGGTGGTAAAGGTTCGATTTTTTAGAACCAGTGTAAATTCAGGTTAAGGTCTAGAGATTAACCCAGCCACTTCGGTCGTTTAAACTGAGATGAGTAGCAAATTTGTATGTTAACGAACAAAGCGCCAAATTAATTTCTATTCAACTTTAGCTGGAGTGGACTATCACTAAAAAATTGGGCCTAAGTATACCCAAGAAAACTGTACAAACACATTTTCGTGTGCAATATATTGCAATATATTGACAGTTGCTTGCTGTTGATATGACCAATGAAATCAGTTTCTTAAACAGAAGAATCAATTAAATTGACTGAAAATCTGTGACTTTTACCAAATATTGTTCATTTCGGGCCAAAAATGTATCTTCTGTTGAAGTGATTGCACACTTGTTAGTCTTATATGGCGTTGGTGGCCAAAAATACTTCCAGTAGAGATATCAACCTGAAACTTTGGTCACGGCTTTACAAATATGTGAGAATTATTTTTTCATAAAATTGGTGCGGGTGATACCTTCATACCGACCCACAACCACACACTTTCCCTGAATGCATACAAAAAGTAAGTAGATGTGGGGAGGAGTGGTAAGATGTGTCTAATGAAAATACAATGTTTAATAAGATTAAATAAAGAAATTAAAGTTATTAAAAGATCTTACATACATAACACTAACAAAACAACAAACACACAAAAGTATACATTTTCATACCGTCGACTTAATAAAACATTGTCGTATGTTACATGTGAGCACATATAACATACGATAATAATTTAATGAAATTTTAAATGACAAAAAAAAACCACAAAAAGCTAAAGACACTAAACTCATTTCAAAACAAGTAAGGAAGGCTAAGTTTGGGTGTAACCGAACATTACATACTCAGTTGAGAGCTGTGGTGACAACATAAGGGAAAATAACCATGTTGTAAAAAGAACCTAGGGTAACCATGGAATGTGTTTGTATTAAAGAGTATTTTAAGAGGAAGTGGGCCATATTTTTATAGATGGACGCCATTTAGAGATATCGCCATAAAGGTGGACCAGGCCTGACTCTAGAATTTGTTTGTACGATATGGGTATCAAATGAAATGTGTTAATGATAATTTTAAAAGGGAGTGGGCCTAAGTTCTATAGGTGGACGCCTTTTCGAGATATCGCCATAAAGGTGGACCAGGGGTGACTCTAGAATTTGTTTGTACGATATGGGTATCAAATGAAAGGTGTTAATGAGTATTTTAAAAGGGCGTAGGCCTAAGTTCTATAGATGAACGCCTTTTCGAGATATCGCCATAAAGATGAACCAGGGGTGACTCTAGAATTTGTTTGTACGATATGAGTATCAAACGAAAGGTGTTTATGAGTATTTTAAGAGGGCATGGGCCTTAGTTCTATTTGTGGAAGCCTTTTCGAGATATTGCCATAAAGGTGGACCAGGGGTGACTCTAGAATTTGTTTGTACAATATGGGTATCAAACGAAAGGTGCTAATAAGTGTTTTAAAAGGGAGTGAGCCTTAGTTCTATGGGTGGACGCCTTTTCGGGATATTGCCATAAACGTGGACCAGGGGTGACTCTAGAATGCGTTTGTACAATATGGGTATCAAATGAAAGGTGTTAATGAGTATTTTAAAAGGGCGTAGGCCTAAGTTCTATAGATGAACGCCTTTTCGAGATATCGCCATAAAGATGAACCAGGGGTGACTCTAGAATGTGTTTGTACGATATGGGTATCAAATTAAAGGTATTAATGAGGGTTTTAAAAGGGAGTGCCCCTTAGTTGTATATGTGAAGGCATTTTCGAGATATCGACCAAAATGTGGACCAGCGTGATCCAGAACATCATCTGTCGGGTACCGCTAATTTATTTATATATGTAATACCACGAATAGTATTCCTTCCAAGATTCCAAGGGCTTTTGATTTCGCCCTGCAAAACTTTTTCATTTTCTTCTACTTAATATGGTAGGTGTCACACCCATTTTACCAAGTTTTTTTCTAAAGTTATATTTTGCGTCAATAGACCAATACAATTACCATGTTTCATCCCTTTTTTCGTATTTGGTAAAGAATTATGGCATTTTTTTAATTTTTCGTAATTTTCGATATCGAAAAAGTGGGCGTGGTCATAGTCGGATTTCGGCCATTTTTTACAGCAATACAAAGTGAGTACAGATAAGTACGTGAACTGAGTTTAGTAAAGATATATCGATTTGTGCTCAAGTTATCGTGTTAACGGCCGAGCGGAAGGACAGACTGCCGACTGTGTATAAAAACTGGGCGTGGCTTCAATCGATTTCGCCCTTTTTCACAGAGAACAGTTATCGTCCTAGAATCTAAGCCTCTACCAAATTTCACAAGGATTGGTAAATTTTTGTTCGACTTATGGCATTAAAACCATCCTAGACAAATTAAATGAAAAAGGGCGGAGCCACGCCCATTTTGAAATTTTCTTTTATTTTTGTATTTTGTTGCACCATTACTGGAGTTGAATGTTGACATAATTTACTTATATACTGTAAAGATATTAACTTTTCTTTTAAAATTTGAATAAAAAAATCTTTTTTTTAAAAAGTGGGCGTGGTCGTTCTCCGATTAAGCAGGCATATAGTAATAAGAGTTACGTTTCTGCCAAATTTCATCATGATATCTTCAACGACTGCCAAATTACAGATTGCAAAACTTCTAAATTACCTTCTTTTAAAAGTGGGCGGTGCCACGCCCATTGTCCAAAATTTTACTAGTTTTCTATTCTGCGTCATAAGTTCAACTCACCTACTAAGTTTCATCGCTTAATCCGTATTTGGTAATGAATTATCGCACTTTTTCGGTTTTTCAAAATTTTCGATATCGAAAAAGTGGGCATTGTTATTGTCCGATATTGTTCATTTTTAATAGCGATCTGAGATGAGTGCCCAGGAACCTACATACCAAATTTCATCAAGATACCTCAAAATTTACTCAAGTTATCGTGTTAACCGACAGACGGACGGACGGACGGACGGACGGACATGTCTCAATCGAATTTTTTTTCGATACTGATGATTTTGATATATGGAAGTCTATATCTATCTCTATTCCTTTATACCTGTACAACCAACCGTTATCCAATCAAAGTTAATATACTCTGTGAGCTCTGCTCAACTGAGTATAATGAAGTAAATACTTTTGACTTCAATATTCATTTTTATTTATTTCAATACAATGATATTTTATGTACATATTTTTAGATAGCTAAAACTTGCACTTAATTTTCAACTTGGGCACACTGCAAAAACCACCTCATAACCTCACTTTTGAAGCTATTCTTAAAGAATACAGTTCGAGTACAACAAAAACAAATATACCTTTTAAAAGGTTGTTCTAATAAGAGATACTAACGACACATTTGGTGACAAACTTTTCACTTTGATTTTTTTTATTTTTGGCCTATGGAACCGACCACTGTGGATTGTTTGTTTTCTTGTTAAAAAACTGGGCTAAATTAAACATATGGTGATCGGTTTCACTGGATTTCTTTTAAATCAATCGCAACAAACGTGATTTTATTAGCGTAATTTCTCGAGTTGCGGAAAAAAGAGCTTAGGACTTGCGGCCTTGAAGGCTGTAAAGACACGCTCACTCTTTTCATCTGCGAAGGCCCTGCTCTAGGTAATGTACAAAATATTTTAACGAATTTACTGAAATTCGCCTTATTCGCACCCTTCTACTAACGTTCGAATCACTAAACTGTTGAATAAATAACTCCGATATTTAATAATGCAAAATGGGGTTTTATTCAAGTACTTCACAATAAATAACTCTACTATTGCCCGACAGATATCGTGCTTAATCGAAACTGATTGTAGCGCCTCTATCTGTCGCTGCCTTTTATACTCTTTGATTTCCTCGTCCGCATCTTCTAGGCGCTTCCATTTCCAGAATCTACTAGTTGGCCATCCGCTATCAAATTTCTCAGCTGAAACTACAATTGCACGATTTTATAGCTTCTCTCATTGCATACTTTCGGGAGTATCTCAGATATATGCATGTGGTTGTGCGTTGCTTCTCAGCTTCGTATACGTACATATGTGTAGACATAATGATTGATTTATGGATACAAGGCGTTGCTTAGCATCGGCTTAGAGATGGCAGTACCCCTTAGTGTTGCTAATATTCGTAACAACATTTATGAGTCAGCAATGGGGGAAACTTCTGTTGGTAGCCTTGTATACTTGTAAATCTATATAGATGCATGCGAGTACATATGTAACAACATCCTTATGTACCTACATACTTACATATGTATGTAAGTGCTTCTGTAGCGTATTTAAAGTGCAAAATCTGGCACAAAACAAACAAAAGCAGCATGTCCATGGTGCTACATATCTTCTCTTTTTTTTTGGTTTTAATATTTTTCATATTCATATTTTCTTCACAATGTGACTGACTGACTACACAGAACGGCTAAGGAACTCTTCACAAAGCCATTGTTCTCAGCCAGCGCAAGGATATTTGGCAAATAATGCCATGCACGATTGCAGTTATGCAAAAATGCACACAAATATTTTAAATATAAAAGAAATCAACTCAAATATTATGCAAAAATGTGTAACAAGAAAAGTTACAGCAGCGCGGGGGGTGCGCGTTTTTCCATGGAAATACTCATTTTAGATTGTTCCATATTTTAAGTTATCTTGAGTTGCAGAGCAGCAGCCTTTTTTTTTTTGTATGAAGCGACAAGATTATATCTACCTTTGCTAATTTTTAGCAAAGACTTGGAAGCAAAAAAAATTTGTATTGAAAACTCAAACTAGAGCAATCGGAACCAATTGAAAGACCTTGAGATGTTGAGATTTTGCATAGTTAACGTGAAAAGAATTGAATATTTTGTTTAATCCCCGTGAAATATTTGAACAGTTCAAAAAGAAGGATTTTTTGTTTACTTTTTACCTGCTTGTGATCTTCATGAACGTCTGCGTTCAAGAGGTTCCTGACACAACTTCTACTTATATACGGGGGAGGCATATTCATGTTCATGGGATTTCGTCACGGCGACTGAAAAATCACGTAAATCGCACCGATGGGCTTCCAACAAACAACTGATTGATGCAAATCTGCCTCTCAGGCAGAAAAGGAAACTTTTCGTAAGCACTGTGGAAAGATTTGTTATATAAATCACAAGCGTTTATCAGGAAAATCATAAAGCAACCATTAACTCCATTTACAGAGAGTCAGTAAATTCTTTTGCCGAGTCATCGCCTATTTAATACCCAAAAGTCGCAGAAGTGAAAGGCAGACTTCACAGATAGTCACGTGTTACTCTGGCTCAACTTCGTTCTGAATACAGTAACAGGCTAAACACTTACTTATCACGCATCACCTCCGACATACGCGATGTGTGTCCTGGATGTAGTTGGTCTCCGCATGACATCAACCATCTCTTTAATTGTGATATCCAAAGAAGGCCTCTTAAAACAATATCTCCATTGTAAAATGCAGTTCCTGGGACTTCTGCGAGTGATCGCACCTTTTGGATGGGGTGATCATGCGTACCAATAATAGCAATCAATGCTCTCGTCGCAGGAATATTAGCTGCAATAATATATTGCTACAAGGTCGGTTATGTAAACGCGCTAACACCCACTTTGTTGTGAAATCTAGCAGTTGATCGCTGAATCACTCCTGGATTCATTGATAAATTTTGTCCAAGCTAAATAATTGTTGTCATGCGACTGGCAAGTTCCAGTCATAAATCACATTGCTCCCAAATAAGCTGCCAGTTCTAAGATTATTGGTTGGCAAAGAATTCCGATGAATTATTGTAGTTTTTGAGGCATAAACTTTTTCATTGGATAAAGAAGTTCATCTAGAATTTTTCGTCAAGGCGAAGTTGCAAGGCAGGTATCATCAAGAATACTTTATAAACGCTTTTCATACTAGAATCGTCCCTCGAAAGTGCTTTGGGAAGCCCTTCGAGTGTATTTCTTCTCCGAAAGAAACATCTGCTATAGCAATTACTGTTCGAAGGCATATTTGTCAACTCCCTCGAGTAGTACACTACGTATTGGAGCTTTCGGCTCTGTCGAAATCTTCTCGGAGGTGTTGGTATCACGCCAAGTATCAAACTCATTTTCTCGCTGAAAGGCAAGGCGGAGAAAGAATGTGTTGCACCTTTTATGTGGCAATGTCTATCTAGAACCGCATACTTTTTCACTTCGAAGTAAGGAACTGAGCTATATCAAATTATTGGTACCAGAACGGGACACGGTTGGTCGACCCCTTGGTCCAATCTTATATATGTTCACATCTCTTGACTCTAATTAAACTCATGTGGATTCTGTGCAGACTTTCGCTTGATTACGAAATATGTTGGTTCAATATGCCAATCGGGAAATTCGTAACGTAAAACGATTTTAAAGGGTTTTGTTTTACAGATTCTCCCGTGCCCCTCTTTTTTGCCGCTGGGAAATTGTTTCTATGAAAATGCAGTCCAAGCCGCCTCTTTCTTTGTCTCTATGTTAGAGAAATACGGGTCCATCCGCATAATATGACCTCGCCAAAGAAGCCTCATATTGATATGCGTCAACAGTGAGAAGACAATTTTTCTTTGATGACAGCAAGTATTTTTATCTTGCCCTTATTCACCGTAAGAATATTTTCGCATCTTTATGTGGTGTGAGAAGGTAGAATTTATTGCGCATTTTTTAACATATTCTACATATAATAATCTTCACCTTGTCTGGCGCCTTGTTTGGTCTCGAGTTGGCCGGAGTGGTTGGGAGCTTACAACTAACTCCTTTCAACGCTGTTAAAAGCTGTTTTGAAGTCGGTATAATTGTACTGCGTATTGGTTCTCATAACGTGTGTTCTCTCCGTGATTTTGCATATTGTGAAAATATAACCGAGTGTAAATTGACCAGCTCCAATCAGTTTGTCGCATACGGTCTTCAGTCGATCAGATAATAAGAAGGGTAGAACATTAAAGCCGATATTAAGTAGGCTGATCACCTATCTTGTGGATTAGGCAGTGTATAGTTAAGTTCTAATCTGGATGTATGGGCACTCCCGAGCATATTTTTCAAAAGACTTGGTACATACTTTTAACGGATTCTTCGCCTCCGAGTTGGGACGGCACGGTCCTTCACACTTCATCATATTCGGGTGGCGTAACGTAAATTCCATCGTCGGTATATGCATCAACGCTCCAGGAATCGTCACCTTCTTGAAAATGTAAATTACTTTCATAGCTTTTAAACTACGCCATTTTTACTGAGTATTTTCAACAATTTTCGGACCTCAAATTTTTTTGTGAATCAACGCTTTTCGCCACATTTACATAAATTACGCATCAGATAAAAGCAGAAAGCAACCCTTGTACATAATCCTTACGTGCACCCCCCTCAAAAAGCACATACGATGCAGTCATATGAGCATTTATTTGGTTAAATATTTCACCCTTGCGTACAAAAGCGGATTTCAATGGAAAATATAAAAATGGCGTTTGCATAAATAAAATTTTATATAAATAATTGTGCAGGCAAATGTGGCAAGAAAATATTGCATGTGGCATTTAGGCAAATGCGTAAGCAAATATATGTATGAAATTTACACGGTTGCCACATGCAAAAATCGGAAATAAATCAAAGATCAACGGCAGAAGCAACGGAAGAAAAAACATGTAAAGAAGACTAAGTTCGGGTCTAACCGAACATTACATACTCAGCTGAAAGATTTGGAGACGAAATAAGGGAAAATGACCATGTAGGAAAATGAACCTAGGGTAACCTTGGAATTAAAGGTATTAATGATGGTTTTAAAAGGGAGTGGCCCTTAGTTGTATATGTGAAGGCGTTTTCGAGATATCGACCAAAATGTGGACCAGGGTGACCCAGAACATCATCTGTCGGGTACCGCTAATTTATTTATACATATATGTAATATCACGAACAGTATTCCTGCCAAGATTACAAGGGCTTTTGGGTTCGCCCTGCAGAACTTTTTCATTGTCTTCTTCTTAATATGGTAGGTGCCACACCCATTTAACAAAGTTTTTTCTAAAGTTATATTTTGCATCAAAAAACCAATCCAATTACCATGTTTCATCGTTTTTTTTTTTGTATTTGCTATAGAATTATGGCATTTTTTTATTTTTCGAAATTTTCGATATCGAAAAAGTGGGCATGGTCATAGTCGGATTTCGCCCATTTTTAATACCAAGATAAAATGAGTTCAGATAAGTACATGAACTAAGTTTAGTAAAGATATATCGATTTTTGCTCAAGTTATCGTGTTAACGGCCGAGCGGTCGACTGTGTATAAAAACTGGGCGTGGCTTCAACCGATTTCGTCCATTTTCACAGAAAACTGTTATCATCATAGAAGCTATGCCCTTACCAAATTTCACAGAGATTGGTAAATTTTTGTTCGACTCATGGCATTAAAAGTATTCTAGACAAATTAAATGAAAAGGGCCACCCCATTTTGAAACTTTCTTTTATTTTTGAATTTTGTTGCACCATATCATTATTGGAGTTGAACGTTGACATAATTTACTAATATACTGTAAGGATAATACATTTTTTGTTAAAATTTGAGTTTTAAAATTTTTTTTTTAAAAGTGGGCGTGTGCGTCATCCGATTTTGCTAATTTTTATTTGACACACATATAGTAATAGGAGTAACGTTCTTGCCAAATTTGATCTTGATATCTTCGACGACTACCAAATTACAGCTTAAAAAATAAAAATAAATGTAAGGCGCGATAACCTCCGAAGAGATCTAAGGCCGGTCTTCTCTTCCAATTTGCGTCGTGCTCCTCTTGATTTTCCCTACAAATTGGGCGGACGGGACCTACATGTTTTATGCCGTATCCGAACGGCATCTCCAAGGCAGACGAGTTTTCACTGAGAGCTTTTCATGGCAGAAATACACTCGGAGTGCTTGCCAAACACTGCCAAGGGGCCATCCCGGTTAGAAAGATTTTCTTCTAATTGAAAAATCTTATTTCTAAAATTTTGATCTTGCTTTGCCCGTGGTTTGAACCCAGGGAATACGGTGTGGTAGGCGGAGCACGCTACCATCCCACCACGGTGGCCACCAGCTTGCAAAACTTTTAAATCACCTTCTTCTAAAAGTGGGCGGTTCCACGCACATTGTCCAAAATTTTACTAATTTTCTATTCTGTGTCATGAGGTCAACCCACCTACCAAGTATCAACGCTTTATCCGTCTTTGGTAATGAATTATCGCACTTTTTCGGTTTTTCGAAATTTTCGATATCGAAAAAGTGGGCGTGGATATAGTCCGATTTCGTTCATTTTAAACAGCGATCTGAGATGAGTGCCCAGGAACTTATATACCAAATTTCATTAAGATACCTCAAAATTGACTCAAGTTATAGTGTTTAAGGACGGACGTGGCTAAATGAATTTCTTTTTTCGCCCAGATCATTTTGATATATATGTAGAAGTCTATATCTATCTCGATTAGTTTGTGTCGTTACGGGGTACCGTTATGCGAGCAAAATTAATATATTCTGTGCGCTCTGCTCAGCTGAGTATAAAAGTAGTAGAAAAGTGCAAGCCAGCTTGAATTGAGCCGATTAAAATGCTTACAACAAAATGAAAGGTAACAAGCCAAGGCCAAGAGCTCTAAAATGCATCTTAAAAAAAAAAAAAATAAAAAAATAATAAATTAAAAAAGGAAGATGCCAAGTCAAAGATGTTTGCTGCATGCGGCACACGTGGCAAGCGCAAGCAAAAGCCACCTTTTTTTTAGCTCACCTCATTAAGATTAAAAAGAGGAAACAATCAATTGAGTAAAAATGCTGTGTTTTGAATAAAAAAAAAAAATTTGCAACTTTTTATCTTTATGTCCTCATACAAAAGATCTCAAGTTCGAACAATGCCCGCAACAATTGAACTGCACGCGTTTTTTTCTTGCATTAAAAAAATGCAAAAAATTGCTTTTTGAGTAAAAAAACAGTCAAAAAGTGGCGGCAAAAAGCAAAATGCATGCAGCAGCAGCAGCAGCCAGCGTGGACCTCGTGATGGTGGTGAGAATAAAAACAGCGTATAAGGATGATGAGGTTTTGTTGCATCAGTCGGAATGGGCTGCAGTTTGCAACCCCTGTCAACAGGATGTGCGTATGTAAGTTTATTGTATATACATGTGTGTGTGCATGTGCAATAAAACGAAAATCCCGTTGCTGACCTTTGAGTGACCCCAAGCTGCCTGACGTTTGCTGCCACCGTTGGCTGTCTGCGTCATTTGCTTTGCTGTCACAGCAACACTACCGTTTTATTTTTAATTTTCCTAAACACTCGCAGCCACATTTGGGATGCGATGCGCGCCCCTCTCTCTCTCGCTGCCCGAAACGTTCGTTCAATCGTAAGGACATTTTTGACTGATTGCGCGCATATCCTGGCGTTAGTTAATACGCTTTTGCTGCTGCTCCGATGCATTGTATGCATATCAAAAAGATTTTATACTATACAAACATATATGCATAAACATATTTACATACAAACATCGTCCAGTGTGCATTTATAGGCATTTATGGCAATACATAAAAATATTCAAAAACAAAACAAAAAAAAAAAAAATCTATCAAAAATCTTAACAAAAGGATGCATTTGTGTAGCGCAATGAAAATAATAGCCAAAGCGAACGTGTAGCGCCAGCCAAAAAGGATATCTTCTGCACATCAACAGTCCTTTATGAAAATGTTTTTGATTGTAGGAAAATGCAAAAACCCGCTGTCTCACTGTTTGTTAGTAGCCATTGTTGCATCAGCTCGGCCATTATTTCATTTGGTTTTACATGTAATGCATAAAAAAGAGAAGAACAAAAAAAAAAAAGAACGGCTTTTGTGCAAATGAATACGTCCTCATGCACAACTCATCCGCATGCTCAACTACAAAAAAATTATAATACACAACTGATTTTTTGGCTACTTTTAAATTATGTAAAAATACTTACTTATATCTACTAATCTTGCTGTCTGAATTAACTTAAAGGAACAACGTGTGCGATACTCTAGACTAAAGATGTATTTGACGATCTCCGGCACTTATCGTCAATCTTAAATTGATATCTCTATGACAGTGAGACTAGTTTGAGCTGTGAGAAACTTACAAACACTGAATAATGCTATAGTGCTAAGCTTGCTCAGCGACCAAACTGAAAACCCTATCAGAAACGAGGACCCAAGTAATAAAATAAATAAGACTTCTTTGCAAATACTAAAACCTATGTTGGTTGTTGCTTCTAGATCTATTAGCTGCGTCAGCTCCTATAGCTGGAGTCTTAACCAGGTCAGCACAGCACACGAGCACAAAATGTGCTTGATCATTTCCTTCCGCAATCCGCACTTCCTACATTTGCTATCACTGTCCAAGCCTAATTTGAAGGCATGTGATGCCAAAAGGCAGCGAAAAGTAAGAATACCCGTCATGAGCCTACAGTGCTCTCTTTATACTGATGGGAGTAACTTTGATAGTCTAAAGTCGTGAGACTTGTATGTGCTCTGCGACACTTTGATGGACCGTCTTAAAAAGAATCCAGAGATATGACAGTTAACATATATCATTTTAAAATTCCATTTTATGTTTTAACTTCATAATTTCCAACACTGTGACCGTCGACGAATCTTGGCCGTCACAAATTCGAAAAGTGGAAAAATTATTATCTTATATACCACTGCGGTCCATAAACTCTTGGTTACATCAACACAGATTCCAATGAACCTCTTGTCCTACTTCCTTTATTGATATCGACTGACTCGCTACAGAGTTGGCAGATTCCGTGATTTTTTGACCCTGACTACTCAGTAGCAGCGAATTTTATCTGTAACTGTGACTACCATTCCAGTTGTTTCAAAGGAGTGGTTCAGCGCAACAGGCTCCGTAACGCTACAAGCCTATGACAGGCCTCTTAGTATTTATTATGAAAATTTATCGGGGCTTAGAACTAAATCTAAGAAGCTTTATGAATTCTCTTCGGATTTGAACTATGATGATCTAGTTTTTGTGGAAACCTGGCTTAATAGTGCATTTTATGACTCCGAATTTTTTGATCCTAACCTCTACAATATATATCGCAAAGACCGCGACTCGATAAAAACTGGTGCTACTCGGGGTGGTGGAATTTTAATCGCCGTTTAAAGGAAATATGGTTCGTCAATTATATCGCTGCAGAATGGAGACTCACTGTTGGATCAACTATGTGTTTGCATATATGGCTCTTTGCCTCTCTTTGTATGTGCCTCATACATTCCGCCAGGAAGTGAAGATCATGTGTACATGGCGCATGTAGATAATATTGTAGATTTAGTATCTAAGCGACATGAGAATAATGTTTGTATTTTAGGTGATTTCAACTTAGGGAATGTAGGATGGGCAGCCGTGGATGATAGTTTAGTCTTGTATCCTAATAACGTTAATAGTTTTTCTGAAACATATGTTGTTGATAACTTATTGAACGCGAATCTTACCCAGGTAAACAACTTTATTAATAACTTGTCTAGGACGTCGGATCTAATTTTTATTAGTGATAACATGACTTTTTCACTCTCCGAATGTCTTGATCCTCTCTCTTGCGCTGGCTTACATCATGTTCCACTAGTTTTGGAATTAGAATTTTATGAGTTTAAAAAAATTCGATTAGATATGAAGTCAGGAAACTATAATTTTAGAAACTGTGATTTTGATGCTATCAACGCCAAAATAAGCATAATTGATTCTCAGTTGTAGGTGTCAGTGAGTGCTTTGATATCTTCAAAGGTAAAGTCAACCAAATTTATAGTAGTCTAATCCCTCGAATGCGGAAAAATTGCCATAAAATTCCTTGGTATACGAAGGAGTTAAAAAAACTTAAGAATTTACGAAACAAATTCTTTAAAAAGTACAAATTGTCTAACTCGCCTGCTTTTAAGGAAAAATATGTATATTATTCAAAGCAATTTAAATCCCTAAGAAATCGGCTTCAAAAAAAAAAATATGTTGAGAAATTTGAATGCGATATTAAGTCGAATCCGAAATCTTTCTGGCGCTAGGTTAGAGCTAAAAAGTCATGCTCTAGCATTATTTTCAATGAATCTCTAAAGCGGGGAGATTTTATTAATGCCTGGAAAGTAACTTCCATTACTCCTATTTTCAAAAGTGGCAATAAGAGCAATATTGCCAACTACCGCCCAATATCAAAACTTTCCACAATATCGAAAGTTTTCGAGATTATAATTAAGGAAAAGATATCGTTTGCGGTAAAAAGTATTATTTCACCCAACCAGCATGGTTTTATGTCCGGTAGGTCGACTGTGACTAATCTTGCTGTTTATACTGAATATTGTCTCTCTGTCTTTAATAATAGGGCACAAGTAGATACCATCTATACTGATTTTTCTAAGGCTTTCGATAAAGTTAGCCATAAATTACTACTTTTAAAACTTGCTGATCTGGGATTTCACTCCAATATTCTATCATGGGTGAAGTCTTACCTGGCGGATCGGAGTTGTACTGTTGTGGTCGATGGTGTCAGTTCTCGTTCTTTTACCGCGACCTCTGGTGTTCCTCAAGGAAGTGTCCTAGGACCTCTCCTATTCGTAATTTTTATTAATGACATACGTCATTGCTTCATTTACTCGAATTTCTTGTTGTACGCAGATGATTTGAAAATTTTTACATCAGTCACAAATCAGGCAAATTCCCTACGGCTGCAGTCAGATTTTGACAGAGTAAAAGATTGGTGTAGTAGGAATTGCTTGCATTTAAATATTAACAAGTGCTTTCACATCTCATTTTCAAAATCCCGTAATGGTATTAACACCTCGTATCACATCGGTCTTTCTGTTTTGAAAACTGTTGATGAAATATTAGATCTTGGAGTTGTCTTCGATGCTAAATTTCTCTTTCAGAGTCAACTTAACTGTGTTATTGCTAAGTCATATTCAATGCTTGCGTTCATTCGCCGCATTAGCTCGGACTTCCATGATCCATATACGTTAAAGCTACTATATACATCGCTTGTACGGTCTAAACTGGAATATGCTTCCTTTGTTTGGAGACCATACCACGATTGTCATATACAGCGTCTTGAAATGATCCAGAAAAAATTTTTGCGTTTTGGGCTCCGGTCATTACGTTTTCAGGATCCTTTACTATCATACTACTCTAGATGTCTACTTATAAGACTGAAGCCCCTGGATAGTAGAAGATCTATTCTAGCGCTGATATTTATTTATGATTTGATAGGGGGCACGATTGACTCACCGTTTCTTTTGGAGCGTATTCGCTTCAATATACCATCTAGAACACTTCGAAATCATGATATTTTTTTATTGGATAGGGCCAGAGCGACATATGTCGCTAATTCGCCTATTGCTAGGGCATTGAAGGAATTCAATATTCTTACTAATGCCAGGGAAATTGATTTTTCAGTAAATAAATCAAAGTTTTAAACTTATACTAAATGACTTGATATGGTAGATAATATTTAAGCTAATAATTTGTAAATAGTCTGTAAGGATATTTTAATTTGTCCTAGATTTACTTTGAAATAAATAAATAAATAAATAAATAAATAAAAATAGGAACAATATGATCTAAAGTTCACAATGACGACTCTCGTCACAGCTGTGCAACTCGTTGCGACCATATGAATCAATGGATCTGTGATTCATGCCTACAGTAAGGTTTGTAGCAGAAATTACAGTTTTTCATTGTTTGCAGCTCATTGTTCCTGTGCGAATTCGTGATTGGTACTTTGATAGTCATTACTGCTAAGCTGGATTTTTTGTGCGAAGTGGTTATATATGATTAGACGTTTGGTGGAAAGGCTAGCAGGACCACTCACAGAGAACTAGTTTTTCTCGTGAACTTCTGCTCCATAGTGTGGGGATAACGTGATCGCCAATCACTACTTTGTAAAGAGCTTTTAGTTACTTACATACTTAATTGGCGCTTAACCGTCTAAACGGTTATGGCCGTCCAAGAAGTCGCGCCAGTCATTCCTTCGCTCCGCCAACCGGCGCCAATTGGTCACACCATGGGAGTTTAAATCGTTTTCCACCTGGTCCTTCCAACGGAGTGGGGGCCGCCCTCTACCTCTGCTTCCATAAGCGGGTTCCGATAGAAACACTTTCTTGGCCGGAGCATCATCTTTCATTCGCATAACATGGCCTAGCCAGCGCAGCCGCTGCGTTTTAATTCGCTGGACTATGTTGATGTCTGCGTATAGCTCGTACAGCTCATCATTAAATCTTCTTCGGTACTCGCCATCGCCAACGCGTAGAGGTCCATAAATCTTTCGAAGAACTTTTCTCTCGAACACTGCCAAAGCCGCTTCATCTGTTGTTGTCATGGTACATGCTTCTGCCCCATATAGGAGGACGGGTACGATAAGTGATTTGTAGAGTATGATTTTCGTTCGCCGAGAGAGGACTTTACTTTTCAATTGCCTACCTAGTCCAAAGTAGCATTTATTGGCAAGATTGATTCTTCGCTGGATTTCAGTGCTGATGTTGTTGCTAATGTTGATGCTGGTTCCCAAATAAACGAAGTCTTTTACTATTTCGAAATTATGGCTACCAACAGTAGCGTGGTTGCCAAGGCGCATATGAACTGACTCTTTGCAGGTACTTCGTTTTGTCCTCATTCACCATCTAACCCATCAAACCCATTTGAAAGTTAAGCTCGGCCTAAATATCCTCGCAGGTATATCGTGCCAATTTATTGTTATTATTAAATATTATAAACTCCTGCTCTGTAAATGCCCAGTAGGTTCACCACTTCTAAGCTGAAGCGTCTTTAAAAGATAAGTCTAATGTATAAGCCGCCAGTGAAGCTTCCAGTAAGACGTGGAATTCTTCTATGACTTGCAAATGCGGTGCAGTTGGAGTGAATATTTAGCAGTTTCATGAACATCTAAAGAATTGGGGAAGGTTTACTATAAAACTAACATTAGAAAAAGGCCACAAATATTTCGTGGAGGATTCTATTTTAAATCACATCAGTCGGATTTTAGCAAAGGTACGTGCGGGGAATGAATTTCGCCTCCACATCAAGCATGTTCGTACTGTTGGGACAGTTCCAGATCATTTTTCAGACGGAAATATTAGTCGTAAGTATGTGTGCAGATATAATCCAGCAAAATGGCTACCCGACCGATATCATCGGTAAATAAGATCCACTGGTACTCGATTATTTAGAGAAACTCGATGGCCTAGCAGCTAGCAGCACATAAGTCTGGTATGGACTCCGGAGCAGAGCGGGGTGGGTGGCTATGAGCAAGCAGGAAAATTAACCGCCGTCATAGTAATAAATACACGATATACATATGTATAATGAGCTCAGACAGGAGGCAGCATATCTTAGAGACCAACATTCAAACGACAGAGTAGCGAACTTTCGCCAAGAATACTCCAAGGTCACTGCAAACTCAAATGCAGCATGCATATGCTAGGAATTTGTTCCAGCAGCGTCCGTTGCCTCTGCCCTTCTCCAATGCGATTCACATCATGGAACCTTTCCCTAAGGGTGAACGTGTTAGGAGAAATAGAGAGAAGGTTTTGAATAAGAATTATAGATTGCAGCACATGACTCCAAAAGAATTCTTTTCTAACGGTATTAGCCGTATAATGTACGTTTAGAAACAAAATTTTTATGAACAAAATTTTAGCTGCATGCGGCATCGATGATTTTAATCAATTAAAATTGTGTATATGAAGGCTTTCTTTTCGTAGGAGGATCATCCGAAGCCTCAAAACCAGTTTGAGACTGTTTATTGGGTAATTTTGCTGTACTCTTAATGACGCAAGGCATTTGGCTGGCTGAAGCTAAAGCCTGTTTATCTATCCGTTAGTCTAAATACACCCTGTTTGCAGCAGGCCGGAACTGGCGTGCTACCAGAAAGCACTTTCCTGCTAAATTTGCAAACCAAATGAGCTTCAGTTTGTCCAAAGTCCCCCTGTTGAGGTGTCCCATCTGTGCAGCCAGTTATCAGCTCTCGTGCTGCAGAGCCTACGTTTTGCTCCTCATCAACCATCGCTATTTATTTCGCCAATATGGTCATATTTCTGCGATGACCAGTGCTCTACGTCAGAAATAGTTTTGACGGCGCTACAGACACGTACCTCGCTCAGACTGTAAGTTGATTTTATCCCACGGAAATACTGGTTTGACGCCTTTTCATTGGCATACTGAAGGTGCGTGAGACATAAACATGAGAAGGTATGTGTGTGTATGCGAAACGCTCATGAGGATTACTCCTACACCGATTTCCCATAAAAGGCTCGTCTAGGATGAATTTAAAAATATTGTTTTTTTGCATAATAATGACATGATCTAAAATCGATCAAACGTAATTGAATTTATTCTTCTATATCCTTTTGGGAAAACTACCCATGCACTTCTTTCGCTGGCTTCGAGTTTCTCAGCATAACCGTATTACATAGGCACAAATACAGGTACAGTACGTTCTATAGAATAGCAATTCATGATGACGAACAAATGTTGCCAATTGACCAATGTCCACTTTGGAGGCCACACATTAACAAGGGGTAGCATGTCAGGTAAGCGATAAGAAGGTGAATGAGAGAGTGGTAAAAGGGATCATCCGCAGCCTTAACCGGACATTATGTTCTAACGCTATGCACGCAATTTTAATGTACGTCGTACATACATACACACACACATACATAGACTAGGTAAATAAAATTTGTATAAATATAAAACTTGCATAAAGGTAAATTTCAACCCTGTCCATACCGCACCCTTCCTCCACTTTGACCCTCACAACTGCTTAGCATGCTAAAGGACGCCGCGCCGTCCTGTTTCGTATAGTTGGGTGTTTTTGGCCCTTTTTTCGGCGCGAATATGAACAACAGCTGGTCAGATAGCGATTAAGAAGCGTTTGTTTAAGAGCAGCAGAAAAAAGTTTACAAATGCATGTTGAAATGTATGTGTGTACGAATAAATTGATATTAATAATAAAAATAAATTGAAAACGCAAAATCATGCCGGACATTGCGCACAAATGGACATTAAGCACTACAACAACAAAGAAAATGCAACTACTAATTTTGTTTGCAAAGGTAATCGGCAAAAAGGATTTCATGCTTCAATATTTGCCATACAAATTTGGCAAGAAAGTACATATATACATATACATATATAATGCATAAATAATGTTTGATATGTTTTTCCGCGGCTAAATGTTCCATGTGGGTTTGTAGGTAAATATCTGTTTATTTTTTTATACTTAGCTGAGCAGACCTCACAGAGTATATTAATTTTGTTCGCATAACTGTATTCCGTAACGGTATAAACTATTCGGGATAGATATAGACTTCTATATATCAAAATGATTTGGGCGAAAAAAGAAATTCATTTAGCCATGTCCGTCCATCCGTCGGTCCGCCCGTAAACACGATAACTTGAGTAAATTTTGAGGTATCTTAATGAAATTTGGTATTGTAACAAATTTACTGCAAATCCTTTTATTTGCAACCTTCTGCTAAGTTCGAATCACTAAACTGTTGAATAAATAACTCCAATATTTAATAATGCAAAATGGCCTTTATTCAAGTACTTTCAAAATAACACTTCTATTGCTCGACAGATAGCGTGCTTAATCGAAAATCACTCTCGCGCCTCTAATGGTGGTGCTTTTATACTCTGTGATTTCCCCGTTGCATCTTCTAGGCGCTTTCAGAATTTACTTAGTTACTGCCTTATAATTATAACTACAGATGCACGTGTATAGCTTCTCATATGCGCGTGTGTTTGTGAGCGACACTTCCACAATTACAATTGCATACTTTTGGGAACATCTCAGATAAGATATCTGCATGTGTTTGTGCTTTGCTTCTCCGCTGCGTGTACGTACATAAGTGTAGACATAATGATTGATTTATGGATGTGCATAAAAGTCACTCTTAGCATCGGCTTAGAGATGACAGTACCCCTTACTGATTCGTAACAGTATGTAAATTCCTGGGCACTCATCTCAGATTGCTATTTAAAATGAACGAAACCGGACTGTAACCACGCCCACTTTTTCAATATCGAAAATTTCGAAAAACCGAAAAAGTGCGATAATTCATTACCAAAGACGGGTATAGCGTTGACGCTTGGTCGGTGGGTTGACCTTATGACGCAGAATATAAAATTAGCAAAATTTTGGACAATGGGGGTGTCACCGCCCACTTTTAAAAGAAGGTAATTTAAAATTTTTGCAAGCTGTAATTTGGCAGTCGTTGAAGATATCATGATGAAATTTGCAAAAATTAGCAAAAGCGGATAACGAAAACGCCCACTTTTTAAAAAAAATTTAAAAGTCAAATTTTAACAAAAAATTTATTATCTTTACAGTATATGAGTAAATTATGTCAACGTTCAACTGCAGTAATGATATGGTGCAACAAAATACAAAAATAAAAGAAAATTTCAAAATGGGCGCGGCTCCGCCGTTTTTCATTTAATTTGTCTAGAATACTTTCAGTGGCATAAGTCGAACAAAAATTTACCAATCTTTGTGAAATTTGGTGAGAGCATAGCTTCTGGGACGATAACTTATTTCTCTGAAAAAGGGCGAAATCGGTTGAAGCCTCGCCCAGTTTTTATACACAGTCGACCGTTTGTCCTTCCGTTCGGCCGTTAACACGATAACTTGAACAAAAACCGATATATCTTTACTAAACTTAGTTCACGTACTTATCTGAACTCATTTTATCTTATTATTAAAAATGGGCGAAATCGGACTATGACCACGCCTACTTTTTCGATATCGAAAATTTCGAAAAATGAAAAAAATGCCATAATTCCATACCGAATACGAAAAAAGGGATGAAAATGGCAATTGGATTGGTTTTTTGACGCAAAATATAACTTTAGAAAAAACTTTGTAAAATGGGTGTGACACCCACCATATTAAGTAGAAGAAAATGATAAAGTTCCACAGGGCGAAATCAAAAGCCCTTCAAAAGCATCATGGCAGGAATACTCTTCGTGGTATTACATATATAAATAAATTATCGGTAGCCGACAGATGATGTTCTGGGTCACCGTGGTCCACATTTTGGTCCATATCTCGAAAACGCCTTCACATATACAACTAAGGGCCACTCCCTTTTAAAACCCTCATTAATACTTTTAATTTGAAGCCCATATCGTACAAACACATTCCAAGGTTACTCTAGGTTCATTTTCCTACATGATGATTTTCCCTTATTTCTTGGTCGTTATTTCCCATACGTATGTGATGTGTAATTAAAAACCACTTATATACCATCTACGAAACCAACGAAGCTAAGCTCTTAGCTGAGTATCTAATGTTCGGTTACACCCGAACTTAGTCTTCCTTACTTGCTTTTTTTTTTTTTTTGTATTGGTTGTTCAACTTTTTTTAAGCTCCCGGTATCGATTTGATTGACGTTTACTTTAATGAGCGCTACAGGACTACATATACATGCATATGTACATAATTATGAATAATCTACCCCCTCAAACATTCACGCACTCATAATTTATGAATCCGATAAGAGACCGAAATATGTGTACATTTCGAGCCTCAGAAATATGATCTTATAGGAGTGTTTTATAACTCTGATATGAAGAAAAGTTTGAAACTCATGGCGAAAGTTTATACTTAACAAAGCAACTTTGAAATAAATATTCATACATTGTGGATAAGACAAGTGTGTTAGACTTAAAAATTACATTACTAATTTAACTATCATGGTCTCATCCTGCATCTCTTTCTATCACCCGCTGAAGATAGACGGCCGTATGCGTGGCCATATTGAACATCCTTGTCAAAGCGCTGTTAAAACGCGAAAAAATTAACATTGTGGCGAATGCTCAGGGACACTAATCACAAGTAATAAATTATGGAGCACTAGGAGCTTGGGCGAGGTAAACTTTTACGTTTACCAAATTCTAACAGAATATGAGTACTTCAAATCCCTATGAAGAATAGAAAAAGTCGAAGATTACATGTGTGTGTATGACAGTGCAGATGAGGATTATGCTGAACATCCCTTCTTCAAATGCTCTCGTTGGAGCTAGAACCGTCAAACGCTCGAGCAAAGAGTCGATAAAATCACTGCTTATAATATTACTCTTACAATAAATCAGCAATTTTTTAGAACCTGGACCTGGACGCATGATCAATAGAAGGCGCTTAAAAAGAAATGATAAATGTTGAACGTCAATACGAAAGCGTTACTATGGTGGCCATCGCACAGTGTCACAAATTGAACATTTTGTTTATTAATTGCTGCATGTCGTAAATTTTTACCAATGTGTAAGATTTTTTTGTTTTTATAGAAAGGTTTTGCGAATTTTCTTAAATGCTTTGGACACAATTTAAGTAACGCGACATCAGGACGGTTGCTTTATTATGACAAAAAAAAAAAACTGAAGATAAGTAAACAACTATTCCACAATCGGGCACAACAAGCTTCAAATCCCACTTCCGGAAGAAAAGACTTGAAGAGATTTACAAAATGTAAACGAAACAGCTGTCGCCTTCTCCGTCCTGATGTCGCGTTGTTTTAATTTTGGCCGAATTTTTTTATAACTACCATGACAGACTTGTGCCATGCCTCATACCCCTCATACCGTACTAAATTGGTTAATATTTTAGAATGTGTGTTTCAAGGCTTGGAATCAACAAAAAGAACGTTACAATTTCGTGATTGCAGCCTTACTTAGCGAAAAAAAAGGATTTTGCGTGGGTCAGAAGGTCAATGCCACACCTGCCTCAGAGTACAACGAAACACAGCATTTGCACTGAACGCAACCCTTGCCAACGTAGAAAGGATTTAAAACTGCTAAAAAACTGAAATTTTCACCCTTAAATTCTACATATTTTCAAGTTGATAGCGAAAAATGAAAATTGTAAAATATTTTCGTAAAAACTAACCGAAAAAACTCGTCGTATAAAGCAATTCATTGTTAGGACAAATTAACGCATCAGCGATAATCAACGTGTGCGTCAAATCGACAAAATCACCAAAATAAAAAATTGGCAAAAAAGTAAAAAAAACCCACAATTGAAAAAAGGATAATAACAACTACATACAAATAAATAAATGCACCTACAGAGCACGTACAACAACAACAACAAAGATTACCCCGTTGGTACCACAATAATGACACAATGCCAACGCTACACTCACGCATGCGCACTGTGAGTTATAAAAAAAAAAAATTTATAAAAAATAAAAATTTAATAAAAAGAAATCGAATTTAATCAGTAGAAATCGAACGAACTTAAAAACGAAATTCACCTTTCATGTCACGCACACAACATTTTTTTAAACGAAAGGGTGGCAGTGCACTGCTGCCGGTTGATGATGAAAGGACACGCCTGCACACACAACACACACACATGCAGCTTAAAAAACGAACTCTCATATGTCAGCCCATTCATTAACCCATCACGCACCAACAAAAGGGGCAAAGAATATAAAAAAAAGAATAAAAAATAAAAATAAAGAGTGAAAGCATCAAAATACACAAATAAAAATTAAGGACAAATTCACCAAGAAATGCGTTACTTAAAATAAAAATTATCGAATTGTAGCAGTGGCGACAGGATAACAATGCTACGCCAGTAATTCGCAACTCGTGCGTGCGTAATTGTTACTATTTGTTGTTATTTCATTTGTCTCCTAGTATGTTGTTAGTGTGACATTGTAGCTGTACTGTGATGTGATTATAGGGTTGAGTTGCTATGTCGACAAGAAGCTGAGCTCAGCTGCTTTAGGCTAAAGGATAAATCTGATGATGCGTGTGTCCGGCACATGTGTGTGATGGCTTGAGCTCGAAGGAGTTTGTAAAGGGGTGCAAGCGGCACTGGTGATGGTCAAAGGTTTATTATATACATACGTCTGACTGTAACAATTTTTTGAGGCAAAAAGCATCAATTTTTACGTAATTTCAGACGAAAATCAGCGCTAAGGCATGCGAAATCGGAAGCGTTGTCAGAGCAACCCTCCTGAAAAGTTTACACAGTTAAAAAGGGTAGAAATATAAAAGGGGTGGCTACATATGCGCAGCACATGTGTGAGGTGGATATGTGATATGATTGTGTGTGGGCGTGTGTGTGTGTGTGTGACGTGGAAGGGTTTTCGCTAAACGAAAGAAAAATAAAACTTTTTCCAAATATTGTGGGTGGGTGTCTGTTGGCATTGTGATGCCTGGCTCAGGGTGGGTGTTGTTAATCCAGACAGTTGTCCATTTCACATAAGCTTAGACGTGTGTGAGCGTATCCTTTCCAATAAAATTTCAATGGGTTAGGGTGGTGATTTGTACACACATCTGCATGCTTTGTGTGGAGTGTGTATGTAAAGAACTGCGATGTACATATAAGAAATAGTAACATACATGTGTATGTGGGTATTACTTTATGTTCAAGAAATTTGGGGTGCCATTTCAAAATGCACTAAAATACTCGCTAAGAAAGATGCAACTTTCTCATATTGATCCGGAACATCAATAAAGTTTTCATTATTTACAGTGCGAACAGAAAAATAGTAGTGGCAATTTTTATCAAATATCCTCAATTACACTTTCTTACTTTATTGGTATTAATTTTGTAACTAAGCAGTCACAAAAAGGTGTTCGAAAAAATTCGATAAAATATTACGAAAATTTCGAACTTTTTATTTGGAGTTCTTTGAACTGTTTTAGAGTATGTAGTTATGTAGCCCAATCAATTTTAACCTGACCAAGTACAGTTATAGGGTTGAAAGGCCGTTTTCGAAAAAATTCGAGACAATTTTACGCAAATTTCGAAATTTTTATTTTAACCCTAGTTCGGCCGACGATTTATACACCTATTTTTTGCCGATGCAACCACCCCGGTGACTGCCAGAAAACCCGTTACAGTTGTAAATGACTAAAATTATAAAACCTTTTTTTGTATTTTTTCGACTTAAAATTCATAAAGTTAAGAGGATACGGAAAATGAGTTAAAAAAAATTATTAAAAATGTGTTTTTTGAGGGGAGAATATGAAAAAGTCACCCCGGTGACTCGTCCGACGAACTAGGGTTAAGTTCCTCGAATTTTTTTGAGTATGGGGCTCACGTTATAGGTCCCTCAAAATTCGCATTGAATTGCGAAACATTTTTTTTTCCGCAGGGTGTCTAAGATTTTCCTTCACACAAAGTGTGAACACACCTTTCGGAAAAAAAGTTTCAAAACTCAGTGCGAATTTTGAGAGATCCATAACGTGAACCCCATACTCAAAAAAATTCAGAGAACTCAAAATAAAAAGTTCGAAATTTTCGTAATATGTTCCCAAATTCTCGAATATTTTCGAATACTTTTTAGATATTGGATTGCCTAGTTTCCATTACAAAGTTCATAGAAATTTAAAAAAAGATTTGTGGGACTCCATATGACGCTCGATTGATTGAGTGCTAGCTCAGCCTTATGGTTGAAATGGCGCCCGAGCAAAACATATCCGTAGATAATAATATTAATAACTATACCGCCAATATTATAAGGGCATATCTTTCAATTATACTGATTTATAATTTTCCCTAGAAATTGGCGGACTTACACTCTATATACAGATGGAATGCATGACGGTAATACAGGGGGGAAATAGTATTTGTAGTGCTGCTTTAAGTCACACAATCACTTTGAGGCTTTCTGTGCTTTCTTCTCTGAAAAAAAAAAAAAACTTATTACGTATTGAGTTGGGGAAGAATTAGTGACGCCAGCGCACTACTGCTTACCACAGCGTCCGTCAAGGCTTCAACGAAATCCAGCATATAGATGGCGCCCGAGCAGGAAACGCGCTTTCGCAGGTCACTGCACGAAAACAAATGCTAACATTGCTAAGAAATGCCTGACGAGCACATTCTCAGCAACAACTTAGGTATCGATGCTGGATATCAATTCCCTCAAAAAGATTTTCCGAAGATATGCTGAGAAGTTCCACTCTGCACACTATTAGAGAGAGAGAGAGAGAGAGAGAGAGAGAGAGAGAGAGAGGGAGGGAGAGAGGGAGAATGCATGACAACAAGACACGGAGGGTTGATTGGCGCTGAGCTGATGAACGAACATTTTAGCTGCAAGTGTCTGAGAAAATACCGCATAACCGTGTATCGACTTCTACAAATTCTGCCTGACTTGCGGACTATTCAAACTACTGCAATAATGTAACGAATTTAGGGAAACTCCGCTTATTTCATACCTT
Source organism: Eurosta solidaginis (assembly GCF_040869045.1). Taxonomy (NCBI): domain Eukaryota; kingdom Metazoa; phylum Arthropoda; class Insecta; order Diptera; family Tephritidae; genus Eurosta; species Eurosta solidaginis. The sequence continues at coordinate 13,382,184 of NC_090321.1, forward strand.
CTACTGACGCTCGTATCGCCAAACTGTTGAATAAATAACTCCAATATTCAATAATGCAACATGGTCTTTATTAAAGTACTTCACAATAACACTTATACTTCGCAACCAATAGCGTGCTTAAATCAAACTGATTGCTCATGCCTCAGCTGAGGCTGCTTTTATACTCTTCGGTTTCCTCGTTCGCATATTTCTAGGCGTTTCTCCTTCTAGAATTTACTAGTTCGCTGAAGATTGCATACTTTTGTGAGTGTCTCAGAAATATGCATGTGTATGTGTGAGAACTACTTTGTTGATTATTGCATACTTTTGTGAGTATCTCTCCGCTGCTGCATGTACATATGTGTAGACATAATGATTGATTTGTTTATGTAGATACAAGTGACTGCTTAGTATCGGCTTAGATATGATAGTATCCCTTAGTGTTGCTAATATTCGTCACAATACTTATAGATTTGGGGTACAGATTATTCGCCGAGTTGGTGCTTGTTGTACATATAGCTAATAGCAATAATACAGAAGGTCGACAATGGTCATTTGAACTTGTTCCTAACATTGTAGGATTAGTACCAATTAGCACTCTCGGTTCACCAAAAACGGTGTTTCAAGATGAATCACAATATTTTTAGAACATCCGTCTTTTGAATGTATTATTGCATGGAAAAATGGAAGAAGCTACTTATGGTGTTGCATTTGCGGAAGAAAAGAACTATGCCGTGGAATACTACATGTTTAAGACTGACAACAGAGTGCAACCGCGAATCGTAACTATAATATAAAGATAGAAAGCTATGAAAACTATTTCCTATGGAAAACTCTAAAAGATATCAGGTGTCAAAAACGTTTGAGGCTTGTAAATGTATATCTGTCGCCATCCCGGTCAATAAAGACCTCACATAGACTGAATGTGACCATAGTGTTACCAGAATTTGTTTGACGACCAAACGGAAGAACCGCAATCAGGTGCCAGGATATATGTTGTAGAATAGCTCCGTCCTCTTGGCAAATACCAGCAGTTTTCTAGAACACAGCTTAATTGCTGATTCAAGATCTGGCAACTCTGCTGCTCCTAATAGCTGGAGCCTTAACCTGGCGCGCACAGGACACGAACACAGAACGTGCTCAACCGTTTCTTCCTGCAGCTCACACTCCCTACACTTGCTGTTACACATCGTGAGCCTTAAGTCTAATATCGCCAGCATAAGAGTTTGGACAATAATTGATATTAGAGATAAAATTCGGCAGCGTTGGCAAGGCAGGGTTATTTATTTGACTTGCTATTCGTAATATTGGGCTTCCTAAAGGAACATAGTAATAGTAATACGTTTTTTTCTACCATCCGCCTGTAACCAGTTGGAAAAACTGAATACATAACCAATGATGTTAAACTCACATGAAAAAAATGTCTGTTTTGCATCCTTTCCATGCAAATTCAACAAAGATTGATTTTAAATTAAAACCAAAAAATATATATATATATGTAATTTTTGCATTTTTTAATGTGAATTTCACATTCTTGTTTTTTTCGGTGCAGAAACGCAATTTTGAGTAATTAGATTTATACTTCCCACGAAATAAGCTGAATCAAATGTAAATAAAGCAGCTTTACTTTAAATACCATTAACCGAACTTCACAACCAACCATTATAACACAAACCATTAATTTATGTTCAACAACTAGAAATAACAAAGCCTTCTTCGGCTGCATAGCAGCGCATAACGGGCCGCATATCCTTGCGACAATGAAGCTGGCATCTTGTAATTATTCAAATTTAAGCTCGAACAATTAAAACTCACACCAAACGAAAAATGCCACAAACAGAAAGCGCCAACTAAAACGAGGAATGCACGAAGGAGCCAAAAGCGATATCCCCTTCATCCTTGCAATCAAGCGCCTGCGAGAAAGGAGCTTAAACTCGCATAGTTGAGGGGAAAATTAGAAAAATAAAATGGTTGTGGCAGGTTGTGGGCGAAAGCGGCTCCAAATGCTCCACATAGTCCTTTCATTTCATTAATGTCCTTAATGTCAACCGGACGATGCGAAATAAAATTCATTAGAAACGGCAATGACGGTTGGACAAAGTGAGCGCGGTAGAAGGAGAAATGAAATTTTAAACCAACACACCAACACAAAAAAGTTATTTTCATTAAAATATAAAAATAGTACGACTGGAGGGCACAGCAACAACTACAATGGGCAGCGAGCTATGCTTGAGAGGATCGCAGTTGCTAAGAATGATTTCATAAAATATTAGATTCATTTGCTGGTCTCCGTTGCCACTTTCTTTTTTCATTATTCGTTATTTTTTTAAGATTTTTTTTCTTAATTTTCTGCGCACGCGAATGCAAAATGAATAATGAAACGGGGTGTGGGCGGGGAAAAAATAAATGGTTAAAAAAGCGCGATGTGGAATTTGGTGGAATTTTAATGGAAAGTATTTGAAAAAAATACAACAACAAAGCGAAATACAAAGAAAGAAAAACAAAAACCAGTTGTAGGAGCGTAGGCCTCCATTTACAACGTAACAATGAATAATACCATAGAAAGCTTTGAAGAGCACTTGACCAACTAAACATCCTTCTATGCTTCGGAGTTTCGTTGAAAGGATATGGATGCGGCTAAAAGGGGATCTTAAGGTGAACAAGGTAATGCTAGACAAGGAAAGAAAACAATGGGCAGCGTTAGCCAAAGTGGTGAAAGTAAATGAAGATGAGGTATATGCAAACATTTGCAGAGGAGGGGGAGGAGGGTGAGTTAGAAAATTCATGTCGGTCTTTTTTATACTCTGCGAGATAATTGGGATAAATGGGATTGAGTTTTTCTGTTGTTTAGTTGTTGATAAAATGCTGGCAGCGCAGAAATGGACAATCTTTTTGTGTTAAAATTGGCACACACATCTCTATTCTAGCCTGGTAATAACAATCAAATTAGCCGTAAGAAAATTAAAAGCAACTTTTTAACCATTTCCGTAATGCTGTAAAAGTTTTTCTTTATGTAAAAGTTTTCCTTAATTGTGAATCGAGTTGCTGCCCATTAGCGTTGAAGGGAGGTTTTGATACCTCAGTTCGTGAATTCAATGAGAATCTATTGTAAGAATCAAAAGCCCGGCAAGAAATATAGTTCAAGGTTTAGTATTTGAGCAGGTCTCTCCGTTTGACATCCTCGTTCTTATTATTTCTTTTCTTGTAGCGATAAAGAGACCCCACGAAGGTTTTGCAGAGTTTCATCGATGTTGATGGCCTTTGCCTGATATTTATATGGTACGGTCCGGAAAATAGCACCACAAAGGTACTAGGCCGATCATTTGAGTAGGATTTGATGTGACCACATGAAACCTTTTAGGGGCCACAAGCCTCTCGTTCCATGAGAAAGAATTGAGGTATTGTGCCCCAATCCCATCCTCGCATAAATCTCAATTGCCCTATTACCCGTATTCTTTTCTAAGAATGGCTGAAATGCGTTCTTCACGATCTTGGAAAGTCTACATAATCGCAATCGCTTCCACCTATTGTTACCCCTGCTAATTCAGTGATAAGAGATGCCACGCTTTATGAGTCCCTGTGACGAACGTCCCTCCTTTGCTTCTGCCACTTCAAGAAACGATTGCAGTCGAGTTAAATCATCGGCCATCTCGTAGCCCTGTATATAACGATGCCTCGTCACCAAAATCAGAAAAAAAAAAACAGATTCTTGTTGCACTTCCCGCACTGACAACAGGACCATATTTAACGTCACTACTCCGAGAGCCTGAAGAAGCAGGCGCCTATTGGAGAATATAGGTACCCTATTACTGAAATCATTTGCATTCCACAATGCTTCACATGCCTGCTGGATAACAAAAAACTCTCTTTGAAACATGGAAATCGACAAAAGCAACATTATTATAAAAACTCTCACTGCCCAAGTAATTTTTTTTAGATCCGTTCGCGGAAACTGAGGAATCAACTCTCTGAGCGAGGCCCTCATCTTTCTAGTTCTTACTTTGAGACTTGAGTATCTCATACTTTGTATCAAGCCCTAACACCAACATTGGTAAAATGTATATAAAAGTAGAATTTGACAGGAGGTCTTCAAGGCGACACCCTTTTGTTTTCAAGAAGCAAAATGCATAGTAACATAATGTAAACTTTTTCCTTTGAAATTATGCCACTTGTAACTAGGTCGTGGCACTTTAAACACATTTTCCTTTCTTGGTTACACTCAAATTTTTGTAATGGCTCGATAGTACGCTTTTGTTGAGATATAAGTAGTAGGTTCTAACATGGCTCGAGATACGACCGTGACCAACAACACTGTATATTAACGTCACTAACCTAAGAGCCTGAAGAAGCAGGCGCCTATTGGAGATCTTTTCTGGGATACAACTTCCGAAGGCGAGAAAAAAATTAAAAAAACATCACAAATTAGAAGATTAGCTCGGTCTTAATCTCTTCGCGCAATATTTGTAGTAACAACTTTCGTTAACGCAATTTAGCGGTAACAAACTTACTAGTACAGTTCAGAATCCCTGAGGAAGACGTAAGAGCAGTGAAACGCGTAGAAGGAGAAACTGAAATTTTAATTTTGTTTTCTCATTTCCCGTAAAGCTCCATCAAGGTAAGAAGTAATATTAAGATTTGGCATAAAAAGAAAACATTACCAATTACAGTTCAAATAAGACCGTCAGTTTTTTACTCCCCCTGCTATACTCTGTTGAGTGGATTGAGTGGACTAAACGCAACAAAACGGATATTGAGAAAAAAATCGCTGATAAATGACAATGCAAAAATGAATAGAGACCAAGTCATGAACCCAAAAATAAAAACAATAACAAAAATCTCTCCCCAACTCAAAAGTCTAAGTATGCGGTTGCGACTATGCCCTGCTTTCTTTGATATTTAGATTTTTCTCAACTGCTTCTTAAACCGACGCACTTTTTTTTGGCTTAATGAGGAAAATAATACCCTGCACATATTTTGAGATGAGAAATACACTTTCGATGCGTGTCCAATATCTCCCAAAGTACTATTTACTCGCAATAATAAATTTATTTAAGGTTTTTCCATATAGTAAACAACAGAATGCATAAAAATTAAACATAACATAGAGCTGTAGGTACTTGGATTGGTTGAGTTTGCTTATGCTAAAATTCTGAATCATTTACATACTAAATTAACGCAAGCATTACTGGGAGTTGCAAAACAAACACAACGGAATGCGCTTTTATTAGCGGTAAATGCGAGCTGGGTTATGACAAGTCAAGGCTGTAATGCAGCTGTAAGGCCCGAAACCTACATGAGGTAGTTTGGGTGCTCTAGGATTTCACTATTTTCCTTGGAAATAGTCTTTCTGCGGCTATTTAAACTTAAAAAATGCTTGAAATACTTGACAGAGTAGAGTGAGTCAAAAATATACTACTTCACTCATAGTCGGAAAATACACTGATAAAGTGGATTGAAAACCTTGAAATTTTCTCTAGCGCTTAAGTAATGGTTAAGTGCTATTTTATTTTTACGGACCAATAGGAATAGTTGTTCCGGTACTTGAAAGTTCCTTTCATTAATTTGGAACATTCTCCCTTAAATAAGTTGGAGCGGCCCTGTTATAAATTAAAATACGAAAATTACGCACCCATTCTTTGTATTCAACTGTGTTTACTTAAAAATCCCTATGTTTAGCAAAATCATTGTCATCATCTGCATAATGCCCACAAAGCATTCAGCGTACACCTTCCAGCGTTAAAACTTTGCACTGTTGGGCAAAGAGAAAACGCTAAGCAAAGTGTACCGTGCGTAGTATATTAGACCGTTCATAAATCACCGCACATCTTACTATTAATGCACTTTTGCATTATGGTATTATGAAAAACCACCAACTAACCCGAATAAAGAACTGCATTTGAACTGGCAAAACTTCGCTTCGACTGCTGTGGCGCTCGTGGAGTCTAATGCACACTCTCTTTAATTTGCTTGTCACGGCGATTGTTTAGGCCATCCTTTACTATGAGGTTCCTGTTCGGTGGACAGCCACACTAAAAGTACTTTCAGTATCGTAAGAGATATTAAACCTTAAGCATGGCAAGCGAGAATTTCCTTAAACACGAGTCTCTGCTTGAAAAGTGGGTATTTTGTTTCTGTAGCAAAAACCAACACCTTTTACTTGAAGACTCTAGTCTGAGCAAATATGCTCACTTTTTATGCATGAGGCCTATTAGAGCCACAAAAGTGATAAAGAGTTGACTCAATGGTGCGGAAATAGCAGACGTTTACAACCAATGGGTCCAAAGTATTGTAAAGGTTCTGTGGTATACGCTGCTGATTCGAAAATAGACGGATGAGCTGTAAAGTTGCTATATTGGTTGCTGGCCAGATACCAAAGATCCGAGCCCGAGCTAACTCCTTAAATCTGCTGATTGATGTAAGTGGACGGTGCATCTCGATCTCCTCCGCAGCAGTGCCTCTGAATATGCAAGGTCGTCTGCCCACTTGTTGCCCATAATCTTCCTAGGAGTGTTTTAGGAAGTATTAGGATATTTAACTTCGTCCCCGGTTAAATGGCAATAGATGATAGTGAAAAAGCAAATGAACCAAATACGGAGGGCGCAACCCTCGAAGCTTATATCGTAGAGGTCCAAATCAGATTTGGCGAAATAAAAAGGCAGAAATAGTTGTACATTTTAAGCAAATCAAGGAAGGCGTAGAGTCAAGCTAGAGGCTGCAACGTGACGAAGATCGTGTGCAGGTCTTACGACATTGAACTAACACAGTCACTCGTACCATTAACAAGATATTGTGGACTCATAAATGCATACATACTGGACACTGTTTTATCGACATAGAAATAACATATTGACTTTTATTGAAGAACGAATTAATTAACGTTACTTTTATAGCCTGCCAGTGTTCGGGAGCTCTATTAAATGTTTACTTTTTCGAGCGTCTGGTTTATTCAAGTATAACAGTCTCGAAAATGTCTCAAATGTATCAGCATTTCCTCTTTGTCTTGTGTTCATTGGCATTTTCTATATGATTAAGTCGACTTCGTTTCTGCATACATGTACATTAGGCCGGGTCGATTTGTGGGGAGGCAAAAAAATCGCCCATTGCTCTATGAAAATCATATTATAGGGATCAAAATAAGAAACTTTGCCGAAGGAACCATACCTCCAAAATGAAATCTGATGTCCCCCCCTTTGGGTCGTAGGGGCAAATTTTGAAAAATCCCACTTTGAAATGCCTGTTTTTCCTTTTTGGAGTTTATGTAAATGAAAAAATGAATTTAACTTAGTAATAGAAAAAAAATTAAAAAAAATTATTGGAAATTAGCGTTTTTACAACCCCCTTTTAAAACCAAGGCATCACTGTGATGCATTTGCATGTCGTAAACATAGTTGTGTGGGTTTTTTATTCAACCTTTTTAAAAAATGAAGGTATCACTGTGACACAATTGCAAATCGTAAAATTGCTTGTGTTGTTTTTTTAAGCCACCACAAGACACAGCAGGTAGAATTGAAATTGCCCCTACCCAAAAGTTCGACCCAAAGGGGGGGACATCAGAACCATACCTCTGGTTCCTTCGGCAAAATTTCTTATTTGGTCCCTAGAATACGATTTTCACAGAGCAATGAGCGTTTTTTAAATCGACCCGCCCTAATGTACATGCTTTGTCGTTTTTCTTATAGCTGCGTTTATTTCTTAGTTCTACGGAAGTGTATGGTCCTTTTGAGGTGTAAAGATCTTGGCATATGGGGGAATTTATTAGCATAAGTGTTAGCGTAATGTTTGGAAGTATGCTGTTTGGGAGACTACAGGATATAAGCGTAGGCGAATGTGTGGGAGTGGTGAGAGGAAAAGCTAGGAAAAGGGAAAAGTTGGGGAAAGGAAAAGAAAAATATGAAACCAGTACCGAAAGCGGAAATATTATTAAAATGTTAACGGCTTGTTATCGATAACAATGGTAATCGACGAGTTATTGTACTGTTATCGACGTGATATTTACGTCTTGTCCATTTCTTTCGACGAGATATTGGTTTCTCATCTATTTGTTATCAATGTGTTATCGAAAAGGTACAGACTAGTTATCGATTTATCGAAAAAGTCGATAATTTCTAAAACTTTTGTCGATAAATTATCGTTGTGTTATCGAACATTTATCGGGGGAAAGAAAAAATAAGAAACCAATACCTAAAGCGGATATGTTATTACAGACTTAACGGTTTGTTATCGATAAAAATGGTAATCAGCGAGTTACTGGATTATTATCGAGGTGATATTTACCTCTTGTCTATTTCTTTTCGACGAAATATTGGTTTCTTATCCATTTGTTATCGGTGTGTTATGAACAAGGTACAGACGAGTTATCGATTTGTTACCAAATATTAAAATTTTTATCGACAATAATCCCTGTCGATGAGTTATAGAACTTTTATTGATGAGTTATCGATGTGTTTACGAATATTTATCGGTTTATTATTAAACTCTTAGCTTTGTTTTTGAAAATATTATCGATTTTATCCAAAAAATATAAATTTTTAAACAAAAATATAGGGTTTTAATTAAAAATATCGGTTTTTAATAAAAAAATTATCGAATTGCTATCGAAAAGTTATCGAAACTCTGTAAGTTTGCTATCGAGTAGTTATCGTTTTTTTGTCGATGGCTAATCGGTTCGCTGTCGAAAACTTATCAGTTTTTTATTGAGTATTTATAGATTTGTTGACGGTTTAAATTTAAACCGACATCGATAACACTCCAAAGATCCCTTGTAGAACAATATAAACGGTAATTTGGAAGAAATCGGGTTGTGTAGAAATTAGTGTTTACTAAATTTTTCGCGCCTCCCAGGTGTTTAGTTTGGGCGCACACTCAGGTTGTGTGTGTACTTGTTTCTAGTGAAGTTACCCCTCAGTAGTGGCTTAACTTCAACCCTCGGGCGAGCTCCAGTTATTTAAAACATTAGTATTTTCGTCGTTCACACGTATACCTATACATCGAACTTCGCGCATTTTTTCCGGTTTTTTTTGCACGGCCTAATCTGCTTTATTGTGCACATGAAAATCGTTTTACATCAGCGAATCTCTTCGGTTGAAGTATGCTCAGCTGCTAATGAAAGACTCAAAAATTAAATTAAATAAAGGCTTTTTTCTTGCTTCGTTACTTGCCAACAGCAAAAACCGAACGGGGGCTGTCAGTGCTCTTCTCGGCGCATTCTACTGCTGCTTCCTTCTAATCCATCTCCTTCATCTTTGTTGCTGCCTTTTCGCGCATTATTCTACATTATTTTTGTGGGCTTTTGTTTAACCGCTGACTCAGTGGCCAAATTCAAGTCTGTGAAAAAAGATAAATAAAACTTAAAAATAAGCAAATTATTTTTAATTTTTTTTTTATTTTGCTTCTGCTCGAAAACTTTTCGAGGATTCCGCTGCTGTTGCTACAGCGTCGGAAACCTTATCAGTGCGTGGACAAAACATTAACACAAGCAGCATGAATAGGCGCTTTGTATGCCAAAAAAAAAAGACAAAAGGTGCACACACTTTTCACAATTGGGAGGAAGGAGGAGCTTAGTGCTGCTACTACATAGAAATTGTTGACAAGCTCGAAATTGCCCACTGTCACACCACACCATTGGCACCTCATACTAGAGCTGCAAAAGTATCGATACGAGGTTCGTGGTGCGATTACCGATGTTTTTTTTTCTAAATATCGTGTACTGTATTCCCATTTCTTATTCCATTTTCTAGCGGCAGAATAGCTAGCGTCTAAAACTTTGGTAAGACAAATAAAACATGAATAAATGAAATTACATACATTATGTCAGATTTGTGTTTATTTTAGATGAATACCTAACAAGTTGGTGGCTCTGAATATTGAAAAATTTTTTCAAAAGTTCAATGTGAAAGTTACGTTATTTACCTTTCATGAACATGAAATTGTATATTAATTTTGGTCCGATGTTTGTAGCATTGAGAAATATAGAAGATACGACTCACCATTAAGTATATCGAATTGATCAGGGCGACGAACTGAGTTGATATAGCCATATCCGTCTATATGTTTGAACGCAAACTAGTTTCTCAAATTTTTAGATATCTCAATGAAATTTGGCACAAGAATGTATTTTTGTATTATATTAGACATTTTTCGGAACCGGTAGGATCGGACCACTATAACATATATCTCCCATACAACCGATCGTTCAGATAGAATGATTTTTGGCAATTTCTCCCTTAATTTCCTATATAAAAACGTTAAACTTGGTGATATTTATTCTAATATATCATAGAAGATTTCATGAAAAAATTATTTCGATCGGAGCCATATATAATATATATCCCATACAACCGATCGTTCAGATAAGAGGGTTTTTTGCCATTTTGTATTTTATATTTATCTTAAAAATCGTTTAGGTATGTACATCTGTTCACTATATATTTCTTATCTTATACATCCGATTATTTGGAGATTAGGAACGGGATAAGATTATTGTGCAGGTCCATTCATGAAAGGTATGAAGTATTCGGCACAACCGAAAACAGTCCCGTCCTTACTTGTTTTCATATTATATACACATATATACATGTATTCGTATATGTAGATATACACGCAACAGAAGACATCATTGAGTTTGAAGACGAAAATTGTGTTGCCAAAAAGCTACGAAGTACAAAGTCAACCATTTGGACCCGTTTTGACAAAATCAGTAATACTATTGCAAAAAATGTTATACAGCTAGTGGTAATACGTTCAATTTGTTTCACCATCTAGAACAATCGCATACAACTGCAAATTTAGATTCATATAGCTCGCCAAATATGATTAATTTTTATATCAAAAAACATATGAAGATCTATCATCACGTAAAAGGCTTTTTCTAGCACCCTACTGGGGTTTAGCCACCGCAGACGTTCGACATTTTCCCATAGTGAATGACAAAGGGTGCGGTATAGTGGTACAAACCGTCGCTTCGCTGTATAAGCTGCCATCGCGGACAACTTTGCAGAATGTGTTTTATGATCGTTTCGAAGTTATGAAGACAATATTACATATATATATATATACATGTGTATATTATATTTACATAAATGTCTGATATATACCTGATATTGCTTTCAAATTGAGTAAACGCTTTTCACTATAACAAAAAATTCGATATATATCGCGATATATCGATACCGTCCCTCTTAAATATCGAAAATATCGTGTATGCCGAATATCGATACTTTTGCAGCTCTACCTCATACTACTACGTTCATAATTCTAAATTGCCACGAGCGGCGTATGATGATATGAAATTAATATAAATTTATAATATTATCCTTTTTTTTTGGTTTCTTTTTACTTTTATCGCTCGCCCTACCACATTTTTAGTTAGCATTTAGGCCAATGATTTTGTGAGTGGCCGCCAACATTATCGCCACATTTTCCACCAAAATGATTTTTCGCATTTGATTTTTATTGTTTGTAGAATGCTTTGTTTTTGTTTCTTTTGTTTATTTAAAGTTTTGCTTTTTAATTTTCGCTGTTTTGTTACTACACAAAGACTTGCATTGAGCCAATCATGCCGTTGGTGAGCTCTTTTTAATTAGCCAGCGGCTGTCTCTATGTCCTTTCCATTGCCGTTTCACTGGCGCTAATGGAGAGTTGGCGTAAATGATGGACGTTCCGTTTGGGCTGTCATTTGCATAGCCATCATCATCGTTTGGCTTTGTTTTTAATTATTGTGCAATGAATGGTTTAGTCAAGCGGCCGGATGAACGGATGGCTGGTTGGTTGGTTGGTTGCTTGCTTGGCAAATATTTGACCGGCAAAAAAGAAATTATTTTACAAATGAAAATAATGAATGCGGTTGTGGAAGAAAAAATTTACGTGCACATGAATACATTTGACTCAATGTTCGTCTTCAGTTTTTTCCTTTCCTCTATTGTTACTTTGTGTGCCAAGAATTTATGTCCACCCTCACTAAAGTAGGCATTTGGCGGCTCTAAGGACTTTAACGCTGAAAACTAGTATTTACCCACTATTTCAAGACAATTATTTGTGTAGTAAATTAAAATTTTTCTTAACTCATAAAAAAGGGAAAGAAAATGAGTTATTATTACATAAATTATCTATTCGAGAAGCGGTGAGAAAATTCTCAATGCGAGTAAGGATATATCTCAAGGATTGCGATTGCACACAGTTTGTGTTAAATTTATAAATTAGGTGATGAAATTCTTGAAAGAAATTACTGCACTCTTTTATGAGGAATGCGCATATTTTAGTATTTTTTTCATTGCGTTAAAAACTGCATTCCGCAATGGCTCAGTGTAACTTGAATCCAGATCGCGTGGTTTGAGAACAAAGTCAGCAGCATTTTGGTTAAGTAAACTGACTATGTAAGTCCGTAGTGCGTCTTGAAGAGCTTTGGATGCCAAAATCATCGAAAAATCGTGTCGATGTAGCTGAATGTTGTTGTACCAACGGTGCTTGGACCCATTCAATAGACGCGACAAAGCACAAATTCACATCGAAGACCTCTAACGGGAGTATAACAAAACTTTCAGTTGCTAGCGGTAACTCTGTGTAAGTTAATAGTTTAACCTGTTACAGCATCTAGATCAGGGTTCTGGATTCCACAGCACAATTGCGCTCTCATTCCATATGTATGTGAAAGGGTAATAATTTTTGATTTTTGGTGACCCATGATCTAGATTGAAGTTGAGGCAGGCTGACGCAGGTTTCCATGGAAAGTTTGCTTTTCTGTACTGAGATCAAATTGAGTATATAACTATCAAAACCGGGTTCACCGACATTTACTTAGCAAAGGAGTTCGCCGAATTTATGTGGGTGGTTGTTGTTGTTATTGTACCCGCAGAAGCACTTCCTGCTTGTTAAATGTCCTCATGCTCCTGTACTAGCATCTTCGAGTAGCTCGGGAAAGAGTTTTTTTGACGTATTCAATCTTTGAGTCTGTGAATTAAGCCACATTTTGCGACAGGCTTGCCTACTGCGGTAATATTTCAAGCAAACCGCTGGGTCTCCTTGTGTCTATTTATATTAAGCGCCTAAGTTCTAAAATGCCGCATCTTATCAGGTGCTTATCGAACTGCCGTTTTCTACCTGAAACGCGGGTCTGCATACAAAATGTTAGGTATCTGGCAGTGGGTGGGGGGATATAATCGACACGGATATCCAATAGTCATATCCTCTGCCCTTTCTACCACTTGAATAGGATTGCCGTCGGTCGGCTATAATAACAATTCATTGAAAACTGGAAACCCTGCTTATTTTGGCGCAAAACTCACCTATGGAAAGGCACGCTCTCGTTGTCATTACTGCACTTGACAGTCGTCTGCATCGGAGACAACGGTGACTCTATTTTGTGAGAAAAGGAGCTTCGACTAGTAGGTATTAAACAAAAGACGTGATACGACACCAGTCCGTGTCACAAACAGTTAAATTCTTCTAGACTTAAATGTTTCATTTCTAAATTGTACATGCAGCCCTGACGACCATTGGGGGAGAAGATATATTCTTTCTATGTCTTTGGGGATATTACTATAGTTGAATATGTCAAAGGCTTATGCCTCAAGCGGCACGAAATTTGCCTTGTATTAGCTCTGTTTATTTAAAGAAAACCACGTTGATCGACGAAGTTTCGCTAAAAATAAGGAATCTGAACAGTTTCTAGCGTATTTTTGGTGCTGACAAAAATAGAGATGAGGCAACTGAACAATTCGAAGTTCTACGAACAGCGCCAATGGGTATAAGCAATGAATATTGTCGGCAAACCGGCTGCGTCCGGTGCTTTGCTCAGTCTTCATGATATGGGATATAAGTCAACTGACTTCGAGCATTCCAGCACACTTACCAACTTCCAGCCCAGGACAAACTATTGTGTGCCGACATCTGTGCTCGGTGCGAGCTTTAATACCTTAATTCCTTCTAGAGAATATTGTGCTTATGGATTCAATTGGAGTAGCTTAGTCACTGTAGTGTCTTACAAGCGGAAATCGCTGTGATTTAGCACACAGCTCGTGTGATACTATCCAGTGCTACTACGGTTAAAGAACTCAACATCTACCCGAACGGTCAAGCGACAATATAGGCTTTGAGCTCGAATTTGGTGCGTTGGAACATGTTATGGGAGTGTCTGACCTCGCTTGCGTTTTACCTGGAATAATATTAGAATCACCTCAGTTTTGGGCATTGACATTTCGTTGGCAACTGTCACGATGACCTCTTAACTAGTAGAGGTTCAATTGAACAGAATGTGATGGGCTGCAGAAAAATCGGATTACTGCTCGCACCTGCATCTGCTCTTGTAGAGCCAGAAGTTAATGACAGGCGGTTAGCTTGGTTCAATTAGACTATTTGTCTTTACGAATTCGGTTCTGGCGGTTCACTGACCAATCGGACTCCGATAAGGAGCTCCAATATACTGGAAATGGCCTAAATATACTGCAGCGGCATGGTGTATGACAAGGTGAAATCTTTGAGTCACTTCATGATGGACTGTCCACGTTTTCGGTCTTGGCGTACGCGGATCTGCGGAGGATCTATTTAGTGTCGAGATCAGTCATATTCGAAACTGAAACTTTCGTTCGAAGCGTTTCCAAAAGTTATTAAAGATGAAAACCCTAATATTTTATGTGCCTTCACAACGGATCTGCATTTAGTTCAAGTAAGTTTCTCTTAGCGTCGAATCAACTACTCAACCAAATTTAGCGTACATAAGTAGTAGCAATATCCATGTGCCTTTATTTTGACTTAGAACATCTAATCAATCAAGAAAGCGAGAAGGCGAATAAGGCATATGCTTCATACGCAAACACACATTTACTTCGATACTGTCATAACGAAGGAGGTCATAACACTGTGCAACAGCCGGCTGGGTATTGCACCAAACCCACTTTTTGGAAGAGATTAAGGCTTAAGTAGACAAAGTGCTATCACCGTTTTTCGAAGTTGGCTTCCAAAAAATAGATATCGGCTTTCGAAGTTCGAAATTCTACATTTCGAAATTTAATTTTTTTTGTTAACGCGTTCAGCTAATTAGAAAAGTAAAAATGTGGTCGTGGTCCGCCTTTTTCTTTTATTTGAATGGCTGAATTCTTCTTTTGAAAATTTTGTATAACAGCTGTTATACGAGGTGAAAAGTCAGAACTTCGAAAATATGAAAAACCTCATATTTCCGAATTTTCGCAACCCATATAAAAAATCTTAATATTGCTGTGGAGGTGGTTAAATGGCCTTTATTTTGATGTGCATATCTTTAAACTTTATGAGGAAAAATTTGGCAAAACCCCTGTTTAAGCGAAAAAATTCCTTTTTTACCAAACATTTATTTTAACCAACACAATTTCCAGCTGGTACAACTATTGAATATTAAATACATCATAAACTTGCATTAAGCGTTCTATTTTCAAATCAAAGCACTGCATTTTTATGCTTATGAGCTCTTAACAGTACTTACGGCCACTGTGCTTCCCAACAAATGATGGTCATCAAGTGTGCGATGCTTTTAAAGCGAGTAAATGAGAACAGCTGAGATTTAGTACTCATTCAATAGCACCAAATATTTGATAAAAGTATATGTCAGCTCTAAAATAAAAAAATTTCTGATAAAGAACGTGAAGCAGTTCTGCACTCGAAATTTTGTTTTGTGTGCGCTAAATTTAGTATTGAAACAAGTTTGGTAAGTACTACTCTAGTAGTGGAATCACTCTATACGCAGTATTTTGATCAGCCGATTATAAAAGGCGAGTCGTGGGTTCCCAACAAGATATGCGAACCTGCTGTAACCATTTACAAAAATGGTCTGCCAAAGAAATTAATCAATTGCTCTTTGGAGTTCCTGCAATTTGGTGTAAACCAGGTAATTATGTACTTAGATACAGTATTGTATATGACCATGATATAACTATTTTTTTAAGATGTACATAACAGAAGCACTTTTCATGTATGTTTAAATTACCGTATTGGTGATAACCGGATCAAACGTCGGAAAAGAGAGTGCATTGAAAGTTTGTATGTGCGACTGCTTAGACCACATAGCCATAACATTCCCACACCTCCCAGAAGAAACCCTGTCAAGCTTTATTTGATTTATATTTATATATGGACCAATTTCTGATATTTGTGTTTGCTGGGTTGAGCACATATGGTCAAAAAATTAAAACACAGTTGTTGTTGTTTTCCCGACGCGTTTCGACGTTCTTTTTTCTTACGTCATCTTCTGGGGATTTCTTTAATGCTAAATATGTAAAAATAATATACATATTAACATTTGATACTTTTTTCTACCAATAAACATGAAACTAACACTTCACACACATTTTTTTTTCTTTTACTTAAATTAATTATATTACAATTAAATTATAAATTGCACTTTATTTTAAACAAAGATAAAGAGTTGGCACTTGCATTTTTTTGTTTAAGGGCTAATTAAACTTCCTTAACCCTAACGCCATAGTCGTAACCATACCCATATCCATAACAATCTCCAATGTGATCGATTAATGGTGCTTTAACCTAAAATCGTAAAAATTTAATATAAATTAAGAAAACGCAAAAAATTACAAACATATTCCACAAAAGATAAGTCTCTTAGTCAAAACGTATCCAAAACAATAAATAAAATATACAAAAAGTTAATAAATTCACCAACTCAAATATTTTTAGCTTAATGATATGGCGAAAAACCAAAAACCAATTGGTTGGCTATGGTATGTTTATGGCGTTTGCGTTGTGGTATGGCACCATTAATCGATTACATTGATTTCCATAAGGTAGGTCCGATCAGCTGTTTTAGCTGGTTATGGTTTTATGGTTCTAAGCCACCATTAATTGGCCCTTTACTTCGATTTGCATCTCTGAATAACAGCTGAGTAGACGCTGTTGATGTTGCCAAAGTATTCTTTAAAATTTTGTGTGTTGTGTATTTGTTGTTGTATTCTTATGCTTTCTAGAGACATTCTCGTTTTTTCTCTTCTTTCAATATCTAATATTTCGACATTTGAGAAGTCCGCTATATGGTTGCTCTTTCTTAAGCGATGAGCTAAACCGGTGTTCGTTTTTTTGTTTGCTGCGTCTTTTTGGTGTCCATTAATACGTATACCCAGTTGTCGTTTGGTTGTTCCAATATAACATTTTCCACATTTTTCATCATCGCGCCCATTGCATGTTATTTTATACACCACATCATTTTGTTGATCTTTTGGAATTGGATCTTTGATTTTAGTAAAAATATAATTAAGTGTGTTGTTCGGCTTGTGCGCGTAGTTAATATTTTTGTTGTTTATTATTTTATGTAGTATTTGATTGTCAGAAAGACCCGGTATGTATTTTTCACCGATGTACTTTTTATTTGTGTTGTCCGGCGGTAAATTGTTGCGGTTTTGACAAATTCTGTTTATTGTGTTCTTAATTAGTCTATCAATAAAGGTGCTTGAATAGCTATTTTTGAATAATATATTCTTTATTTTCTTCATGGTTTCTTCAATGTACTCTTCATCACTGAGTAGCGCTACTTTTCTTATCATACTTGTTGCCGTGTTAAGTTTTTGCTTAACTCTAATATATTTTGGAACTATTTTTTTGAGATGTTTGTGTGTTTTTCCAATTGTGACCATTGTTTCATTATCGTCTGTATTGCTAGGTGTATTGGAATATTTGTGAATAGTGAAATTACGTCGAACGATATGAGTACTTCATCATCTTCTATGTTCATATTCTTTAATCTCTCCTTCAGTTGAAATGCATTTTTTATGTGGAAATCTTCTGATATTATGTTTTTGAGTATAGCACCAATATGTTTGGACAACTTGTAACAAGGTACCTACGTAGAAGATGAGATTGGTCTTAGTGGCATACTTTCCTTATGGTTTTTTGGAAGACCGTTTATTTGATTTAGTTGTACAAAATTTTTATGTAGGGATTGGTCTAGTTGTCGTTTTAACATACATTTTAATCATGGCATAGATGATCCTCATAATTTGTTGGAGAGCACAGTGGACATATGTAAGTACTGTTAAGAGCGCAAAAATATAAAAACACAGTGCTTTGATTTGCAAATAGCACATTTAATGCAAGTTTATGATTTATTTAATATTCAATAGTTTTTCCAGCTAGAAATTGTGTTGGTTAAAATAAATTTTGGGTAAAAAAACGTATTTTTTCGCTTAAACAGGCGTTTTGCTAAATTTTTCTTTAAGGATATGCATATTAAAATAAAGACCATTTAACCACCTGCACAGCAATACTAAGATTTTTGATATGTGAAGCAAAAAGCGGAAATATCAGGTTTTTAATTTTTTCGAAGTTCTGATTTTTCACCTCGTATAACAGCTGTTACACTAAATTTCTGAAAAACAGAATTCAGCCCTTCAAATAAGGGAAAAGAGGGGACGACGAACTCATTTTTACTTTTTTAATTTGCTGAACGCTTTAACAAAAAAAAAAAAAAAAAATAAAATAAAATTTCGGAATGCAGAATTTCGAAATTCGAAAGCCGATATCTGTTTTTTGGGGGCTAATTTAGGAAAATGGAGATAGTACTTTTTATACTTAAGCCTCAATCTCCTCAAAAAAGTTGGTTTGGTCCAATACCCAGAAAAAAAGTTGATTTTGTCGCATAGTGTAATGAAGGAGGTGTTGCCCGCTAGCACAAGGCACAAGAAAGGGCACCAACACATAATCACCAACCAGAGATCTGTAGCAGCTGCAAACGGTTAAGAAAATTTAAAACTCTAAAATCCTTTAAATACAAAACAATTAGAAAAGAAAAAAAAAATAGAAATAAATTTTGCGTAGTGAATGTGATGAAAATGAAATGAAAAAAATTGCATACATCTTGCATTAACAACAAATCAAACAAAAAAGGCTGGACGTCTCCACTAAATTGAAGGGCGTGCCACGAACGGCAATAAATGAAAAAGAAAAATGTGAAGTAAAAGCAGTGGCCAATGACAGACTAATTGCCTTCGATAAGACAAGTATTGAATTGTTTTAAATAGCGACAGCAGCAGCAGCAGCAGGCTTTAATTACAGAGTCGCCGACGAGCAGTAACAGATAAAGGATAAGTTATAGACCACGCTGGAGTGTATGGGGCAAACGTGTGCCACTGTGGAAGATGTGAAAATGGGTGCTGGGATGTTTTGTGTATGAGAACCGCGTGTGTGTACCTTAGAAGAGATAGCAAGAAATCGATGATCAAATTATTTAAATAAGTTCGTGCGCCTAAAAGCAGATGATCGCTCTGCTTAGTCGCTAACTAACCCCAAATTACCTAGATAAATAAATAACTAAATGTGATTACGCAAACATATTTTACTGACCTCGTTTGTAAATGACCTTAACTAAGTGCAAATGCGCGTGTGTGTGGGGGAAACAAGGAATTTGAACCGAAATAGACACCTAATTAACCAATTAAAAGTCTAATAAACTATGCCCCCGACAACCTTTGTTTGCCCTTTCAAACAAAAATGCATCGAAAAAAAAGTTGTGTTGGCTGACAACGAGCATTCAGTTAGTTGATCTTGTAATCTAGATAAGTTCCACCTGCTGCTGCTGGTCGACCGAAATTTCTTCTGCTTTCTTTATTGTAGAGCATTTCTGTCATTTCATGTGGTTTGCTGTGTAGTGGCGGTGTAAAAAGCAGGTCATTTTGAACTCGTTAATTTAATCATCTTTTTTTGTGTAGAGAACCGTTTAGGGGTAACATTTTGAAAGACGCGACCCGCCGGTTAAGCTCAAAACGGCGTTTGCCTGTGTCATTTTGGTGTGAGCCGCAAATAAATAATAAATTCGTTGCACCGCTGACCAGCAAATGTCTGTAAGAAAATGGATGGCTAAAAAGGGTGCTCAATATAGTTGGCTTATTTTCGTATTGAAGTATTAGAGTATTTGTTTAAAGATGATATCTCCACTGTACCCTCACACCTGCGCACTGAAAACAATCTTCGACCTAGCGATGTAATCAACTACTGCGACAATATTCCTCAGTTACTGTTGGACAGCGCAGCCGAAATTAAAGGGCTCCAGGTGACGGACGGAGACCAAGTAGAGTGCTCCCTAACGTACCGAGGGTGCTGGGCGCAGATCCCGAGCAAAGCAATATCAAACATTTTTGAGACAAACTGTTATTGTTGTTGTAGC
Source organism: Eurosta solidaginis (assembly GCF_040869045.1). Taxonomy (NCBI): domain Eukaryota; kingdom Metazoa; phylum Arthropoda; class Insecta; order Diptera; family Tephritidae; genus Eurosta; species Eurosta solidaginis. The sequence continues at coordinate 13,402,297 of NC_090321.1, forward strand.
AACAAGAAGAAACTCCTCGAAGGTTTTGAGCAGTGTTATCGCTGTTGATGGTCCTTTTCTGGATATAGATCCGATACGTTTCGGTAACAAGCACTATTAAGGTAGCCCGATCATCTCGGGAACGATTTAGTATGATCAAATCGAGCCTTATAGGCTATCCCTCCCTCCATCCCGTGTTCCCTGGAATTTGGGGTTGCCATAGCCTCGGCAGCTAAAGAAACAGTATTCGCCATGAGTAGGTGAGATGACAATTGGGTTGGAGGCGCTTTAAATTGGACTGGAAACTCTTGAATCACTTAGGTATTTTAGTCGCCTCTTACGACAGAAATACCTGCTGCAGTTATATTATAAGCTCCATAGCCAGCTGGGGTTTTAGAAACAAGTTTTTTCAATTGGAAGAATGTTTTTCTAAGTGGGGTTGATCTCGGAAGTGATCGGTGTATTTCTGCCACGAAAAGCTCTCAGTGAAAACTCGTATGCCTTGCCGATGTCGTTCGCAGTCGGCGTAAAACAGGGGACCTACATCCCGCCAATTGGTAGGAAAAATTTAAAAGGACCACGACGAAAAATGGAAGAGAGCCTCGGCCTAAAATCTCTTTGGAGGTTATCGCGCCTTACATAAATTTATTTTTTGTTTGTTTGTTTTAATGGTGTGTCCAATTTATACTTATTATTAAGAATTCATCAGCTTAACACTGGCTTATAATAATTAACAACGGCTTATAATAATTAAGCTGAATTAAACAAATACAAGCAGGATAGCCTAGTGGTTAAGGCAACTGCAGTTTCACTGTGTGATTCGCGGATCGAATCTCGGTGAAACCTTTGATAACATTACGAAATTGCCTGATGATGATTACGTGGCGGTTTTCGAAATGGTACCATCGCAATATAGCAGTAAATGTTTCTTTCTTTCTTTGCAGTTTCTCTTAGAAAAATATAATAATTGAATATTCAGTTATTATAAGCCGGCGTTAAGCTCATGATTTCTTAATAATGAGTAATTATTTTTTGTGTTTCTAAGAAGGACCACCCTTTGGCAGAAGTTTAGCAATCACTTCGAGCGTATTTCTGCTATTAAAAAGTTTTTCGGTAAAATTTCATCTGTCCTGCCGTTAGGAGTCGGCATAAAACATGTAGGTCCCATACCGCTAATTCGTAGTAAAAATTTAAATGGAGCACGAGGTAAATTGGGGAAGAAACTCAGCCTAAACTTCTTCAGAGTGAAATCGCGTGAAGTTTTTATTGTTTTTTAGGGAGGCTGAAAAAACTAGCTTTTCTTAAAGGGATTCGCGTGAAGCCTGAGGTTGCGTGTGTGCGACTAATATGAATAGTGACCGAAAACTTAAGCTGAAAACTTGCCGAATAAAGAAAGTTTTCGAAACCGGTGAAAAATATTGCAGGAAATATGAAAGAGACCTCGTAATCGGCATAAAGAGCGAACTTAAGAGAGGGGGGTTAGTGTTTTCCTATACATTGCAATTCCCTATATCGCATATAAGGGTCTGCCTGGTGTTTTTTGTGAAAGACTTGTAAGTCCAAAGTTGACAAACAGAATGCAACTCGTCGGTGCGGCTTTAGGTCAAGTAAATCTTCTATTGACCATACTCAACATATGCTAAACCCTGGAAAAGTCTCATAATTCTACGTTATTTGGCTTGGATAAAGATGCTAAAAATTTGATTATGAATGGACGAAGGCAAGACCAAGTTCTTGCTCGCATCAAGGAAAGAATAAGCACATTTGCGCCCCCGTAGTTATGTCACTGTTGACGGATATAAACTCGCAACTTTAAAGAACTTTGTCAATCTCGAAAAATAGCATTGGAAGCCAACGAGGAATGGCTCTTGCCAACAATTCTTACTTCGGAAACAGCGAAATGAAACAAAGTCCTCTCTGTGGGAACAAAAATTCTAAAAAACCTATCTCATACCAACAACAACACCATGCCTGTTCTGATGTATGGCTCCTAATCGTCGACGATGTCGAAGGTAGATGGAATAGCACTTCGTCATGGTCCTCCCTTAATACCAAAGACTTTTTTAGATGAAATTTTAATGACGAGCTGCATGAGCTTTACGCAAACATGAAGACATGAATATAATAATGTGGCATAATATACTCCAAGATGAAGATGGTGTGCTGCTTTTAAATTTTACCAACAAATTGGCGGACCTACATGTTATATGCCGAATCCCGATGATCGGCGGGCTTATCAAACCACTGTCAAGTGGAATTTAGACTCACTTTCTAAAATATTTTGGAAAATGTAAACAATTCACAACTCGCCACCCACTACTAAGAAATTTAATCACAAAATCTTCCTAACTAACTTTATACAGGTTTCAGTTTATAATTTGATAGTTGCTCACTAAACAATATGAAACTCGATAGCTCCAAAAAATAATCATATTGTCACCAATGCCAATGACAACTTTTCAATTTTCTAACTCAGTGGACATCGATACTCTACCAACTGGGCACTGTAAACTGCCTTCAAGCTACCTTGCCAACCACAGCATCACTGTAACTGAGCTAGCAACCAGAAGAGAGCCCACACCATCGACGCAGAACACTGTTTTCCCAATTTAGCGTGAACTGTAACTACCAAATAAATGCGATATAAGAAATTTCCATTGGAATCCAAAAGTGGGTGCTGCACTCTGGGGTATTTGTAAGAAATTGGGCTCAAAATAAAATAGCTCAGCGATTCCTGAGCAAACATCAAACATAATCGAATTCCTGCATGAATAAACGAAATAGCGATGCCTAAAGGTCCATGAGGAACTTGGGGTCGCCAGAGCCTCGGCTGTTAAAGAAACAGGATTCAGCATGCATAGCTGAGGTTGCCAATTGGGATAAATAATCTATATATTCCGCTGGCAACCCCTTGAAAGGGTTGCGCTACAAAACCCTTTGAATCAATTTGGTATTTTAGTGCCTCTTACAACAGGCGTACTTGCCGCGGGTATATTCTTAGCCCCCTAACTCGCAGAGGGTTTTTCTCAAAGCTATGTAAACAAATATAAACTGCGTGAACCAATAATCAAGTAATATTCATGTTTGTGAGTTTCGGCTTTTAAGGAGATCGATGGGAATGAGAAGGCTGATGACATGTTGGAGCTCATCAGATGTAAATGAGGTACGCGTACTCATAGTGGGAGCCAATGGGAGCAGTCTTACATAAACAAATCACAACAAGATTGAAAGAGTATAATAAAAAGAGGGCAAGGAGATTTTTGAGCAGATCTGCAGGCAGCAACCACAAACCTATAGCAGCCTGTCCCGGTAGTTGGACTATGGACACGCATGCGTAAAAGCAATACAGGCACAACATTGACATTATTTATGTCATTTCACGGACTGGAGACTAGTTACCTCTTTTCGCCTTTCTGGCCAATTAAGCGTATATCGAGCAAAAATGTAGGCCATACGCAGTAAACCATTTGGTATCCTTGCCTTAAGATAGAAAAAAGGTGATACTTTTGTTGGAGAGCCTGGTATGAGCTCTTACTGGTCACTATTTGATAGATACTCACGCCGATGGGATTTGCATTCAAACTTACTATTACTGTCGCAGCTACAGATGTATTGAGTGGGATGAAAGCGGGTAGCATCTTTTGTGCTACTGTCCGACACTAAGTAGAAGGAGGTTGGCTGTTCTCGGTTAACCATTTTACAATGAACTTTCGGAGTTCGGTTTAATTTATTGATTCCATGAGCTGGTTCGATACGCGGTAGCCAGGACACTAAGTGTTACTTTCCGTTTACAAAATCACAACTGGCCTAAGTGTCCGGCTGGAATGCGTCTTCTCGGCCCAGTATTTTTCACCTAAATCAACCTGTTGCTAGATACATCCTTTCCACCTTCAGTCCGATTATGTGAGTTTAACGACCTACTGATTCTTACAGCTATTTGGGTGTCCTGGGTCGTAGCTCTACTACATACATACTGTAACGAATTTTGGGAAATTCCGCTTATTTTAAACCTTCTGCTAACGTTCGAATCGCTGAACTGTCGTATAAATAACTCCAGTACCCAGTATTGCAAAATTGTCTTTATTTAGAATACATTAGGAAAAGTACTTCACAATTATACTTCACAATTAATAGCGTGTTTAAATCAAAGCTGATACTGATTACCCAGCTTGCTCTGCTTTTATACTCTGTGTTACCTCGTTCGTATATTTCTACTCAGGTCTAGACGTTCCACCTTCTAGAACAGTTGAATCTCATGCTTGGTTATTTAGCTATATCTCTGTAGTTTATGTTTTTTTTCCTATATTCATATGCATGTTTATGTGTGGATAACAACTTGCCGGCTATGTAATCTATCTGAGTCAAGCTGCTGGTTATGTGTACGGAATATTCCTCGCTGCCTTGTACATAAGTGTGGCTGCTTGCTTTAACGTGTATATGTAGATAAATGTGACTGCTTGTTGTCTTTGTTGTTGTGATTATTACTAACAGCATAGTGGTGCTAATATTTGCCGCAATGCCTACAAATATATGCGCCTTACTTTCTATGATTTTGTACTACCTTTATATTAACTCCCTTTTATTTTTTCCCCCTTATTTCCATACGAATTTTTATACTCAGCTGAGCAGAGTTCACAGAGTATATTAATTTTGTTCGCATAACGGTAATCCGTAACGGCATAAACTAACCGAGATAGATATAGACTTCTATATATCAAAATTATCTGGGCGAAAAAAGAAATTCATTTAGCCATGTCCGTCCGTCTGCCCGTTAACACGATAAAAAAAATAAAATAAATGTAAGGCGCGATAACCTCCGAAGAGATCTAAGGCCGAGCTTCTCTTCCAATTTGCGTCGTGCTCCTCTTGATTTTTCCCTACAAATTGGCCGGACGGGACCTACATGTTTTATGCCGACTCCGAACGGCATCTGCAAGGCAGATGAGTTTTCACTGAGAGCTTTTCATTGCAGAAATACAATCGGAGCGCTTGCCAGACACTGCCGAGGGGCGACCCCGCTTAGAAAAATTTTCTTCTAATTGAAAAATCTTATTTCTAAAATTTTGATGTTGCTTTGCCCGGGAGTTGAACCCAGGGCATACGGTGTGATAGGCGGAGCACGCTACCATCACACCACGGTGGTTAACACGATAACTTGAATAAATTTTGAGGTATCTTAATGAAATTTGGTATGTAAGTTCCTGGGTACTTCTCCCAGATCGCTCCTTAAAATGAACGAAATCGGACTATAACCACGCCCACTTTTTCGATATCGAAAATTTCGAAAAACCGAAAAAGTGCGATAATTCATTACCAAAGACGGATAAAGGGATGAAACTTGGCGTGGCACCGCCCACTTTTAAAAGAAGATAATTTAAAATTTGGCAAGCTGAACGTTACTCCTATTACTGTATACGTTTTAAATAAAAATGAGCGAAATCGGATGACGAACACGTGCACTTAAAAAAAAATTTTAAAAGTAAATTTTTTACAAAAAATTTTATATCTTTACAGTATATAAGTAAATGATATGGTGCAACAAAATGCAAAAATAAAAGGAAATTTCAAAATGGGCGTGGCTCCGCCTTTTTCATTTAATTTTTCTAGACTATTTTTAATGCCATAAGTCGAACAAAAATTTACCAACTCTTGTAAAATTTGGTGGGGGCATAGCTTCTAAGACGTGAACTGTTTTCTGTAAAAATGGGCGAAATCGGTTGGAGCCACACCCAGTTTTTATGCAAAGTCGAGCATCTGTCCTTCCGCTAGGCCGTTAATACGATAACTTGAGCAAAAATCGATATATCTTTACTAAACTTAGATCACGTACTTATCTGAACTCACTTTATCTTGGTATTAAAAATGGGCGAAATCCAAGTATGACCACGCCCACTTTTTCGATATCGAAAATTTCGAAAAATGAAAAAAATGCCATAATTTCTACCAAATACGAAAAAAGGAATGAAACATTATGTTTGGATTGTTTTTTTGGTCGCAACATATATGTAATACTCCTGTATTGCTAATAGAAAATGCTCGCAATGTGTTTTGAATTCGAAATCAAAACAAGACAATCCTATAAAATATTTTTTATTGTAGCAGAATAAGTATGACAAGAAAATATTTAAATTTACGTACATTCGATTATTGAATACAAAAACAAAAACGTTTAAACAGCAATATATTGGCACTCTGAGGTTTGAGAATGTACCTAGCCTTTTGTAGCAATATAAGGAGTATTACATATATGGGACGCAAAATATAACTTTAGAAAAAACTTTGACAAATGGGTGTAACACCTCCCATATTAAGTTGAAGAAAATGAAAAAGTTCTACAGGGCGAAATCAAAAGCCCTTGGAATCATAGCAGGAATACTGTTCTTGGTATTACATTTATAAATAAATTAGCAGTACCCGACGATGATGTTCTGAGTCACCCTGGTCCACATTTTAGTCGTTATCTCGAAAACGCCTTCACATATACAACTAAGGGCCACTCCTTTTTAAAACCCTCATTAATACCTTTAATTTGATACCCATATCCGTACAAATATATTATATAATCACCCCTGGTCCACCTTTATGGCGATATCTCGAAAAGGCGTCCACGTGTAGAACTAAGACCCAATCCCCGTTAAAATACTCTTTTATATATTTCATTTGATACCCATGTCATACAAACACATTCCAGGGTTACCCTAGGTTCATTTTCCTACATGGTGATTTCCCTTATTTGACAAAGAATGAAGGAAAATCGTTCCAAAAAATGTCACCCTAGGTCTAAAATTTGGTCGATATTTCCCAAACGTATGTGATATGGATATAAAAGCCACTTATAAACCATCTGTGAAACTCTACGAAACCAACGCAGCTAAGCTCTCAGCTGAGTATGTAGTGTTCGGTTGCACCCGAACTAAGCCTTCCTTACTGAATTTATTTTAGTTTTACCACAATTTCCGTCAAAATTGCCCATTGTTCACTGGTAGCCGTAGCTACAATCTTACTACTGTCTTCAGCAGCAGAATTCAACATCAATACACAAAATTCGTACTTTTCATTGCTCATACTACTACTCATCACACCGAAGGAAAGTATTATAGCAACGAAAAATTAAAGTAAAATCTAAAGTTTTTTTTCAATTCGGCTGTAGGAAAGCTGCTGAGCCTGGTTGTCTATGCCCGTTTGCCTGGTTGTTGGGCATCAGCAAAGCAATGGACAAATGTTAGCTTAGAATTTCATTTATTTATTTATTTTTCATTTCGTTTTCCTCACAACTTGCACCCCCTTTCTACCAACACCTTTGGTTCTTAGCTCATATCCTGTGGCTTATCCTGTGCTATCCTAAAGTGCATGCCATATCACTTTGTAGTTCGCTTTTATCCTTGCTGAGCCTATGAGCGTTCGACGACTACTATGTACATATATAGTTGAGCTTTAAGGAGACGTGGCCGGCGAGCAGGGAGGGGGGGGGGGTGGCTTTCTACAACCAAAACACGCGCCATACACTACATTTAACAGAGTAATTCTAGCCAATGACTTGAAGTTTAAAGAATGAAATGACAAAAAAAATAAAAAATTAGTAAAAAATCCGTAAAAAATATTTTGAAACCTTCTAGTCGCCTTGCTTTACGTTATTGAAGTTGTTGATGATGATGACGATGAGTAGAGATGAGCCGCTTGATTTGTTTTTCTTTCATTTTTTCTACGCTCTACGTTTCTTTGTATGTTTACGTAGTGTTTTGTTTGTTTGTTTATTTGCTGAAAGGATCGCCAGGACGACTTTTACGTGCTTTACTATCTTAACTGTTTTTTTTTTCATGCACTCCCCCACCACCACCCACCACGTCACCGCCTTTAGCTGCGTGTTAGAAAATTTAAAAATGACTTAACCGTTTATTATGACCCAAAAGGACGACTAAAAACGCCAAATTGATTTTCGTCCTTTTGTTCAGTTTAAACCAACTCTATGCATACAAAAGTTACGAAAGGCGCACAAAGTTTATGTTTTTATGTTACTATTTTTATTTTTGGAAAATTTCCATTTGCGTTAAGCAGCATCAATGTGGGTGGTTTCGTGAAGCGAATATGATCCTTAAATAATTTCACTTAGTCAATTTGGCAGCGCCAAGACTAGCATTTTCTTTAAATTGGACAGGATATCTGTTTTGTTATTACGCTTAGAATCACAAGGACAATACAATGCCCACTTTCAATTTTCGCAGTCATTATGTAATGAGTTACGTGAGAGCGAGCTAAGCGAAACTAAAAGTGCCCATAAGAGAAGGGAATATTCCGAGGGCCGATGGTGTGCGCAGAAGGTGAACTTTTTGTAAGGAAGAGATAATCAATTGAAATTAAGGAAACCTTTCTTTGAGTTTTTGTAAAATAAAACGTCTGCGATTTCTGAGTTTATTCAAAATTTACTACTCGTGTAATTGATACAACCCTAATGACGAACATAAAAAATGCAACCCTTTCGCTGAAATGCAACATTGTGCCTCTGCAAATTGATCAATTAGCGCTTCCTTCTCTCCCATTGCTATTTTTCATCAACCCTTTTTATTGAACGAGAAATCATTCATTGATGGCTGCCGCGTTTGCGTAGTAAAAATTAAGGGTTGACCTTTGTTGATGGGGTTAAGTACTTAGCGAAAGGAAAAGGGTTAATACGCTAACAGAAAAGGGTTAAACTGCCATGTCAACCAGCTATAATTGATGTTTATGACGATTTACAGAGCTCAATAGACATATAATTAACTAAGCTAATTACTCATAATTGCTGGTCAATTAACTTCCGATGTTATAAAAACTGATGGGATTACATTAATTTAGTTGGTGATAAAGAGCTCAAGTAATAGCGGAAATTACATATTGTTGCGTAGCATTCATGTTTGTGTATCAAGGAAACTTACCTGCTGGGATATGGACGGAAAGGTGTTTGTATGAGTTAAAAGTCTTATCATACATATCAAGCCATAGTCGCCAACTCGTGCTGAGCAACAAAGAAAAATTTAGAATCAGTCGACTTTTTAGTTTTGTATCTGTTTCGGAACCAATTGAGAAACAACCAGTAATGTCGAGAAAGATTTTGAAGCATTTACTTAAAAGCTTCTTTGAGTTGGCAGCAATTTTGGTGATTTTAACGAGTCTTTCCCACCAATTCCTCAGCTTATCTAGAGCACAAGAGAGAGGAGGGGTAAAAAAAAAAACAAATTGTCGCCGCAGTCGGGCTATTATCAGGAAGTGCTAATGGCAAATCCTATAAGATTCATGTTGGCAATAGGATATGAGCACCTTAACATTTCCCAACACTTCGCGGAGTATTCATTCGGTAACAACACAAACAAACAGTAACAAACTTGGACATTTACAGACAATGTTAGAGTTTGTATAAAGATATCGACGGAACAATATTTACGATTTACGTCCCAATTCCATTACGAAATAACTATTCAGTAAAACTGTAAGGTTAGCCAATTGTCACTACTTTTCTTTGTGAAAGCACTCCTAGAAAGAGTTTACCCTGGCTCTTGATACTGTTCCTTTCTAAGGAACTGTAATAGCTGTGTTCACCCCATCTTGATTATGATTGTTTTGTTCGAAGAGCTAATACCACATAAGTAGAATTGCTTTAGCTCAATTAAGGCTAAAGTTAATGAATTTTTTCAGAAAGTCACAGCGTTATTTTATCGTTTTTGCCATTTTGGCCTGGCAGCCAAGTGGGATTTGTATAATAACGCCGCAAACAGCCGAAATCAGTTCTGAAACAGCTCTGAAACTATCCCGAAGTCATCCTGAAATGATCGGGAAACATCATCATCCAAATAATCCCGAATATAATCCCGCAGTAATGAACACGAAACCAATGCGATATAATCTCGAAATTGCGGCATAGTCTAGAAATTATCACGAAATTGTCCACATACCGAATGAAACCCCAAAAAATCCGAAATAGTCCTAAGTTGGTCCAAAATTTTTCCGAAAACAGCTCCTGAAGACTCCCAAATAGTTCCAAATGGAATCTTTAGTGGTCCCATGGACCCCAATTCATACCGAAAAAGTCTTGATCATGTAATCCATTTCAAAACGGTACAGGGATTGTCCATAACTAAGCGAAAAACTATCCCAAAATTTTTGGTAAGTAGTCCGAAAGCTCTTCCGAAATGGTCCCCAAATTATATCCAAAACCATACTCCAAAATGACTCTCAAATAGTCCCAAAGTCAATTCCGAAATAATCCCCATATTATCCCGAAATTATTCTCAAAGAATACCGAAACGAATCGGATAGAGTGCTAAAGGTGTTGCAAAATAGTCCGAAAGTTATCCCGAAATAATCTTAAAATGGTCCTGAAACCATCCTGCAATTTTCCGAAAAAAGTCCCAAAATGTTAACAAAAACTAAACTAAACAGCTCGAAAATAGTTCAGAAGTGTGAAAAATTTGGCGAAAAAGTCTCCTCTTTTTGTTTGGACCTAGGTATACATTCTCCATACTTGATTGACGATTTTAACGATTTATAAAAATCTTTCAAGGGGTGGGAGGAGATGGCGACCAGGGAATGAGAGGGGGAGGCTTCTACCTTTTCCACAATTGCTTAGACTATTATCTGTATGACATTATTACAGATGTTATTGGCCTTGGTCAAATAGACGCAGAGTTGTCAAAGAGTGCTCTAAGCAGATATCATATTCCTGTCTTCCCATTTAGCTAAGGCCTGCTTTGTCATACCGTACACAGACTGGCAAAGTGTTAAATACCAGGCAAAGGAAGGTTATATTAAAATTTCGAAAACAAAACTCAAAAATTAACACGTAGGCAGACATCTAATTAAAACGAGGTAAAGTGCTTATCATTTCAAGAAAACTTTTCAAAGTTCAGCCAAACTGTTATATCCACTTACTGCGACGGTTCTCAATACTTTATAAAGGAGAATATGTGCCTTCCCATATGCGTTCATATGTATGCTATTGACAATAGACATTTACTTATGTATGTATGAACATTTAACTGGCTGAATTTAAGGAAATTAATTGGAACAATTCAGTTAAAAATTTTATTTATTGGCGTATATAAATTCGAGACTGTGAAGGATGACGACTATTTGAGCATTAACAGCAAAAACAATGTCAGCTTAAGAAAGTAACGTCCTCTCTCGACGAACAAAAATCACGCTCTCCCAGTCGCTCATCATACCTGTCCCGATGTATGGCTCGGAATCATCGACAGTGTTGAGAGAAGTTGCCCAATATCGAAGGAGGTAAAATGATGAACTGTATGAGCTTTACGCAGATATGACGATGTGCTGCGAATTTTAAATACCAGTCCAAGCAAAGATATATTAAAATTTCAAAAACGAAACACACACATTAACACTTAAGTATATAAATATCTAATTAAAATGAGGTAAAATGCTTATTATGTCAAGAACACTTTACAAAGTTTAGCCTAACTGTTAGATCCATTTACTGCGACGTTTTCCAATACTGTCAGAAAGCAGCACATGTACCTCCCCCATAAGTTGTGTACGCCGTTGACAATAGGCAGTTACATACATACATATTTATGAACATTGAGCTAGCTGAATCTCTAAGGAAAATAATTGGAAAAATTCAGTTAAAGGATTTATGATACCACGAAGGTTACGCACCCAAAAAACTGACCGATAAAAATCGAATCGTTAATTTAGGTCAACGTATACATGCACAAGTAGCCCCATAACGCATACACACACATTCACAGGCGTTATAACTCTTCATTGTTGAATTGAAACAGGTGAACTAAACGCCTATTGAACACGTTTTGTCTTTTGTAAGAAAATTATATTTTCACCAAGTTAAGGACGTGTTCAATAAAAAAAAACTTGAAAATCATATAAAAAATAACGGCGCAAGTAGTTAGTAACAAGAAATTATACGTAAAAAGAGATTTTCAAATGTTTCATTTGTGTTTGCTGTTGTTGTACGTATTATTATCTTAGCCACTGTGCTCCACTACCAACAACCATCCACTACATTTTGTTGTTTGCCACATATGTTGTTGTAGCTCGTGTATCCTTTACGAGCAGCAAATATATATGTGTACAACCAACCACTACATACACAGCCATTTCGGTCATCTGAAATGTTCACATAACGCATTGTTACTATTAACTTGATGCCCTTATTGCGGTTGGCTAACAAATAATTGAGTGCTTGTCAAGTGGCCGCCGATACTCGCAAGTACGCACATGTGCAAGGTATGAAGTTGCCTACAAAGTTAAAGAGGTAAAATTGTGTCGATGTGTAGGTGTGTAGACTCTTTTTCTTAACGGGAACACACCTAAATATCATATGTAAGTATATATTTGTTATATTTAATCCATTTTCATTCGGTTGAAATGCTTTAGGCCCTGTTTTTTATGCCTCGTTCTTTTCGGTAAAGGAGTATGTGGTGGTATGTGTGTTAACCGCGCACAGTGGTCGATTTTACTTAGCTAGCGAGAAACAAATTTTTTGAAGTCGAATAAAGCGAGAAGTGTCTATTGGCTATCGATAATCTATAACTCAGTAATTGATTTCTAAAATCAGTACTACTAAATACATGAATCGCTCAGATGCTGAATAATTGACTTTGATTGTGTACATAAGAATTTCATAAATTTCCTTTAGAAATACAAAATTAATTTAATTATTTAAAACCATTTATTGAGTTCTTACATTTAGTTCGAATTCGGGAAAAACCCCGATCGATTAAAACTAATTTCTGGAAATAAGTGGTTGTTCGCACGAATGAAGTAAAATAAAGAAAAACAGCGAAAAAAATAAATAAGAAAACACTAGAAAATAATTGACTTTTATTACGTTCATAAGAATTCCCGAAATTGCTTAATTTTTGTTTCATTTTTAAACACAATTTTTTGAATTATTAGATTTTCTCCGAATTTCTAAAAAAAACTTAAATTAGTATATAACTTATGCAAGGCGAATTCAGTACCTGGCAAGGCGAATCTATATCAGGTGGTGGTAAAGCGAATTCAACCAATTCGCCGTGCAGAAGGATGCAAATTTTCATATATTTCGATTAACTGACATATTGTTATACAAGGCGTTGTATGGAAAATTATCGAGAAGAAGCAATCAGCTGTTGGCATAACAACATCTGGTACTGAATTCGTCTTGGTACCAGGTGTTGTTATCCCAACAGCTCATTACTTCTTCATTATTATTTTCCATACAACAATATGTCACTTAATCGAAATCAATGAAAACTTTCGTTGTAGTTCTATAAATAGAACAAAAACAACAACAAATACCAAGTTTCTCTGAAAACCGCCTTACAAACTTGCATAACTTCAACACATAACTACATATGAATTATGTGATGTGTAGAAGATAATATATGCGAAAGAAGGCAATTGCGAAAAACTTTACAACAACTAAGGCATGACGTAGCTGAATGCGTTTGTAACCATTTCAACTATCGTAGGAGTGCGGGTTCGACTCCCACTCCCGGGAGAAAAGGCTTTGAAGAGATTTACAAGGTATAATCGAAACAGCTGTCGCCTTGTCCGTCCTGATGTCACGTTGTTTAAATTTTTCCCAAATTATTAAATAAATGGAAACTTTCTTTTGACTTGACATTCTTCTTCACGGCGAATTGGTTGAATTCGCTTTGCCACCACTTGGTGTGGATTCGCCTTGAATTTATGTAAAGGAAAAAAATATTGTATTCTTTAGAATGAAATTAATTTACGTAAAACAAGCAAAAAAGAAACGATAGTTGATTTGAGTTGTATTCATTAAAAATTCCTGGTTTAATATTTTTGAAACTATTTTTTTTTTTGAATTCTTAGATTTCATTAGAGGTTTAAAAAAAAAATTAAATGAAGAAAAACAGCGAAATTGGAAAAAAATATTTTAAATTTGTGTACTGATTTTTCCGGAAGTATAAGAAAAGCCTTTGTGAAATATGAACGCAATACTGCTCAAATACATAATTTTCTAAACTAAAAAAAATATATACATTTTTTCTATGGCAAAAAATTGTTTTGAAAAACAAGCTCAAGTTAGTCAATAATTTAGTTCCATAATTAAATTTGCCCAAATTTGGGCTGCTCACAATCGTGTTAGAAATCAATTGGAGTGCTAAAACCTTCTTAAGGGTTGTAGGATAATGTTGGATGTCAACTTGAGAGCTATAAATTTCTTCAAGATAAGATAAATATTTTTTCGATATAATATATTCGATATTACTTACATAGGATACATTTTCTCACTGAAACCATTTAAATCAATTCTCAAAAAAAATTTCGCAAACGCACTGAAATGAAAGTTTCGAAGTCTTTATTTAGGGTTTGCTAATTTTTTTTGTGCACGCAATTTTTTAGTTTTCTCAAAAGTCGTACTGATATTTGAACTTTTTTTTTACCGAAAGTGTTTTATACTTTCTTTGATACAAATGGCACATAGCTTTATTGTTAGAATATGAAAAAGCAACTGAAACACCCTTCAGAAAAATAATGACAAAAGTCAATGCGAGTTTTAAGAGACTTATGCTGTTAGTTTGTTAAAATTGAGTGGGCTATAGAATTGCATACTAAAAAAAAATAATTCAAAAAACTCTAAATAAAAATTTCGAAATTTTCGCAAAATTTTCCTGAATATTTGAATATTTTTCGAAAAAGTTTTTGACATTGGTTTGCATATATGCGGTTTAAAATCCCACAGAATTTCTTCTAAACGCTTTCGCGAAGTAACGAAAGTAAAAAAAAAAAAAATGTATTTAATAATTGGAGAAAAACTGAAATTAAAACATTCGGATGAACAAAGCAACAACTCTTTCGTTTATACATTGTAAATCTCTTCAAAATCTTTGCTCTCGGGAATGGGACTCGAACCCGCATTCCAGCGATGGTTCAACTGTTAAAACACATTCACTTAACGCCTTTTTATTCAGTTGTAACAATTCAACCACCACAGTAGTGCGGATGGCAGTGCCACTCCCGGGACAAAAGGTTTTGAACAAGGTATAATCAAAACAGCTGTTGTCTTGTCTGTCGTGATGTCACGTTGTTTAAATTTTTTCTCAAATTTATTAAATAAATTAATAATAAAAACAAGTAAGGAAGGCTAAGTGCGGGTGTAACTGAACATTACATACTCGGCTGAGAGCTTTGGAGACAAAATAAGGGAAAATCACCATTTACGAAAATGAACCTAGGGTAATCCTGGAATGTGTTTGTATGACCTGGGTATCAAATGGAAGATATTAAAGAGTTTTTTTAAAAGGGAGTGGGCCATAGTTCTAAAGGTACTATAGGTGGACGCCTTTTCGAGATATCGCCATAAAGGTAGACCAGTGGTGAATCTAGAATGTGTTTGTACGATATGGGTATCAAATTAAAGGTATTAATGAGAATTTTTAAAGGGAGTGACTCTCAGTTGTATATGTGGAGGCGTTTTCGAGATATTGACCAAAATGGGTGACTCAGAACATCATCTGTCGGGTACCGCTAATTTATTTATATATGTAATACCACGAAGCGTATTCCTGCCAAAATTCCAAGGGCTTTTGATTTCCCCCTGCAGAACTTTTTCATTTTCTTCTACTTAATATGGTAGGTGTCACACCCATCTTAAAAAGTTTTTTCTTAAGTTATATTTTGCGTCAAAAAACCAATCCAATCACCATTTTTCATCCCTTTTTTCGTATTTGGTATAGAATTATGGCACTTTTTTCTTTTTTCGAAATTTTCGATATCGAAAAAGTGGGCCTGGTCAAGTCGGATTTCGCCCATTTTTATTATCAAGATAAAGTGTGTTCAGATAAGTATGTTAACTAAGTTTAGTAAAGATATATCGATTTTTGCTCAAGTTATCGTGCTAACGGCCGAGCGGAAGGACAGACGGTCGACTGTGTATAAAAACTGGGCGTGGCTTCAACCGATTTCGCCCATTTTCACAGAATAGGTAAATGTTTGTTCAACTTATGGCATTTAAAGTATTCTAGATAAATTAAATGAAAAAGGGCGGAGCCACGCCCATTTTGAAATTTTCTTTTATTTTTAATTTTGTTGCACCATATCATTACTGGAGTTGAATGTTGACACAATTTACTTATATACTGTAAAGATATTAAATTTTTGTTAAAATTTGACTTAAAAATTTTTTTTTTAAAGAGTGGGTGTGTTCGTCATCCGATTTTGCTTATTCTTATTTAGAACACATATAGCAATAGGGGTAACGTTCCTGACAAATTTCACCATGATATCTTCAACGACTGCCAAATTACAGCTTGCAAAACTTCTAAATTACCTTCATTTAAAAGTGGGCGTTTCCACGCCCACTGTCCAAAATTTTGCTAACTTTCTATTCTGCGTTACAAGTTCAACCAACCTACAAACTTTCATCGCTTTATCCGTCTTTGGTAATGAATTATCGCACTTTTTCGGGTTTTCGAAATTTTCGATATCGACAAAGTGGGCGTGGTTATAGTCCTATTTCGTTCATTTTAAACAGCCATCTGAGATGAGTATCCGGGAACTTACATACGAAATTTCATCAAGATACCTCAAAATTTACTCAAGTTATCGTGCTTACGGACGGACGTACGGACATGGCTAAATGAATTTCTTTTTTCGGCCAGATCATTTTGATATATAGAAGTCTATATCTATCTCGATTAGTTTATGCCGTTACAGGGTACCGTTGTGCGAACAAAATAAGTATAAAAATTGCTTTAAAAAATGTTGACATAGGAAAAGAAAGGGCATTACCGCGAAATAATACAAAGAGTATTTAATTTGACGAAATTTGATAAAAATTGCGACAATTATTTTCATATGCGCTGCTGTAATGTTTTTGTGAGTCGCATCTAGCGATAGAAAATCGACCACTGTGCAGCGCTGTGTTTGCTATTGTCAGCATTTTTCGTAAAATTTCTTCTTCTATTTTGCTTTCAGCCTATGTTATGCACATGTATGTATATATGTTCAGAATATGTTTATTTGTTGCTTGGTAGTCAATTTTGTGCTTATCGCTGCATTCACATCAATTTCCCAAATGCCCCTCTGCTCAATTTTGTTCCACCACAACTGCGTTCTTTAGCACAAATTCGACTCTTTTATACCAAGTCTTTGGCAGTTAGGTAGTTGTACAGCTGTCCCACCCAGAAGATAACCACAATGACTTTCTTTGCTTGTTACACATAAAAGGGTACTTTTTATTTTTTTGTTTAGTTACTCTTTCGCATACAAAAAGACAGTCCTTGAGTAAAGTATCATATATGATTACTTTTGTGTGCATGTGTTAGTTATGTTGCGAGTGTGTGTGGGTGGGTGGTTGGCTTGAAATATCTCAATC
Source organism: Eurosta solidaginis (assembly GCF_040869045.1). Taxonomy (NCBI): domain Eukaryota; kingdom Metazoa; phylum Arthropoda; class Insecta; order Diptera; family Tephritidae; genus Eurosta; species Eurosta solidaginis. The sequence goes on from NC_090321.1 coordinate 13,419,617, forward strand.
GTTTGGTCGTTATCGAAATTCCAATGAAACGTGAAATTATATGACATAGCCATCGCAAAAGATACTCTCACAATTCAAACTAAAGCAATCTCAACATTTTATATTGCAAGGATATGCCATTATAAGGCCTATTGTCCCTTGTTTTCTTGTTACTTATTTAGTGTTTTGTATTGGTGCTTGACTTAGTTTTTTATATACCCTTTAAGTATGTGTTCAATGTTGTTTGGATTACTTATGGCAAAACGTGTATGTATGTGTGTGTTAAAGAAGAGGGCGCGTTATCCTTTTGGGCTTGTTATCTGCTTGATTATTTTGATTTGTTTTTTATTTAGAGTACCCTGTTCAGGGCTTGAGGGCTTTTGTAATAAAATTTGTGGCTGTGCTTTTAACATATTCGAAATGCTATAAGCGCAAAATCTGCATTGTTCCAGGCCATCAATTAAAAACAGAAAAATATTTTCATAAAAAATTTTATTTAGCAGAAATTATGTCCTGACAATTTTCCGCGCAGGAAAGTTTACTTCATTCCTTAAATACATACCAATTTGTAACAATTCACCTTTCACAATAAACGGTGCACCTTTCTGGCACCTAGCTGTCATCTAACTAATGAGCAACGTAGGACAACTCCCTTGAGCCGCATGCTGCCCTTACCTACAATAACAACTTCATATATCAATTTGTTGGCAGCAGCTCAACTCCTTTACTCCTTTACTCCTTCTTCGAACTACTGTTAAACGTTTTAATGCCGCTTAATTAATCATTTTATTGTGAGTTAATTAAAATTGTAGAAGTTTAGGGAAAACAATGAAAACGCACGTTTTGTCTTGAAGTCGCATCGTAATGATTCTAGGAGTTAGACGAGAGAAACGTGTAAAGGACCAAGATGAAAGGACGAAATTCACCGAAGCACTTAAGTAGAAGAATTTAAGTAATTTGTATAGAAATCGTTTGCCAAATATACAATTAATCAACATTTACTTCAAAGTCAAGGAAAATAAAAAAAACTAAAAAAAAAAAAATTAATGCATATAGAGGCACATTTTTACATTAGACTGCCTTACTCTCGATACAAAAGAAAAAAAATCGGTTCTTTATTTAAAAATGTTATAATTTACTATAGACCGGGTGGAAAAATTAAATGGTAAAGGTAGAAGGAGTGGATATAGAAATAGGAGTGGGGTGAGGTTGGGAGTGTGAGTAGAGGATTGGGAGAGGTTTGGGGCGAGTGAGAGTGGGAATGGTAGTTGGAGTGAGAGGGGAGTGGGAGTGAAAGAAGCAGTGGGAGTACGAGTTGGAACAGGAGTAAAAGAAAGATTTAAATTCGCTATATCTCCATTATTATTTTAAGGAGTTATTCAATATTTGGCTGGGAATGGTAGAGGTACTAGAAGTGGAAAGGGGTTTGAGTTTGGTAGTGGAAATGAATTTGGTAGTGGAATGGAGAAGTTTAATGAGAAGAAAATGGGGATAGAGGCAATTGGGAAAGGACAGAAATAAGAAGAAGAAATGGGCGAAGAAGTAAACTTCGTTGGGATAGAAAGCGATAGAGGGGAAAGGGCAGACCACCTTTCAAAAGTAGGCAAACCATTTTCCTTCTGAAAAAAAGCAAATATTACGATGCGAAAACCACAAATTATGGTCACACATCAAGTGGGCTTCCATCTAATGAATACTGTGGGACCTCCCTGTTAGGTTGAAATCTACCCGTTGCCCAATCATTGCACCGCTACTGACATAGGCATCCGGGAAGCATACCCATGCACATAGTAACTGCCTGTAAAATGCCCTAAACATTTTGAACTCAACTTGATTCCTCCGATTTGATATGACAGCATTGAGACTTTTAGGGCATCCAATTCTCGCCCTCCGTGAGGAACTTGGGGTCGCCAAAGCTTCGCCTGCTCAATAAACTGAACTCCACACGGGTGGGTGAGGTAAAAAATTGTGCTTGCAACCACTTGCGAGGAATGCGCTACAGAACCCCCTATAGGTAACGCGTCACAGAGGCGATGTAAAATAATTATCTTCAAGCCAAACTTTTTGAACGAAGTAGAATTTAACTTTTGCAGTGAAGTAAAATACTCCTAGACAAACAAACAAAGTTGGAACTGGGACATCGACTAAATATGCAGGAAAAATTACTTACTTCAATGCTTACATGCAAGATGGGCTCGGAGCAGCGAGTTGCAGCCAAAGTACTACAAGGATACACCATTTCTTTTTGACTACAAAAGATATATGGTTCTCCGTTATATACAGACGTTCATGGTAACTGTGCCGCAGACGATCTAACAAAATAGACTACGCCAGAGGTCCGTCGTTGAACATGAGGGGCACATCCTACATTTTATCTATCTGACCCTCATTGGTGAAGGAAGTTTCTGATGCACTCAGCAACCCACTTGCATGATTGCAAAAACGGTTTCTATCATCCGTTCATAACTCGTCACGTTTCGCCCACAAAGGATTGTTCCCATATCTACTGATGATAATGGATAGAGAATGTCATAAACTTCAAATGTCACTACCCTAAGTTGGCTAGAACAAGACAGCGATTCTTGAACCAACGCTTCTTCGATTGACTACAAGATTGTGTCGGCAAAGTTTTATAGAAGACCAGAACCCTAACTACTGGTACTACAATATATCTCACGTCCCTGGCGACATTAAATGTTTAATTGTCTTCGTGAACGAATCAGTCAAAACGGATTTGGTCAACATTTGAAACACAGATAGCCAACAGCTTAGAAGGAGTTTTGTTTTATTGGAGAGGAGCGGGGAGTGTGAGTGGTGCTAGCAATCCCATGCTCCCTGGAGTAGTAATTTTAAATTATTATTTTTTCAATCGTTATGACCCCAAGTATATTTCCATAGATCAATGATCTTGCGTATATGAGGGTCTTATACGCTTTGAAAAATTGGATAGACTACAACTCGACGCCTCAGTGGGATATCACTTATGATCTGCTGTCAGTTTGGAAACGGTTTGTGTCAGAGTGAGATGGTTTGATGAATGTTCGCTCTTCGATTTTAACGAAACGTTCTGTCTCATCCAAAGAGGCTAAATACGATAAGAGCCGTCACTCGTTATTTTGTGGCGAGTATCTCGCTGGAAATTGAAAAAATTGATGCCGAATGTTTTCTGAGAGGGACATTTTTAATTGTGTCGCATTTATCAAAACCGTGTAGGCCCCTTGTGCAACTGTGATTTTTGGAAAGAGAATTAAATAAATTAATTAAATACAGTCGAAAAATAAACACAAATACCCCACGAAAATGTATAGAAGACATTTATAAACATCTCGCCCAAAAAAAAAGTAGCGACTACCTCTCAGTATACATCGAGTAAATGCCAAAAAAATAACGAGTGACGGCTCTTATTGTATTTATCCTCTTTGTCTCAGCTCAGAAATGAAGTGAAATGAAAATGTTAGAATGATCCTCAGAAAAAATTAATAACGCTTTTTAATAATTAAGGGAGATGGGGCACTTTAAAAATAATAGCTGAGATAGCGTGACCATCCACTCAGCAATCGATCTACTATAATGGTGAGGCACCCTAATGTCCACATGCATATGGTATATACTTGTAACGGTAGTGGTAGTCGCATTGTTTTACCTTCAATGGTGGGGACATCATATCAATGCATTCGGCTTGTTCTCATTAAATGTATAACATGTGTTAAACAAAGGATACAAAAAAAAAACGTTAACATAGAAAGCCTGCGGGTGGCAGGCATTTGCCAAAAACAACAATCAAGAAAAATTGGTACCTGTTCATAGCGCCAACAACTAAGAACAACCAACAAACAAATTGCGAAGTAGTAAAAATTAAAACAGAAAAAAAAACAACAACTAAAGAGCTGCCCATTTTTTGACACACGTCTGTCTGACCGTTGGCTACTAAAACAACAAAAAGTGCAACAATAACAATAAAAACAAAGCAAAAATGTGCACATATGTCTGCAGCGGCGAGCAATGTGGTGCATGTGGTGTTATTTATTATTATGTTTTGGAAAATTTCGAAATAAGAGCATTTACAACAACAATTTTGTAAAATTTTTGGTATCTTATCAGCAATTTTGTAGTTGTTGTTGTAGCGCACCACAAGCAATGCCAAAAGGAGTTTGTCTAATCGTTGTTAAATAGTGGAAATAATTGCCACAAATGTTTGCATTTCTCGGAAGTAAGAGAAAATTCTAAAATAATATTTAACAAATGATATGTTTTAGTTACATTTGTATCCTTTTTGCTTATTTGCTTCCTTTGTAGTGTTTTGGAATGAAGAGTTTTTACCGAAAAATTCACCTGCTTGTCAAGAGTTGCATTTGAACATATTTCTATATTTTTTTGTTTGTTGTGATAAGATTAGTGAGTTTGGAAGTAGGGCATGCGTCGCAGGGGAAGGTTGCTCTCATACCACGGTAAATTACTTACCTACTGCATATGAGATCGCATCGCTATGCATCAAAGTACCGAACAGGTGCACTAGCGCAATCGGATTACTGCGTGCATACTCAAAATAATCCATCATATTTGATCCACCATATTTGACAAGTAATCTGACTTAATTATGCTCAAGTGTACTCGCATGAAGCAATGAAATAAAACCGAGTGGGGTAATCCTGAAAATCTCTTGCCGGCAGCAGTTGGCGTAAAGATAAAGGAACGCTCATTAGCATTTACAAAGCAATTGGCAGGCCAATTGCATGCTACGCGTCCACGATATGGTCGCCAAGCCTAAAGGTTACTGACTAGAAGAAAATACAGGCCTTACAAAATACTGCCTTCAGAACCGCTAAGGGCTGTCTTCTTATGGTCCCAGAACACCACCTACACAATGAGGTGAAAATACTCCCCATTAGGGAGAGAAATGAAATGCTAAACAAACAGTTTCTCTTGAATACCCAAAAACCTGGGCAACGCAAAGACATCTGATTTATGAGGCTACATCTCCAAGGGGCTTCAGGAGTAATCTCCGTAAACATTACGAGGAAATACGGTACCTGATAACACAGCCGTATGAAGCAAAAAAGCACAAGCATGTCCTCAGTGATATCCACAAACAGGCGTTGGGCCTCTATGCCAGGAATTGCTCTGCGAATCCAGTACTTAAAGAAAAATACCCAGAACTGGAAGAAAAGGAACGCACTCTCCCTAGGGAAACGCGCCTCACTCTAGCTCAACTTCGATCTGGTTACTGTAACAGGTTAAACTCTTACCTATCCAGAATTAACCCCGACATACAAAATGTATGTCCTTCTTGCAATGTATCACCACATGCCCCCAACCATCTCTTCAATTGAAAAGTGGAACCAAACGCCTCTAACATCCCTCTCATTATGATCCACCCCTGTTGAAACAGCAATTTTTTTTGGACTCCCGTTAGAGGACATGGATGACAATTTGTGATTGGTCGCACCTATTGGATAGAGCGAAGCACTGTTACAACATCAACCGAGTGGAGTCTTTTAAATTCAACTCTGTTGGGTTTTAAGCCACTTAAACTGTTTAAAATTTCAGTGTTCAATTCAAACTTCTGATATGAATTGAAGCAAGCAACGACTTTAAGACGTCTTCAAGTAGCATCGGTATGACTGTTAGACTCTTTCAAAAAGCAGAAAGTTTTGTGAAGGAGCTTGTCAACCTCATTTTTATATTAAAAATTAAAAAATATAAAAGTTTAACTTATTGCAGTTATCAAATGTGTCAAAAAGCAACATATAAACCATTGCTATAAAAAAGGATATGTATTAAAATTATACGATTGCCTCTGTTTATTCTAAAAGCAAGTGTCTCGGCACTTTGTATAGGCTACCCCCTGAGCGGTTAATAATATTGCAATTATGTTGGATTTTAATGGCAAATTTAGCTGTGGGTGGCAAATAGCTTTTTTATTATTTGATTTGGCTCCAGTATGTGTGAATGGATTAGCTATAATATTACCTCTAAAATACAAATCAAGGGGGAACTAACAAAAATTGGCTTATCTGGTGAAAACACATGCGTGTACTAGGTACAAGTGAAACGTTCATACGGAAACGTATTTTGGGAAATTCTTGATCATTCTGCCCTTCGTTCGCATCTCTGAATTGTCGAGTAAATAACTCAAATATTCAGCATAGCAAAATGTACTTTATTTACAATACTGTAGTAGTACTTTCACAATAACATTACTCGCGTATTTGTGCTGCTTTTATACTCTCTTTTGTCTCGTTCGCATATTTCTCCAAGCGTCTAGACTTTACATGAACAGCCTTCTCGAACAGTTGCTTATTTATTTCTCATTTCTATACTCATATTCTCGTTTGTTTTCTTGTTATGTGCGTGTATATGTGTGAGTGATAACTTCTGCGCTTTTAGTTGTTGTTTCTATGTTTGTCTGTTTTCTCTTTCTTCTTCGCTCTTAGCTTTGCTGTTTACATGCATGTATGACTGATATGGACACTACATTGAATAAAAAGTGTTATGCTATCAATTTCCTAATGAAAATTTCTCTATTGAAGTGGTATCTGTTATATAATGACTAAAAATTGTTGAGTGCTCTTCAGACAATTTATCAATGATTAAGCTGGTATGAGGGTGTGCCTTTTAACGGTTGAAATTAACTTATGTCCCACAAACTGTAATATCGTGCATAGTCAGCTGGTGTCTAACCTTGCTAGCGTTCACATCGAACTACTGTTCTATAAAAATTATCCGTGTACCAGGACTTAGCGGCATTCCCGGTTATTGCTATACAGAATTTTGGCCTTAGAGGTATATGGTAATACGGTCTCTATTGCCGTCTCTGAATGGTGGGTGGGGGGATTGATTGGACACTGCTCGATGTCAATCTACGCAGTGCGACTCAATATTCTAAACAATGTCAGCTGCATACTTGATGACACTAGTCGATTCACGCTTACCGCCGGAAATATGTCATCAGAACGACACTGATGATGGCACTAAGCCGAAACCGGTTTGTCTCGAAACGAAGGCGTGGCGGAAAATCGCTCCAATATACATCAAATATATCATTCCTACCAAATGATTAGAAACCATTGCCACCGTTTGTTATTGTGGCATCAGGTAACGCACTTCTCTATACAACTCTTAATCCCGGTACTAAATTACAACAATGACAAGATAACAAGGGCTGCACACAAAGTCCTTTCAGCAAGCGATGTATATTGGAACGATTTTGCGTAATCCCTAGTGAAATTTGGTTTAGAGACAACCCGGTTTCGGCGTTGCATCATCAGTTCTGATCTGTTGTTGTCGTTTGTCTTGGATTTACAGTTCGTAGGTACATGAGTAGGTATTGTCAAAATTGATGCTTGTGTATATTTGGTTATGTGTATGTGCTGTGTGCTCATTCAGAACCGAGGATGGTTTTTACTGATCGAAATGTTTGTCTGACTGAGGCAGGTAAAAGTCAGTAATTCTAGTCGTTTGACTTTCTTTGTGGGTTTGTTGCTTTGGTACGTTTATTTTTTTGTGTTTATTTGTTGTTGTGTGTTTCACTTCAGCAAGCCTTTACTGAACTTCCATTTAAATTAACCCGTACTACTCTTATGGGGTGTATGCAAGGCATCATCGATCTGTAACGAGTATGAGGTGCAGACGAATAAATTTATAACTAGACAACCAAAGATGCGATAGAGATGTTGACATTTCTAGGTGCGTGCACCATAGTACATGAGTGGGAAAGTAATCATCAAGCGAACTGCACTGCTGCTCGGGTTTTAAAGGAACTGATATCAATACCAAAGTGCATGCCCTTATGGTAACATCTTATTATTTATCACACTGTCTATTCGACATAGTGCCTTAGACAAGAAAAAAAGTTTAGATGCAGAAAATGTGTTTCGAAAACTTGTGAAATTATTCCGAAGACTCCATATGTGGATATTTTGTATGGATTAACCTCAGAGACCTTCTGGTAACACTAGGGACTCATTCAGTCTATGTGAGGTCCTCATGAACCGGCCAGTTCAAACTAACCTAACCTAACCTCAGAGATGGTCGCACAAAACCTTTTACTATTGACACCGCTTGTCATCTGAGGTGGAATGAAGTAGTTGATAATCTTAAAAATTCACTTTGGTGGTTGATATAAAATTTTACAGCTCATCTCAGTTTAATCAGTCAAGTCGCGCAGGGTTAAACTTTAGTCAAATTTATGTGTGGTTTAAAATTACACTGAAAACCCCAGTTTAAGTTAAAAAGACGAAGTTTTATAAGTCCCCTTCTTCATACATACGTACATATTGCGCACATAATTTCATATGAATATAACGACGCTGGGGGCTTTGGAGTAAGGATACTTACATATGATCAAACACACGAAAGCTTTTAACTATTTTAATTGGTTTTTTATTAAAAACAATGACTCTGCTGCCATTGCTAGCAAATTACACAAATGTGCTGGAACCTGTGGAGAATATGCCGTTAAGCTTTGTTTATTTTAGCACTTTTCTTTGCTTTAATGGGCGTGCCCATTAGTTACATTAATTAAGTCAATGTTCATTTGTTTAGCATACTTTTAGGTGATTCATTTATAGTTTTATGTGTGGTTTCGTTGTTGTGGTTTTTGCTGTTGATATGTGTCTATCTTTTACGGTGAAATATTAAGTGACATTTAATGAAATTTGAGTGTGAAATTAATATGCATTGGGTGTGAGATAGTCATTTGATGGATTGAAATGGGAAATTATGAGGATTGTTGTAGTTAAGTGCTAACAAGAGCTTAGATCTCCTTAAGTCTTAAGGTGTTATCCCTTAAATTTATCTTTGAATTTTTGGCTGGAAGCTTAAAATATCTTAGACTGTGTCGAAAAACAAAAAAATTGTAAAAGATAACACCAAATTCGCACAACATACATTTGATCGGAGGAGAGTTTTTTGATCCTTCAACATAATTCTTGAACAAAATCGTTTCTCTATTAAAGCTAGGTTATTTCACATCTGATTTTCTAAATTGCTTCGTCACTATTTTGGCGTTGAGAAGCTTTGTGCTTCCTTCTTATGTTCTTTTGAGCACCGAAGTGGTTTTTACATAGCTTTTAAGCTGTTATTTTATCGCGGGCTTGGCGACTAAATCAAAAAAAAACCGTAATGGATATTTGTCAAAAAAGGTCCGAAAAGGCTCGAAAAGGTTCGAAAAGGTTCGTAAAGGTTCGGTGTTAGCAAGAGGCCAAATACATAAAATTGGATCTCTATCATAAACAGCGGTGGGCACCACTAAATTTACACGGTTACCAAATTGAGAATGTGTTAGTAAACACGAACGCGTAGCGAGCACGAAAGCAAAATCAATTATTTATTTAGTTTGATTTCAATGCTTAAACGGTGAACACGTGTCACACGCACTCTATGGTACTCTGTTTTAAGCGCGCGTGCGATACTTCCTCACCGTACCACCATCGAAATCAAACTAAAAGAGCTGTCGTTGATTTTCACGAAGTAGCCATTCTGCTATCGCTTATCGTATACATATATGGTCGCTTCCAAGCCAACCTAATAAAACCGCACTGCGTTTTTTTAGCGCACGCAAACAACCGGCGTTTTTTGTCCTTACCCAAATAAGCATGCATTGCGACAATGTAAAGCATGTGTGCAAACGTCAAATCTAAATGTCACGTAGAACAAAAATTGGAAATCGAGTTAGGTTTTCACGCAGCAAATTCCATTTGAGTTGCTCTCATACAAGTTGTATGAAAATGAGACATTTTTGACAGAAAATGACTTGCGTGCGTTTATATTAGGTTGGCTTGTTAGCAGGTGCTAAGCTCACGCCCACCCCGGATCATAAAGTTAAAGTTAAAGTGAATGTTAAAGTTAAAGCGAAAGTTAAAGTTAAAAATAAAGTTAAAGTTAAAGTGAAAGTTAAATATTAACTTTTCATTTATTCAATAAAAGTAAAAAATTTGTTTTCTTATCGGTCACCACGCTTAAAAAGGTTAACTTGAATTAATATCAAAGACAAAACTTGAATTAATATCAAAGAAAACAAAATGTTGCATAAATATTATAATTGCATAAGTTGATAATATGCAATAGCTTTACCGCGGCAGTCCCCGAGTGCCACACATCCTTTTTTTCTCTACAATTGAAAAATTGTATTTTGTTTTCGGAATTCAATTCTAGAAAAAGTTAAACAAAAAAACAATACATAATTATCATTGAGCTCGAATCGAACCTTAACTCCGTTATCAATAGGCCGATAAAACAAATAACAATAATTTTTTCTCCTTAAATTATTTTTCGTTTCATCACTCTAGACCATAAGAAATGACGATAGTAGTAGTAGTAGTAGTATATATAGGGTATTCCATCCCATTTCGACCAATTTTGAACCCGACCCCTTTAGAATTGGCTGAAAGTGTTTCTTCTTTTTCTAGCTTGCGAAAGACGTTTTTCAGAAGTTTTTCAAATTTTTTCATCCAACTCAAAAAAAGTTATGAATTTAAAAAAAAAAACACCGTCTTTGTTTTCAAAATGCTATAACTTTTTCAAAAATTCACCGTTTGGGATCTTTGTTTTTTTAATTTGTTTTTAAATGTACTTTTCGGAAAAAATTCAAAAAAATTTTTAAAGTTTTTTTTTGTAATTTTTCAGTTTTTCGAGATTTTTCGAATTTCGCTCTTTTTTTTTCTCATAAAAAACTTCAATCAATTCTGCAATCATCCCCACTAATCCCGGAGTGGGCCCAGAATTTTTTTTTATTTTTTTTATTTAATTGAAAAAAAAAAACTTTAAATTTTTTTTTGTATTTTTGCCGAAAAGTACATTTAAAAACATATTAAAAACGGTCAATTTTTGAAAAAGTTACTTTGAGTTGGAAAATGGTGTTTTTTTCAAAATGCTATAACTTTTTCAAAAATTGACCGTTTGGGATCATTTTTTTTTAAATATGTTTTTAAATGTACTTTTCGGAAAAAATACAAAAAAAATTTTAAAGTTTTTTTTGTCAATTAAATAAAAAAAAATTCTCGGCCAACTCCGGGATTAGTGGGGATGATTGCAGAATTGATTGAAGTTTTTTACGAGAAAAAAAGGGCCAAATTCGAAAAATCTCGAAAAACTGCAAAATTACAAAAAAAAAAACTTTAAAAATTTTTTTGAATTTTTTCCGAAAAGTACATTTAAAAACATATTAAAAAAAAATCCCAAACGGTAAATTTTTGAAAAAGTTATAGCATTTTGAAAACAAAAACGGTGTTTTTTTTAAATTCATAATTTTTTTTGAGTTGGATGAAAAAAATTTGAAAAACTTCTGAAAAACGTCTTTCGTAAGCTAGAAAAAGAAGAAACACTTTCAGCCAATTCTAAAGGGGTCGGGTTCAAAATTGGTCGAAATGGGATGGAATACCCCATATTTATTTTCCAAAAAATCAGACACAGAGTATGATTTATGCTTTTGCGTACATCAAAACACTTAAATAAATAAATTAAAGTAGATACTAGAGACAATAACGGAGTATGTTGTGTGTCGCACTACGTCTTAAATAAAATACTATCGAGTTACAAAAATTCATTTAATAATAAGTCTCTAATTTTAAAGCTTTCCGTGAGAAACTTGGCCAGAGCCTCGAAGTTAAATCCATTTAAACTGGCAACCACCCACCGCCATATCTAAAGTTCTTTAACCAAAGTAAAGGGCACGAATGTTGTTATATATCGGGCATGTGCCAATAAAGTGAAAAACGTCTTCCGGCTCCTGCGAGTTAAATACTGTGCAAAGAGGAGGCGATATGTTTTTATAGATTCTTGCGTTTAGATTCAGCAAACCTCCACGTGCCCGGAGAATCAGACTGGCTGCATATGCACTATAATTATCAGTGAAATACATACTCTCCAACGGCACAAGGGTCGGGTAAAGGTCGTGTGTAGTAGACTTCGGAGCCATTTCGAGGAACCTATTTGTATTATATGCCAGTTTATGCTGATGACATTGATATCATCGGCCTAAATACCCGCGCTGTTAGTTCTGCTTACTCCAAACTGGAAAAAGAAGCGGTAAATATGGGTTTGATGGTGAGTGAGGACAAAACGAAGTACCTGCTGTCATCGAGCAAAGAGTCAGCGCATATGCGCCTTGGCAACCACGCTACTGTTGGCAGCCATAATTTCGAAATAGTAAAAGAGTTCGTTTATTTGAGAACCAGCATCAACACTAGCAACAACATCATCACTGAAATACAGCGAAGAATCAATCTTGCCAATAAATGCTACTTTGGACTAGGTAGGCAATTGAAAAGTAAAGTCCTCTCTCGCCGAACGAAAATCATACTTTACAAGTCACTTATCGTACCCGTCCTGCTATATGGGGCAGAAGCATGGAACATGACAACAGCAGATGAAGCGGCTTTGGGAGTGTTCGAGAGAAAAGTTCTTCGAAAGATTTATGGACCTCTACGCGTTGGCGATGGCGAGTACCGAAGAAGATTTAACGATGAGCTGTATGAGCTATACGCAGACATCAACATAGTCCAGCGAATTAAAACACAGCGGCTGCGCTGGCTAGGGCATTTTATGCAAATGAAAGATGATGCTCCGGCGAAAAAAGTGTTTATATCGGAACCCGCCTATGGAAGCAGAGGTAGAGGGCGGCCCCCACTCCGTTGGAAGGACCAGGTGGAGAACGATTTAAACTCGCTTGGTGTGACCCATTGGCGCCGGTTGGCGGAGCGAAGGAGCGACTGGCGCACCTTGTTGGACGGCCATAACCGTTTAGACGGTTAAGCGCCAATTAAGTAAGTAAGTAAGTATTTGTAGTATACTCAGCTAAGCGTTCTAAGAGCGAGGAAGTGAAGGACTGTATATTAGCTGATGGCAATTGCGTAATGAAAGGTAGATTGACGGTGTTAGCAAGTTCTTTCCAAGTTTTTATCCAAGAAATCCCCAGGTTGGAAGTCTCTTCTGCTAGAATACGCGGGAGTCTGTCATTTGATAGGCTAAAGCAGCGAGCGATATAGAGCATGTGCAGGCGAAGCATATGCAAATATAGGGGCTGCAAGCCTGGTTCCAGATGCAATATGTAGTTTGGCGTATTAGAGGGAAGCAAAATCAGTTTCTTTACGAAAAATCTAAGAAGTTTCTCAACTTGGTCGATTTCGTTAACCCCCCATACCTGCGCACCGTAAAACATAATGGACCTGGAAGCAGCCTCAAAGATTTTTATTTTCTGCGACAAACAGATCCGAGGGTTATTAATATAGCTCAGCCACGTTGCGCTAATAGCGTTTTTAGCATCCACTAGCTTTGAGTCCAAATGTTTATTAAAAGATAGTTGCCTAGTGAGAAGTGCACATAAGTATTTGTATTCGTTAATTACTTCAATAAATTCGCTACCGTAGATTCATTTCCATGAGCCGGGGGCTCTACCACCATTCCTAAATAACATGATTTTTGACTTGTTCAAGTTGACAGTTAGTGCCCATTGACTACAATAGTTGTAAAGGGAGTTTATCATTTCCTGTAGCTGTTCCAGTGATTCCGCAAGCAAGACAAGATCATCTGCGTACATAAGCACTAGGCCGGGTCGATTGTGCGGGTCGATTTAAAAATCGCTCATTGCTCTGTGAAAATCGTGTTCTAGGGATCAAAATAAGAAACTTTGCCGAAGGAAGCATACCTCTAAAACGAATTCTGATGTCCATCCATTTTGGTCGTGGGGCAAATTTGTTGTGGCAAAAATGTTTTTTCTTTTTGGAGTTTATTTTTCTCTTTAGAAATTTATTCAATCAGAACATATGTAAATAAAAAAATGAATTTAACTTAGTAATAGAATAGAAATTAAAAAAAATTATTAGAAATTAGCGTTTTTACAACCCCATTTTAAAACCAAAGCAGACACAATTGCAGATCGTAAAATTGCTTGTGTTGTTTTTTTAAGCCACCACAAGACACAGCAGGTAGAATTGAAATTGCCCCTACCCAAAAGTTCGACCCAAAGGGGGGGGACATCAGAATTCGTTTTAGAGGTATGGTTCCTTCGGCAAAGTTTCTTATTTTGATCCCTAGAATACGATTTTCACAGAGCAATGAGCGATTTTTAAATCGACCCGCCCTAATAAGTACCTTCACATTAATGTTCTTAACCCTGACACACGCGCACAAATAGTCATTTAGGTCATTTAAGTACAAAGAGGGTAGAACCGGGCTTAAGAGGCAGCCTTGGCGGATACCGTGATTAACAGGGAAAGGCTCGGACAAATTGCCATCAAACAGAACTTTGCAAGACATATTCGCGTAGACTAGTCTTAAAATTTCAATCATATGAGTTGAAAGACCATAGGAGGCTAATTTATAAAAGAGCATGTTGCGGGGAATCGTATCAAAAGCACACGAGAAATCTACAAAAAAGGCAAAAGTTCTTTTATTACGTGAAAAATTGAGTTGGGCAATGCTTGAAAGCACAAAAATATTGTCTATCGTCGAATAGCCTCTGCGAAAACCGGACTGAGACTCACTTAAAATATTGTTACAATCGATCCAAGCATTTATGCGACCAAGTAAAAGCCCAGAAAAGATTTTATAAATAGTGTCTAGCAAAGACAGACCTCTGTAATTTGTAGTAGCGTTAGGGTCACCTTTCTTAAAGAGGGCAATCAATGATTGGGGAGCTGAAAGAGGAAGAAATCTGCTTTCTCAAATAAATAAAGTTTAGAAGCGCCAGCAGATCATTGAGGAAACATTGGGGAGCAAACTTTTAAAATTCATAACATACGCCATCCTGCCCAGGGCCTTTTTTGCATTTGGTACCATAAATAACCAATTGGAGTTCCCTGCAGAAGAAATGACGATAGTAAAATAACCAAATCGGATTTCTTGTGCTTTAATTATCAGAAATTCAGTAAAATTTATCCTCTAAGGGTTAATTCCACCGAGTTTTCTGTCAAAAGAAAAAAAAAATTTGCTCAGTCATTTCAGCAGAAATGAAAATTTTTGGTCTCAAGTTAAGAGGATTCTGTAAAAATTAAAGAGTCTCAAAAATTCAAACGAATTTTCTGTTAAAGGAATTGTTTTCATTGCCTTGTTCTTAGAAACATGGTGCCACAAAAATACCTGTGGTATCAACAGCCTGCTATTGTTATTCTTATGTTGGGGAAATTTGTTATTTTAACAGTTTTCATTGGTATTCTTAGTGTGACATATATAACTGTTAAGTTAAGAGGAGCTATTGTTTAAGTATGATGATTTTTTTGTTGATTTTATTGTAACCGCTCATTAAGTATCAACAATTAGTGCGAAGTTGATTCAGCAGCTGCTTGCAGTGGCACAGAAATTTCGGTAAAACATTTACGTTATATTGCGCCTAGACTCATTTTTTTCGCTGTTTTTTCGTCACCCCTTGTTAAGTTTGGTTCAACAAGACAAACCTATTGTTGGGCCATCTTCAGTGTTATTTGTCGTTCTCGAGACGAAAAATAGTTCAAATATATATTATTTTTCTTTGACTCTCCCGACAAATAAACAAGATAAACACTTGGCACGAATTAGCTCCGAACAGATTTAGGCCGAGCTTCTCTCTCAATTTGCATCGCGGTTCTTTTTATTTTCCCTACAAATTGCCAACTTCGAACGGCATCTGCGAGGCAGACACATTTTCACTGAGAAGCTTTTAATTGCAGAAATACACTCGGGGTGTTTGTCAAATCAGTACCGAAGGGCGACTCCGATTAGACAGTTTTTTTTTTTCTAATTGAAACAACTATTTTCAAAATTTTTATATTCTTTTTGATGTTACTTTGCACGGAAGTTGAACCCAGGTCCCTCGATGTGCTAGGCGGAGCATGCTACCACCACAACACGGTGTCCGCCAGACTCTCCAGACATAAGCTTCAAATGTAGGGGCTTTCTTTTGATACTTTTTTATTTCGCACTATCCGTACTTCTTCAACTTGGGTAAAGTCTACAGATCTAGCATGATCAACATAAGCCTACCCGACCGCTGCAGTGTATTCCAGGCAGAAGTTTCAGCCATCATGGAAGCCGCAGCTAGGATATGGACTCACAATGTCGGCAAAGAAATGTTTATTTTCAGCAACAGCCAGGCTGCCATAAAATCTCTTGGCTCCTACTCGTTCAATTCTGAACTAGCACTAAACTGTCGCCGATATCATCAAAAGATGGCCCAACAGAACCGTGTACACCTCACATGGGTCCCTGTGCATAGGGACATCGAAGGAAACTGCATTGCAGGCAGATTCTGCTAATGCAAGCTAATGCTAAAAGAACACATCCACTGTCAAGCCGACGAAAGATGGTTAAAAACACCGGGGTGTCTAACATCGAAGGAAACCTGGCCAAAATGGGATCATAAAATATCACGTCACGTATACAACCTAAGTTGGGATACAATTCCCACACTGCTGCAGGAGTTCCCCTCATCTGCAACTGCCCGGCACTAAGCGGAGCTCGACAGCACTTTCTGTACACTCCATTTCTAGATAATCTGAGCTAGGTTGTGAAGCATGACGTCAAGGATCTGGTAGCCTATATCAGGTCCTCAAAATGGTTCGAAGAGGAAAGGTAATGGTGAATTTTCGTGGTATCACAACGAGTTTAATATCACTAGCCTAAGTGTGCCCTTGGGCAGCCACATCAACATAACCTATCCTTACTTCAAGTCCAATTCGCTTGAATTTGTTCGCTGAATGGATTCTTTTATTAGTTAAAGCTAGTCTAACCAATTTAGTGAGAATGTTTATGCGGCTTTATTTAAGTAAGTAATTGCATAAATTTCAATTTAATGTTCTTATTCACTGTAAGCAAAGAAGACGAGAGAGAGAGAGATATTTTTTATTTCTTTTTATATCTACCGAGTGTTTGTATTTAAGAAAATTTCAGAAAAAAAAAAGAGCTTACCCACGTTAAAATCTATGTTTTGAATAGCCTGTAAAAGAGATGTACTTGGGATGATTGTCTTTTTTATTTCATAAACGTCAAGTACTTACTTTGTTGTTATAGCTGTTGTTGCAATAAACAAAGGATCAAATGCATACTAATTGTTTTCTATTTTTTTTTGTTTGCTCTCTTACAGTTTCAACTCAGCGCACTAAATTCTCAAAAACGCGGGTGCTTCGAGGCAAGATTCACAGGAAACATGCTTCAGCGACTAACCCACGCGCCAAGAAAGTGATTCGCATGCAAAACTTCAAATATGAAAAGTTCAGCAAACAGCACATCTTAACACTAACAAATATATTTTATTTTCATATAAGTCCCTGCTACGTCCAGTTTACTCGACCTGCCCAGCTAATCTGTATACACAGCGTTTGTCTCTTCATTTGCGCGTGGCAATGACTACTTACTCCGCTTACACTTTTTGCCTTTCAAGTTTTGTTCATTGTCCTTTGGTGGCAGTGGCGGATCTAGGATTTGGTACTGGGGGAGGGGGCTTGAAATTTTTTCATTTTCAAATTTTGTTTTTGTTTTCCATGATGTGTTAAATAAATGTATACAGAATATAAAATGACATGATAAAACGAGGATTTTCAAAATTAAATAATTTACTAATAAAGTACAAGCAATATTTTCTGAAATGAAGTTCTTCTTTTATTCAGCACACTCGAGATAATGATAATACAAGCATATAAAAATAGTCATAAAAACCTTTCTTTCAAACCCACTTATTGCTGGTTCAATCTTCTATCGACCAATCCAAAGATTCGAGTCGTCGGGGCTTCGATTTACAGAAATGATCGGTTATTTCTACAATGTCCGTTTCTATTTCTTTGTGGACGTTCCCTAGTGCCAGACCAGTCAGTCGATTTTCAGACATGTTGACTCTCAAATAAGTCTTCAAGCGCTTTAGAACAGTAAAAGAACGCTCTGCGGTCGCTAATGTCACGGGGATAGTCGCAAATATTTGCAACAGTGTCGTCACGTTTGGAAAAAATGAAGAAAAGTATGCTGATTTAATGATTTTCAGGGCATCAGTAGCTGTTTGAGCACTCTTGAATGGATCACTTTTGCAATGGTTATGCCACAATAAAGTCTCATTTTACAGCACTGTCTCATTGTAACTGGTGAGATCTTCTTTATAAACTTTAGCAGCAAGTACAATTTCTTCAATCGTTACTCCTGCAGCGTATGCTGGAATTAGTCCCTCCAGAGGCAGTATTTTCAAAAATTCACCTTCGAAACTTGACGTCAATGAAGAAATCATGTTGTCCAGGAAAGGGTAGTAAATTGTAGCTCTGTAATTCGGGTTTAGTCCCTAGCCCTTTTTTTGGCCCTCTTTAAAATGTTTGCCCTTTTTTGGCTCCAAATCTATTTGGGCAACTCGGATTGTGAAATTTGTAATGTGTGTATCAAATGACATCGACATTTTATTTTATTTTTTTCGTTATGATGATATGGCAGCTTGGTAATCAGCTGATAATAAAACATTAATCGATTATCAAGTGTCATCACTTACACAACGTAGAAATGAAAAGGTAAGGAAATATTTTGCATAAAACGCCACTCAAGAATTTTTTATCAGATATTTAATAAAAAAGCAAGTGCCAGCAGAAAACTTCGAAAATGAAGAAAGTGATAAAAGTGATGAAAGTCGTTTCGATGACAAGACGAGCCATATGTGCCGGCGTTAAGTTTTTTCTTATATTTGGCGGAACAAAGTAATTACTGCTTACTTAACGTATTTTTATTATTAAAAAATATAAATAGAATTATAACAAGTAAGGACGGGGATGACAATATGCTGTTAAGTTTTTAACGTGTAGAGCCCTCGATGCCATTTATTTCAACTTTCAGAGCTTCCTAACCATAAGAAAGTGAGTTTAGTTCAATTTCTGTAAAAAATGCGAGATGCATTCGGTAAAAATATTCACAGTAGACAATTTTTGGCATAAAAAATTTTGAACCATACCGTGTGTCCACAGTATACCGTTAGGTGCAAAATGCACGTAACTCGCACTTATGATACCTCAACCTTGCACGTAATGACTTAGTTCGAACGGAGGGGGCGGGGCTTTAGCCCCCATACGCGCCCCCTAGCTACGCCACTGTTTGGTGGTGTACTTAAATTTTTTTAAATGTAATTTGCAATTAAAAAATGTTTTCTAAGCGTGTGAGTATAATGTTGCGCCTACAAAGAGCCACGATAACAACAAAAACAAGTTACACATTATATGGAAAATTGTTGGTGGCCTATTTGCTGGACTTTCAAACGATGAAGAGGTTAACGATTCCGCTAAGAGTTCAAGTGGTATGATTTCTTGTGTTTTCCAACTTAGACTCCAGGAAAGTGTATTTTTTGGATGCTTGGGTTAGCTTGAATCCACTCAGTATTGAATTATAAAGCGCAGCTGAAAAAGAGTTTATTAACTCAACAGGCTGAACTTTGTGAGTGCGTGATATGGAGCAATACACTCAAAGAAAAAAGCCGGTAAAATCAGCAGAGTTACGGATCACAACAGAATTACGGGTCAATTAAACAGAAACTTCTGTCAATTTGTATCCATCGCAAATTGCTGACACTGAACCGACCGTTTGAAGTGTAAAAAAAAAATGTTTACCGCACGTAAGCCATAGTCTTGCTAATTTAACAATTATTACTGTCACCCTAAGAAAATTAAAGAAAACTGTTAAAATAACATTAACAGATATTTCTGTAGCACCAATGTCCTAAGAAAAAAGTAGTGAGGGACAGTTTCTCTCTTAGATTAATTTACACTTTTGTTATTCTTTTAACAGAAAGTCCGTTGGATTGTTTAAGAATCTGTAATTTTTACAGAATATTGTTAGCTTGAGACCTACAGTTCCTTCTCTGTTGTAATGACTGAAGAAATTTGTTCCTTGAAAAAAAAAGCTCCATTGAACTAGCCAAAATATGATGGATTTGACCGAATATTTGTTAATTCAAGAAGAACAAACCCGTTTTGTTGATTTTACTAGAAATGACTTTCGGTGTAAGACTAGAAAAACTTTGACGGGGCATCAAAAAGCGCTTTAATTAAACCAGCAATCAGAGTATGGAAAAATTGCAGAATTTGCGCTATATATGAAATTTGTGAATATCATATTTACTTTCACTTCAGTTTATCTCTTGGAAGGGTATTTATCAGAGCTCCGTTATGCTAAAGTAAGTTCAGTTCTTAGCGACTTGTTACCGACTGATAACAACTTCGTAATATTCCGATAAGAAATCGAAAAAAAGGTCGATTGCAAATCGATAATATTAAAATTGATAGCATTTTGATAATAAACCAAAAAATTGTCGATAACTTTTTGATATAAAAAGATAACTTTCGATAACAACAGCTAACATCTTTTCGATAACAATTCGCAATGTTTTTTAACATATCGATTATTAATTACAATAATCGATAAATATTCAAATAAAAATCGAAATCTCTTCAATAACATATTGATAGCATTTAGATAGCAAGTCGATAAATTTGTGAAAACGAGCCGCTGACTTTTGGATAGAAAATCAATACCTTTTTTGACAACAAATCGATAGCTTTTTGATAATAAGCTAATAACTCCTCGATAACTCATCGCTAGTTTCTAGATAACAAATCGATAACATACTGATAAAAAATTGATAGCTACTTGATAACAACCCAATAATTTTCGTTAGCAAGTCGGTATTTTTTTTTTTTGGTAAAATCGATTACTTATTCATAAATAATCATAAAATTTTCAATAAAAATCGATAATATTTTGTTAACATATCGATAGTTTTCCGATAATAAGTCGATAAGTTTATATTAACAAATGGTAATGTTTCGATAGCAATACAATAACTTTATGATAACGAATCGATAACTTTTTGATACTTATCGATTAACTTTTCAATAAAACATCGATAACATTTTAATAACATATTGATAAAAATAAAAAAAAATAAAATGTAAGCCGCGATAACCTCCGAAGAGATGTAAGGCCAAGCTTCTCTTCCAATTTGCGTCGTGCTCCTCTTGATTTTCCCTACAAACACGGACATGTTTTATGCCGACTCCGAACGGCATCTGCAAGGCAGATGAGTTTTCACTGAGAGCTTTTCATGGCAGAAATACACCCGGGGCGCTTGCCAGACACTGCCGAGGGGCGATAACATATTGATAGTTTTCCGATAATAAGTCGATAAATTTATGTTAACAAATTGATAACGTTTTGATAGCAAATCAATAATTTTTGATAAGAAATCGATAACTTTTTGATACATATCGATAAATTTTCAATAAATAATTGTTAACTTTTCAATAATAAATATACATTTTATCGAAAAGAAAACCAACAACCCTAGTCTTATAAAAAATCGACTATCTTTGTTTTCAATAGCAAATGGTCAACTTACGCTACGCTACGCCTACAACCTGTTTTTCCCATATGGCTTACACTGACCCTACGCTTACTACGTATTCTCCCATACCGGTAGCACAGCTGTTTACACATTGAAAAATCTAACTTTGGTTGAAGTTATTTCGGAGCCCTGAAACTCATACATAGACACATATATATGCTTGTATGTATTTTTCTTTACTGTTTACTTTGTTACAGAGAATTTTTGTAATGTAACAAGAAATTTTTCAACAGCAACAAACAATTATAACAAAAAAGGCGCCATTAGTTTTTTTTTTTTGTTTAAAAAATCATAAAAAAGCTTAAAGGAAATGCATCAAATTAAAATTAAGAGCGCTGCGTCTGTATGAGTGCAAAGTGGTTGTGTGCCCAAAGGTGGGGGCGTTAATGTAGACGGGGCTTTTGTAATTTAATTTTTCTCTTTCAAATGGAAAAGGATGTTTGCTTGAGATGATTTACACAAAAAGAATTTTAATTAATTTTTTTCTTCCAAAAAAAAAAAAAATTGCGAAGGCCTAAAAGCGTACAAAGTAGACGAAAATCTTGCTGGAGGGGGAACACGTGGTAGGTACAATGACGTGGGCTGATACATAGTTAAGTACATATTTACTTCTTATGAGAGCAAGGGGAAAGTAATAATTTTTTTTACAGAATTAAAATATATAATAATTTCATTAGTAGCTCTAAGAAGAAGAGTACGAAGCTTAAGGTTTTTCACGCGGATCTGGTTTCTTCTGTACGAGGTCGTGAAAGGACCGGAGTGGGCACATATGAGCCAAAGAATAAGGGCCTCCGAATTTCCAGAGGAATGTATATACATTAGACTGGTATCGATTTTTCGATAGGATTTGGGCTCAGGAAAAAATGTTCCACTACGTATACCCAAAAAAATTATATTTGAACCTGCGAAATTTCATTTTTTTTTTACTTTTTTTCGAGTTTGATTTTTTTAATTTTTTAGTAGGTCATGAAAAAAACCTTAAAGATCGAAGTCGGAAAAAAGTAAAAAGTGAAAATTATTTTATTTTTTTGAATATGCGTAGTGGAACTTTTCTTTCCTGAACCCAAATCAGATCGAAAAATCGATGGCGCGATATCGGTTAACTTTCGTCCATACAAATCGACCCACCCTAATATACATACATATGTAATTATTAGGTTTGCTGAAATGAGTTATATACTCGCAATATGAAATTTGTAAGCCTTTCTATGCACTTAGGCTGTACCAGTCTCCCCCGGACTTAAAAAAAAGGATGCCCTCATTGTCTTTGTCCTCGTTAATGACTCTCAGAATGGGTCACGCATATGGCGACGAGATGTTGCGCGAATTAAAATTTTTATTATCAAAAACAAGAAATTAACACCAAAAAGCGAAGTGAATACACAAACTAAATGCGAGTCAAATAAGCTGTGTAAAACAATAACAAAAACGCTAATAAAAAATGAAAGTACTTGCGTGAATGTGTTTGGTTATAAAATTTGATGAAAAACGATGCTAAAACCAAAGAAAAGCAAAGGATGATTGAAGGATGAACGTATACAGAGGAGAGGGCGTAGAGCATTTTGGAAAGTTATAGAGAAAAGTATTATTAATTTTTGATTGCTGTAGCAGCTGGTTGTCGAAGTCGATCGCGGGTGGTGACGCTTACTTTCGCCGATCAAATGTGTATATATTATTTATGTACGTATGTATGTGCATATGTACAGCCACCCCCTAAAACATATAAATAAGCAAAATAAATGGCATATAAAAGTGAAAACAAAAACCTGAAGAAAAGGGGCGAAATTAAGGATTTTTTCATTTTATTTCATCAATGCACATCTCTCTCGCAGGACTTTAGTTGAAATATATCATATTACGTCACATGCAATGCTAATACCAAATGCTATAAACAAAAATAACAACAGTACATATAATCTAAACATCGCACAACAAATGTGTAAATAATAAAATTTCAAAAAGTAAATGCAATAGTCACGTACACAGGTACATACATACATACATATGCATAATACTTATTTCTTTAAAGTAAATTTACTTGAAAACCAGTTTAGCAGCTTTTTGCTCGTTGTTAAGCAGTAATCATGAGATATATAAGGGTATTCCATCCCATTTCGACCAATTTTGAACCCGACCCCTTTAGAATTGGCTGAAAGTTTTTCTTCTATTTCTAGGTTACGAAAGACATTTTTCAGAATTTTTTCAAATTTTTTCATCCAACTCAAAAAAGTTATGAATTTAAAAAGAACACCGTTTTTGTTTTCAAAATGCTATAACTTTTTCAAAAATTGACCGTTTGGGATCTTTTTTTTTTAATTTTTTTAAATGTACTTTTCGGAAAAAATTAAAAAAATTTTTAAAGTTTTTTTTTTAATTAAATAAAAAAAAAATAAATAATCGGCCCACTCCAGGATTAGTGGGGATGATTGCAGAATTGATTGGAGTTTTTTATGAGAAAAAAAAGAAAAACAATGGCGAAATTCGAAAAATCTCGAAAAACTGAAAAATTACAAAAAAAAAAAAAAAACTTTAAACATTTTTTTTAATTTTTTCCGAAAAGTACATTTAAAAACAAATTTTTGAAAAAAAAGATCGCAAACGGTCAATTTTTGAAAAAGTTATAGCATTTTGAAAACAAAAACGGTGTCCAACGCAAAATAAGTTATGAATTTAAAAAAAAAAACAGTGTTTTTTTTTTAAATTCATAACTTTTTTTGAGTTGGATCAAAAAATTTGAAAAAATTCTAAAAAACGTCTTTCGTAAGCTAGAAAAAGAAGAAACATTTTCAGTTAATTCTAAAGGGGTCGGGTTCAAAATTGGTCGAAATTGGATGGAATACCCCATATAGATCTTTGGATGAATATGTGAAACCCCGACAGCGAAAAAAAAAATAAATAAATTTCAACGAAAACTCTCTCGAAAATGGTTGTCCTTCGCGTACTTACGACCAAAACGGTTTCCCAATATCAACCTTGACAAAAATTTACTTATCATTTATATTGTTACAGAATAGCTGCGTCATCTTGACAAATACTAGAAATTTTCGAGGACCTAGCTTAATTGCTGCCTCTCAATGGAGGCAAAATAACTAGGGTCACTCTGGATAGGAGCCTCACGTGGAGTGCTAACCTAACAAACCAACAAGAGCTTTCTTCGCCTGTACTCGTATCTACGGCAAAACATGGGTGATATCTCCAAAAATAGTTTAGTGGACATTTTATACTGTTACAAAGCCAATAGTCACCTATGCTTCCCTAGTATGGTGCCAGAAGGCCACGCAAAGAACGGCAACAGCAAAACTAAGCAATCGACTAGTTTGCATTGGCATAACGGGTGCACTGAGAACGTCCCCTGCTGATGCACTTAGTGCTTTATTGGGAATACCTCTGTCTAAGCTTTGGTGATTCGACGGGCTAATAGTTTTTTTATTATTATATTATTTGTTATTTTCGTGGACTGTATGTTATGTTATTATTTTTAGAAAGGGAGGTCGCTATGCATCTGTTAGACCTTGTATTTATTCATTGGGGGCGAGCACTGGGGCTCCACGGTATTGGCTGCGGGTTGAGCCACCTTGTTTTGCTTTGAAAAATCCCCTTTGGGATAAAAAATTTAAACTATGTCTTTAGAATATTTTACTAACCAGTTGAGAATTGCAAGTACACTCAATGGCTAATGAAACAAACGAACGAAAAATGTTCATAGTTTAAGTCACTTAAACAACCTCCCTTCTTATTCTGATAAAGAAAGAGGCAACACTAGGCGCATTAGGACTTCAAAATATTTCGAAGTTTAAGCTAGAAAACATGATAGGGAACATGAAAGTAATAAAAAAATTCATAGAAAATCCCACATTACAACTGCGTGACGTAACGTCCCCTAAGCTCAGAATCGCACGGAGTTTTGAAGTGCCCATATTGTGGACAGAACCCACTGGGAAAGAGGGAATCCTTATAATGACCATGATTCAGAGGTCTGGTTCACGGATGGATCGAAATTCAATGACGGAAGAACGGGAGCTGGCATCTATGGGCCGAACTTCAAGAAATCGATACCAAGGCAGAAATCCATGTGATAGAAGTTTGCGGTAGAGAATGTCTATGGAGAGGCTCATCCTCGAAGAGACATTATGTCGGACAGCCAGGCGGCCCTGCATGCCTTGCAATTCTATAGAGATACATCGAAGCTAGTGGATGACTGCATTGAAATTCTTAATGACCTGGGACCGAAAAACAAGGTTTTGTTAGGATGAGTTCCCGGACATCAGGGACATGAAGGTAATGAACATGCAGATTTCCTTGCAAAGCAGCACTCTATGGTCCAGAGCCTTTTGTGTAAATGGGAAACAACACAATTCAGACGTCACTGGATTGACTGCTCAAGACAAAGACAGGCCAAACTGTTTATTCTTCCGGTAACGAAAGTATCTGCCAAACTCAATAATCTAAGCATGGAGGACCTATGAACTCTCATTGGGTACTATACGGGACACTGTGGTCTAGGATATCACCTAAGTAAGTTAAATCTATCCGATACTCAAATTTGTCATTTCTGTGAGCTGGAGACTCTCCCATCTAGTTGGTGTGACTCTTAATTCCTATGTGTTATAGAGTAAAAATCCGAGGTACTTAGATACATTAAAAGCCTCCACATACAAAATTAGGCTGAAAGGTCATGCACAAGAGATCTACACGAAATTCGCAGGGCTTTCAGGCCTAATAATAATATTTGCTGCCTCGAGATCTGACAACTCTGCCACCCCTAATAGCTGCAGCCTTGACCTAGCTAGCGCAGGTCACGAACACAGAACGTGCTCAACTATTTCTTTCTGCGGCTCGTACTTCCTACATCTGCGGTAACTGACGAGGACTAACTTATAAAAATGTGACGCCAGAAGGCAGTAGGTCCAGTTAGTATGCTCATCGTGAGCCTTCAGTCTTTTCTCTTCGGAGATATGAGCCACTTTGTGAGTCTAATGTCGTAGGTTTTGCACATGAACTTAGAATTGATCCTTGAGCCTTTCCAGCTTGATTAACCATATGCAGCTCCTGCCTCCTTTTGATTTCTTACAAACGCATTGGCACGTCTACCGTCTACCGTCTATTAAGCGAGTGTTGCGCTCTCCTTTGCCAACTCATCAGCCTTTTCATTACCTTCTATCCCTTTAGACGCTGCAGTAATTGTAGGATCTATTCATTTCTGGATCGATACAGTCAGCAGCAGACTCGATCCCTTCAGCTAATTTAGAACCATCAGTATACTCATGTTCTGCCATTCGTGAACCTTGACACCAACCCTCTGTTTTCTCAGTCACGGCACCATATATTCCGTAAAGCGATATTTTTGGCCATTCGGTCTGCAGGCGGGATGTGTCATACAATTTCAGTGTAGCTGTCCACCAAACAAGGACATCATAGTAGAGTATGGGTTCGGCAACTGCCGTAAATACTCAACGAGAGAGTTTGCGTGATAGGTCGTACGTGCATCCTAGCATCCTCTTGTGTGCATACAGTGCCACGGAGGCTTTCTTGACGCTCTCCTCCACATGGAGTTTCCACGACAACTTACAATCTAGGATAATTCCTGAATACATTGTGCTATATTTTTCTTGTAGGGTTACACCTCCGAGCTTAGGCTTAGTCTAATTAGGGACCCTGTATTTCATAGTAAATAGCACTAGATCGGTGTTTTCCGCGTTGGAGGTTAAGCCGACTCCAGATGTCCAGGCATGTACATCCCGAAGTGCCTGATCCATCAGTGAACTGATTGTTTTGTAAGGCATCTGTCGCTTATGATTACCGAAGCGTTATCTGCATATGTATGCCGTACATTTGACTAGTCCTCCGTCAAATCGCCTAGGCAATTGGTTGATAACCAGAGCCCACAGTATTGGCGATAAAACCCAACCCTGAGGCGTTTATCTGTTTACAAATTTTGTTGCCTCGCATAGACTCACTTTGCGACGTCATATTTCTGCAGCTTCACATGGAGCCGATCCAATTTGTTAAGCCTCTTGCCTTAAACATAGACATCTCAACCCCGCCTAATCTATCTACCGTGCATATTTACTTCAGCAATTTCGTATTTACAAATTTTATTTATTTATTTACAAAATTTATTTCTTTTTTGTGTTTAAGCTCTTTTCCCTTAGTCATATTCAATTTTCATCATCTTTTATTTCACCCTTGCAATTTCTACTCATCTTTTTGCGATTTCAACGTCTACAGCTCGTTTTCAAACTCATGACATGTGCGTATTTTACTGTACTTCGTCCATATGTAGTAACTATGAGTATTTGTGAGCTACTCACTCCATTTTAATGGCGATGATGTCTCATATTTCTACTCCATCTTTTTTTTTGTCGTATCAACCTTTTCTATGCTTTCGTGGGTCAAGCAAAGCTGTTTATTCTTTTTCATGAAGGTCTGTGTAGTTGTGTCACATACACATATGCACATGTATATTTAGGCATCCCCAACGTAGGCGAAACAGTCGAATAAGACGTCTCAAATGTTTGAAATTGTGGCTAAGGTTGTAAGGACACTTTCGGGCGAAACGTAAATTTTTGCACATAACGACCGACCATAATGACGAAGCAATAAAAAGGGGTAGAAAGCATCTGTACATATGTAATTGTATATGATTATGTATGATTGTAAGCTACCGTTGATGTATTTTGCGAATGGATGTGTGTGTTTGTTGTGCTTAAATTTACTGAAGGCTTTCGTGCATAAAGACGCCACGCCACACGTTGATGAAATATGGCAAAGAAATGCCTTAAAGGATACAGACACATATGTATGTGTGTATATATGTATAAGTTTGTGTTTTCTGAAACCCTTATTTTTCATATGAAATAGAAATAAAGCGCAAACAGAAAAAGTTTGTAGGCAAGAAAAAAAATCGTAAAAAGGATATCCAGGACTTTTATCACCGTGAGCATGTGTGCTATTTTCACTGTATACCCTTCAGTTATTTCATCTTTACTCTTTAACTTGTATGACAGTACACCCACCCTCTTTTAGTTTCACACATGCATGTATAAACCCAATAAGTATCATGAAATGATCAGGATGAAGAGCTAAGTTGATTTAGCCATGTCCGTCTGTTTGTATGCAAACTAGTCCTCCTAGAGATATCTTGATAAATTTTGGTGAGCGGGTATATTTAGGCGTCCAATTAGACATTTGTCGGACCTCTATAGCATATATCCTCCATACAACCGATTTTTCAGGAAAGAGGATTTTTGTCATATCTTCCTCAATTCATCCGATTGAAGATTCCAACTGCACCATATATTTTCGTATAT
The DNA here is from genome assembly GCF_040869045.1 of Eurosta solidaginis. Taxonomy (NCBI): domain Eukaryota; kingdom Metazoa; phylum Arthropoda; class Insecta; order Diptera; family Tephritidae; genus Eurosta; species Eurosta solidaginis. The sequence continues at coordinate 13,448,237 of NC_090321.1, forward strand.
TGTACATATTGTTGTCCGAAAAAATTAATGCGATCGGTTGTATATATAGCATATATCCCCCACAACCGATTGTTTAGATAAGAAACTTTTGTAATTACTGCTACACAGAGCTTGAAGCTTCAAATTTCACCGAATGCTTACGTATAGAGCATTTATTGTTGTCTGAAAAAATCATAGAGATCGGTGGTATATATAGTATATACCCCATATAAACTGTCATCCTTTTTAACGGCTAGAAGCTTCAAGTACTTACGCTTAAGTCATATATTCTTGAAATATGTGATTCATGGTCATAGCTTTTTCATGCAGACCATAAAAAAGTGAAACTTTGCATCCTCACACAAACTACCTACCTATTTTTGAACGGTTTTATTTAGATTGACTTGACGGGCTGCACGGCTGCACGGACGAATTTTGTAATTAAAATTTTAGTAACTTCCCGATAAACTACAAGCTTGAAACTTGGAATATAGTTAAGAACACGATGACAATGCAATATTAAGAAAAAATCGTCGCTAGGTGGCGCGAGGATCGAGATATTCACAAAAATCGTATTTGTGGATGTGGCTCATATTTGGAACTCAGCATACATACAAGAATCGAAAGCGACCCATGAAAAAAATTGCCGCCAGGTGGCGCAAGGATCGATATATTCACAAAAATCGTATTTGTGATCCGATTTGGCTCATATTTGGAACACATAATACGTACAAAAATAGAAAGCGACCTATGAAAAAAATCGCCGCTAGGTGGCGCAAAGATCGAAATATTCAAAAAAATCGTATTGTGGTCCGATTTGGCTCATATTTGGAACAAATATTACATACAGTCCGGTAGAAGTGATATCAAAATATTTTGCAGTTGGAGAAGGGACAAGCATACGTGCTCACGTGCACATTGTCAGGAAAGAGTCCTTGTAATAATGAGTCACCGGGTTCGCACCCCGGGCAAAGCAACATGAAAATTTCAGAAACAAGGTTTTTCAATTAGAAGAAAATTTTTCTAAGCGGGGTCGCCTATCGGCAGTGTTTGGCAAGCGCTCCGGGTGTATTTCTGCCATGAAAAGCTTTCAGCAAAACTCATCTGCCTTGCGGATGCCGTCCGGAGTCGGCATAAGACTAAAAACTTGAAAATAAAATAATAAAAAAAAAAATTTTTAAGTTAAACGGTTTTATTGAAAACAAAACTTACATGAAATAATAATAATACTAAAAACTAGAAAATAATTAGATAGATCCTAGGTACTAGTCATCATACTCCTCATCAATCTAGGGCGTTGCTCAGACAATTAATTAAAAGCGTTGGGCGCGTGAAATTTTTAAAAATATGAGGCGTAGTATAACCTTATTAAGGTTCAGTTGATCTTATATATGACTATCAATAGAATTTTAACGCGTCCAAGGCTTTTATTTAATTGTCTGATCAACGCCATAGATTGATGAGGAGTGTGATGACTAGTACCTAGGACCTACCTAGTTATTTTCTAGTTTTTAGTATTATTATTATTTCATGTAAGTATTGTTTTCAATAAAACCGTTTATTTAAAAAAATTTTATTTTATATTTATCTTAAAAATCGCTTAGGTATGTACATCTATTCAGTATATATTTCTTATCTTATACAGCCGATTATTTGGATATTACGAATGGTATAGCATTATTGTTCAGCCCCATTCATGAAAGATCCCGTCTTTACTTGTATTCTCATGATTTATTTCAGGAAAAAAACTTGTCCACTTTTAAAATTTTATTTATGAAGCTTCCTGAACTAGCGGTTCTTCGTTGTGTTACAACATACTCTAACGGTAAAACGGTTTACAGTTATTTAGCGAATAGCTGCGTGGCAATGATAAAGCTACGACTAAGGTACACATCGATAATGGAAATTTTTTCCTCGCAAAGCCTGAACAGTTGTGCATGAAGTGATTCGATGATTCTACCTCTTCGGCCTCCAAACAGTTAATACGGCAGGGCCGTGTAGTATATTGTGACGTATCGTACTCCCATTGGACAGTGCCGTGTTAACACTCCGATGGCGAGTCAGAAAGACATACGGCAAGAGGTGGTGTCAGCCCGGCGTTTGCTAAGCTGAATCGGGGTTTACTTGTCCTGAAGCAAAGAGCAAGTTATGTCCTTTTGTCCTGGGAGCGGCATGATTTTTATCATATAGTAGTTAGATGGCACAGTAGGGTGGTCAATAAATCCGTCACAGCGCTCGACCACAAGGCGGCAGGGCTTAGAGCTTTCATAGCCGCCTGACTATCTGAGTGGATGCTGAATTCCCCAACAGTTACAGGTAATATCCTAGGTAACGCAACCCTAATTGACAAGCCCGAAATTAACAAGCTTATATCACGCGTCATGAAGCTGTATAACCGCCTGTGCTGCGGGTCATTTTGCCTCCGATGTAAACCGGTTAGGGATTCCGCATCGCATTTAGGGTCAGTGTAGGTGTTGTTCCAAGGCATCCGCTTATTTTAACCATCGCTAATTGTTGCATTGCTTCCAATCTTTCGACACTGGAAGAAGTGTCTAGTGCGCCCAAAACAGAAGCGGTTTGACAACCATATCGTACAGCCAACGTATCAGTGGTTGCCAATTATCCCATGGCAGCATTACAAGGCAAACGAACCTTCCTAGCACTGTGCTCCACCTTAAGCTTCCATGACAGGTTTCTGTCAAGACTAATCCCAAAGATGGTCTAAATTCATGAACCTGTTTCCTTGACAAACACAAAATGAGCTCAACTTTGCTAGGGTTGGCAGTTTAGCCGCATGATTTGAAACACTTGCCCACAACACCCAGATAACCCTGTAAGACGCTTCTCAGTGTATTCGGAAAGTTAGCCTTGACAAGAATCGCCATGTCATCAGCATTAACCATCAAGAGCCCCTATACTCCTTTGGTGTACCCCTGCCCACCTTTCTCTGAGCCGCTGCCGTACTCAGATGTAGGACGTTCTGGGCGCGGAAATCGAGATGATATGCCATTTGTATATATATATTACTAACACATCCACAGTTATTTATGATATTGTAACGAATGATGAACGAATGATTTCTGATAATTATTCACCTTCTGGTAACGTTCGAATCGCTTAACTGTCGAATAAAAGTATTCAGCATTGCAAAATGGTCTTTATTTAGACTACTTTGGAAATAGTATTTCACAGTTATACTTCACAACTAATAGCGTGTTTAAATCAAAATGGTTAGTTATTATTCCTCAGATTGCGCTGCTTTTATACTCTCTTTTGCCTCGTTCGCATATTTCTCTTTAGGCCTAGACTTTTCACGAACATGGAGCAGTTGTATCGGATACATGGTTATTTAGCTATGTGTGTTTGTGTGAGTAATAACTTCTGCTCTTAGTTGATGACTACATGTGTGTATGTGAGATATCTCTTCACTTCGAATTGCTGGTTATGTGTATGGAATATTCTTCATTGCTTTGTACATAAGCGTGGCTGTTTGCTTTAGTGTGTACATGTACATAAGTGTGGCTGCTTGCTGTTTTTGTTGTTGCGATTATTTACTAACAGCATAGTGATGCCAATATTCGCCAGAATATGAATTTATCAACGTCTTTAATGCTCACGATTGTTATAGTTCGTTCTATGCTTTTAACATTCACAAGCAAGACAGGATGATACCGTACTAGGCATTTTCTCCGCTGGGTACATATGTAAGCATATATGTATGCATGTATGTTAGCATGCGTGAACATTTGACATGTGGCCAGTTTGCTCATGTAAACACAATAAAAATAAGGAAGTAAAAAGTTTTGCTATATACTATTATATATATATATATATATATATATATATATATATACTTTTTTGTGTTTTATTTTTTATTTTTTTGTTTGTTTGTTGTATCGTATAAGGGTTACCGTTACCAGCCGCTTAAATCAACACGACATGTTCCTTCAGCATTTTTTATTTCGTCCTTATCAAAGGGGGTGGAAAGTTGAACATCAATTTCGAATGTTTGGTAACTTGATTCTACTATCCCACAATCGCCTATCGATTTCTGCTTAAAGGAACAAAAAATGTAAGATTATGGCAAGCGTGTTGTGTAGGCTGTGTAAATAACCGGAAAAGGGTGGCTGGAAATTGCTTAGATGATTGATGACGGCATTGACGGCTGGGCTTAGTTATTTGATGTCCTTAAAGTATTGATTACCCTTTTCTGAGAAGTCGTCAACATTCGCAAGTTTTATATAGTCAAGAAAAAGTTTTCGTAATAAAAGCACAAACATGGATAGAGGCACTGGTATATAGCCTTCCTTTATATATGTACACTGAAAGAAATGGTGCTAATAAAATCAACAAATCGGTTCTGTTGTTCTTGACTTAACGGAGATTCGGTGAAATTATGGTTATGAATTATGGTTAATTCGACCGAGTTCTTTGTCAAGCGAGCAACTTAGTTTAGTCATTTCAACAGAAGAGAAATTGTCGCTCTTAAGTTAACAAAATTCTGCAAAATTGACAGATTCGTAATAACTCTAACTGATTTTTTTGTTAACACAACTGATCTCACTGGTCATTTCAACAGCGATCAACAGTAAATACATGAGCAAATTTCAAAGAGAATTTTACGCTCGCTGCGCTCTCTACTTTGTACTTATGTATGCTGTGTACTATATGTATGCACATATTTGCGTATGTATATGGCGGCCGCCGTGGTGTGATGGTAGTGTGCTCCGCCTACCACACCGAAGACCCTGGATTCACACCCCGGGCAAAGCAAGATAAAAATTTTAGAAATAAGGTTTTTCAATTAGAAGAAAATTTTCCTAAGCGGGGTCGCCCTTCGGCACTGTTCGGCAAGCACTCCGAGTGTATTTCTGCCATGAAAAGATTTCAGTGAAACTCATCTACCTTGCAAATGCCGCAACATAGATACTTTCATACAAAGCTGTCGCAACCAATTTTTTTCTTCATTTGACTACTAAAACGGTCAATTACGAATCAACGATTTGTGCGCAGTTGATTCAACAACTTGTTGCGATAGATAAAAAATGACAGAAATTTCGGTTGAATTGACCAGCCTTTTTCTTTCAGTGTATATATACGAAGTATATATGTACCTATGTATGCAGCAATATCCATTTGAAAATATCCCTTGCAAAATTTGCGTTGGTGTTGTTGTTTCTATAGCGATAAGGACACTCCCGAAGGTTTTTGGGGAGTGTTGTCGATGTTGATGGTCATTTACCGGATTTAGATCCATTATACTCCGGCAACAAGTATCATTAAGGTACAAGTCCGACCATCTAGGGAACGATATGATATGACCATATTTCCGTAGCATCGTTTGGTGAGTTTGTTACCTCCCTGACGTATTCCAAACTGCACATGTATACTTATATATGTATGTATAATATGCACACCCCCTTCGATATCTATTCTTTTGTTGCTTTTGTTGTTGGACTATCAACCCTTTTACTTCCCTGTTAAAGCACTTAGCTCAAGCTTATTGTTGTATGGTTTTTCCCTAATTTTATTCACCCCTTTTATAACTTTTGAATCTAACCCTTTCGCCGTTTCAAACAAAAGGCTCGAGAACCAGTTTCAAGTCGATTTCATTGGCTGCCGGTATTACACTGCGCGTCTGAGTACACATTTATATTTAAAACTCAGGTCAATAAAATATGGATCCCAAAGTAGATTTTTTGTCGACATTTTGTTATTAACTTCCATTACAATACACTCAAAAATAACCTGATACTGAGAAAAATAGCTTTTAAGTTATGAGAAAATGAGAATTCTTTACGCCACAGAAGTTCTTTTCTTAATCTAAACAAGTAATTTTCTTAAAAATTAAGAAAATTGTGTTCCTTGCCGTTGCAAATAATATTTCTAAGAATAGAACAAAATTTGGTTAAAACTATTTAAATTTAATGTCAAAAAATTAAGCAACCCAACACAAATGGGTAATCGATTGAATAGTCTTGGAGTGTCTCATAGTTAGGTTAGGTTGAACTGGCCGGTCAATAAAGACCTCACATAGACTGAATGTGTTTATAGTGTTAGCAGAATTGGATTGACGATCAAACGGAAGAACCCCAAACAAGTGCCAAAACTTGTATTACTGGATATTTCGTTCTCTTGGCAGATATTAGCTTAATTGCTGCCTCGAGATCTGTTAATTTTGCCGCCCTTAATAGCTGTAGCGCAAGACCAGAGAACGTACACAGGCGTTTCCTCTTGTAGCTCGTACTGCCTACATCTGCTGTTACTGACGGGGCTTAACTTATAAGCATGTGACGCCAGTTAGTGTTTCCATCATGATCTATAAGTCTTCTTTCTACAGAGATATGATATGCGATATGATGATTGGCGCCGATTGACAGAGAGAAGGAGCGACTGGCGCGCCTTGTTGGATGACCATAACCGTTTAAACGGTTAAGCGCCAATTAATTAAGTAAGTATAAGCCACTTTGTGAGTCTTATATCGTAGGATTTGTACATGATCTTAAAAATTTTGCAGTCCCGCACTTCTGTCCACGCTTTTTCTGTTTGGTAGATTATATATGCCTTCTTTTGATTTCTCCCATACGCATTGGGACGTCAAACGTTGATTCAGGAAGTGCTGTACCCTTCTTTACCAGCTTAGCGACCTTATCGTTAGCTTCTATCCCTTTGTGACCGGGAACCCATTATAGATGTATGGTCCGGCCTGAGCAACTCAAGGATACTTCCCGATAAAGAATTGTGTGAGATTATTACCTTAACCGCCACCTGACTATCAATATGTTTCTATAGAATTTTTTATGCTTCTTCACGGCTATAATTTCCGCCTGAAAGACGCTGCAGTAATCTGGCAACCTGTAGAAATTACCCATTTTTGATCGACACAGCAAACAGCAGACTTCAGCCCTTCCGTTAATTTGTAATCATCTGTTGAAAAAAAAAAAAACATTAAAAAACCATTCAAGAGTTGAGCAGTTTTTGTGGCGTAAGTCAGTGGCGTAGTGAATTTATCAAACGCCTGGCTTGTGTTACCTTTTAGGATCAAGGGAAATACTCTGAAATAGAATATTAAATTCGCGCATAGATCTTGCAAGAGGAGCATTACTGGCAAATTTGGTTTTGACTTTTTTCCAATAAAAAGATAGGTGACGCGAAGATTTCGCCCAGGAATGTTAAAAGTAATTCTTTCCAAAACACAAGGACAATCTATGGTACCATGAATAACATTAAACATGAAAGTCAATGATAGGATTGACCTACGGGTTTCGAGAGATTGTAGGTCAAGTAGCATAATACGGGATGCATAGGGTGGGACCGTAAAGCGAAATTAATGAACAAGTTTTGAATACGTTATATTATTTTTTTTGATATCTGGTTATACGGCCTCCAGATAAAAACTGCATATTCAAGGTGTGAGCGAACAAAGGTTGTATACAACATTTTAAGAGTACATATAAGGGTCTGAGAACTTGGTGCAGTTCCGACGAATAAAGCCTAGAACAGAGTAGGCCTTCGCAATGATGAAATCAAGATTTTTGTTAAAAGACAGTTTCGGGTCAAAAAAAATCTCCTAGGTCCTTTACTTCCACAACATTCTGAAGGAGAGTATTAGAAATGTGGTAGGACGTACTTCGAAAATGCAAAATTTTAGCAAATTTCATTTTAAAACATTTCTTTATGTGTAAAGAGAGACGAGAAGAAGACACCATGAATGAACAGCGTTGATATCGCATTGAAGCTTTGCTTCATCAAAGGCATCTTGGACTTTGGCGAATATTTTGAGGTCATCGGCATAAAGTAAAAAATTTGCGAAGGAGAAGCAGCTAGTAATGTCATTGATGAATAGAACAAATAGTAGAGGGCCTAACACGCTCCCTTGCGGTACCCCAGAAGAGGCAATGAAAGGTTGTGAGAACACACCATCAATGGTAACAACACAACCTCTATCAGTAAGATGCGATTTTATCCACTCCAAAAAGCAGGAATGGAAGCCCATATATGCTAGTTTTTTAAGTAGTACTGTATGAGAAACTTTATCAAAGGCTTTAGAAAAGTCTGTATATATACAGTCAACCTGGAATCCAGCCAAAAAGGCAGTATTGCAGTAGTCGGTGAACACAGCTAAGTTTGAGGCTGTGGACCGCCCTGGTACAAAGCCATGTTGATTATGGCAATTAAGCGACTTGGTTGCAAAGAACAATTTGTCTTTTACGATGCACTCAAAAAGTTTTGAAACGGAAGAGAGCTTCGAGATGGGTCTATAGTTCCCAACATCATTCTATTTACCAGATTTCAAAATCGGAACTATGTGTGCTACTTTCCAATCATTAATGAAATTACCTGATGAAAGAGATAAATTAAACATTATTTTAAGAGGTTCTATGAGAGCTGGGCATTTCTTTAGCAAAATCGCCAATAGGCCATCAACGTCGGTCTCAGACGAGGGCTTCAGTGAAGTCAGACCCATCTTTATGTCGTCAACAGACAATGCAATAGAACCAAAATTTAGGTAAGAGCTAAAGTTCGAAGAAAAGTTTGCAGAAGGGGAATTCTCATCAGTAGACAAGTTTGACTTAAAAAAATCAGCAAACATATTAGCTACCTGATTGGGCCCTTCAGCAAATTTATCGTCGAGAAAAACTGATGTGGGAATAAAAGAACGAGACCGTTTGGATTTGATAAAGTTCCAGAAATAGTTTGGATCACTTTTAGTGCTGCGCTCAGCACAGCGAATGGAATTCTTGTATAGAAACTTATCTAACCGGTTAAATTTGCCAGCAAAGTACTTATATTTATTACAAAAATAAATAGTGCTTATTGTGTGAAATTTTTTGTGAAACTTATTTCTCAGATTTTTAAGCTTTTTTAAATCTTTAGTGTACCACGGAATTTTATGTGGCCGTTTCTTTTTATCTGCTATATTTTCTAAATATTTTCTATATTTAGGCCGGGTTTTGTCTCAAAAAAAAAAAAAAAAAATTTTTTTTCAATCAAGGATACTTGAATGAATATTTCTTACAAGATTTACAATATTTGCCAATTAGCTCAGTGAATAACAGGAATCGACTGTAAAGTTGAGCACCTCGAACAGAAATTTACGACCGTGACAGTCACGCAATTAAATTTTTTTTATACGTTTTCACCCTTTTTTAAAAAATTACTCGTCTAACAAAGGAAAAATAATAATTTTAATTTTTAAAAAAACTGTTTGTCCCGATAAGATTTCTTCCCCTAAGATTTCTATGGCGAAATATCCACATTTTTTTTTATTTTAACGCCTATTTTTCTGGTTCCTTGGATTTTTGTTTTCATTGTACGAATCTGTCCTGGACTATTAATAAAAATTTCTTAATAGTACTTGAATGGTGAAAGAAACTTTATTATTACACATTTGAAGCACAATATAGTGTTAAAATGAGGACAAAAATAGCAAACTTCTAGGTAGACGTCTATAGAGTGTAGCGAAGTAGTTCCGTACTCGCAAGTGAGTACTCCAGCACTACTCGAGTGATATTCGCAAGCATTGTGGATATAACAAGTGTGATAACTTCTGCATAGACATAAAAATTACAAACAGAACCGGTCACCTGATTTTTAATTGACTATCGTGATCTCATTCTCTACCTCATTTTATCATCCGCTGAAGATAGCCGGCCCCATGCGCCGTCATATTGAACATTCTGTCAAAACATTAAAAAGTAGCCATCTTGAAAATCCTGTCAGGCAGTTGACGGATAAGATATAACACATGTTTTATCCACAATGTTGGCAAGTTCTGCTGTGATTGAATAAAAGGATTGGAAAAATATTACCTCAAACCAACTTTTTCGTTTTATACTTCTCAGTCGATAGAAAATTTCCTCAAATGGCAGAAGATGGGCTTCTCTGAATTGTACTTACAAGTCCCTACTTTTTCTCGTTAGGCACAACTGGGCTTAATTTGGAGCTGTTTAAGCTCATTCTGTCCTAAACCAACCAATTCATGCAATCGTCTATTTGCTTATAAAAACATTTGGCAACTCTGTCCTAATTCAACAAACATTTAAATACTATTTTCACACACACGGCTTATTGAATAATAAAGGCAGTTTTCTACATTAAGGCGCTTATTGAGCTCAATCTTCCCTACAAAATTCGAATCTATAATTATTTCATTAGTCACTAATCGAATGCCTAATGAAATCAAAAGCCCAATGCAACTCTGTTGACCGCGTTCAGTTTCTTAGTTTTTGGTGTGTTCAGTGCTTAAAAATGTCATTTCTCAAAGTAAATGTCATTGTCTGTCATATAGCATTGTCATTTTAGTCGCTTGACATTTCATCCTTCATACTAATCGAGCAACTACTTCTGTGTGAAAGCAAAAAATTTACGATTTCATTAGAAGGTGAAATGAGATCATTAAGTTTCTGTGTGAAAACAGTAAAAGGCTCACTATTAATTTCTTACTTTAGTCATTTGCATGCTGAAATAAAGGGGTTAAATATATCAAAATGAAATGCTACGAAAAGAAAAACAATTTGAAGTCCGCAAGCTTATTTGTCACAACGTTTTTTCATCGTACTGGTGTGAATGCACTTGAATAGCTTCCGCTTAAAATATGCTGGGGACACGCCTTTCAATTACTTCAAAAACAAAATGATAAGGCACGGCAAATTAAAATAACGGTGCATTTTCATAAAACAGAATATACCACAAAACAAAAAAAAAAAAAACTAAAAAATATAAAAGCAGTCGGAAAATGTAGACGAAATGGAAAATACTTTCAAATTTGTCATGAAAACAAAAATGTGGTGGGATATTTAACACAAGGACTTTGAAGTTGTAACTATTTTTAAAGCGAAAAGGGTTTGCTATTACATATATGTGCTTACATATCTTTATAAAATATACGGTACTAAACCGCAAAACAATATGATGAATGAGTCAGAAAGTATTTTTGAAGGATATGCAGGAAGGAAATAAGTTTATGGTGATGGTGTTATAGTTGGCTGCAGGAATAATGACAAACTTGCAACGAAGAACATAAAAATATTTGTGTTTATAAATATATAATACCTAGCTTAATAGGTATATAGCAATATAACTGTTATTAATGCTACCAACACGTGTTTCCACCTACAGGCCTTTGCTATCGATTCACGCACTCAAATTTGACGCGCGTGTGAGCCAAAACAGCAATGGCGCGTTTGTGGGCTGTCGGGAGGTGAGGGTTAATTGTGGACATTTAACTCTTAAACTGTACAAATATAGTATAACGGCTTGCGTGTCACAAAAAAAAAAGCGTTTCGTGCTTAAATACTTTATACGCAAGTAAAATTTGTTGGTGCGAGGCTATGCAAATATTTGTGAAGCCCGCAGCATAATTAAGGGTTAATCGTTGGCGGTCAAGTTTGCTGTGTAATTTGAGGTGAATTGACTTAGAAATTAGAAAATTGTTTAGTTTATTACAGGAAACTACATATTTATACATATCCATACGTACGTATGTACGTTATATGAATTTTATATATATCTATCTACAGTACAAACATATACATTTTGTTTTTAGGTATTTATGCTATTTTGATTGTTTTCTGCTTAAATGATACCTAATAATAGCAGTTTGTTTTAACCTGTATATACATATGCACTTAAACTTTATATGGAATGCCAAGCGCATAGCTTTATCTACACTTATGGAATTGTTGCGTAGAAAATTAGTACGTCTAAATTTTAGTGTGCATTATACTCAGTTGCAACTGGAATATTTATCCATTTTATCTCTACATTATTTTCCACTTGAATGACCGAAAAGTGTGTGTGTCCATAATTATTCGCAACCGATTCAGCAATAGGTTATACACTATGACCAACAGAGGTGTCTTTCTGCGCTATTAAGCACAACTCGTTTTGCAGTGAGTTATTTAATCACTTCCGCGAGTCATCAATAATTGCTGCTAGACCCATCTACACATTATCTAACTAACTATCCTAAACTATATCTAACTGACGATAAACGCTTTTTTTTACCCACAAATGTAGATGTATATACATGTAGATAAATCACGGCTAATGTCAATCGACGCAATATTATCTAAGAAATGAATGTTCTGCTTTAAATTTAGTAAATTTCTGGAATGAACTCAATGTTTTTTGATATTTTCATATGAGCAAATATATTGTAAACATGGGACTACAAACCACTTTATTCGTATATTTTATTGGTATTGATTTTACGTTAGATATGTTTATTTTTTATAAAGAAGAGCATATATGAGAAGAGTAAAACGTGAGTAAAAAAAAAAAATCTTCGAAAAACGACATACCTGCCACAAGAGGCGACGAAAATACTCAAGTGATTCAAGGTGTTGCTAGCGCAATTTATAGCTTCTCCAACCCAATTTTCAATCTCACCTACCCGTGGCGAATCCCGTTTTTTTAGCAGTCGAGGCTCTGATGACCCCAAGTCACATGGTACTAGGGGGTGGGGGGAGGGATGGCCTAGAAGATGCAATGTGATTATATTAAATCGTTCCCGAGGTGGTCGGGCTTGTACCTTAATGGTGCCTTAATAGTGGTAAGGACCATCAACATCGATCACTCGGAAGGGTCTATATGGGGTATTCCATCCCATTTCGACCAATTTTGAACCCGACCCCTTTAGAATTGGCTGAAAGTTTTTCTTCTTTTTCTAGCTTACGAAAGACGTTTTTCAGAATTTTTTCAAATTTTTTTATCCTACTCAAAAAAAGTTATGAATTTTTAATTTATTAAATTTTGATGAGCTCGAGGCAGTTTAAATAATTGAAACACAGTTTAAATGTTTATATTTCAATTTTATTTGGTCGATATTTCGATCTCATTCTGAGATCATCCTCAGAAAACAATTGGATATGTTTTACCGACTTATGAATTTAAAAAAAAAAAAAAACGGTGTTTTTTTTCATAATGCTATAACTTTTTCAAAAATTGACCGTTTTGGATCTTTTTTTTTTTTAAATTGTTTTTAAATATACTTTTCGGAAAAAATACAAAAAAATTAAAAATTTTTTTTTTCAATTAAATAAAAAAAAAAAAAAATTATCGACCCACTCGGGATTAGTGGGGATGATTGCAGAATTGATTGAGGTTTTTTATGAGAAAAAAAAAAAAATGGCGAAATTCGAAAAATGTCGAAAAACTGAAAATTTTAAAAATTTTTTTGTATTTTTTCCGAAAAGTACATTTAAAAACAAATTAAAAAAAAAAGAAGATCCCAAACGTTCAATTTTTGAAAAAGTTAAAGAATTTTGAAAAAAAACACCGTTTTTTTTTTAAATTCATAACTTTTTTTGAGTTGGATGAAAAAGTTTGAAAAAATTCTGAAAAACGTCTTTCGTAAGCTAGAAAAAGAAGAAAAACTTTAGCCAATTCTAAAGGGGTCGGGTTCAAAATTGGTCGAAATGGGATGGAATACCCCATATATAGGTACAACAACAACAACAACATACAAAGAAGTCTATGTCTATCTCGATTCCTTTGTGCCATTTCGTATATTCGTTAGACATTTATGCGCATAAAAATATTCCTTTCAGTTGAAATTTTAAAGAGAAGGCATACATTTTACCATTTTCATAAAAATTCCAAGGCATACTCGCGATTGTACAACCGACAGAAAATCGTATGACATGTGTAGTCTGATAGCAGCCACATTTTTTTACTTGGTTTATTAAGAAACTGATATACATAGATCTAATAAAGGGCTGAAAATTTGCAACTCGTAGTACACCACTGATGGTTGACTATTTGAGCTTAGGAAGGATTTTGAAATAGTTCTGGTGGATTTGTTTTAAGAGTTATGTATGTTGGGACTATTCCAGCATGGTTTCTAGATATTTTCATGTTAATTGGTGGCTATCTATGGATTATTTCGGAATTATCTCCGAACAACTTTGTGATTGTTTTCGGAAATATTTTCTAATCGTTTCGGAACTATTTCGGTATAACGTGCGCATTGTTACGTTATTACATTAGTGATCATTTCGAAATAACTTCGGGATCAACTGCGTATATTTTCAGGATTATCTTTAGGGCATTTTTGAATTGTTTTCGAAGTTGTTTCAAGGCTATTTCGGCTTCATTTTGGGGCAATTTCGAGAACTATTCTGGATTGTCTGCTAATTATTTGGGAACTTTCATTATCACTTCCGAACTATTTCCGATAGACGTGGGAATTACTTTTGTTTATCTTTATCTAATCACAATTTCGCAGCTCGTTCGAGGAAATATCTATATATTTAAGCACTATTTTCAGAAAAATATAGAGATTCTGAGAGAGAAAATCTGTATTATTTTACTTCTGGCATTTCATTCAGGGCAAATAAAATATTTCTGCTATGAAACTTTGGATCCTTTTAGCCTTCCACCACTAAAAATATTAAACAAAAATACAGTTTTGTGCATGCATTCAAATGTTTATAAGTATATGTACAAATATATAATACATATATATAGTCCTATGACATTTGACCGTTTCAAAGTTTAGTAATACAAAAAAAGGAGAAGTTCATTGTTGTTTTATCTGCCGTTCAAACGCGCACGGCTAGAACGGCCAGCACTAAAAACTTGGGAAATAAAAAAACTTTTCTGAAAAGGAGGAGGCAGCCAAGAGATTGGGGCTTTTTTTTGTTTTAGATGGAAAAGTTGAAAGGCCTACAGTTAAAAATGCGTACACTTCGATTACTAAGTGGTTTGTTTTTTATACTTGCAAATACAGCTGACATTTTTAAAATTTTTCCGTAATTTTTTTGGTCTCTACAAGCTTTATATTTTCTTCTAATGTTCTTTTGAGCTCTGAAGTCTTGTTATAGTATTTTCTACCGAACGAGTTTTAGCCCCTTAAAGTATGCTTCACATTACAGCCCACTACTGCTAAGTTGATAATGACATTAAGGCCCAGTTTTTCAGTACTAGTTCAACTCAGTTTGTCAGTTAAGCTACACTTAAACTTATTCTGCGGCCACCGTGGTGTGATGGTAGCGTGCTCCGCCTATCACACCGTATGCCCTGAGTTTGCACCCCGGGCAAAGCAACATCAAAAATTTTAGAAATAAGGTTTTTCAATTAGAAGACATTTTTTCTAAGCGGGGTCGCCCCTTGGCAGTGTTTGGTAAGCGCTCCGAGTGTATTTCTGCCATGAAAAGCTCTCAATGAAAACTCATCTGCCTTGCAGATGCCGTTCGGAGTCGGCATAAAACATGTAGGTCCCGTCCGGCCAATTTGTAGGGAAAATCAAGAGAAGCACGACGCAATTGGAAGAGAGCTCGGCCTTAGATCTCTTCGGAGGTTATCGCGCATTACATTTATTTTTTTTATAAACTTATTCTGCAGTTTTTTAGTCTACTTTAACTGAAGTTTAAGCTGAGCTTAAGCGGCCGATCTGGCAGGGTTACACTCTAGTTAACTTATTTGTGATTTGCGTTCGTTCGAAATGGCGTCGAATATACCCAACAAGCATTTGGGCTTGAGTACCATTAGAGCTGATGTTGATAACTAGGCATACTTCTAAAATTTCAAGAGTTGTTTCGAAAGAGTGGCTAAACTTGAGAATCAAAGTGTATTCAGCAAAAGAGGGAATTTTTTATAGAGCGAAACATGCTATTTATTACTTAAGTTGAAAAAATTATCGTCCAAAGCTTGTAATTCTTTGACTGAACTCAAGTGTAAGATGCCAATACTACAGTACTTTCATACAAAAAAAAAAAAATAAAATGAAATATACATAGGTATATGAATTATTTTTGATAAATTACGCTTCATTACTTCTATCAAGTTGTTTATATCTCACAATAAATAGCTGTTGGTGTTGGTGGTACCACCTTGGAGATTTTTTTTTCAACTAAACCTCAACTTGATATCCAATGCAGGATATCAACTAAAGAAACATGTCGAATACTCATTTGAGAACTGAACATTTCCCAAAATCTCTGAAAGGTTGGATAATAATTTGAAAATGCTAATGACGTTGGAGATCAACTCGTGAACTATAAATTTTACAAGGTTGGATAGTGATTGGAGAATGAAGTTGGACATCAACTTGAGAACTATCTTGCATAAGAATAACTATATAATGATGTTGGATATCACCTACGGAACTAGATATATATTTTGCTGGAGAAATACCTTTTAGATGTTTGTTGGGTAAGCAAAATCCAGATGTCGTATCTACAAATTATCTAGATAATAAAATACCAATAACGGCAATAAAAAGCCGCCTTAAACTGTGACTGAAAAACTACTCAGTAGTTTGACTTGAGTTTAAGCTTGGCCTTAACAACTACTGAAAAACCGGGTCTAAAAGGATTTAAAGAGCTTCGTAGGATCAAACTAATCGGATCAGAAATAGCTCAGTTTCAATAAAAAATAAACACTTTTGGCGCATAAAAAATATGGAAAAAATATTCCGAGACCCTCTCACATAAGCTTAAAATTTCGGAGCAAGCTTTTGCAATACTTTTATTGCGTATGAGGACCGACACAGACTATAGTTTATATACATACTATATATATGGGGTATTCCATCCCATTTCGACCAATTTTTAACCCGACCCCTTTAGAATTGGCTGAAAGGTTTTCTTCTTTTTCTAGCTTACGAAAGACGTTTTTCAGAATTTTTTCAAATTTTTTCATCCAACTCAAAAAAAGTTATGAATTAAAAAAAAAAACACCATTTTTGTTTTCAAAATGCTATAACTTTTTCAAAAATTGACCGTTTGGGATCTTTTTTTAAATTTGTTTTTTTTTTAAATGTACTTTTCGGAAAAAATACAAAAAAATATTAAAAGTTTTTTTTTTTAATTTTTCAGTTTTTGGAGATTTTTCGAATTTCGCCATTTTTTTCTCACAAAAAACTTCAATCAATTCTGCGATCATCCCCACTAATCCCGGAGTGGACCGATTTTTTTTATATTTTTTTTTATTTAATTGGAAAAAAAAATTTCAAAAATAAAAATTTTTTTTTAACAATTTCATTTATATAACAAAAAAATGTAAGAAAATGATTTTTAAGTATTCTTTTCTTTATATATTATGATAATCTACGATTAAAATGACTCGCTTTCGCTGTCCAGCAATTGCATTAGGCCGGTATACACATACATTACCATAACATATACAGAAAAGAATACTTAAAAATCATTTTCTTACATTTTTTTGTTATATAAATAAAATTGTTAAAAAAAAAAAATTTATTTTTGAAAAAAAATTTTATTTTAGAAAATTTTTTTTTTTTCAATTAAATAAAAAAAAAAATATAAAAAAAAATCGGCCCACTCTGGGATTAATGGGGATGATTGCAGAATTGACTGAAGTTTTTTATGAGAAAAAAAAAAATGGCGAAATTCGAAAAATCTCGAAAAACTGAAAAATTAAAAAAAAAAAACTTAAAAAATTTTTTTGTATTTTTTCCGAAAACTACATTTAAAAACAAATTAAAAAAAAAAAGATCCCAAACGGTCAATTTTTGAAAAAGTTATAGCATTTTGAAAACAAAAACTCTGTTTTTTTTTAAATTCATAACTTTTTTTGAGTTGGGTGAAAAAATTTGAAAAAATTCTGAAAAACTTCTTTCGTAAGCTAGAAAAAGAAGTAAAACTTTCAGCCAATTCTAAAGGGCTCGGGTTCAAAATTGGTCGAAATGGTATGGAATACCCCATATATACATATATATATATATATATATTTACTCCAACCACATGAAGGGACAAACATATGACCTTTCACTTACACAATGTCTCTTTTAGCATAATATTTTGTTTTGCAATATATTGTCAAGCATAAAAATAAAATCCTTTAGTTAATATGTTTATCCTTTTTTGCATATGCTGAGCCATTCTGCCTACTCTTTGATTTCGGTTATTTGCGCAATTTCCATTTGTACATGAAAGGAATTTTAAATAGGCCAACTGACTTAAATTTTACCCTAAACTCAGCGGTGCTCGGGTTACCTTTTTGATGTTACTTTCTTTTATAGCCTTTAAGATATTTTCGTAGCATAAAAACGTAATAATTTAGGGGGCAACCTAAAACGACTTCACTTTTAGTCGCTGCAAACTCTTCATTTAAGTCAAAGCAAGCTTTTTGTGAATTATTGATGAGAAAAAGATCCTACGCAACAATTGAAAGTGAAACGGTACATAAAATTTGCATATCTTTTCGGCCTTCACCTCAAACCATTCATTCTTCGGTCTACTCCTTTTCCATTTTGAGCTCTTAAGCAAAAGCTGGTAACCATTAAGATGCCTCATTTGGTTGGTCACCAGGTGGTCCATTGCGCAGCATAATCGCCTTTTTATGTTGGCTACTTAAATTTTCATTTTTGCACCCCACCATACACTCTTCGCAGGTGAATTTCGTGCGTTTTACATTAAAACGTCTATTACATGCTTTACAAAGGTACACAAAAAAGAAAAGTGCTTAAAAACTTGAAACATTTCTTGTTTTTATTATTTGTTGTTACTTTGCTTTGTAAGCTTAATGTTGTTGTGGTCCATTAAATTGATTGGAAGCCACTACACTGACTGCCATCCGCCCACAACAGCGTTGCATAAGTAGTAGTGACTTTTATCAAAACTGAAACAGAAAAGGGGAAAATAACGAAGAAAAAAAAAACTGCTAAAAAATTGGGAAAAAATAAAAATAAAACAAGTAAAGGTGTCTAAATTCGGGTGTAACCGAACATTATATACTCAGCGTGAGCTTCAATTGTTCATTTCATTTCAGATAAATTACTTTTCTACACAACACGTGGCATCGCCCGTTTAAAAAAAAAAAAATGTCTCCCCAATTCCTCTTACAGTAAAACTTGATAAGTAAAATATCATTGATTCAAGACTATTTTTTGCTAAGTTATAGCTTATTATTCTAGTCTACGACCCTTTTAAAAATCTTTTATATAAAAGTGGGCGTAATCCATAACCGATTTCGTTAGTTTCCCTTCAAATCATTCCTTATAGTAAAGGCAACCTCTCTGCGAAATTTTGTTACGATAGCTTTAACGGTTTTTGATTTGTGATTAATAACATTTGTAAAATTGATTTTATCACAAGTGGGCGGTGCCAAGCCAAGTGTCTCAATATCAGTCTACACGTCAAATTTCAACATTGTAGGTGTATTATTTACTAAATAATCAGGTTTTTTGTGTTTTCCAAAATGTAATCTATATAAAAAGTGGGCGTGGTTATCGTCCGATTTCGCTCACTTTAAATACCAATCTATTCTGGGTCTGCTGAAGATATCTCAATATTTACTCAAGTTATCGTGTTAACTTACTGACGGACGGACGAACGGGCATGGCTCAATAAAATTTCATTTCGATACTGATGATTTTGATATATGGAAGTCTATATCTATCTCGTTTCCTTTATACCTGTACAACCAACCGTTATCCAATCAAAGTTAATATACTCTGTGTACAAAGCACGCTGAGTATAAAAATGGCAATGTAAGATATGAAGCTGAGAATATGGCGGTGCTGAGCAAGTAGTACTACAAAAACAGACTTCAATTGCAAAGTAAATTTGACAAACGTCAATACTCAATAATGCAACCCTTAAATATCGCAAATTAAATGCAGAAAAGTATTTAATTTGTAGGCACAATTTTCTATTTGATTTTGTGCATCAAGAATGACAAATATTTGTGAAAATAAACAAATAAAAGTGTATACGCCTAAAAGTATGCCAAATAAAAAAAGTTGCCACATATTTATAAGCTTGGGGCTTGGGGTTTCGAATTGAAAAGGGTTTCGAAAAATGCTTTTATTTAAATTGGTGTGCCCATTTATTGGTCTCAAGAATCTCTTTATTATCTTCTAACACACCTCTGAGCTCTGAATAAGTTTTTATTTACTTTTGGCTGTTAAACGCGGTGCAGTCCCTTAAAGTATGCCTCCAGTTTCACCAAACTATCAAGAAAGGACTCAGTAAATATAACTTCAAAACTGAAAAAGACATTGGAAGAAATAATAAAGCATTCTCCACACACCCAAACACCAGGCAATTTTGAAAAAAAAAAAAATTATTATTTTCTGTCTCATACGAAAATGTGTTGATTAAGGGCCTCATTCTCTATTACGAAACGAACTTTCGTTTCCCCTCAGAGACGAATCGCTGGCCAAACGAAAAAAATAAAGAACACGATTGCTAGACGAAATCGTTTGGAGGCGAATCGTTCGTCTGAGCTATCGTTCGTAATACAAAATGAAGCCTTAAATTTCCGAAAATAGCGTTTTTGAATAAAATTCGGGATTCCATCAGAATGGTTTCAAGACCCTTGAGAGATTAATTGAAAATACTTTCTGAGCAAACTTCATTCAGTTTTTTGATCTCTTTGGAGTGACTTTGGTACCATTCTGTCGCTAATTTAAGATCTTTTCGTTTTGATGTCTGCCATAAGTTCAAATATTTTTTGGGATCATATTACTTAATTCGGACACCATTTCTGGCTTGTGCTTGATAATGCTCCGGACTATTTCGCGATTGTTTCAGAACAATTTCTGAACCACTTCGGAACTGTTTAAACGTTACACTGTTGACGGTTTGTTTGCGGTTTTATTTCCCGACCATTTTGAGTTTATTTTCAATTATTAAATTTTTTAAATGGGAATAGCACAGAAGAAGTGTTTGGCATTGAGGAAATACGTGAAATAGTGGCTACAAGTACTTATTAGATTCATAACGTATTATCATTTTTACTTATAGTTTGACAGATTCGTATTTATCGTTTGAGTGAAATTTAGTTTTCGATACTCCTTCGTATAACACGATACGAGCGCTGTTGTTTGGTCGTACCACCTTTGAGAACATTTTCATTTTGAACTTCACCTCAACTCGATATCCAATGTGGGATGTCAACTCAAGGAAGTTGCTGGATATAAAGTTTCTCAAAGTTTCTCTATGCTTGGATAATGGTGTTAAATATCAATTTGAAAACTATATATTTCTCGAAGGCTGTAGAAATATTTTTTTTAAGTTTATTGGGATGGTGCCATATACCGGTCCGGTATGTTACTTCACTCCTACACAGTTATATATAAATAAGAAACTCATATGTATACCAACTTGTATGATTTGTTCAATCAAAAAACACATTCATAGCTGCTTCCTTTTTCCTCGTTTATTCCTTTTACTGTTGGAACTCAAATTGGATAGTCGTAACACCATGCGTGGCACTAAACCGATGGTCGATAACCATCAAAGGATATTGTTATAGCGTTTCAATATTGTCTTGAGGATTATTAACAAGAATTACGTTTTGCTTTGATTTAAGAGTTGCTTGACTCGGCCTAAGAAATATATATGAGCTTACGCCACCAACCCAACCGTTAGCGCCAATGTCAAATCGAATGTATTAAACGATTACGAATGTGTGTAACACAGCCTCCATAGTTTTGATTACCAGCAACAGTAAATGTAATATGTAAGTGTGACTTTTTTGATAATGAAATTGAAATCATACTGAGGCAGCAATCATTTTGACAAAACGAAAAAAAAGTGAGAAAGAAATGAAGTTGCGCGCATCGAATCATCAACGGTGAATGAATCAGAGTGGCTACCGACATACTCATAAATAGATTTGTAGGCACAAGCTTACAGATATTGTTATTGTATATATATAAAAGTGGGCTTTCTGTTGTAGCGCTATAAAACATCATTGACACATTTTTATTGTTCTTGTTTTTCTTCTTTTCTGCACTTTTGAAATTTTTCTTGTTAAGGTATTTGCTGCTTTGACGCATTCATCCAAGACTTTTATAACCAAATTTTATTCCTTCATTTAATGCCAAGCCGCAATTGCATTTGCACTTTTTGTTCTAGTTTAGCATCTATTACCGTTAACTTTTTTGTGGTTTCCCACTTTTATTTTTATTTATATCTATTAAGGTTTGTTAGTTTTTCTCGATTAATTTCGGTAGTATCTTTTATTTGATTTTCGTGCGATGTGATTTGTTGTTCTTGTCATCGTTTCAGCGTTGTTTTCAAATACTTGGGAACCCGTTAACTTTGTATGTAGTTTCGTGCTATGTATGGAGTTTTGGCGCAGTATTTCGTATCTTTCGCACCATAGTCTAACCTAAGTACTGGAAATATGCAGGGAAGTATTTTTGCCATTAGAACGACAATGACCAACAAGATTGCTGTAATACAAATTCGATGACCTACATTCAAACTATGCAGATATCGAAAGTAAGCACCGATTTGAAAATATTTTTGGAAAGTCGTCTTAAGCAGTTTTCGAATAATATTTATCCACATTTATTTAATAAAAGTTAGAGTTCCACACATTTTTAAGACCTAGATCTACGATCATTCTCTTTAAACAGCAAAAGATTATTGTGGAATTTACATAAAAACAAATGTAAAATTTACATAGTCGACTTTCTGTTGATTGAACTTTTATAAAAATTGTGAAAAAACATATGTTTTCTTTTAATTCTAAGGAATTTAATATATTACAATTACCTAAAAGTTATAAATATCCCATAGTTTTTAATGTGAATTTAACAACATTTAATGTAAATATTACATTTAATAAAGTAAATACTGCAAACAATTTTTGGGCTTGGTGGAAGTAAATTGAACTATAAATAAAGAAGAAGCCCTGTGATGGGTTGAAGCAGCTGGTCTTATAACAAGACTACAGCGGTAGACCTGTAATTACCACTGCAGAATTTGTCAGTTTGTCATTTGGTGTAACTACCAAAGATACTGCTGAGCACTTTCAGTGTAAATATCCGCTTCGGAAGCTCCTTTTTGTGTAATCTGGGTACATTATCGCAAGTAGCGATTCCAAGTATTCTTGATTTTATAGACAACTTTTCATGGAAGCTAGTTGTTCTTTCGGGTTTGCTCGAGTTCCAATGCAGCCTCACAGGTGCCACTTAGTGAGGGTGAAATATGATCGCACGGTGTGGTTACATCATTATATTGAAGATTTGTGTTCATTCAGATTTATGGGAGTTTCAGTTATGTTGAACTGGTCGACCAATAAAGGCCTCATAAAGATTGAGTGCGCCCATAATTTTCCTAGAATTTGCTTGATGGCCAAACGGTAGAATACCAATTAGAATTTATCTTATAAAATAACCCCCTTCCTTTTGGAAAATACTAGAAGTTTTCCATGGCTTAGCTTAAGAGCTGCATCGAGATCTGAAAAATCTGCCGTCCCTAAAGCTTTCGCTAGCTAGAGCCTTCACCTTGCAAGTGTGGGACACGAACACTTGCTCGACTGTTTCGCCCTGCAGCTTGCACTTCCTACATCTGCTTTTACTGACGAGGACTAATCATTTGACGCCAAGTGCATACAACTGGACACTGACTTCTTCCAGTTAGTATGCTCATCATGATCCTTACGCCTTCTTTCGTAAAAGATATGGGCAGCTTTTTAAGTATAGCATCATAGGATTTGCGCATAATCTTATCAATTTTTTAGCCCCGCGCTTCTACCCACGGCTTTCTTACATGATGTATCATAAGCAAATCCGGCCTCCTTTTGATTTCTCCCAAGTGAGCTGCACCCTCCTTTGCTAACTCAACGGCGTTTTAGTTACCTTCTATCCCTTTATGACCCAGTATATATGTATGATCTCCGGCCTGAGCGAAGTCTCTGCAATCAATATATTAGGTATTGGTAAGACTACAGCTAATTTCCTCCAGAATTACTGCTGCTTTCTTTACGGCTACAATTTCCGCCTGAAAAGCACTGCAGTGATCTGGCAGCCTGTAGAGTCTACGTATTTCTGGGTCGATGCAGTAAACAGCAGACCCGACCCCATCCGTTAATTTGGAAGCAGCAGTATACATGCGTATTGTATGTTCTGCCATTTTCGCCAACCCTTCGGCTAAAGTGTGACCCCAAGATGTCTTTCGAAGCTAACGAACGGGACCATGTAGTCTCTTTGCCCTATATTAGACGGCCCTATACTGCTATGGTCATACGGCCTGCACTCAAGACCTTTAACCTTATTGCAGTTGCTAACGATACATTTTTGGCCATTAGGTCTGCGAGCCCAATATGCAGAATGGCATGCAATGCTGCTGACCGGAGAGTTTTTCGTGCTCCCGTTATGCTTTATGGAAAAGAATTGTAAAATTTTTTGCAGAATTTCAGATTTTTCATAGCAGCAGTTCTGGTCAAAAGTTCTAGTTGTATACTACTCGCTGTTCGAGTACCCATGGTTGGCAAACATTCATGTACTTTTGATTTTATCACAGTGCCTGAAATCACAGCAAATCACAGCGACGTTTTCGAAAAAATCGCCATAGCTGACTACTGTAACAGGATCTGCGTCTCTTTACGAATCACGCTTATCAGTAATTGTAATCACAGGCCCAATAACTGCTCACGTGACAGGATTAATTAGCAGTGCCAATAAGAACCAATCAACCTACACTCAGAGAAAAACGCCGTTCTAAAATCCAGCACCACCGGACTCAATTCAAGCTTTTCATGTTCTTACTTTTTTGTTCTTGAAAAACTAACAACCTGTTCTCAAAACAACAACCTTGTTCTTGAACTGACAACCATTTTCTTGTAAAGAGAACGGCTGGTCTTAAAATATGAACAAATGTTCTATTAATGAGAACAATGTTCTTAGATTAAGTTCAAGAAAAAAGAAACGGTATAATTCGTGTGCACTGCAATGTTAAATACAACATTTGGCACAAGCCATCAAGCAGTTGTAGTGGCCCAGCGGCTATGTTGTTGCGGTTGCGATCGTTGGTGCGAGTTCGATCGCCATCAAACTCTGAAGCTTTTTAAAACAATTTTTTTATATTCTATTCTTTTAACTCTTATTTTTCGTTGAGTTCCATTCACATATGCACAGGTTATTCTCAAACTTGTTATGAAATGTTTTAAATATATATTCAGATTGCATCATCAAATAAGAAGAATTTGTCAAAAAGAGAAAATTATGAAAAAATTAATATTATGCATTTTTTCTAATCTTTTGGGGTTTAATAATGGTTTTTTTGTTATAAATATTTTTTATTAATGACGAAAAAATTATTTATTAATAAAGAAAAATAAATAAATGGTACCTTTCCACTCCCACCAAAGACCAAGCACAGACCGTTCTTGAGTTGAGACCGAAAAATGTTAAAGCGATCACAAAGTGTTCTCGAAGCGTGAGAACGCAAAATCTTAAATCAAGCCCAAGTAGTGCTTGAAATGAGCACAAAAGGTTCATACATCAATACCAAAGTGGTCATAAAATACGAACGGTATGCTTGCAAAAACTGGTCTTAAAACAAGCCCATGTCACGAGTTAAGAAGAAAAGTACTTAACAGATTTTGTCAACGAATGTTTTTAATTTTGAACTTGTTTCGTTCGTTTTAGAACGATTTCTTCTCTGGGTGTATGAGACTACGTCCCATACTGCTACTTAGTCTCAGCATAGATAACAGATTCGAAATTAGTGCAATTCCGCTTATTTGCAACCTTCTACTAACGTTCGAATCACTAAACTGTTGAATAAAGAACTCCACTATTCAATAATGCAAACGGGCCTTTATTCAAGTACTTCACAATAACACTAATACTTCTCGACAGATAGCGTGCTTAAATCAAACTGAATCGTCGTGCCTCAGCAGCTGCTGCTTTTATAATTTTTGGTTTCCTCGTTGACATATTTCTAGGCGTTTCTATTTCTAGAATTTGTTACCAGCTATAGCACTTAGTGTCCCTAATATTCGTCACAATATTGTCGCAGTTAATTTGCTCTGCATCGACGAGTGGTTATAGGTTGACCCTGAACTACGATTTAGATCATTTTGCTCTTTCATGGCTGTGATTGGGAAGTCAAGTCACATGCGTCACACAAACGCAGAAACAGTCAACTCTACGGCCATCGGGATTTGTGGTAAAAACAGATGGAATCACGCTTTTTCGAAAAGTTTTAAGTTTAAAATGAATGTCTTATTAATAGTTGCTTACATTTTTTTCATCCAACTTAATTACTATAGCATTTTCTATTTATCTTTTTTTAGACTGTACATAAGTGAAAGTGTTCAGAGGTACACACTTACAATAAAGGATAATAAGAGTAAGACAAAGTAGCCATCAAAGCGCAATAATTGATCAAAAAAGGTTCATTCGTTCAAGAGTTGATGATGCAAATGGTAACATATGTTTGAGTTGTTGTCAAAAATTATGACATTTTAAAAATTAAAAAACAAAAGGTTTGATACTAAATAGTTGCCAAGCATATAATTTTCTTAGAAAGTGTGCGAGGCACATGGATAAATTTTTTATTTTATTTTTTGGTGTATTTACTAATTGCGTTACTCTTCGATACTTAAGTATATAAGGAGATGTGTGCTTGAAAAATAAAATTAAAATAAAATAAAATTGAAAGTAGAAGACAGCTCTAAAGAGTTTACTTTCATTTTCGCCCTTTTAATTTTATTTTTTTCTTTTTCGGTTGAAGGAGCTCAAAGAGGTGTGCTTGACAGCTGGCACCGCAAGTGCTGCCATCCAATTCTATAGGGTTGCAATAAAACATAAATTTTGTAGATACTTTAACCACAGAAAAAAAGTTGTTTAGATATAAATGAGCAAAAATGTCTGCGTTTTTTTTTGGTGCGCAACAAATTGTAAAACAAGACATTTGTTATTCTATTGCAATTGCGTAGATAATTTAAGTTGGTTTTCTTTTATAATTCACTTTTACTCGTTTTTTTTTATTTGTATCCTTTGTTGCTTTTTTTGTTAAAAACGAGTTTTTAATCAATTGATTTAGGGTTTCGTGGAATTCGCATAAAAAATGTCTTCCCCTTTTTTGCTTTCGAAGTGGCCATAAACGTAATAACTTTGTTTTTCTGTGTTTGAAAAAAAAAATCAAAGTTTCATTTAAGGTGAGAATTGCAAGCGAGTTTAAATAGTTTCTCATTAATTTCGCCTTTAAAGAATGAAAGTCTATACAGTTTTCAGCCAAGGAAAATCTATACAAGGTGATCGCAAAAAAAAAAATTCAATCCAATTCGCCGATCCGAAGAATGTCAAGCCATAACAAAATTAGCATTGATTTCGATTAACTCACATATTGTTGTATCGAGGCCAAGGCCTTGATCTATACAAGGTAATGGCAAAGCGAATTCAACTAATTCGCCGTGCAGAAGAATGTCAAGTCAAAAGCAAATTTTCTTTGATTTCGATTAACTGACATATTGTGGTACAAGGTGTTACATGGAAAATAATCATGAAAAAGCAATCAGCTAATGGGATAGCACCACCTTGTACTGTATTCGCCTTGGATTTCAGCAATCACTTATTGTGCTCATTGGGAAACTGCAAAATAATGATAAACATTAGCACTTTTCGAAAAAAATTTCAGTTTAAAAATTCAAAAAATAAAATTGAAAATAACTTGTTCTGAGTAGCTTTTTCTGAAAAGGATAAGTTCTGTAAACTTGTAATATTCAATAATTACCTTTTTCCAAAAAGTTAAAACTTTAAATAAAATTAACTTTCGATATTTTTGCAAAACTACGCTAAATATTCACTTTCGAAATATTAAAAGAAAAAGTTTAGAAATAGAGAAAGAAAAGTGGTTTGAGTGGGTTCTCAACAAATCTGGAATTCCAGAAACGGTAAAAAATGTCTGTAAATTTATGAAAAATATTCAAATTTTTACAAAAGTTCAAAGAACTAAAAACTTCAAAATGTTGTTCTTAGTAACCTTCAATGGTTGTGGAGTTCCTTAAAAGGAGAAAAAAATTCTGCATAACTGCGCCAAATGTCCACATGTTTTCAAAGGTCTAAAAATTAAAAATATTTAAAAAAACAGATGTTCTGAGTAATTTTCAATTGTTCTAGAGCTTCTAAAAAAAACGGTGCTGTGAAATAGCGCCAAATATTCGCATTTTTTAAGAGTTGAAAATTCAGAAACAAAAAAAAAAAGTTGTTGATTGTTCTGATTAGGTCTTCGGTAAATATGAAATTCCTCAAAATTGAAACAATTCTGAAAAATTACTCCAAATATCCATACTTTTCAGAAAATCAATGAATTTAAAAGTAAAAAAAATATTCTAAGTAACATCTTAATAGTTCTGGAGTTCAAAAAAAGAAAAATACGTAAAATGTTAAACTTTTTGAAAAAGTCAAAAAACTTTAAAATTCGAGAAAATAAATAAAAACGTTTACTCGCCCTTTCTAGAACTCGAAAACTACTTAAATGCTAATCAAAACCCATTTTTGTTTTTTAATTTTTTTTCGACTTTTGGAGTTTTAAAAATTTTTTTTTTTGGCTAAAGTATGCCAGTATTTTCTGAAATTTCGCTGAACTAGTTAATATATATATTTTTTATCTAACATATAAAATTCTTCTGTCACGGTTTTAGAGGCTGAACTCTTCCGAAACGGCTGAACCGATTCTCATGAAATTTTGTGAGCATATTGGGTAGGTCTGAGAATCGGCCAATGCCTACATTTTTTTCGCTACGTGTCTAAGGTCTTGAGATCAAAACGTGGACCCGGGTACCCCTAGAATGTGTTTATACAATATGGATATCAAATGAAAGCTGTTGATGAGTTCTATAGTACAGGATAATTTTCGTACAACTCGGAGGCTAGGGTCTCGAGATATAGCCAAAAACGTGGACCCGGGTACCCCTAGAATGTTGTTTGCACAATATGGATATCAAATGAAAGCTGTTGATGAGTGCTATAGTACAGGATAATTTTCATACAACTGGGAGGCTAGGGTCTCGAGATATAGCCCAAAACGTGGACCGGGTACCCCTAGAATGTGTTTATACAATATGGATATCAAATTAAAGCTGTTAATGAGTGCTATAGTACAGGATAATTCTCATACAACTGGGAGGCTAGGGTCTCGACATATAGCCCAAAGCGTGGACCCGGGTACCCCTAGAATGTATTTATACAATATGGATATCAAATGAAAGCTGTTGATGAGTGCTATAGTACAGGATAATTTTCATACAACTGGGAGGCTAAGGTCTTGAGATATAGCCCAAAACGTGGACCCGGATACGCGTAGAATGTGTTTTTACATTATGGGTATCAAATTGAAGCTGTTGATGTATGCTTTAGTACAGAGTAAGCTTTACGCCGCTGGGTGACTACGGTCTCGAGATATAGGCCAAAACATGGACCCGTATACCCCTAAAATGTGTGTGTATTATGGATATCAAATGAAAGCTGTTGCCGAGAGCTCTAAAGTTCATTGTGATATTCGATTTAGTCGCATCAACCTGGCAAAACTGATAAATATGCATGCGAAGCCGAAATAAAGACAAGAATTAATAATACCCACATTCCTATTTACATACGTCCTATTCGATTTGCCTGAAATTTCGTATATAAATTTGCCTACATTAGTATTTACGATGCTTTTTTCCGGGAAGTATACCTGAGACGGATTGGGACTGGGATTAGGACTAGGACTATGACTGAGACTGAGACTCGGAGTGGGACTGGGACTGAGACTCGGAATGGGGCTGGAACAAAATACATACCACCCTCTGGGACTGGCAATAAGAGATGAAGAAGAAAGAGAAAAACTTGAGAGAAGAGAAAATAGAGAAGGAGACTGAGAAAGAGATAGAATGAGATGAAGATGGAGATGAAGCGAAAAAGACGGAGGGAGGAGTGAATAAAAAGATTAGGAAAAAGTGTAGAGGGGTAGGGCAGAGTTAGACGGAAAAAGTTTATTAAAATGTATGCAGATAGGCCAAATTTAGGGCAGAACAACGTCTGCCGGGTCTGCTAGTATTTTATAAATTTTCGGGAATTCCAAAATAACTTAAGTTACTCAGACATTTTTTTCTTAGTTTTTTTTATTTTTTCAGTATTTTTTTTAGTTTTTCTTTTTAATTTTTTAGTGTTACGGAAATATGTTAACATTTTGAGAAACTTGGCAGAACTTGTTTTAATTTTTTTTTCTTAATTTTTTAAATTTTCAGAAATACCAGAACAATTTAAAATTAAGTGAGAACTTTTTTTTTATATATCCAGTTTTTTTTTTTTTAATTTTTTTATTTTGAAATATTTTGACTCACAAAAATACATAAGTAATATTTTAAAGAAATTTTCAAAATTTATTTAAATTTTTTGTTAATATTCAAATATTTCAGTAGTTCCAAAACTATGTAAAAAGCTACTCTTCAATTTTCTTTTATTTTGAAATTTAAAACAAACCTTGCATTTATTTTTCTTAAATTTTCGGAAATTTTAGAACAATTTAAAAGCTACTTAGAATTTGTGTTTAAATTTTCATAAATTTTTAAATTTTTTTACTCACGGAAATATGTGACTGTTTTGAGAAGTGTTGCAAACCTTGCATTTTTTTTAATTTTCAGAAATTTCGATATATGTATGTAAATATTTTGAGGAATTTTGCAAAACTTGTTTTTTTCTAACTAGAGCAATTCTGTAGCTACCAAGAACATTTTTATACATTTTTTTTAGTTGAGTTTTGACAAATATTTGCATAAATTGTGTAGAACTTTATTTCCACTTTTCAGAAAATTTAGGAAGTATTGAAAAGCCATTCGGAACAAATTTTATTAATGTATGCTGCAGCATACCAAATTTAAAAATTCTTTTTTTTATCTAAAAAAAATATAAACTTTATTCCTTTTCATAGTTTTCAGAAATATTGAAAACCTGTTAATTTTTTTTTTTCGCTTTGAGCGATGGCTTATGCCAATTTCACCGACATATGTAAGAGATCTTCAAGCCATGTTGAGTTCTATGTACTCGTATTTATTTATGTATAAGTTTGTTTGAATATTTTTACCTTTGCTCTTATCACAAACATTTCTCAAATAATATTGTACAAAAAAAATAAATTTCCAAACAATAAAAGCAGCATTCACACATTGTCGTTATCACCTGTTGATCGCTGGCATGAATGGGAAATCGAAAAAAAAAAAATTTATTTCATTCAAGCCGACAAAAATTTGCCTAACAAAGGCTACACAAAGGCCGCAGTAAATAATTATTATCAGATGGTTAAATAAACTTACTTATCAAAAATTCAATACACCCGCTTAAAAATTAAAAAAAAAAAACTAAATTTTTTCATTGACATGATCGCTAGCAGCTTTTGAGCTATCCTAAATAAATCAAAACAAAATGAGCGATAAGCTAAATAAACATTCTTACACGTAAACAAAGCAAAAAAAAAAATTTAAAAAAAAGCAACATGCAACATTATGTAACCACAAATAACAACCACACAACGAGAATTTGTAAAACAATGAAAAAGTGTAGGTAAATATACAAATTGGTAAACATACACGACGATCATATAACATTACAATCATATAATATATATACATAGTAAATATAAAATAAAAGGATGTTTATCCTTTCGCGTCATGCCGCTATCGCCATTTAAATATTTACCAAATTTGTTTCTTGTTGTTCATTCATTTCTCATCAAATAGTCAAGGTAAACTCTTATTCTTTGCTAACATCCTTTTTCCTGTGTGTATATGCTTTGCGGAAAAAATATAATAAAATAAATGAGAAAACCTAACTCTATAGTTTATCAAAAAGGTATCGTCGCGCCTGCGCAGTCTTTTGAAGTGCCGTGAAATCCTTTCACAACCAGATGTGAATTTTGCGGTTAAGTGAAAAGGAATAATGAGTGCTTGTTAGCTTGGTTTTTAGTTTGGTTGTTTTTTCCTCAATGTAAAGAGTCAATAGTAAACAATGGAGTAACAATCAGGCTGCATAGCACATACTGGCGCAGCATACCTAGGCCATATAATTTTGGATCTGTCCAATTAGCATTTGGTTGTGCTGTTTAAATCTTACAACTGTGATATTTTCCTTTTACTGTTTTGTGTGAAGTGTGGCTTTTATTTGAAGAAAAATGCTCGCATGTTGCAATTCACGTTATAACGAATGTATAAGTAAGAAAGGGATAGTTTTATGTAGTAATCGATTTCGGAAATAAATGGATAAATGAACGACTGAATTGAAATATTCTTTTCCAGCTAACTTTTGAGAAAACACACACTTTTTAGAATTATAACGATCTGTGAAGCGCAAGAGAGAACGAAACAGTACAGGAAATACCAGATTTCGAGCAGTCGACAGTCTTCTCCTTCACTCAGAGAAAAACGCCGTTCTAAAATCCAGCACCACCGGACTCAATTCAAGCTTTTCATGTTCTTACTTTTTTGTTCTTGAAAAACGAACGACCTCTTCTTAAAACAACAACCTTGTTCTTGAACTGAAAACCATTTTCTTGAAAAGAGAACGGCTGGTCTTAAAATATGAACAAATGTTCTATTAATATTAACGATGTTCTTAAATTAAGAACAATGTTCTTAAATTACGTTCAAGAAAAAAGAAACGGTACAATTCGTGTGCACTACAATGTTAAATACAACATTCGGCACAAGCTATCAAGCAGTCGTTGTGGCCCAGCGGTTATGATGTTGCGGTTGCGATCGTGTGGCGCGAGTTCGATCGCCGTCAAACTATGAAGTTTTATAAAACAATTTTTTTATTTTCTATTTTTTTAACTCTTATTTTTCGTTCAGTTCCATTCACATAAGCACAGGTAATTCTCAAACTTGTTATGAAATGTTTTAAATATATATTCAGATTGCATCATCAAATTAGAAGAATTTGTCAAAAAGAGAAATTTATGAAAAAATTCATATTATGCATTTTTTCTAATCTTTTGCAATTTTAATAATAATTTTTTTTGTTATTAATATTTTTTATTAATAACAAAAAAATTATTTATTAATAAAAAAATAAATAAATTGTACCTTCCCTCTCCCCACCAATGATCAAGCACACGCCGTTCTCGAATTGAGAACGAAAACTTTTAATAAATCGACCACAAATCGTTCTATCTTAAATCAAGCCAAAGTCATAAAATACGAACGGTGTGTTTGGAAAACCTGTTCTTAGAACAAGCCCATCGGTCACGAGTTAAGAAAAAACGTACTTAACAGACTTTTGTCAACGAATGTTCTTAATTTTGAACTTGTTTCGTTCATTTTAGAACGATTTTTTCTCTGAGTGTTGTGGGTTTACTGTCATAAGTACTCGGCCAAAATATATGTATTTAGAAAATCTATAGCTGACTTAGGCCTAGTCTGTTTTTTTTTTTTTTTTTTTTTTTTTGTTTGATGTGTAAACATTTTTGCTCGCCGTATGGGGTGCCGCAATGTAGGGGATGGATTAGTCCTTGGAAGTGGTATGCTATATGTGAAAGGAAAGTAAGGTAAAGGAAAGGTAAGTAAAGGAAAGGAAAGAAAGGGAACGGAAAAAAGAAAATAATAATAAGAATTCAAACCGAAGCCAAAACTAAAGTCGGGACCGAAATCGGACGGCATGTTATCAACTTGTTATTGGTTTATTTAAAAGTTTATCGATTTATTATCGAAAATTCATGGATGTGTTATCAAAAATGTATCGATTTGTAATCAAAAAATTAATAACATAAATTTGTTATTTGTATGATATCAATTTTAAGCGGAGTGTTATGGCAAAATATCCGTTTTGCTATCGAATTATTTTCAAAAAGTGTGCATATGTTATCAAAGAGTTATCGTTTTGCCATCGAAAACTTATCGATGTGTTATCGGAGTGCTATCAATTTGTTATCGGCGGTTAATGGATTTGTTGACAACGAAAGGTTATAAATTAGTTATGAAAGATTTATCGATTTGCTATCGGAGCACTATCAATTTGTTATCAACGTCTTATTGGTTTGTTAAAAGGCAGATACCGCTAAAACTTCAATATAAAATCGATACCCATCTGTAACCCGTCGATAGCAAGTTATGTGTGTTTAGTCAACGAAGGAGGAAAAAATTTGCAGTGAATATTTAGTCATGAAAACGCGTGTTTGTGGACAGAAAGCATCAGACTCTTACTTCGCCTTCTTGTAGCGTTAAAGACAACCCAAAGCTTTTGGGAAGTATTCCCGATGATGGTGGTCTTTTGTCGCATATTGACCCCCGTATATTGACGGGAAAATTGTAAACCCCCTAACATGCCTCTATTCTACCGCCATTCTTTCTCAATATCTATGTGAGTTGGTTGTTTAGTTCGTCGTAATTCGGCTCATACCCTTGCGCAGTGTTCTGAACTAACCTGAATGTACAGCGCACCTTTTCCTTGCTTTTTCCCGGCGTTATTGCCACTTAAATATTATTCTTGATCTTGCGCTTTTCTTGGCGCCTGCAGATGGTATACTTATCAGGACCTTCTTAGAGCACATTCTTACATATTTCATATGTAAATCACGCCGAAAATTCCTTACATCATTACCCACAACTTCATCATTGCCATCGATTTGAGTGATCGGAACACACTGAAAGTGTTAACTGTGGACATACCAAATGCATGCTGATTATTTTGTTTGATTAATTTGACACGTGAGTGACATGTTTAATGTATCATTTAACCCAACGGTAATGAAGCATTAACCCCACATGGAATAATCTCTGCGCAAACATAAATATCAACGGACACTTGCTCGAATTACGCACTTGCCACATGATCCCACATACTCTACACACATATATACAAATACATATGCATAAATTTTGTACGATGTATAAAGTAGCAATGTGGGGAGCGTGAAAAAGAGTGCGATCCCCCAGCAGTTTTGTATAAATTATGGGCGGTCACAACTCTTCAATATCTTCATTGAGAATCATCAGACAAGACTACAAGCTACTTAAGCATGCCACAACAATAACATGCCACACATAATAAATACAATGCTACAAATCCAATAACAAATAACCAAAACCACACAAAAGTAGCACCCCTTTACCGCATAGACTCCGCGCTATCACATTCCAGCACACAATTCAGTGCACGTGGAGGTGCGGCTGTGATCGTAAATTAACCCCAAATTTGGCCTCGACAGCGAGGTAATCTTATCATTAAATATCCGTTTATGTTTCCATTTAACCCGAAAGGGACAAATGTTTTTATTTTTTACTTTTTTTTAACTCAACACCTCAACTTCATCATCACCCTTCCACTTCTATAAATTCTACACTTTTACTTTTCAACTTTTTGTTCATGCTCCCTGAGATCCGTACATGCACTTAATGTGTTATCCCTTTTCTTCATCCACTCAACTCGTTTTTTATAAAGTAAATGATGGTTTTATTTCTGCGACTTCCTTTTTTTATTTCTTTCCTTTGGTCGTTGGCTGCTACCTTCTTAAACCTATAATCTTGTCCTTTATGTTGGCTGCTGCTTGGCGCGCTCTTGCATCAACCGATCGTGTACAATTTTCGTCTAAAACACTAAATACTTTTTGTAACCCTTAATTTACTTATTTATTTATTTAGCCACCAACAAACAATCTCAAATCTTGTATCCCTTTTGAACACGCCTGTGTGAGGCTGAATCTTGAGCGTCGACGCGTCGATCCTCTGCTGTGGCACTCGCCGCCAATGATCGTCATAATAGCGCTTGTGGTATGTGTTGATGGGTTAATTTTTTGGTGACGCACAGATTTTAGCTAAATCTTTGCTAGGTACATCACATATCAGATTTCCCCCCTTTTATGCCCCTTTCTTGTTGTGCCTAAAGTTCGAAGTGCTTGTTTTGTGCGCCATTTATTTTTTCATTCAACATCAATTAAGTTCATGTTCGCGATCACTTCATAAAAGTATTAAAGCTATTTAAAGTGGTTTTGTTGTTGTCTTAGCGACCCCAATTTGTAATTTTAGAAGATTTTAGATTTACTTGTGGCGCATATGTGCGCTTTATGATGGGCGTTTTGCGCTTTCATTTCATTCTTAATTAAGTCTTTCCCCTTCAATCAAGCAGCGTTTGGCATATGCGATCGAGGATCATGCAAGTGATCATGTTAAGCGCGTGGATCAGTAGCCATATGGCGCTAAATTGTTTGATTTTGGGATTCCTTAATATTTGTATGTAGATGAAATTGACTTGAGTCTAGTCGCTCGGTGATATGTGGCAGTTGTGTTTGGGGTTAATTTGTGCTATAAATCAGCATGTGATCTTTACGGGAGGTGGATCATGTTGATAAATTATTTATTCTTTTTAGAAAACTTTATGAATGACTATGGACTTAAATGGAAACGAAGCTATGTCTTGGCGCCAGGTTCTCTTTACTTTTGGTTTGATCTAAAGCAACTTTTCCAAATTCACCTTTAGGATTTATGATACAGATCTAAAGATAAGATGAGCGCATTTTCAAAGAGCTATGTCTCAAATTCTTAGCACTTTATGAAAATATCTTTCGTATACAATAAAAAATGTTTGCTCCTATTCTATATGAGGGTTTATATATCGGTTTCTCTAGAGATCTGGCCTCTCTAAATATTCCTTCTCTGACCATATGTATTGATATTTCTCTCTTACTAAGTCACGACCAAAGAATATGTAAATCTCACAAGAGTCCTGAATTTGGACTACCTTTATTAAGGGAGTACCGCTGTTGCTGTCTAACAGCAAGCTGTAATGGAAGCTTCAGTTGCCTTCTACTGTCGAGGGGCAATTACAAAGAATGAGGACTCTCCTGAAGAGTGTTACATTGGCTGTATTATATGGTGCTCAAACCGATTCGCTTCTATAAGGTTCTGGTCTAGTGGAGGTCACTAGAGACTTCTTCCACGTTCATAATTTTGGAAGCAGCGCATCGATTGGCGATAGTTGGAATCAGTGGGCCCCTTTGTGCAACACCTACACTGGCACTAAACGCAATGCTAATACGGCTTCGTCACGCGGGATATAAGCTTGTGAATTATGGACCCTCTAGCAATCTGACCGACTTTGATACCATCCTTAGCAGTACAGTCTACTGTGGCCGGCTTCCGCTCCTATTGTTACTACTCATATTCCCGCAAAGGATGAATAGAGTGGGGAATTAATATGGTAGAGTTTGGTTATCCTGTTCACGGATGGATCCAGGCTTGAGGGAAGGGTTGTGGATGAAGTATTCTGCCATAAGGTAGGTGTTAACTGCAAATTTAGGCGGCATCGAATTCTAGGTGGAGGTCCCGGCTAAACAGGATGCGCTAGATGTGATGCTAAGCGCCGCTGTAACTGTTAGGGAATTTAACTTCTATCCGGATAGTCAGACAATCACCGAGACGCCGAACGCTGTGAGGGATTACTTGATCTCACTTGCAGTGGCATCTAAATACTGTTGATAAAAATTATGTTGGTGCCAGGGCATTAAGGATATTCCTGGCAACTATTTTTTGGCAAGGACAGTCACGGGCAAACGAAGCTGTTCCTTGACTGCACATTAGGGTGGTTACAATGTACATGGTGAATTTAAATTTTTGTTCTATCTTTTGGGGCACCCTCCTAAAATATACAAATACAATTACCTATCGAATGATGTACGAATGAAGTTCCTGGCAGAAATGGTTTCGCTTTTACTGAAGAAACACTAAATTTTTTTCTGAAAAATCGCTGTTTTTCCTAACTTTGACCTCAATGAGGCACGTGTTAACATTATCGGATTGGCATGAAACTTTGCAATAATAATTTTCTGATCTATTGGCATATTCTAGGAGGGTTCCCCAAAAAATAGAACATAAATTAAAGTTCACCATATACCTTGTAACCACCCTACTGCACATCTGTCACCCAACCTAACCTAACTAAAGGACGTCACCACTTTGGAACCGGGACTGCTTTCGCGTCCTTAATATGCGAATATTAATAAAAAAAGAGGGGCAAGATACCGAACTAATAGTTTTCGCCTACTTAAACTAAAGGGGCATATTGTGAGTTTTATGTGGTATATAAGAATTTTCAATTATAGCAACTCAACACCAAAAGCTACGCACCCAATGTTTTACTCAGTAGGATTAACTTTAATCATTTTATCAACGATCAATATCACACTTTGGCGGCTGCATTTGTTCATTAATCTGTTGTTAAGCAACTATTTCAGTATTATACGCATTGTTGTTGTTGTAATTCATCTAAAGAGCTGCGTGTGTCATTCATTAGCTTGGGTGTTAGTTACGCTTTTCAATACTAAAGTTGCATTACAATTTTGTTGCATTTCTGAGCACTTAAATAAATGTGAAAAAATGTTGTAAGCAAAATGGACAGGAAGTATTTGTTAAACGTCCATTTCATTGGGTTATTTAAAGATGCATTAGGCAATGGAGTAAGATCATTTTTCCCAATTGTATTCAATGACTTGCACCAAAGTTGAATACATACAAATAAGTATGCAATATACATACATATGGACTTGAGCAGAATAAACTTCGTCGCCCAAATCTCAAACTTTTATTTAAACCCTTAAAGCCGGCAACATCTTCGATTGTGCAAAGGAACTTATACCAGTTCTTGAATATAACTGAATGATAATCAACTAACGCGAATCGTCATACCATACGTGAATCGTGTACGGCTCTTCCTCATTGAAACGGTACAAATTAAGAATGGTAATGTTCAGTATTGTGTTGGTAGATCCTTCGACTTTTCAAAAAGAACACTGTTGTTGCTAGTGTAGCAGGAAGAACGTGATTTTCGAGAGTGACGTCTCAGTTGTTGTTGTTGTTGTTTTTGTAGCGATTAGGTTACTCCCCGAAGGCTTTGGGGAGTGTTATCGATGTGATGGTCCTTTGTCGGATACAGATCCGATAGGCTCCGGTAACACAGCACCATTAAGGTGCTGGCCCGACCATCTGGGGAACGATTTATATGGCCACATTAAACCTTCAGGCCATCCCTCCATTCCATGAGGAGCTTGGGGTCGCCAGAGCCTCGTCTGTTAGTGAAACGGGATTCGCCGCTCGAAGGTAAGGTTGACAATTGGGTTGGAGAAGCTATATATTGCGCTACACAACCCCTTGAATCCCTGACGTCTCAGTCGCAGCGAATTCTGCTCGTGAAATTGATTGACATTGATTTATAGAAGGAGAAAATAAAATAAATCATAGTTCACCGTTACATTTGCCAATAACCGCAAACACAACTTTGTTAAGAATGAAAGAGGCAGTGATTTTTGCTCGGACTAAGTGTAGAGGGTTTTAACTCTGCGGTTGTTGCTTACTGCAATTAATCAAATCTAAATATTCCTGCAATTGCGATGTCGCAGTTAGCCAGTCACAGCGATTTCTTCGATATTGTCGCTGCGATTTTCTTTGATCAATCAATCGCTGGGACAAAATTTCAAGAGAGTTACAATTTTGTCAAAATAGGCTCATTATAAAACATTAATGTCATTAAAATAATTTAAAATATTGAATTTCAAACCAAAACAGTGAAAATCCAAAAAAAAAATTTAAAACCATGGGAGTAACCAGACCAAAATTTAGGGAAGTCCGTGTTATTTTTCCTTAACTGTAGTATGTTGTAGTCCCCAAATATTACGAAAAAATTTTAGGTTTTTTAAATTATTTACGTAAAATGTAGGATTTCTCCAGCAAAACACTCTCGGTCGTCTTATCCATTCAATATCGAAGAGTTATCGGTTTGTTATAGATATGTTATCGATGTGGCAGAGACGAGTTATCGATTTGTGATGGATGTTTTATAAATTTGCTATCAATTATTTTTTCAGTATTTTATCAACGAGTTATCAGTTATGGAAATATTTGCTATAGAAAAGTTACGGACTAGCTATCGATTTTTATCAAAAAGTTATCGATTATACATCGAAAAGCTAACGATATATTATCATTAATTAATCAATTTGTTTTCAATAATTGCTGTTTTAATATCGAAAAGCTGCCGATTTACTATCGAAAGATTTCTTATCAGTGCCTGCAGTTTGTTGTTATCTACGATTTATCGTTATTTTATGCAACAGATACCGATACAAATTTTTTATATTGAATGATCGATGACAAATCTTTAACAGGTTCTTCATTAAGCCGATAAAGAAACCAATGGGAAGCCAATAAATTGGCGATAATAAGCCGATATCAAACCGATCAGTAGATGATAATGATACGCTACCGATAATAAGATATAATAATAAAATAATAATTTGTCGGTATCGGTAGTTACTTCTCAAAAAGCTCAAAAGTATTGGTTTCTGGTAAAGTAACATCTGTCGAGGTCTATCATCATTGGGCGAACTTTAGTTTATTTAAAAAAATTACTTTTCTAGACGTACATCGATTAATTTAGACATCGGACTTCACGAATACTTGGTACTCACCCTCTTTTTTTCGTAAGCATTGATACATAGCTTTATATTTTATTCAGGTTAGCTGTTACCAGGAAATCCGTTAGTTTGTTTCGCTCTTCAGTGTGATCTCAAGTGGGATCCATTGTGTTCGCTTATGTTCTAATAAACTCTGCGTATGCGTATGATATAAAGTTGATGATTACAGTTTTATGAATAGACCGGATACTTTAAATATTATCTCCGCCGACAAAAGAAAGGGGCAAATTTGCTCGAATTGCTTAAAGCTAACACAACAATAAAAAGTCAAGTATAAAAGCACTGAAGCTATGAAACAGCAAACATGATATGCTTCTGATTTTTGTTTTTTTTTTTTTTTTTTTTGTAGATTTAATTTCCATACAAAAGGCTCATTAAAATCGCTGCCGAAATGTGTCGCCTTTGGTTTATAAAAGATGAGGCATATCAGAGGATTCAAAGAATTGAAAAGCTGTTAATTTTTGAATGTAGATGCTAGTATATTCTGCTCCCATGCATAAAAATGTGTAAATATAAACGCATCAATAAAAATCTCAACCAGGCGCCATTGTTATCGCCGCTTTTTGTGTGGAGCTTCACGCGGTTCTGTAAAAAGACTGTAGAGGTTATTTTGAACTTATTATTAAACTTAATCCAGCAACAAGCAACCAAGTGCATTTTTAGAGTAATCGAAGTTGTGCATATGGAAATTCTCATATACTCTACATACATAACTAATACAGGTTTACGCCGATCACTTTATCGGTGGCGGCGGCGCAGGCTCTATTATATACCGGCGGCGTTGGCGGCGCGCCAGCGTATGCCGGTGTTCTTACTTTAAAAAGCTTGATTTTTCTATTTAAAAAAATAATATTTAGGAAAAGTTTTGTTTGGAAATCAACGTGGTGGCCATTTCGGAAAGATCCGGGGTTTTTGCCTCAAGATCTCGCAGACCGTTCAAAAAATTTCAGAAGTAGCTCCTTGCTGAGGGATTGTCCCTCGTTCGCTTACTCCAGAGAGGCTTCGAAACTAACCGCGGTCTTTGGAATTGGTACTGCTGCGTGTGCTGAAAAGAAATAGAGATACATAAAGTAGTCACACTTTTGTCTGTATATCTCGTGCAAAGCGTAGGTTCACCTAGGGTTAACTCCTAATAATCGTCGCGAACACAATTCCTTTAAATCATTTGTGGCTCCTTGGCGGCCACGCACAAAGGCGACGTACGGTTGCTATTAATGGTATTTTAATACTCATGACTCTCGTAACACAGGGCGCCTCCAGTTGTTTCGGCTGTTTTTAAGATATATTCCCGATGTGCGAACAGCAGCAATCCCGACCACCAGTCTCTACCACGCCTCCCAACCCTCACACCATATGCCAGCACAGAAGCTATATGAATACGACTTCGAACTCATACCTTCGTTGACGTCACTTTCCTAGAAGCTCTTAGGTGTAGCTCCGAAGACTTTCCAACGAATGCTTTTGCCGCGCTATGCTGCCGAGCTACACCACAGAAACACCTTGAAACGTTAGGGAGTGACTATTCGGCCAAAGATGCCGCCCTCGAAATCATAAGCAGTCTAAGTGGATGTCATTGCGTAATGGGTGAAAATCGTATAATCTTCGGCGCGTCTACATAATTAAAATTTTACAAGAACCCTGTATAAAATTTTTAAAATGTAGACCAAAGTTTGCAGACGTTTGTGTTCACAACATTGATTTCAATAGTCTTCGTTAAATCAAAACGATATTTTAGAATGAAAGTCGACCGATTTTAAGTTGAAAGATGTTAGCTTCTGTTTTCCGGCCTTATGATATAAGAGCTCATTATCGACGACCGCGCAGCTTCAGTTTTCAGACTAGTTCGACTGTCCACTACACTAGGATAGTCGCACACACGGTCCTTAGTTCGACTGTCTTGGTAAAGCTTTTCCGTCACTACTTTGAGTGTTCATGCGAAGGATAAAACCTCACCTGGTAAATATATGTGCCTACGTATTCACATTTGTAAAAGGAGCCGTAACATGTAGGTGATATTTAAACTTGTTTGATAGGCTATAATCAATGTGATTCACTCCAAGGGACTAGTTTTAGATAGGGCCGCCAACTTTAGGAAATCTCAAACCGGGAGACTTGGGTGTTGAACGATTAAGTGTGAAAATCAAAATTAACATTTCAGACCCTATTGTATAGCTTCGCAAATAGACAACAGATATTTGAATGTAAGCCCAAGTGATTTTTCAAACCCTTATACGTACATTTATCCTGAACTTAAGTATGAGGTAAGAATCATTTCAAAGGAGTGTGTATGCCCCTAGAACTCACTAAAGGATTTTGCGTCACTGATTTCGCATATTCTTTCAGCCAATTGCAATATATTTTTTTTTTTAAATCGGCACCTTTTATGGTTAATTTGCTTTTTTTAACTTGCGGACAATTTGAAAACATATTCGCCTTCGGTCATTTTATTTGAATTCATTGTTCATTATTAATTTTTTGGAAAAAATATGCAAAGTGAGCATATAAATTTATTATATAACATTTCTTTTGGCGGCCACCGTGGTGTGATGGTAGCGTGCTCCTCCTACCACACCGTATGCCCTTGGTTCGCACCCCGGGCAAAGCAACATCAAAATTTTAGAAATAAGATTTTTCAATTAGAAGAAAATTTTTCTAAGCGGGGTCGCCCCTCGGCAGTGTTTGCCAAGCGCTCCGGGTGCATTTCTGCCATGAAAAGCTCTCAGTGAAAACTCGTCTGCCTTGCAGATGCCGTTCGGAGTCGGCATAAAACATGTAGGTCCCGTCCGGCCAATTTGTAGGGAAAATCAAGAGGAGCACGACGCATATTGGAAGAGAAGCTCGGCCTTAGACCTCTTCGGAGGTTATCGCGCCTTACATTTATTTTTTTTAACTTTTCTTTTAGTGTTTTGTTTTAATAACTTGCTGAATTGGGTGATGTAAAGTCCGTGTTAAGCTGACATCGAAAGCGCCTGTTTTTTAAATAAATTTTGAACAGTTAGGAAGAGTTAAATTTTGCAATTAGTTTCTTATAACTGGGACTGATGCGCATCCGTTGATACCACTTTCGACCATATCTGGCCAATTTTCGACATTAAAAATAAATGGCCTAAACAGTCTTAAACGAGTAGAAAATATAGTAACGCGCCGGACGCCGCCGCCGCCGCCGCGCCGATATGTTTTACATTCGGCGGCGGCGTGTAAAAACGACCTTATTCGGCGGCGTATATCTCTAATATCTATGTACAGCAGCGAACACTAAAGTGGCAGTGACAATTTTTACCTAATTAACAAATTTTTTTATATATTTGATAATTTAGGTTATTTTTTAAATTTAAGAAAAAACTTCTTTAAATTTTGTAACTGAAACTATGCAAAGTAAACACAAAAACGTTTTTGAAAAAATTCGTGAAAATGTTACGAAAATTTCGAACTTTTCATGTAAAGTTTTCTAAATTTTTTTTAATATGCAGTTTTGTAACCCTATTACTTTTAGTCGCACAAAGTAAAAGTTATAGATCTCTCAAAATTCGCATTGGTTATTTACAACTTCTTTTTGGAAGGCTATTTTATATTTTCTTTCATACGAAGGCCGCATAGCTTTACTTTTTATATGGAAGATAATATGAAATACCATACGAAACAAAATTTTTAAAAAATCAATATGAATTTTGATAGATCCTTAACTTGTACTTTGTTGGACTCAAATTAAATGCGCTACAAAACTGCATACAGAAAATTCAGAAAAATCTAAATAAAAAAATACAAACTTTCGTAAAAGTTTCTCTAGTTTTCGAATTTTTTTCGAAAACGCTTTTGGGTTTGGTTTGCAGCATTCCGGTACTACATTTTAAAAAAGTTTTTCTCAAATTATCTTAAATAAATAAGATTAATTTTTTCAAGAAATTTGATAATTATTGCCAAAGCTGTTTTCGAGTTCATTGCTATATATGGGCAAGTCTTGGGTAACGGACGCGCCGGTATAGTTGCGTAACATACTTCAAGTTTTTGTTCTAGTCGAGTAAACTAAATCTGCATACCTGGAATTTCGAATACGCCCTCAAAATCCAGTATTAGGAGCCAAACCCCCTTTTTAAAATAAAGAAAAAATTGAGAAAACCGTCATACAAAATGAAAACCAGATCAAACAATTTAAATTTAAATTCTCGTTGTCTAACATCTCCTAAAGTTAATTAACAATTTATACACCGCTGAAAGCACAAAATGCCCTCTTTCTAACGCTTTTATTTAATTGTCTGATCAACGCCCTAGATTGATGAGGAGTGTGATGATTAATACCTAGGACCAACCTACTAAATACTTTCTAGCTTTTAGTATTATTATTACTTCATGTAAGTATTGTTTTCAATAAACCCGTTTAACTAAAGTTTTTTTTTAATTATTATTTTTTTTTCAAGTTTTTAGTCTTTATTTAATTGCCTATTATTTCTCATTCTATTTAGTTCATTCAGTGACTCATTATTACAAGGACTCTTTCCTGACAATTTGTCAAAATTTAAGTCCTCAATACATAATTCTTCCAAAGACTTTACTCGACTCGGCGCCACGTATGTTTGTCCCTCCTCGAACTCCAAAGTATTTTGATGTCACTTCTACCGGATTGTATGTAATATGTGTTCCAAATATGAGCCTAATCGTAGCACAAATACGATTTTTTGAGTATCTCGATCCATGCGCCATCTATCGGAGTTTTTTTTTGTTATTATTGCATTGTTATTGGGTTCCGAACTATATTCCAAGTTTCAAGTTTGTAGCTTATCGGGAAGTTACTTAAATTTTAATTACAAAATTCGTTCACAACAGCTGACCGGACGCTACAGAGTCAAGCTAAATAAAACCGGTTAAA
This sequence comes from Eurosta solidaginis, assembly GCF_040869045.1. Taxonomy (NCBI): domain Eukaryota; kingdom Metazoa; phylum Arthropoda; class Insecta; order Diptera; family Tephritidae; genus Eurosta; species Eurosta solidaginis. The sequence continues at coordinate 13,493,231 of NC_090321.1, forward strand.
AAACACAGCCAATGTTGTTCTGTCCAGAATAAGGAGTAGAATAAACTATTTTATATCCACAGCATACACATACTTGACCTTTAATCCCAATAATAGATAGAAATAAAGTCTGACCATTTTTGATTTTCCGTTCATGGTAAACTTTGTTTGGAATGCGCCCAATGTAATTCCTCAAAAAATTTTCATTCATAAATTTTGTGTAGGTACCAAATATTTGTAGGCCCTTTTTTAGTAGCATAAATGCGCGTAAATTGGAAAACAAAAAGTCAACTTTCTATAGGTGTCCTATAAGAAACATACATATGTACATACTTAGGGATGTATGAATGACAATAAAATGGGCAATAACCGCGCGAGCAGCAACGGCTTTAGTTGGGGCACTTTTGTTTGCTTTCTTCAAAAACAAAAAAAAAAAACAAAAATAATAAAACAAACTAACCAATGTGAAAAAGTGTATTTAACGCACCAAACAAGTTCCCAGCATATTTCTTTCAATTAAATTGCTGATTTGTTAAACTTATTACTTGAATTGACAGACCTGCGGAACACTCATTCAAGCCTTATTAACTAAGTAAGCTGCGCGCCCGTATTGAATGAGTACATCTGTATGCAATCTTCGTTTTACTCAAAATAAACTCCCTTCTACTTTTTGACTTTCCTTACATTCCTTGTACTTATGTATGTATGTAAGGCTTATTAGTTGCATGCTTTTCCGTTTGTATATTTGTTTTTGTAGCTGTCATTTAGTCTGCTTATAATTCAATTAGTACGCCATCATATTGTATCTTTCTAGTTTTCTTGGATTCTGTAATCATATTCTTTATATTTTCATTTGCTTTCGCTACGCTTTGTTTTCTTCCTCTTCTCCTTTTTGATATGGCAATATAAATTATTTAAATTTATCAACATTAAATTTATCAACATTAGCAATTTCAAAAGTGAATTATGTGGGAAGAAGATAGTTTAGAAAAGCTAGCGGCGACAAACGAAATATCTGGTCACAAGCAATAACAGCCTAAGTCTTATACGTTTACATGGCACTCAAGCGATTGTTGCTTGCTATCACAGATATATTTGGAGTTTTCTTTAAAAGTGATGTATACAAATAATTTCTAAGATTTTTTGCTTCAGTTGCGTGTGTGTTATTAATAAATTGTGTTAATTAATGAAACCATGCAGGAGATCTTAATTAAAACCTTCAAACTGATATAGGATTTTTTCCCATGTAAAGCTTTTCCCCTCCTAGTTTTGTTGTTTTCTACATCTTGCAAATATTTAACAAAATTTTCGTTGGTTTCTCAGCTACGCTAAAACAGTTACGTTGTTAGTTGTCATTGTGTGTAAAAGTTTTGCTTGATTGATAAGAAAATAATTATAAACTAATGTATCAATACCCTGCAAAAAATTGTGCGATTAAGCCCTAAAGAGATTGGTCTCCGATAGATCTCTTTTGTCTACATTTGGGCATAACTGATTTCCTTTAGTTCTTTTTGGGTACAGTTCGGATTAGTCAGTTTGAAATCTATGTAGCCTATTTTAAGAAATATTAAAAAAAAAAAAAAATGGTAAAGAAATGAGTAAATTAAAAAAGATTACAATTATTGAATCGAATTATTTAAGTTTAATGCGTATCCCTATACCGTACCTTACTATTACACAAGTTAACAAATTCAGGTCAACTTTTGGATCTAAGCGGATAAGAACGATTCTTAACTATATTTGATATGCTGAATTCGAATCTGCATTCAGTTTTTTAAGATTGATTCTAGTTTCCGAGTTCTCGCATGATAGCACCATTGTGCTGTGTTATAGCAGCTTTTAAATAGTGGCACTACTTGATAAGTCATTTCAACTGTAACTGTAAAATAATATAAGTGATTAGAGCAAATAAAAATTCAGAGATAGTGTTTCAAACTTGATTCAAAGTGTTTTTCTTACGTTTGTAGTTGTTATATGAATAAAAAAAGTGGCAAAATAATAACAAATGCGCTCAAAGATGCGTCTCTGCACTACTTTGGTTTCAGAGTAGCAGACACTCATAACTCATGGATACCGAAATTTATTTGTAACGCATGCAAAAGAAAGCTGTATAAATGGTCATTGGGAGAACGTGAGTACTTTTCCTTTTCAATGCCAGCGCTCTGGAATTTTAAAGAAATTATTGGCGATATGTTGGAAAATTATCGAAAGATTGGAGCTAGAATGTCTCTAAAGATGCATTTTCTGCATTCTCATCTCGATTTTTTCCCAAAAACTTGGGTGATACGAGCGGCGAACAAGCAGAATGGCTACACCAAGATCTAGACAACATTGAAAGACGATACCAAGGATTATGGGATGAAAGCATGATGAGCGACTACTGTTGGACTCTAATACGCGAAACAGATACTAAACAGCACAAAAGGCAAAGTTCCACCAATCTTCAATTGTGATTTGTTACTTTTAAGTTAATAAAATGAATATTATTTGACAAAAATCTTTAAAAATGAATTTATTGACTGTATTAAAAACTAGAATAAATTTTAAAAAACGGAATGAAGAATCGGATTCAGCGTCATAAATTGTCTTAAAAACCACTTTTAGTTGCCTAGATTCAAAACCATGTATACTTGTGTTATTAGGTCTTACCGACTACGCCGGAGTTAGGACTAAATTTTCGGAGAATATTTTTTATTCCTTTTTTTGAAAAGCGGACAAACAACTTACATCAAATGTATTTGGTGGCTTAGCAAACTCTTCGATTGTGTTTCTGCTACGAAAAATGCGACTGCTCCTATTTTAACCCTTATTGAACTGAAAATAGACTAGTCTGCATATGTGCCCATACGGTCCTATCGAACCCTTTCGGTTATAAATGGGTACAACTAGTCTCTTCATAGGACATGCTCAAACAAAAGGGAACAGTTCAAATCATACAAAGAGATCGAAACTGGCATTAGTCGCATACTCCTTTGTGATTCATCCCGGACTCGTCCTAAACTAATCGCATTTTTTGCAGGCTATCTTTAAACACACGCAAACATACAAACAAATTCAGTGCAGGGTTAACACTTTTCGAAGTAATATCAAAACTTATTTTGTTGTGCTTTCAAATTAAGCAGAAATAAAAATAAAATAAAAAAATTTTAAGCACTTCCTTTATATAAATGGACAAAAATTAGCGAAAAATAAAGACATATTCTTGCTAAATTTTGATTTTTAAATTTTGACATCGAAATTGCAAAAATGTTTATCAGATAATATGCAATATTTTTGCAATTTCTATGTCAAAATTTAGAAATCAAAGTTTAGCAAGAATTTGTCTTTATATAAGGAGACATATTTCACTGATTTTTGTCCATTTATATAAAGGAAGTGCTTATAATTTTTTTAATTTTATTATACCTTTCATGAACATTAAATGGTATATTAACCTTGGCCCGATGTTTGTAACGTTGAGAAATATAGAAGATAGACTCACCATTAAGTATACCGAATTGATCAGGGCGACGAACTGAGTTGATATAGCCGTATCCGTCTGTCCGTCCATCTGTCTGTTTGAACGCAAACTAGTCCCTCAAATTTTGAGATATTTCAATGAAATTTGGCAAAAGGATGTATTTTTGTATTATATTAGACATTTGTTGGATCCGGTAGGATTGGACCACTATAACATATATCTCCCATACAACCGATCGTTCAGATAAGACGATTTTGGTCATTCCTGCCGCAATTTAGAAAGATAAACATGAAACTCGGTGATATATATTCTAATATATCATAGAAGATTTTCTGAAAAAATCACTTTGATCGGAGCTATATATAGTATATATGCTATACAACCGCTCGTTCAGATAAGGGGGTTTTTTGCCATTTGTTATTTTATATTTATCTTAAAAATCGTTTAGGTATGTTCACCATATATTTCTTATCTTACACATCCGATTATTTGGAGATTACGAAAGGGATAAGATTATTGTTCAACCACATTCATGAAAGGTATGAAGTTTTCGGCACAGCCGAAGACAGTCCCGTCCTTACTTATTTTTATTTAGATTAGTTTTGTTTTCAGCACTTCTTGGGGATGAAATTCACACTATTTTCGGATTTATGTAGAACAACACCACAAAGTGCGGTTTTTATACCAAAATTTCTTTGTGTGTACTAAACCAGAGCTTGCTGCACCATTAATTCCCAAACTGGGGGCAGCCTAAAAGTAAGCGGTAATAATATGCCTCGCCAATCAACGGATGTTGAATTCATACACAAATAAGTAAATCGAATACATGTCCAGGTAAGAGCTTTGAAACAAGAACTTCTGTATTTTAAGGAATCTAAAACCTAGTAAATATTCGGGGTCTTAAAAGTCAGAAATGTGTTCTAAATTGGATTGGTTATGCTCTTTATAAGCTTGGAGTCCGAAATGAACGAATTTTCTTTCCTGCGATGTACGTCCGATATGACCGTCGTTTCATATATTATGGCGCTGATTCTGAATAAGTTAGATAATTTCCCTGGCACACGGGGCCTCTGCAATCAGATGTTTGTTAGGATGCCCATATTTCTGAGTATTTAACAGAAACTCTTTGTTCAGCATTGTGTTTCTCTCTTATGGGAAATAATCCTGCTTCACCGTGTAGACAATGTCCTGGCAACATAAGTAGATAACCCATAGCAATTCTGAGCGCAGTGTTTTGAGAAATTGCAGCATCTCCTAGTGCATTTCTGTTAAGCTTGGCGATCAAATCGGAGACCCATAGCATTCAAGTACCTAGCCAATTGCCTTATAAATAGCTAAAAGTGAAACGCTATAAGCCGAATGGGTTTTCGGTTACAAAGTTTTCATCGGCGGAAATACTCTCAGAGTGTTTGCCAAATCACTTTCGAGGGACGATCCGTTTAGAAACACTTTCTTGTAAATGAAATTTTTTTTTTATTTTTTGTGTTGCTTTGCCTAGGATTTGCACCAGTTAGAGGTTTACGCCGATCACTATATCGGCAGCGGCGGCGTATGCACTATTATATACCGGCGGCGGCGGCGTGGGCGGCGCGCCGGTGTACGCCCGTATTCTTGCTTTAAAAAGCTTTTTCTATTTAAAAAAATAATATTTAGGATAGGTTTGGTTTGTATGTATTTAAGGAGATCAACATTCTGGCGATTTCAGAAAGATCCGGGGTTTTTGCCGCAAAGTCTCGCGGATTGTTCAAAAAATTTCAAGAGCAGCTCCTTGCGGAGGGACTGTCCTTCATTCACTTACTTCAGGGAGGGTTGGAACCTAACCTCGGTCTTAGGGACTAGTACTTAAAAGAGTCACTTTTGTCTGTATGTCTCGTACAAAGCGTAGTTCCACCGAAGGAGATGTTCTGGTCTTACTTCTAATAATCCTTATTAACACGATTTCTTTAAATAATTTGTGACCCCTTGCTGGTCACGCACAAAAGCGACTTACGGTTGCTATTAATGGTCTTTCAATATTCATGGCTCTCATGCCACAGTTTTAACGATGAGCACAAACTCTGGCCCATTGTTAATCGCGCCAAAGTAGGCATCTAGGTTTTTCGGGGTATTTTAAGAGCTATAATTCCCGAAGTGCGAACAGTAGCAAACCTGTCCACGACCAGTCGCTCCCACACCTCCTGGTCCTCATACAACATGCCAAGACAGAAGCTATAGGACTGCGACTTCGAACTCATACCTTCGTGAACGTCACTAGAAATTCTATATATAGCTCCGAAGACTTTCTAACGTATTTTTTTTTGTCGCGCTATACTACCGAGCACTACCAGAGAAACACCTTGAAACGTTCGGGAGTAACTATTCGGCCAAAGATGCTGCCCTCGAAATCATAAGCAGTCCAAGTGGATATTATTGCGTAACTCATGGGTGAAAATAGTATAATCCTACATAGTTTAAATTTTAGAAGGAGCCTGTATACCTTTTTTTTAAATGTATACCAAAATTTGCAGACGTTTGTGTTCGAAACATTGATTTCAATAGTCTTCGCTAAACCAAAACGATATTTTAGAATGAAAGTCGACCGATTTTAAGTTGAAAGGTGTTAAGGTTATACGCTCAGTTCGAAATTTTGTTTTCCGACCTTTTGATACAAGAATTCATTATGAATAACCGCGTAGCTTCAGTTTACAAACTACTTCGACTGTCCACTACGTTAGAGTAGTAGCACACCCGGTCATTTGTTCGACTATCTGGGGAAAACTTTTGCTTATCACTTTTAGTGTTCTTGCGAAGGACAAAGCCTCACCTGGTAAATATATGTGCCTACGTATTCACATATGTAACAGGAGCCGACACGTGTAGGTGATATTTAAACTTGGTTGATAGGCTAGAATCACTGTGATTCACGCCAAGGGACTAGTTGGGATAGGGCCGCCAATTTTAGGAAATGTCAACCTACTAAAGGATTTTCCATAATTGATTTCGCTTATTATTTACGCCAATTGGAATATAGAATTTTTGAAAAATCAAAATTTTTTCCGGTAACTTGCTTTTTTAACAACTTCAGGACAATTTGAAAACAAGTTCGACTTGGCCAATTTATTTGAATTCATTGTTCCTTCTTAATTTTTTTAAAAAATTATGCATAGTGAGCATTTCAATTTTTTATATAACTTTTCTTTTAGTGTTTTGAATTCTTATAATTGGCAGTGATGCGCATCCGTTGATACCCCTTTCGACCATATCCGTCCAATTTTCGACATGAACAATAAATGGCCTAGACAGTCTTAAATGAGTAGAAAATATAGTAACGCGCCGGACGCCGCCGCCGAATGTCAAAAATATCGGCGCGTATATCTCTAGCACCAGGGACCTTCGGTACGGTAGTAAGATCATGCTAATAATGGAAAAAGACATAATAGTAAACTTAAGAATTTCAAGGGGATTTACGAAGTCTATGAACTCCATGTATCATCTTAAATTGAATTCTTGATATGAATGCGAACATTCATAATAACATACATACATACATACGCACTTGATAGCCTTTTAATTTAGTTTATTTATTTTTTTTTTTCCGTAAAATAAATTTACATATTCACAGACCAAAAACAAAACTATTTATACATGCGCGCTTATATTCCCCAAACTCATTCATCATATTCGGAAACCATTCATATTTTCTTGGTGATGATTTGCTTGAGTTACTTTCATTTAAATTCCATTAGGGAGTGTATACTTTTTTTTGCAAACCTTTTCGTTGGGTTTTTGGCAACTTGCGTATAATCCTTCAGCTTCTTTCCAATAACAATAACACAGTGGGCGCACTCAACATTACCTATGGACAAGACGATGAAAAGAGTTTGACCCAAATCATTATAATATTGTCACATACAACCATATCTCATCTCATCACATCAATCATTTTGTGGTTAGTAATTATTTCATATTTATTATTTACATACAAACATCTCTTCTATGTATATAGTTTTGCATTCTAAGCCCAGCTGTAAATTGAGCAGTACATGAAAAGAAATTTTTCACTTCTGTACTTATTGAGTCATTCTTAAGTCACGAAAAGAAATCACTAGGAGATGTGACAAAAATTATGTTAGTTAGTATTAGCTCATCATTCAAGCCAGCTAGAAAGTACAAGACGATTGAAGATGCTTCATGCTGAAGCAAACTTCATTAACATGACGCTCTTATCGGTTCCTGGTCATAGGAACATTGAGGGCAATGAGAAGGCAAACAAATTTGCAAAGACGGGGCATTTCTGGACAGTGTTGGATCGGTTGAAATGCATCATCCACTTACATTTGTCAAAAGAAACATGCATAACTGTTTCCAGTAGAAAGTGGAACGCAAGTGGTAAATACTCATCGTACGCCTGTACTAAAACCGAATGAACTTGGCCGGTATACGATATAGAGAGAACAGAGGAGCTACTAAATAGGATAGGGAACAAAGTATTTAGATTTATGGCCACAATGACGAACCAGTGCCTGCTGAAGCTGCATGCTGGAAGAGCTATTCCATTCTATTCTTGCTACATATATACTGACGAAAATTGCTCACTGACCGAAAAAAAAAAAATGGTTTTAGCATCGAGATGTTTAACGGCAGCAAGCAGCGCATGAAAAAAAGGACCACGTACGCTACTTGAGCTCTGGTCCTTTATAATCTGAACAGGGCAGTAACCAACCAAGCAACATAAGTTCATCCGTCATTAAAAGGGTCTCCGTTTTTTTTTAGTATAATTTTGTATATAAACCGGTAGGTAGAAGGGCTACGTCCCAAATCTTCATATTGCAAGTACGAAGCTTTTAGATGCCATAAAACACATTCAAGCTTACTGAAGATGTTATGACTAATCAGAGTTGTTGATTAGGTTAAGGACATTTGAAGTCTCTATTTAAGAAAGTTTTTCCAGATTTTCCAGAACTTAATTACTTAATTGGCGCTTAACCGTTTAAACGGTTATGACCGTCCAACCGGCGCCAATTGGTCTCACCAAGTATTTTAAATCGTTTTCCACCTGATCCTTCCAGCGGAGTGGGAGCCGCTCTCTTGCTCTGCTCCGATAGAAACACTTTCTTGGCCGGAGCGTTATTTTTCATTCGCATAACATAGCCTAGCCAGCGCAGCCGCTGCGTTTTAATTCGCTGGAAAATGTTGATGTCTGCGTAGAGCTCGTACAGCTCGTCGTTAAATCTTCTTCAGTACTCGCCATCGCCAACGCGTAGAGGTCCATAAATATTTCGAAGAACCTTTCTCTCGAACACTACTAGGTAGATTAAAAGGCGTTTTGACATGTTCTATTTAAAACTCCGCATTTTAACAGTAAATGCTCAACCTATCTAGTAGTTATATCTCTATATATCCAGCTGCGGTCATATACTTTCGAGCCCCTTCAAACCCAGTGGAGTCTCCCACTTCCTCTGCTTACAAACTGCGGTGTCGTTTGAAATAGTAGTCTGTAGGCTGCCCATATAGATCTCGATATTGTAATTTCCACTTCTGTTGTGCTTGTGCTCATGCCTACTGCTAAGGATAAACGTATTTCGACGCTGGCTATTCCCTAATTTTCTTCTCATGAACCACCACGTTCCAGCCCTTCGGTCATTTCATTACCCTTGACTCTTTTCAGTGGTAATATTAATGGATATTCTTAGAACTTTTATTGCTCCTTGGCAAAAAAGATTGTTACCTTACCAGTGATGCTCCGGTTCGTGGGTGGTTTTTGAGCTTGATAAATACGGAGCCTTTCTGCTTAGCTGCAATACCACACCTCGCTCATCGGGTTAAGGCGCTTAGAATTTTCCAAAGCCTTCGGGGATTGTTTTTATGAAAAAAACGCAAACTACAACAACGAGAGAGACATACATATGCACTTATTCCCATTATTTCTACTTGCTAGGATAGTACCAGCGCAACTCTCAAACTAAAGGAAATTCTTAAGTCGCTTTTGCTATCGGTACTTACTCCTGTGAGTACGCTCTAAAGAGAGTAGTGGAAATCTCTGGCAGTCCCTTCAGAAATCGTGGGGGAGCATTGTTGTAGTTGAAAGAAATGTCCTCTAAGAGCATAAAAATGAGGGATTCAAGGGGTTATGTAGCGCAATATATAGCTTCTCCAACCCAATTGTCAACCTCACCTTCGAGCGGCGAATCCCGTTTCACTAACAGGCGAGGCTCTGGCGACGCCAAGCTCTTCATGGAACTTGGGGGTGGGGAGGGAGATATGGCCTGAAGGTTTAATGTGGCCATATAAATCGTTCCCGAGATGGTCGGGCCAGCACCTTAATGGTGCTGTGTTACCGGAGCGTATCGGATCTGTATCCGACAAAGGACCATCACATCGATAACACTCCCCAAAGCCTTCGGGGAGTAACTAATCGCTACAACAACAACAACAACAACAGCATAAAAATGATAAAAAGTTATTAGTCTTAGTATTACTTTTTGCGACTGGTCTTGGAATTACTCATTAATAATCCATATCTACAGTTTCGAACACTCTCTAAATAATAGAAGTTCCCTTACTAAATTTCGTAGAAACATTCCCAAAGAACTTAAAAATTCGAAGCCCAACTCCATTTTAAAAAATTTAATATCAGTTTTATCGATCAAACTCCGCCCTCCCAGCTCCACGCATACGAGTATGCTCGAACGATGTATTCACACATGAATATGTATGTATGTGGATAAACTTGTATGTATCCATTAATTTCTCGCCATAAAAGAGTTAATCGGAAAGAGTTTGATGAACGGGTTGACGCACTAAGTGTGAGCGGGAGAGACGTCACAAAATAAAATAAATGGCGGCTAAAGCTGACATATATTAATAAGCAACATCAAACAGAAATAAAAAGCAACAAAGAACTCATTTATGTAGATAAATAGACACAAGTTTAGTATGTAGGTATGTGTGCATAATCGATAAAAATAAAATAAAAATGTATGGAGAGACGAGAGAGAGAGAGAGAAAGCAGCAAATTTAACCCCTTCACCAGACAACTTGGTTAGGTCACGCGGCAATACGCACATAATCATACACGCATATGTGTATGTGTGTATTTTTGTTTATGTGAACATATGCATACCTTTATATATATACATAAATATGTATAAATATATTTTTAAACACTTTCACTTTCATTCATCGGTCCGCGCACTTTACAGAGAATTTTGAAGAGCATTTGAAAATGCTACAGAGCACATAAACCCCTTCACTCACTCATTCACTCACACACGTTACACTCAAATCCTTTTGTTGTTACTAACTCGTTACTTTTGAGTTTTTCATATTGTGCTCAAAAAGGGGTAACGTAGTAAAGAGGTAAGCCAACTTATTCAATTCTTCTCTTTTGACAAAGAGTACATCGCCTACCAGCTGAGTATTTGAGCGAGAGCAAGCAGAGAACGGCGCGCCAAGGTCACACAGGCGCACTTGTTCTTTCGCCGATACACACACATGGATATACGCACGTACAATATGCTTGAGCTCCAACTGTCAATAGTGGGTATTCTCGCCGAATGTCAATGGCCGCCATTATTACCGTTACTCACTTCTGTTTGGAGCTGCCCAGACGCCATTAAAAGGGTTAAGATTATATTTATGCCTTAATGTGTGCATGTGGGTGTATTGTTGTATTATTATTGTTGTATTGCGAGTGTATGGGTAGATAATATGTGAAGTTAAATTCATTTGAAGAATATTTTTGATGCGTATTTCCATAGCACATTAATATTCTTATTAGAGATTAGTCCTTTGAAAAAATTTAGTGAATACATTTTTTTCTGATTAATTAATTATTAACAAATCAAAATAAGTAACCACTATGATATTAAAATGAAATTAACAATGTGCAGATATGATAACAACATTAACCACATAATGATTAATAAAATAAATTAGTTATTTGATTTAAAAGCCTTAATATTTTGCAATTATTATGTTATGATAAATGTTATGTAAATAAATTATTCCAATTAAATTTTAATTAAACAATTTTCAATCACAACAAACATTTATCTTAACAGTACTTAACGTAAAAAAATTATTCTATGGTTCGATTTTAAACCAATAGTCTCTCACTTCAATAAGATTATTATTACCCAAATCCGATTCATCGAGAAATTAAATATTTTGAAAGCTCGAGCATTGTTTAATTTTGATTAATCGTGACTATTTTAAGAGTGATTAATTGATTAATACAACGTCCATAATTGCAAGTCAAAAATATTTTGGAAAAATCAAAAAAATTTCAAAAAATTGCGTGTTTAATTTTTAATATAAAAAAAAATTAGTGGAGCTGTTTCTCTTTTTTATATGGGCGTGTACAGTTGTGATTTAAAGGCTTTCTTCAAATTGTATGATAGAGCTCTTGATATCCGTTTAGTAATTGGATAGTTGTCGACTGATTATCAATAATCGAGTAGTTGTTTGCTTTCGACTAGTGACAGACTCGAATAGTTTTTTGTTAATCGATTGCGTGCTTTGTTGAAATCGAATGCCGGCAAGTCGAATTTCATTCAATGCCAAACTTGCTACTCAGTTACATAACTAAAACGGTTAGCCGAATAATCGAAGGTCCCTATTTTATTCGTAATTTTATTCTTATATTTGCTTACATTCGTTTAAAAAAATTTTATGAATTGTATAACTAAAAAAATATAAAAAGAAAGTTTTCCGGAAAATTTGGAAAGTTCGTCAAGTGCTTAAAAGTCTTCAGGGAAATTTTGAAACTTTTGACTCGAATTTTCAGAAACCTTTTTGGTATGTCATTTTTAGTCTAACTGTTTTTAGTCTAATAAATTATAAGTTCACAATCTTTAAAAATTCGCACCAATTTCAGATATTTTGTTTTTTTTTTTTTGATTGATAGGCTTTTCAGATTTTTTTTAGATATTTGCTCTAAAAATAAGTCAAAAACACTTTCCGAAAAAGATTGTCTGTTATCGGTGGGAGATTCTAAAGATTTAGAACTTGAATTTTGTTAAACTAAATCTAATTAGACTACAAATCTTAATTGTCATTAACCAATTGGGAGACTATGCAAATAAGTCGAAACTTTACCAATTAACTAATCATTAATAAATAAAATCATTAAAAAAGTATTCACGATGAAACAAATTGATTAATTTCTCTACTAATCGGATTGAATTATCTAAAAGTTTGCATTAATTTCTGACAATTTTTCATTAGGTTGATAGTTGTTTGAGTTTTTTTTACACACTTTGTTTAAAAGAAAATCTTAAACACTTTTCGTGAGAATATTGTTAGAAGTCAGTGCGAAATTTTAAAGATTATTAAGCTTGTACTTTATTAGACTAAAATTGCTTGAACTACGAAACTTCAAGCCCATTAAACATTTAATCGACAATGCCGCTTTATTCGAACTTGATTAATTAGTTAAGCAAAATATTAATTACCTAAAAGGTGTTAGTTTCTCGATCAATCAGACTAATTAATTTCTCAATTTATCAGATTGAATTATTTAAAAGTTTGCATTAATTTCTGACAATTTTTCACTCGAATAATAAATGTTTCAGATTTGCTTAAAAGAAAATTTAAATCGAGAGAATATTGTAAGAAGTCAGTGCGAAATTTTAAAGATTATTAAACTTGTACTTCAATTGACTAAAATTACTTGGACTACGAAACTTCAAATCCATTAATCGTTTAATCGATTATGCCGATTAATTAAAACTTGATAAATTAGTTAAGCATAATATTAATTAACGAAAAGATTTCAAAATCTCGGTCAATCAAATGCATTATTTCACACTTATCACTTTGAATTCTTTCAAAGTTTGCATTAATTTCTAACAATTTTTCATTAGATTGATAGTTCTTACAGATTTTCTTACACAACTTTCTTAGAAGAAAATCTTAAACGCTTTTCGGGAGAATATTGTTAGAAGTCAATGCGAAACTTTAATGATTTTTAAGCTTGTACTTCTTTAGACTAAAATTACTTGGACTACGCAACTTCAAATCCATTAATCATTTAATCGACTATGCCGATTAATTAAAACATGATTATTAAGTTAATAAAAAAAAATTCTATATTGAAAAGTATTAATTTAAAAAAATATATAGGTTACGATTAATAGAAAGTAAAAATTTCCCAATTAATCAAAATGATTAATATCTCAATTAATCACATTTTGTTTTTTAGCCTACAAAACGCATCCTCACAAAGTTTCTGTTTATTTTTTTATGATTATGAACACTCCTAAAACACGCATTTTTTTGGAAACGTTTTTTAAATTGCTTACATAGTTGTTGTTATACAATCTCGAAGTTCTTTCTAAAATTAACAAAAATAAATAAAATTAGAAAATCACTCAAAAAATTTCTCAATAGTTTTGTATGCTATTTTCGTTTTATAATCAGTAACGATTAATAAAAAGCATTTATTTCCCGATTAATCAAAATAATTAACCTAACCAAATTATTATTTTCTCGAATAGTCACATTTTGATAATTGAACTACAAACTTCATACACTTTAATTTGATGAAAATTCCATGTAATAATTTCGAAATTTTTATGAAAATTTGAATACTTCGGAAATTTTCGAGTTTTCTCAAAAACCATTTTGAAATTGGATTGCATGGCTTTCGTTACACAACTCATTACATTTTTTTCTAAAATTTAAGAAAATAAATAAAAGAAGAAAATAACTTATGAAATTCGTCAATAACTTTTGTTGCTACTTTTTTCATGTATATTTTTCTTGAATATTTTTTTTATTTTCATTCATTTCATTTCAATATCACAGCTTTTCATTCTTCATACGGTGAAGATCTCATGCCTTTGTGTTTCTCTACGTCTCAAGCTACACCTGTGAACCGCAAATAAGATAAAATTCTTGGGTTACGTAGCTAAAATTTCACTTTCACTTAACGACCTAAATTGAATGAAAATATACACAAAAGAGCAAAAATTGACAAAATTGTGTGCCAACAAATGCAAACAAAAGTGAAATCGAAATCGAAGATGAATTTTTAACGCTAAATTGAGAGCGATGCGCACCAAAATCGACGAAAAATAAATAACAACGGAAAATTTCAGTGAAGCGAGTAAGGAGCAAAGAGAAGGTGTCCTGCGGATGCTGCAGGTGGTTCTTTTAGATGCTGTGTGTATGTGTGAGTGCCCCATATTTCAAATTGTTAATGATATTTGTGAATGTGGAAAATGATTTCACTTTTATAACTGAAAAATGAAACCTAACCGCAAATATCAATAATGGTATAAATAATTGAACACGAATGTAAAAAAAATGTATTTTATTTAGCTGGAAACTGTGAAAGTGAGCTGCCCTTGCAGTGCAATTGAGTTGAGGGAGTTTTTGCGCGAAGGAGTTTCACAGGATATGGGCGCAAAGACGAAGACCACCACAATGTGAGTAAACAAAAAACCGGATACTGCGCTCGAATTGCAATAGACATATGAGATTGTATAAGATAAGACTGCTATCTAAATTTTTCATTAAATCTACATACATACATATTAGGCCGGGTCGATTTGTGGGGAGGCAAAAAAATTGCCCATTGCTCTGTTAAAATCATATTCTAGGGATCAAAATAAGAAACTTTGCCGAAGGAACCATACCTCTGAAACGAATTCTGATGCCCCCCCCCCCCTTTGGGTCGTAGGGGCAAATTTTGAAAAATCCCACTTTGAAATGCCTATGTTTTTTCTTTTTGGAGTTTATTTTTCTCTTTAGAAATTTATTTAGTCAGAACATATGTAAATGAAAAAATGAATTTATCTTAGTAATAGAAAAGAAATTAAAAAAAATTATTGGAAATTAGCGTTTTTACAACCCCCTTTTAAAACCAAGGCATCACTGTGATGCATTTGCATGTCGTAAAATTGCTTGTGTTGTTTTTTTAAGCCACCACAAGACACAGCAGGTAGAATTGAAATTGCCCCTACCCAAAAGTTCGACCCAAAGGGGGGGACATCAGAATTCGTTCTATAGGTATGGCAAAGTTTCTTATTTTGATCCCTAGAATACGATTTTCACAGAGCAATGAGCGATTTTTAAAACGACCCGCCCTAATACATATATAGTTGTATAAAATAAAACAATTACACGTTTAAGTGAGTATACCAAATATTTAAAAGTAGATTTGTAAGGAAATTGAATATTTATTTAAGCAATGCAGTGGCGAATTTCCGCCCATTCTTATGTGAAAAACTATTTTCAAAAGATTTCGAATCAGTTTCCTGTCAAAATAATATTATTCTCTGAATTTTGTTAGTAGGCGTAAAAGGATTGCAAATATTTTCATGAAAAAAGGAAACAAAAAAATATTCTTAGCAAGTTCTGCTTTTTAGTTTGCTTTTAAAACGTATCGCCACGCCTACTGCCAATTTGTCAATAATGAGAACAATTAACGCACAGCCGCATACAAAAAACAGTAATAATTGTTATCCTTTCACTCAAATTTGTTGTTATTATGAGCATGACTAAGCGCGAAAGGAGGAAAGGGTTTTCACAAATTTTTAGCACAAAAAAAAAAAAACAAAAACCAGTGCACAATAAGCAGTTGTAAAGAAAGCAAATGCCACACAAAAGAAGGGTTGGCAGTGAAGCAAGAAACAAATTATTACTTGGCTTTATCCTTTACAAATGATCCTGCAGGTACTCACACTTTTGGTATCCTTTCTGCAGAGAGTTGTTTCTTATTACCTTCTTTTGCTATTGTTTTGTGCATTTTTCTACGTGTGACTGCATTTATTTGTATGCTTTTCATATTTTCCTACGTTATTGTTTGTAAAAGGTTGATACGGAATCTGAAAGGATTAGAGTAGAACAATAGAATGAGTTAGTGATTGCGTTAACGTCTTTCAATTTGATGTGCGTTAATTGGAATATTTTGCGGCAAGTGTTTTTCTGCATGTTGATAAGCAGGTAGAGGGGCATTTGTGTGGATAACTCGTTTGGTAGCAAAAAGATTTTGGTGCATGCATAACATATTTATCATCTCCCCAGAGAGATTTGAACCAAGATCTGTTGGTTTTTTAGCTTGTGCGAATTCGTCCCTTAAGGGCGAATTAATGGTGACTTATAACCATAAAGCCATAACCAGATAAAACAGCTGATCGAACCTACCTTATGAAAATCAATGTAACCGATTAATGGTGCCATACCATAACGCTGACTCGATTACATTGATTTCCATAAGGTAGCTGTGATCAGCTGTTTTATCTGGTTATGGCTTTATGGGTATAATAATTAATGGTGACTTATAACTATAAAGCCATAACCAGATAAAACAGCTGATCGAACCTACCTTATGGAAATCAATGTAATCGATTAATGGTGCCATACCATAACGCTAACTCGATTACATTGATTTCCATAAGGTAGCTGTGATCAGCTGTTTTATCTGGTTATGGCTTTATGGGTATAATAATTAATGGTGACTTATAACTATAAAGCCATAACCAGATAAAACAGCTGATCGAACCTACCTTATGGAAATCAATGTAATCGATTAATGGTGCCATACCATAACGCTAACTCGATTACATTGATTTCCATAAGGTAGCTGTGATCAGCTGTTTTATCTGGTTATGGCTTTATGGGTATAATAATTAATGGTGACTTATAACTATAAAGCCATAACCAGATAAAACAGCTGATCGAACCTACCTTATGGAAATCAATGTAATCGATTAATGGTGCCATACCATAACGCTAACTCGATTACATTGATTTCCATAAGGTAGCTGTGATCAGCTGTTTTATCTGGTTATGGCTTTATGGGTATAATAATTAATGGTGACTTATAACTATAAAGCCATAACCAGATAAAACAGCTGATCGAACCTACCTTATGGAAATCAATGTAATCGATTAATGGTGCCATACCATAACGCTAACTCGATTACATTGATTTCCATAAGGTAGCTGTGATCAGCTGTTTTATATGGTTATGGCTTTATAGTTATAAGTCACCATTAATTATTATACCCATAAAGCCATAACCAGATAAAACAGCTGATCACAGCTACCTTATGGAAATCAATGTAATCGAGTTAGCGTTATGGTATGGCACCATTAATCGATTACATTGATTTCCATAAGGTAGGTGTGATCAGCTGTTTTATCTGGTTATAGCCTTATAGTTATAAGGCACCATTAATTCGCCCTTAAAACTTAGTACATACAATTTGTATTTCTTTTTGTTTTGGTTTATTATTTCCTTTTTGTCATTTTCTTCGTTATTCTTCATTCTGTGCGAAAGAAAAAAATCCGAAAGAATAGTCACTTTGCTTTTTATTTAACCAAGCTCATCATCAGTTCCTGATACTTGAAATGGTTATGGTTCTAACATTTACTGAATGTGACCTTACTTTCAGTAGAAGTTTGAAGACCAAACGGAACAACCTTACCAAGAACCAGAATTTTTGTTTTAAAATATGTTGTCTTGACAAAATACCAGCAGACGTCTACGGTCTATCCTATCTAATGCTTCAAGAACTGGATTTAAAGGCAAACGCTTTAATTATTGGAAATAGTCGCTGAAGCTATGATAGAGCGCATTAATTTTGGTCCAATATTTGCGAGTATGCGAAGAGATATTATAAGCCCCTCAATAAGCATATCGGAATCACGAAAATCTTTATAATATTTATGAGGATGCCATTTTGTAATTTACTAGCAGACCCGGCAGATGTTGCCTTGCCAAAAAATTTGGTTTGCTAACGTTGCTCCCTTTCTCATTCTCTCTCACTACATTTTATTTCTTTTCTTTCCCCTCCTTCTTGTTTTCTTGTCTCCCTCATTCACAAGGAGCCGGTCAAGTCCTATGCCGATAAATGCACGGCAAATCGCTTTGTTATTGTAAAACACACGGAACTCGCAGTTGTGGAAATAAGACTTTTGGGGTCGACGCAGATTACTCCAAACATCTTATCAATTGTGACGTAGAACTATGCTTCTAACACCCATGTCTCTACGACATCGATGATCGCACGTATTGGATGGGGCCAAGCACTGCTACAAGACTACGATGAAGGCCAAAGCTGCGCGCGATCTCCGCTGGGCTATCTACTGAGGAAAACCGAAAAATGCGCTGTTGGGCAACGAATAGCAGGCAACCAACTTGCTTCAACTGTGTTGATTGTCTGGTCTCAAGGTTCTTGTAAACACATTTGGTAAGAAAAAAAGACAGCTTTCCATCTGAAACTAAACAAATCTAAATTGAGCATATTTTCGGGCGGGCGTCAGCAAACAATGATTGCATCGATGCTGCGACGAGGCTTGGTTGGTTCGCGGGAAAAAAGTGAAACAGGAACGGTGTTAAATTTGAGGCTTGTAATTTTTTTTTTTTTTTTTTGAATTTTTTGGAAATGCAGCCGGAATACCTTTTATTTTGCAACTTTGTGAAGTGAACCCGATTCATAACTTTTCCGCCGATATCCAGCGACACCAGATAAGACGATTGTGCTGATATAATTGCACTTAATGTCCGCGGTTGTGCCAGATCGAAGAGGATTAGTTTAGCTCGTATGTATATTTTAAAGTAGAGGATCAGAAAAGGAAGTTATCCTATCTAAGGCAAACAGCTCTCTCGTTCAAACTGAACTTGCTGAGATGCCGGCAATATTGTTTTCATAATATTGTGGCGAATTTTAGCATCACTAAGCTGTTCGTAAATAAAGGCACAACAACAAAAACATTGAAGCAAGCTACAATTGTGTACATGGACACATCAATCATCATTTATACACATATATAGGAGGGGACGAAGAGACATCTCACATACACACATGTAGTCATTAGTCGAAGTTCTTACTCACATATACACACACATATAACTAAATTACCAAGCAGGAGATACAACAGTTCTAGAAGGTGAAACGTTTAGACCTTTGGAGAAATATGCGGACGAGGCAACAAAGAATATAAAAGCAGCGCAAGCTGGGTAATAATCAATCAGTTTGATTGAAAGACGATATTAGTTATGAAGTGAAGTATAATTGAAGTACGCCCAAAGTAATCTAAATAAATACCAGTTTGCAATACTGAATATTGGAGTTATTTGTTCGCAGTTCAGCGATACGAACGTTAGCAGGTGTATAAATAATCGGAATCCCACGAAATTCGTTACAATATATTTCAAAAAAAAAAAAAAAAAACGTGGGAAATTATTTTAAAACTTACTAGCAAAAGTCACCAAACAATCCTTTCACGCAAGCAAACGTAAGTAAGTTACATACAATTTCTTTGAACTACTAACCAAACAGTGCATTTGAGAAGCCAAATCGACAAAAGGATAATAAATATTGGAAAATAAAATACCTCAGAGTATCATTTTTCAGACGCATCACTCATACACTTTTCTACCCTCGCAAACACACCGAAAGAGCCTAAAAACTCATTGACGTTCTAGAAAATGTATTGACACCTGCAATCCTTTGACAACAACAACAATAACAAACAAGCAACGCATAAATAACAACTGTGTAAACCAAAAACAAATTGTCACAGTCAGCGCAACAACAACGTACAGTTACAGCATACCCCAACAGGATATGCGGCTCATGACATCACCGATTTTTATTGAGTTGAGTCTGATATATGAAAACACTTGCTTGTGTGCGTGTGTGTGTGTGGGAAACTGGCGAAATATTGAGCAAGTGCAGCATTGCAAGTACAACAAAAGGATTGCGGTGACGATTTTGTATTTTGTGTTTTTGTGCGCGTATGAGTGTTTATTTTGAAAGGGACAGAGCAGCTGTATTACAAACTGACATACAAACTTCGATGCAAATACTTCATGGGAAAGTGAAAATCTATATTTTCTCGATTTTTTTTTTTTTTCAATTTTGATTTTTATACCCTTCATGAACATGAAATGGTATATTAACTTTGGTCCGATCTTTGTAACGTTGAGAAATATAGAAGATAGACTCACCATTAAGTATACCGAATTAATCAGGGCGACGAAAGGAGTTGATATAGTCCGTCCATGTCCGTCTGTCCTTCCGTCTGTCTGTTTGAACGCAAACTAGTCCCTCAAATTTTGAGATATCTCAATGAAATTTGGCACAAGGATGTATTTTTGTATTATATTAGACATTTGTCGGATCCGGTAGGATCGGACCACTATAACATATATCTCCCATATAACCGATCGTTAAGATAAGATGATTTGGTCATTCCTGCCACAATTTAGAAAGTATAAACGTGAAACTCGGTGATATTTATATTCTAATATATCATAGAAGATATCCTGAAAAAGCACTTTAATCGGAGCTATATATAGTATATAATCCCATACAACCGATCGTTCAGATAGAAAGATTTTTGGCAATTTCTCCCTTAGTTTCCAATATAAAAACGTTAAACTTGGTGATATATATTATAATATATCATAGAAGACTTCCTGTAAAAATCATTTTGATCGATGTTATATATAATATATATCCCACACAACCGATCTTTCAGATAAGTGGATTTTTTGCCATTTTTTATTTTATATTTATCTTAAAAATCGTTTAGGTATGTACATCTGTTCACTATATATTTCTTAACTTAGACATCCGATTATTTGGAGATTACGAACGGGATAAGATTATTGTTCAGCCCCATTCATGAAAGGTATAAAGTCTTCAGCACAGCCGAAGACAGTCCCGTCCTTACTTGTTATTTGTTACCATATTTTTCGTTGTTGCACCAATGAAGCTGAAAAGTCACACGGTAATGATGAATCACAATAAATAAATAAAATAAATAAAATAAAAAATCACGGTTGAATGCTAACAAATGCCATTACATGAAATTTGGCAAAATTACGCTTTGGTTATTGTGGAGAAAAAAAATTAAATGTGATAAAAGTGCTGAGGATTTGCGCATTTTCTATTGAATTTTAACTGAATGGCAGAAGGGCTGAGGCGCAATGATGTTGATAATGAGCCGACAATTTTGCGCCAACAATGAGTTATGAAATTTTTGATTATTTTTGCTTGAACTGCAAAGTGTTAACCATTTCACATGACGTGCACACAAACATTTCACTATTAGTCCGCATATTAGAGCAGAGGTTTCGTGAGAATTTTATGAATTACTTATTTTTTGTGAATAAGTGGATATATCCTTTTGGTGTAATCAATCTTTTGCTTTTTGGGTTTGTTTGGTAAGCTGACCCATATTTTTTTTTACTCCTGTTGTAGGTGTGTCCAGTTCAATGCGTTATGGTTCGCTGTTTTATATCATAGATGGGCGCTGCATAGCATCGCATAGCACAATTACGCACAACTAGCTTCACACATACATATATGCTCTATCGTTAAGTCGCTAGTGAGATAGCAACGAAACAACAACATCTCTCTTGACCGCTACGCTTTACCAATAAATTACAAAATGCCCTGTGAGAAATATTTCATGCCCTTATGTTAGGTTAGGTTGAACTGGCCGGTCCATGAGGACCTCATATAGACTGAATGAGGCGTTTGTGTTACCAAAAGTTTATTTTAACGACCAAACTGAAAAGCCCTGTCAATAACCAGGACTTATGTTATAAATCAACATCGTCCTCTTGGCACATACTAGAAACTTTATAGGACTTAGCCACTTGCTGCTTCTAGATCTGACAGCTGTATCACTCCTAATAGCTGGAGTCTTAGCTTGGCAAACGCAGGGTACGAGCACAAAACGTGCTCGATCGTTTCCTCCTCCAACCCGCACTTCCTAAATCTGCTATCACTGACCAAGCCTAATTTAAAGGCATGTGACGCCAGAAGACAGTGTCCAATCAGAATACACTTCATGAGTCTCAGTACTCCCTTTTTAATGATAGAAGCAACTTTGTTAGTCTAAAGTTGTAAGACCTACACATAATCTTCGACACTTTACAACCACGCGCTTGAACACACGCCTTATTTCATGCCCTTATGTGAAGACATATATTCACAAGGATATTAAAAATGTCTATTTAAAGAGAATAAGTAAATTTTTAAAACCAAAGACAGTTTATCGTAGTAGAAGTTGAGGAAACTGTTTAAATTGAGAAATACGTCTAGCTTAGACGTTGCTATACCAGGCCAGCCTTTTAAAAGAATCGTAAATTTTAAAACCACTTTGTTTGGAAACTGCTTGAACATTTTTCCATACTTCGCCAAATAATAGCCGGAATGACTGATAAAATTGCGAGTAAAGCTTAGTATCCACAACTAAAGAAAACGCCCAACAAAAAACTTAGTGCGTTTTTGCGTGAAATAGTAGTGGCCAAGAAATTTAGGTGTTTACTTTATCTCTCTGTTCTCAATGGTGCGGCATCACTTCCCTACAGGACACAAA
Source organism: Eurosta solidaginis (assembly GCF_040869045.1). Lineage (NCBI taxonomy): Eukaryota > Metazoa > Arthropoda > Insecta > Diptera > Tephritidae > Eurosta > Eurosta solidaginis. The sequence continues at coordinate 13,515,999 of NC_090321.1, forward strand.
AATCAGACCCCAGAAGAAAATTTGGCAAAATAAATATATAACGTATTGAAAATGCGCTTAAGTAAAAGATTATAGGCTCAACAAGAGAAAAAGAACACTTTTGCTCACATAAAATTGAAAATTTAATTCAAAAAACTCATAAACAGTTAGTGTTATCGCTGATATTAAATAAGGTATTAAATAAAAGGCAAGGCGCTATAACTTCTGAAGAGATTTAAGCCCTAGCTTTTCTTCAAATTTGCGTCCTGCTCCCTTTCACTTTTTCTTACAAATTGACTGCACGGGACTTACATGTTTTATGCCGACATCTGCAAGGCAGATGAATGTTGACTGAGAAGCTTTTCATAGCAGAAATACACTTAGAGTGTCAATTGAAAACACTTTTTTCTGAATTTTCGATGATACTTTTCCCGTGACTTGAATCCAGGATATATTACGCAGAAGGTAAACAAGTGCCAACCTTTCGCTTTTAACTAACTTTGCATTGGGTACAATAGAGAACGACGAGCAAGTCGACGTTTTATGGAAGACTTTTGACAGCTAAGACCACAATCTATCTACACAGGATTCCTGGCAATTCATGCTAACGCTCTGACTTGGCTCAATTTTTACCAAAGACAAAAAACTGAACGTTATAGTCAGAAACTCCTAAAGAATATCAGCGATGTGCACAGAGCAGTCGTTTAGGACCATTACTTTTCGATATTTATTAAAGATGTCGTAAACGTCTTGTTGTATGGAAAATGCTTGCATAACGCCGATTACTTCAAGCTCTATCGCTCTATGAGATGTCTTGCTGATTGCTCAAATACACAAAGTGGCAAAGCGAATTTGGTACCAGGTGTTGTTATCCCAACAGCTGATTGCTTCTTCTTGATTATTTTCCATACAATAAGTTTTTGCCTGTTTGTACTCGACTTAGTTCGGCACGTAGTTCACGTAGTTCTAGGATGAACTGCGCATGAGAGATTGAACTAGAAATAAGAGGTTGACATTTGAAAATGTATACTGCAGCATTATTTGGGGACTAAACTCAGTAGGTTGAGAAAAATAAACAAACCAGTTAATTACCTACTTTCAGTGTCGATTTCCTACTGGGCAGCTCATGCTCTCCTACTCACCAATTTACTTCACATTCATATTTTTGCCTCGATTTGTTTTGAATCCATGCATACAAAGTTGATCATCATTATCGGATTAGTTGAGTGGTCAGTGAAATGCGTGAATGAAAGGATATACTCTGGGAAAAAAATTCGAAAAGGTTTTCTTGGTAAAATAAAACAAGTGAGAAATTTTCCAAACACTGTTTTTTTTAAATTGATATAAAATTCATTATGTAAAAGTAGGCGTTCTCCTTTCTCTTCCGCGTGATCTATTTGCTTTTAAAATGTTCTTCCGTTTTTAATTTTTTTAGTTTCATTACAAGGATGTTTACTGTCTTCTGGCTACTCCAGGAAGATGAATTGTTTTATTTAATTTAATTTATTGATCATGCGTACATCCTGTGGTATAAGCGCAGCCATTGTAAAGAACCAATGCAAATAGTTGCACAATGAAACAACAAAAATTTTGAAAATTGCGCATTGTGAACAGGTGATTTTTGAATATTTTTTAGAGGTCTGTTTTATATGAGATTTCTTCTGCGAACGCATATTTACTTCCAAATATAAATCGCCACTCGAGCGGCTGATGCACAGGTTGGATCAGCAAATACTTTCACTTTTTTTATTTGCCTCTAATTTCCTCGCTGGTGTTTGCTCTTAAGCAATATTGAAGCAGCTCACATCACACAAGTGCATATGCACTCGTATGAAATGTGAAATTTGATACGCCGTTGCTCCTGCGCGCCAAGTGGCATCCTGTTTGTAGCCCTTCAACGTATCCTTATGCAAATCTGGTGCTGGCAGGCTGCGATATTCAAGCATCCTTACATCATTGACCCGTAATCGTCTGCTGTTTAGAGACTGCTACTGACCACACATCCGCATGAAATGCACAAAACAGGTGAATTTTCCAACTGGCACTCCAATGAAAAACCATCGGGGACACGTAACTTTGGCAAAAGTGAGTTAGCACCTATGTACATTAGGGCGGGTCGATTTAAAAATCGCTCATTGCTCTGTGAAAATCGTATTCTAGGGATCAAAATAAGAAACTTTGCCGAAGGAGCCATACCTCTAAAGCGAATTCTGATGTCCCCCCCTTTTGGTCGAACTTTTGGGTAGGAGCAATTTCAATTCTACCTGCTGTGTCTTGTGGTGGCTTAAAAAAACAACACAAGCAATTTTACGACATGCAAATGCATCACAGTGATGCCTTGGTTTTAAAAGGGGGTTGTAAAAACGCTAATTTCTAATAATTTTTTTAATTTCTTTTCTATTACTAAGTTAAATTCATTTTTTCATTTACATATGTTCTGACTAAATAAATTTCCAAAAAAAAAAATAAACTCCAAAAAGAAAAAACATAGCCATTTCAAAGTGGGATTTTTCAAAATTTGCCCCTACGACCCAAAGGGGGGAACATCAGGATTCGTTTTAGAGATATGGTTCCTTCGGCAAAGTTTCTTATTTTGATCCCTAGAATATGATTTTCACAGAGCAATGGGCGATTTTTGTGCCTTCCCCATAAATCGACCCTGCCTAATGTACATACAAACATACCAGGGGCGTAGCGACGGGGGGTAGGGGGTTTGGTGGTTCAAACCCTCCCTCCCTTGTCTCAGGATCATTTGATTTTTTAGGTCGTTACAATTCAAATATTTGCCGTTTTTATGTCTATGTTAATAAATTTATTTATAATTCTGTTACGTATTTACTTTGTTGGTGATATTATATTTTTAATATGCAATATGTATGTACGAAGTGAACACTTATATTTTAATCATATTCTGTTTCATAATAATTCTGCAATGAAAAGATGGCGTGACTTCTTCAACGGCATATCAGTTATTGAAAGCTATAAAATCTGCAGAATTTCAAACTTCAATTGTTGTCAGCACCGCTATTTTGTCCGTTACTCTGCCGCTGAATCAGCAGCTTCAAGAAAAGAAAATCGAAATGAAAAAAGCCATACGACTTTGCGATTTAGTACACGAAGAGCTCAAAGATATGCGTAGATCAGCTGGCGAGAAGTTCAAGAATATGTACCAGAGAGTTGAAGTAGTATGCTCTTCTAATGAAATCCCTATTATTTTGCCTAGAAAAAGTGCTCAAACAAACGCGGAGGATCACTACCGTATACAAATTTTTATCCCATTTCTAGACTCAGCAATTCAGAATTTGGAATTACGATTTTTAAACCACAAAGAACTTCTGATGTCTTTTGACGCATTGCTTTCAAATGATGTCAACGAAGTTCAAGCAAAAAATTTTATTTCTCGATATGCAAAAGTTTTGCATTGTCGTGGTAATGAAAATATTGGCATGTCTGAAATAAAACTTTTGGCAACGCCTTCTGAAATCTCTTTATGCCCAAAAATCAGAAAAAGCTGGAATGCTTACGCTTTGTTGGAGGTAAGTTGATACATTAACAACACAATCCGGGGCTACACGGAAAAAACACTAATGTGTTTTTTACATTTAAAAAAAATGTAACATTCAGTTTATTTTTTTATGTAAACTTCAAATTAGTTTGAATGTAAAATTTACATTGAAAAAAAATGCAAAGTTTACATTATTTTTCCTGTAAATCTAGCATCTTTTTGATGTAAATTATAAATTTAAATAATGTTAAATTTACAGCATTTTTTTGAAGTACAGATTTCCTATTTTGAAATATAATGCAAATTTGACATTATTTGCCATGTGGAAAACACATTATTATAATGTAATATCTACACTTTTTTTATGTCAAAAACACATTTAAAAAATGTAAAATTCAAATTTTTTGATATGTGAAAAAATAATGTGTTTTTCACTTTTTAAAATGTAAAAAACACATTAGTATTTTTTCCGTGTAGATATGACTTTTTTAAATAAAATTTTTTCTATTCGATCAGTTTCTTTATTTTGAATTTTATATACATACGTATACGTTAGATCTCATGCATAGGCTCAAAAAGCATGAATTCTACTTATTCCTGAAGGAGATACGTCGGTGTTTTTTTTTATCAATTTATCTATGATTAATATTACAGGAATGCGATTCTGTGGCTTTTCCTAATGTTCATATGTTGTTGAAAATCTTGTGTACGCTTCCAGTAACAACGGCAACGAACGAGAGGGGAAATCTTTTTCAACTCTTAGGCTGATTAAAAACTATTTGAGAAACACGATGAGTGAAAATCGATTGAATGGCTGTGCATCACTAAGCATCCACCTTGATCAAATTGTTACCGTTGATGAAGTTTTAGATGAAATGGTAAAGAAAAGCCGACGCATGCGCTTTTTCATATCATATTCTAAATACACGTACTTTAATGTTAAAGCAAAGGACAACATTTTTTTTTATTTATTTAACTTTTTATTTATTTTAATTGCATACGAAGTATGCAGTGCGTAAAAGATGAAAATATGCAAAAAAAAGGCAATTGGGAAAACTTTACAACAACTAAGGCATGACGTAGCTGAATGCGTTTATAACCGTTTCAACTATCGTAGAGGTGCGGGTTCGACTCCCACTCCCGGGAGAAAAGGCTTTGAAGAGATTTACAAGGTATAATCGAAACAGCTGTCGCCTTGTCCGTCCTGATGTCACGTTGTTTAAATTTTTCCCAAATTATTAAATAAATTAGAAAAAAAATTTTTTTTGAACCGCCCCCAAGGCAATTTTCTGGCTACGCCCCTGATACATACATATGTTCTATATACTACATATAAATATTTTCACAATTCTTATGTAATTACACTCATAGTAGTGTACATTAGTAATGTACATATGTTATTGTATTTTAGTATTTATTTATATACTGTATTTGAATGCATCCAATATCGTTAGAGTGAGAAATGTGCAGCTGCCTTCTACTCGTTGCATCTCCCCAATTCTTTAGCTTATCACTCGTTTCATTGAATTCTGTGCACGGGATGCGATTGACTTGTCGCATTATAGGCTGCTATTTTCGTAAGCAATTCATTTTTTATCTGCACCAGCCAATCGACTCCCCCTTTTGAATTGCTTCACTTGATTCAAGATTTTTTGTTATTAGACCGTTTGAAAAAAAAAAATATATAAAAAATTTTTTCTTCTAAAAGTATCATAAGCTTCGAAAGAGATTTTGGAAGAACAATAGATATAACGGGTTGCGGTAAAGATGCAGCAACTCAGAGCATATGATGCATTGCATGTCAACTGGCACTTTAAGCACTGTAATGTTCTAAGAAATGGCAATTGTTCCACTTCTCAGACCCCTTGAGCACCTTCTTAACTGGTTCAAACGTAGGTGATACTGAAATTGTTTGTTGTTGTCGTTGTTGTAACCGCAAAAGCACTCCCCAAATGTTTTGAGGGTGTGTTGCAGATGTGAGTAGTCCTTTGCCGAAATGAGTCCGGCAAGTTCCGATTACCTCGTGGAAGATTTGTCTGACCACTCGAATCTTCCGGTCTGTGGACTTAATTCGTTTCTTGTGGCAGGCATGACTACCGTCGGAACATTCTAAACCCTTAACCCACTGGGAATTTGATTAATTCATTTAATAACATACATATAGCTCAGACTAAAGCGCTTTTTGTACGAGTTTGGCTACCAACTGTTCTGCTCTGAAACCAGTTTGAACTAGTTTGGGTTTCTCGTGTTCCAATTTTTCTGCAATAGATCTATCATTTCACCCTAACCTAACTCAAAGCATAAAGTGCAGTTTGAATAAGCAATATTTTTCTACAGTTGAATCAATTTATCTTCATCCGCATTTCTCAACTGCCTACTTAAAATATTCTCAAGACTTAGTTGATGTTGTAATAGCACTGCCAATAGCTGCGAACCACAATTTTTCGTACTTACGCCCCCTTTAAGGCCACCTGCTGGGTAACAAAGAGCGAATCGAAATCGATATAGAGATCCCTAAGGTACATTGTTGGCTTAATCCCAGTATTGAGCCTTGCCTTACATATTCCAGAAACTTTACTCATTGTTCAAAAACTAACTTGGGATCAGATGCTGGGGCTTTTGTAGAAGACAGTGGTGATGAACTTTTTTTCTTTTGGGTATAATGGTTTAGGCTGACGGATTAGAAATGCTCAAGGCCTTCGACTACGTTAGGGAGAGTAGGTGGCGAGTAAGGACTTAATTCATCTCAATTACCGTCAAGCTGCACTAGAGGCCTTTTTTACCCCCTTTACTATGGATCTGACCAGGTATTTCTGGAATTGTAGCCAGTTACAGCAGCAATCTCTTCTTCGGCTATCAGCTACAGTCAGAACTTTTGCGAGATTAAATAAGCATGGGGTGCTGCAGTTAAAAATGTCATTATGCTCAGAACCTCTGGCTATATGTCTGCTCTCATTTAAAAGACGATACTGCAGCCAACTTCACGGATTGCTCACTTTACATGGTAAAAATACATAAACGTGATCAAAGTACATTAAAACCTCAAATGCCCTTCCTACCTTAAGGAGGAAGAGAGGGCTGAGTATTTTCTGTGCGCTTGCTTCGCCTTCGCGGGGCTCAACTATGAGGCTATTTCGAGAGATATATTAGGATGCGAACACCTAATCTTCGGATAGATTCAAAATTAATTATAAGGAACACAAATATAATAGTACACTAAAAAAAATTTTTTTTTAACAGTCTAATGTGCATTCTCGATACCACGCAATGCAGCCAATGGAATAGAGGGGGAGCCCCAGCCGCCGTGTCAAAAAGTTCACATCTTCTACATTTTTTTAACAGCCACTTCCCTCTCGCTTTCAATGGCTCATTTCCGTAGTTTTCAACAGCAAAAATTTTGGCTGCAAGTTGCTGCTTTGCAGCAGCTGAAATGTCGCAGATAAATGTGTTGTGTGGCCTAAAGGGCTTCCATCTAATTGTCACGGCATATCACTTTGCTATGAGTTTTTAATATTTATTTTATTTTTTAGTATATTTTTTTCACTATTTTGTTAGTTAGGGTATCTGAATGTATGGGCTGGGCTGTGTGCGTATGCCCTTACTGCATCGCCTTGCTTTTGTTTTGTTTCATTATTTTTTTACTATGCAAGCTGCATATTTTTGAACTTTCACCTCAACAAATGTGCGACACACGTTCAAGTGCCAGCAATGGGATGGGATGAACAAATGGAGCAATTACATAAGTACATAAGTATGGAAGGATGTGGACGTAGAAGTGTTTTTGGAGGTGTTTTATTGAGTCTGAGCAGATATGAAGGTTGGTCATGAAATAAAATTATTTCGAAATCTTCTGAAAATAATAAATGGAAAAATTTACTTCTCAGGACCCAATTCTGCTATTCTGCTAAAGCCTTGAAAGAGTATACAAGATTTAGGCTGATATGCTTCCCGTGTCACGGTTGCAGTTCTTTGACTTGGAGGTGTACTATACGCGAAGTGGACTGTGGATGAGTTAGTCCTAACCGTAGGAGATTATGAAATAAATTCAAAGCCTTTCTTGAAATATTTACGAGTAGACATTGACTCAAATTTAACTTTTAAGGAGCACTTCAAAGCGGTGGGATAGAAAGTCTCTATAGTTAGTGGAGCCCTAACGCGAATAATGCCCAACATCAGAGGTCCAGGCGAAACTAGCCGCCAGCTTTTATTCAATGTAACCAGCTCCATAATATTATATGCAGCACTAGTGTGACATGGATCTAAAATTATCCACAAAAAAGAGATACTAGCATTCTGCCGTATTACTGCCTTAAGAATAGCATGTGCTTATCGGACAGTGTCTGATGATGTGATCCTTGTTTTATCTCGAAAAGTCTCAGCAGATCTACTGTCAAGTGGAATGGCCGATCTCTATGGCATTGGAATCGGCGGACCAACTGAAGATGAAAAGAAAAGCGCAAAGTCACGAACATTAGTTAGGTGGCAAGAAAGGTGGGAAGAATCGAGGAAAGGGCACTGGAGCTTCATGTTAGTTCGCAATATACTTGAACGGTACGAGCGGAATCATGGCACACTAAACTACCACCTCACACAGAGAGTAGGCACGACGAAATCAAAGAGTATCTACATTAGGGCGGGCCGATTTAAAAATCGCTCATTACTCTGTGAAAATCGTATTCTAGTGATCAAAATAAGAAACTTTGCCGAAGGAACCATACCTCTAAAACAATTCTGATGTCCCCCCCTTTGGGTCGAACTTTTGGGTAGGGGCAATTTCAATTCTAACTGCTGTGTCTTGTGGTGGCTTAAAAAAAACAACACAAGCAATTTTACGACATGCAAATGCATCACAGTGATGCCTTGGTTTTAAAAGGGGGTTGTAAAAATGCTAATTTCTAATAATTTTTTTTAATTTCTTTTTTATTACTAAGTTAAATTCATTTTTTCATTTACATATGTTCTGACTAAATAAATTTCTAAAGAGAAAAATAAACTCCAAAAAGAAAAAAAACATAGGCATTTCAAAGTGGGATTTTTCAAAATTTGCCCCTACGACCCAAAGGGGGGGGGGGGACATCAAAATTCGTTTTAGAGGTATAGTTCCTTCGGCAAAGTTTCCTATTTTGACCCCTAGAATATGATTTTCATAGAGCGATTTTTTTGCCTCCCCACAAATCGACCCGGCCTAATCTACATACATAATTGAAGGATAGAGGAGGTTATTGTCTGTCCACACTGTAACAACACGTAATGTTTAATTGCCCTCGTTTTCACGGCGAAAAACTCTCTGTATACAGTTCCCCTAATGTGCAGAGAAATACACTGTTGGACTGCTGTAAGTAAAATGGTGTTTCTAGTGATGACACGATTGATGCATGCCGAGAGAGAGCGCAGAAAAATGCGCATGAAAAGCAGTGGCGACTAAATCGCCTCTCCCGTTACGTTATGCCACCGAGCGGTACTGCGGGGTGTGGGCACATGAATAGGACTAGCCTGGTTTCATTGGGTAACTTGAGGGCAGTGCGCTGCCCTAACGTCCAAGAAAGAAAAAAAGCTACCTCCGAAATATTTTTGATAACGGGGCAGCTTAGACTTATATAAAGTTGTGTAATCTTCCTAGTATTTCTGAATCATTGCTTTAACTTAACTCTTAAACACCTACTTATCAGATGATGGAGAAAATGAGTTTTCGACGCACTCAATGCCAAGTTTATATTGGTTAAAGAAGAGTCGCGTTGGTGATGTACTTATGCACGTAGGTATTCATAAATATATTGATATATAAATCAGCGCTTTGAAAGACCCATAAAAAACCATATATAAATTTGTGTGCATTTGCCACGAGTTTGCTTTCATTCGGTAGCCAATCAGGGTGACCAGACTTAAATATTTTGAACTTAGGCGCCACATTGCTGATAATTCCAGTCTGAAATTAAATTTAACATTCTAAAAAAAATACTGCCATTGTAAAATTTAAAGCTAAAATTAAAAAAAAAAAAATTAATGTTAAGCATTCGGTTAGAAAGAATAACTGCACAGGTGACAGGTTAGACCAACGAACCAATGTGGACAGTCGGAAAGTGTTTGCGACGAGCAAAGCGATAAGGGATAAGCGTTCTGCTAAGATGAGCTTCATATTCACTCAGACGAGCATTTATGTAGGTACACATGTAGTGGCTCTCAACGAAATATGTGGATAATATTTTCTTCTGCAGGGTTCGAGGACGCTGCTCTGGGTGTGGATAAGCCACCACAATTAACATAACTGCTAAATGCTGACAAGCTCTGGTTAGTTGAAATAATGAAAAATCTGGACACTGCTAGACTTGTGGGAAAAATTGCAACATCGAGAACGGGAAGTCTGTGGCTCTTCATTACACATTTTTTCGCACAGAAAGCCAATTCCTAGAAGAAGCGCTTGAGGAATGTGCCGCCACTGATAATCGTATGACAAACATTTATGATGTCAAGATCTAATTGCAAAGTTACGGTACCAAGAGCGCCAAGGATTTGTTAGGCAATACCCCTGGGAGTTATGTAGCGAATATGGAATGGATATCGTGATTGAAATTCATTGGTGACTAAAATTCACAGACCTTAAAATTTGAGGGGTCACAAAAGTCGTCCACGATACAGTTGGACTTGTACCAGAAGGTGCTTATATCGCAGCCTAACGGTTGCAAATCGGGCAAAGAACTGCCCATATTCTTTATCTGCCTTTGCACGTTCCGTTGCTTTACCCTCTCATTCTTACACTCTCGCTGGCGTTCTTCATTCCCCCTCGAACCAGAAATACGATTTACACGTATAGGTCGGTCTACTTTCTACTTTCCGGAAAGAATTGTAAAGGAAATTGCATCATAAATAAGATTTTTTGAAAAAATGATTATTCTATAAAAGAGACAAGGTAAGCCTTCGCTGTTCTTGTTTTAAAAATAAATTTTGCAGTTAAGCGTGTTGTCTATCCGACGCCAAGGTACTTAACCCTCGTTGGCGTGATTTCTGTGCCATTTAGTGAAGGCAGTCGAAATGCAGGTGTTTTGGTTCTATTACTGCTTGCTTTGATATTGAGGTGGCTTGATGCAGCTCAGGTATGTAGCTTGCTAACGTTGAGAGAAAATACCCCGAAACCGTAAGATACTAGCCCGACCATCTCGTGAATAATTTAATATGACCACACAGAACCTTCTAGGTCATCGCGCTATCACACCCCCAGATCCATGAGGAACTTGGGATCACCAGAGTCTCGGCTGCTGAATAGACAGAATTCATCACGGGTAGGTGAGATTGACACTTGGGCTGTTTCTCTTCCCACGTTACGGGTTGTTGCCACGGAGCCCATAATTCTGTTTTCGCTTGCATAATTCTGTTTCCAAGCATTGATTGAGTCTATCTGAAAGGCTTTCACAATAGCTCTAATTTTTTTGTATAGGAAGTCAGCTAAGGTGTAGTGTTTGTTCACAACACTACAAACAAAATTTCTACAGAACCAATGAGCTCGTGGACGGCAGCTTTTGTTGGCCTTCCCTTCATGCATGAGTGCTACGACTTTGATAGGTTAGGCCGTGTTAATATTGACCTAATGCGTTTGTCCAATATCTTTTCCAGCACATTGAGCAATAACATAACTTTTGTTTTCCTCCAGCTTTTTGGAATATGGTTCATAGCGAGACTAGCTCTGTAGATCATTTCCGTAGATCATCATCGGGCTGGCGCTATCGAGGCCAAGCGATTTAAGAGGCGGAAACTGTTAATAGCGAAACTTATCTTATACCTGTCGAATGTTTAGTTCCGGAATAGTGAAGAATGATTAAAAGTTTTGTTTTTATGGGAATTGTAACGTTCACTTAATATACTCAGCTGAGCAGAGCTCTGAGTATATCAATTTTGTACGCATAGCGGTACCCCGTAACGGCATAAACTAATCGAGATAGATAAAGACTTCTATATATCACCATGATCTGGGCGAAGTAAGAAATTCATTAAGCCATGCCCGTCCGTCCGTCCGTCCGTCCGTCTGCCGCAACCACGATAACTTGAGTAAACTTTAAGGTATCTTAATGAAATTTCGTATGTAAGTTCCTGAGCACTCATCTTAGATCGCTATTTAAAATAAACGAAATCGGACTATAACCACGCCAACTTTTTCGATATCGAAAATTTCGAAAAACCGAAAAAAGGCGACAATTCATTATCAAAGACAGATAAAGCAATGAGACTTAGTAGTTGGGTTTACCTTATGACGCAGAATAGAAAATTAGTAAAATTTTGGACAATGGGCGTGGTACCGCTCACTTTTAAAAGAAGGTAATTTAAAAGCTTTACAAGCTGTAATTTGGCAGCTGAGTATGTAATGTTCGGTTACACCCGAACTTAGCCTTCCTTACATGTTTTAGAATGATTTCACTATACAAATCACTTTCTGTAAAGTAACAGCAATAAGTTGTCGAAGTTTTATTGGCATTGGCAGACGAACAAACAAATTATTTTAGGAGAAGGAGCAGAAGAAGATATCATGCCACATCTTTTAGACTACTTTATGTTAAATTATAAATACACGAAGGTAATTTAGAGGTCAAGTTCAAAATGTAGTAAGTCGTATGACAGCTGATGTGGATCAAAAATTACTTTTACCTTCCATTGCTCTGCGTTAAAGTTGATTAGAAAGTAAAATTATGAGACAACCTAATTGAATGCATACATATCTACATATAAACAAACCAACAATAATGTCATAAACTAACGATGTCTATAAGTCGACAGTTATGGGTTTTTGGTATTTTAAAGAAGCAGAATATAGAAGAAAAATGCTTTTGATGAGTGCATTTATCGCATAAATCACAGAAAACTCGTCCTTAGCCTTACCGGATATCCACTTTCTTCATTATCTGACTCACATTTTATTTCAAACATTTTCAATATTCTACTAATTGCTTTGTTTTTATTTATGAGTTTGCTTTTACTTTTTAATTTTCCAAGTATGTATTGGAATACCATTTAAATTCGGTTTGACATTTTCGGGTTATCATGGCGATAAGAATGAAACTCTTCTTCATATTCTGCATAGAAACAGTGCCCATTCAGCTTTTTTGCACTCTATATATGTATGAATGTGCATACAAATGCGATTTTTATATACATATGTATATATGTACATTAAATTTATTACATCATGAAGTCAAATTTCTTATCGCTTATTAATACCTAAAATTTGCAATTTTGGCAAATTTTTGCTTTCCAAGAAAGAGTGAGTTTAAATAATCAATTCGGCATGAGTTATCAGTTTAATTTTTTTAACACATTTCAATTTTGCATTGAAATGAAAGCGAAAATAAAAAATATTTGCACTTGAAAACCAAAGCTAAAAATAGTAAAAAAAAAAAGTAGAGCTTACGATTTCTCGAACTTGTTCGAGAAGAGATTTCTCGCGAGTCTCGGCTTTATCGCGAGATTCTCGAATCTCGAAATACTCGTAATACTCGCAATACTCGCGAGCTTCTCGACATTCAACTTAATCGATTCAATGGGTGCGAGAAGAAATCGCAAGCTCTAGAAAAAGTTCTTAGCAAACGGTTAAAGTATTTTAAAGTCGGGTTTAATGTGAATAAATTAATTTGACTGGAATAGATTATACAATATTGTATATGTATATTAAAAATTTTAAAGGTAGAAATTTTTCTAATAATTGATTTGATTCGATGAGTTTATCAGAACTGTTAAATTCCAAAATGAGCCATAAACACGAATTTATGGCGCAATGTGAACAACATAAGGCGTGAGTACCATATACTCGTGAAGTGCAATGCGTAAACATAGAGGTGTAATGTAGCGAATTATTATCGTTGAGTTATCGGCCTATTATCGGCTCCTCATCTCCGAGTCATCGGTTTCTTATCGGCGTGTTATCGACGGGTTACAGATGTGTCATCAGACTTGCACTTAAGGTTTAACGGTATCTATTTCATGACAAACCGATGAGTCATCATTAACAATGGATGGCACGCCGATGACACTCCGCCAAAATATCGATAACTTTGCGATAAATAATCGACAAATTCTCGATAGTAAATCGATAGCTGTTCGATAGTAAATCGATAGCTTTTCGATAAAAAATTGATAGATCACCGATAACTTTTCGATAACAAATTGATAAATCACCGGTAACAAATTGGTAACATTTTGTAAGCAAATCGTTGAATCCCCGAAAACACCTCAGTAACATACGTAAGCACATGGATAGCTTTCTTAAGACATATCAATAAATTTTCAAAATATAAACGGTAACTTTTAATAGCAGAGCGATCACTTTTTGATAACAGCAATAACTGTTCATACAAAATCCATAAGTTTTCGATAACAAATCGTTAAGTTAAAAAATCGATAAATTTGCTATGAAAACCGATACATTTTCGTTGGCAACCCTAAAATTTGTTGATCAAAAATCGATAACCTATCGATAACGTTTGACATCGATAGCAAGCTATTTAAATTTCTATAAAGCTTTCGCTTGTCTATAACTCATCTTTAACAAACATTTTCTTCCTTTTCTTTACTTTGCTTTCCTTGATTAGCTGATCGCTTGATTTCCCAGTGAAATAAATACTTCGAAATTAGATATGATAACAGAATTACTGGCATAATTGGTAATTTCATTGAAATATATAGCAAATGGAGTTGCTGAAGCGCTTCCAGGAGGGCAAAAATTGGAAAAAAGACGAGCTGTTTCACTGCCATGGATGGAAAGAAGCCTTTACTGACTGTAGATGAAGGCGCATCTTATTCCAAAATGAGATCTGATTTGTAAGGCCAAAATTGGGTACGGCCATTGGGAAATAAACCAAATCCAGGGTGAAGTCACATGTGAAAACGTAATTGGGAAAGTTACACAATTTTATAGTGCCATAGACTGTTAATGAAACCATATTGGGAGTGGACTTCTTTACCGACCAATGCATCAACATCGACATGCAAATAAGAAGAAGAGTGTGCCACTCAACTACTGCTATGATAAGGGATTCAGAGAGAAACGAGTACTGGTCGACAAATACCATGGCAACAAATAGAATAATCAATGTGGATCCTCCTCAGAGGCCCTTATCAATTTTATCAAGGTCAAGTGCTAACTTTCCCAGATTATTTCATGACCGGAGAAGTATTTAAGCTTGAAATGTTGCTTCAATATATAAATTTTATGAAATAGAAATTATAAAATTGCTTCCCCCTATCCGTAAACGTAGTTTTTTATACCCAATCAGAGGGAAAGTTACTCCAGATTCCGTGCTTTAACTCGATACTAAGGTTTGAATAAATTATAACCAGACATTTGGTAATAAAAGTATCAAGTGACAAAAATATCGGCATGGAATGGTCTCGTGTCAAAATTCGTGCCCCTACTTGTAAAAGTTTCGTACTTTAGGATAGCAATTTTAAAAGAAAGAAATTGCGTAGGGATTTATGAGATTTTGTATCCCTTAAAGGGGTTGCCAGCACAATTTATAGCTTTTCCAACCCAATACTCAACATCACCCACTCATGGCGAATCCTCTTTACTTAGCAGGCCCTGGCTCTAGCTTTCCCAAATGCCTAACGAAAGGAGCGGTTGGATGATCTAGAAGGTTCACCATGGTCATGTAAAATCGTTCACGCGATAGTCGAGCGTGTGTCTTAAAGTACTGGATCAATATTCAGCAAAAAACCATCAACATCGATCTAATTCTGCAACACCATCGGGCAGTCGCCTTATCGTTACAAGAAGAAAAATAAGAATAAGACCTTTCGATTGTCGGACTGTGTAACTATTTTGGTTTGTGAAATAAGTAAGAAACTTTCAAGAATATAAACTGAGCCATGGTTTATTTAATATTCTGTTCTCATACTTAGCTAATAGTATGCGTTAAATAACAAATTTTAAGACGTATTGACAAACAAAGTCATCTGGAGATCTTTACAATAAAATAACAATATAAAACGAAAAACTTACCACCAAAAACAACAACAACCTGTGCTACGAACTAAAATGAGTATATAATTTTTGTTTTTATTACGCGCCCACAAAAATGACACTAATAAACGAGGCTATATTACAACTACAAAACAACAAATCTCACTTAAACATCCTTAAATATCCTTTTAAATACAGGATGTGGAATGGGAGTGAGCTGTAACGCTAAAGTAATCGCGTTTACCGCATACTCAAGAGTCATACAATCGTAAAATAGCTAAAGAAACAACGAAACACTCAAACCAATATAAATAGAAAAAACAGCAAATCCAAATGACACTCACCGACGCATAACAACCTGAAATTTAGTAAAACATAAGAAAATAGTAAAAATACAAAATAAAACAAAAGTAAAACAATAATAAATGCAAAAGGAACTAAGGAAATATATAAAAAAAACTAATAACAAAAATATAAAAAAAAGTGCACGAGTACTGACTGCCTTACTAGCTGACTGAAATGCTGCTCCAACTGAAGAGCAAAGGAGGACGCATACGCCACTGAGTATGTTTGTATGTATATATGCATGAATGTAATAACGATGCTGCAGTCAGAATATGCGTGGCTGTATAAAGAGGAAGTTGACGGTTAAAGTCAAATGTGTGTGACGGCGCATAAAAAACACATTTGCCACAACTTGAGTTCGGTTTATACGATGATTTACTCGTTTATTTGTGGCAACCAAGCGAATAGGAACTAAAATATTTGGTTGGCTATTTCTAGCAGTGGAATGGGTGGCTTGCATGTAATAAAGAAATCAAAAGCAGCGGCGACAATGAGTGCCACTCGGACACTAATTTTGTTGCAAAGGATCAGAAAAAAGTGAACACTTTATGCCATTTATGGCAGCTTAAACTAAATGCTGACACATGTGGATGTATGCTAGATGTTTGTAGGTGTCTGTATGTGGGTGTGTGTGTGTGTTGGTGCAGGGGCTACTCATTATCATGTTAGCAGTTAGCTTCTTGTCATAAAATGGTGTGGCATTTACATTTGATTTGATTTGTACTCATGCATTTATGTATGTTTGTATGCGCATTTGTGCTGTTTATTGTGTTGATTGACAATTGCAAATGTAAGCGAAAAATGTCCTGTTTTGATTTTCACGGCTTTCGACGCGTTTACCATTTACAGCAGCGAACACGAAAATAGCAATGACTATTATCTATTACCCAGTTGAAAAAAATTGTATGCACACGGGATGTATGTATGAATGCTAAAGGATGAAAAAGTATTTAAGATGCATATATTTTGAATTGAAAACATATTTATTCATATAAAAAGTATGCGTGCCGCATCAGTGAAAAGGTATGAACAATTCATTGGTACCAGAGTGTAAAAAGTTGTATGCATTTATGAAATATGCATGTTGTATCAATGATCATATGTTTGTAAAAATACACTTTTCTAAATTTTGTCTGCACGTACATATATAATTTAGGATATTCTTTAATTTTTAAACGGTTTTATTTAGGTTTACTTGATAGGCTGGTTGGGCGGCACGAATTTTTTAATTGAAATTTAAGTAACTTTCCGATAAGCTACAAGCTTGAAATTTGGAATATAGTTCAGAACCCGATGACAATGCAATAATAAGAAAAAAATCCGCTAGGTGGCGCATGGATCGAAATATTACAAAAAATCGTATTTGTGGTCCGATTTGGGTCATATTTGGAAGACGTAATACATACATGAAGAGAAAGCGACCTATGAAAAAATCGCCGCTAGGTGGCGCAAGGATCGTGATATTACAAAAAATCGTATTTGTGGTCCGATTTGGCTCATATTTGGAACAAATATTACATACAGCCCGGTAGAAGTGACATCAGAATATTTTGGAGTTCGAGGAGGGACAAGCATACCTGGCGCAGAGTCGAGTAAAGTCTTTGTAAGGATTATGTATTGAGGAATTAGATTGTAACAAATTGTCAGGAAAGAGTCCTTGTAATAATGAGTCACTAAATGAACTAAATAGAATGAGAAATAATAGGCAATTAAATAAAAATTAAAAACTTGAAAATAAAATAATTAAAAAAAAAAATGTTTAAGTTAAACGGTTTTATTGAATACAATACTTACATGAATAATACTAATACTAAAAGCTAGAAAATACTAAAAGCTAGAAAATAATAAGGTAGGTCCTTGGTACTAGTCAGCACACTCCTCATCCCTCTAGGGCGTTGATCAGACAATTAAATAAAAGCCTTGGACGCGTCAAATTTCTATTGATAGTCATATATAAAACCAACTGAACCTCAATAAGGTTATGCTACGCCTCACATTTTTAGATATTTCAGGATCTACGGAATTATTTTCTAGCTTATAGTATTATTATTACTTCATGTAAGTATTGTTTTCAATAAAACAGTTTAACTTAAAACCTTTTTTTTTTAAGTATTGTATTCTTTATTGGTTTGCAAAATTTATTTGTATTTACGAAGTTTATTTATGTAGTTGAAACAACCTTTTTTGAAGAACTTCAGGATATGAATAACTGACTAGAGATTGGGCAATTTGAAGCAATAAACTTGGGGGATTAATCACGACTACCCACCGTTTAGCTCAGGCAGCTTCAACACCATTAAACTGTTGTGAAGACAGTTTTAAGGACGGCGGGGCTCGACCAAACCTCATCATATCAATGTTATTGTTATTGTAATTACATTGGTAGAATAAATACCTATTGATCGATGCAGGGATAGTGCTTTCGTATGTATGAAACATACGTATGGGCTTACGTGTTTTTCTAATGCTTTTGTATGCATTCGGCATTAATACAACCATATGCATACAGAAGTAATACGAGTATAAAGGGCGTAATAGAGCTGGCATGCATACATGGCTCCAATTAATGCCTCTAGTTTCGATGTTTCATGCATACATTTACAACTGGGTATCACGTTTGGTCCATTTAATTCTTTTTTTATACTCAGAGTGCTTTGCACACTGAGTATATTA
This sequence comes from Eurosta solidaginis, assembly GCF_040869045.1. Classification (NCBI taxonomy): domain Eukaryota; kingdom Metazoa; phylum Arthropoda; class Insecta; order Diptera; family Tephritidae; genus Eurosta; species Eurosta solidaginis. The sequence continues at coordinate 13,534,442 of NC_090321.1, forward strand.
ACTTTGATTGGATAACGATTGGTTGTACAGGTATAAAGAAATCGAGATAGATATAGACTTCCATATATCAAAATCATCATATAGAAAACAAATTTGTTTGAGCCATGTCCGTCCGTCCGTCCGTCCGTCTGTCCGTTAACACGATAACTTGAGTAAATATTGAGATATCTTCACCAAATTTGGTACACTAGCTTATCTGTACCCAGAATAGAGAGGTTTCCTTTACCATAAGGAATGCTCTGAAGAAAAATTAACGAAATCGGTTAAGCACCACGCCCACTTTTATAAAAAAGATTTTTAAAAGGGTCGTGGACGAAAATAATAAGCTATATCTTTGCAAGAAAGAGCTTTATATCGATGGTATTTCATTTCTCAAGTGTATTTATAACAGTAAATAGGAAAAACTTCAAATTTGAAAAAGATGGGCGTTACACCGCCCCTTTTATGACTAAGCAATTTTCTATGTTTCGGGAGCCATAACTTGAAGAAAAATTAACGGATCGTAATAAAATTTCATACATTTCATGGGAAGACATTCTTTTTAAACGGGTGGTGCCACGTGTTAATGTAGAAAAGTAATTTATCTGAAATTAAATGTACAATTGAAGCTCACGCTGAGTATATAATGTTCGATTTCACCCGAACTTAGACACCTTTACTTGTTTTCGATAATTTAAAAAAATATTAAAGTATTATGAACCGAAAAAAATTTCAGACTATAAAACTTGTAATTTGTTAGACTGAAATTGATTGTTACAAAATTGCATACTCAAAAAAATTCAGTTCGAAATTTTCTCGAATTTTGGAATTTTTGGAATTGGTTTGCAGTGTTTCAGTAACAAAATTTATAGAAGTTGTTTCTTATATTATGGGAAAAAAATTTAATTGAAATTTGATAGAAAATTGACACTGCTATTTTCTTGCTCGCTGCTGTACATACTTATCTTGTAAGTGGTATGTCTGTGTATTACTGATCATTGGATTGAGTGAGGATTACGAATATGTGTTCTATATTTTTTGAAATATAGAAAAAATATTAGCTTATGATAAATGGCTTACACTTCCATCTCATATGATTTTGCGCTGATTCCGGTCTTTTTAACAGCTCATACAAGTGGTAGTGTAATCTATTGTTAATTTTCTAGGCTATTTATATATTGAAAAAATGTTAAAACTATTGAGCTCCGCTGTTGAAAGGGCTTCAAACATATCCGCGAAAGAGGTGAATAAAATCCAAGACCCTGCAAATGAAAATGCGTAGCAACAGGTCTTGAAAAAGACCACATTTTTCTGATGACAGATTTGTCAAACGTTTTAGGGGGACACTATGATCGTGAAAGATTTACCTGCAAGGTCCGGCCGCTTTCTGAGAAGCTCAAGGTAAAGGCTAACATCATTGACATGTAAAATGGCCGGGGGTAGGCAGGAGTGCAGTAGAGCCTTGCTAGGTCTACCACAGAAAGGGAACCACAAAGCGGAGCACGGTGTTGGTTTTATTGTGAGAAAGAGACATGGCAGGCAAATAATGTCGTTCACGATTTGGAAGAGCATATCACAACAATCTGCAGAAGGGCAAGGTTCCTCTATATAACATTTATTTCCACCTAAGCAACATTAGATAATGACGTCGCCGTGCTCAATGCTTTCTATAAGATAAAGGATAACTGCCCTTGACATCAAAAAAATGCTTGGCAGCTTCAAGGTCAGGATGGGAAATGAAGAGGTTTTCACTCTTTGATAACCCAACCGGTTGAGCTGAATTCACTTCGCCGTGACTCCAAATATGGTTAACTCTTGATTGAATATCACGAGCACAGTGTCCTGAGTGTGAGCACAATACGAGGTGTGAATATCGCCTGATATTGGTAGAAAGTTTCTTTGCATCGAAGAAAGTGCAAAATTATCTTTCATTAGTAACTGCCGCTGTGAACATCATGGGTACAATGAGGAATGTCGCACTGGCTCAGAAAAAGGACGCTGCCTTTGGGGCCACGCTGAGAGCTTTGTCGAACTCGAATAGGGAAAGGTGGCCCCTACTTTGAAGAAAGAAAAAGTAGACCGACATGCATATAACCGATGAGCTTCAAGTCCTGGCTGATATGATAAATGCTCGAAAATTCTACTAGTTAAAGCAGTGTAAGTCTTCAGACCGGCACATTCCTGCCGGAATGATAATGATGACTTGGTAAACGACGAACAGTCCGAACTTAAATTATACAGACAACACTTCTCCTCATTGCTACATAGCAAGGGATTTGAACACACGATGTCAGAAGCCCAGGTTTCCGAAAATACGTTTCGTATCCTGAGAGTGAGATTGGAAATATCCGGATTAAAAAATAACAAGGCGAATGCGACGAACTACCCGCTGAGCTGTTAGACACTCGCAGGCTTTTAGTTGGCAAAGAAGATACATAAGATAATGAAAATATATGCGGTGATAAAACGAATTTTAAGTTTCCCTATTACGGGAACCACTGCCACAATTCCAAAATTCTATACAGAAAATTATATCATACACAGGCTAAATGTCAATAGTCTGAGCCAAACAGACTCGGAATTTTTGACAAAATAAAATTAAAATTACTTGAAAGGGTAAAGGGACTACGCTTTTCCAAAAATTTCCATAGTCAAAAAATTAACGAGTGACCACGAGAGTCTTCTGACAAAATTTCGTCAAGATCAGTTGAGAATTTTGGACGCCTATGGAACACACACACTTATCAGCAGAGCAGAGCTCACAGAGTATATTAATTTGGTCGCATAACGGTACCCCGTAACGGCATAAACTAATCGAGATAGATATAGACTTCTATATATCAAAATGATCTGGGTGAAACAAGAAATTCATTTAGCCATTTCCGTCCCACCGTCTGTACGTTAACACGATAATTGGAGCAAATTTTGAGGTATCTTAATGAAATTTGGTATGTAAGTTCCTGAGCACTCATCTCAGATCGCTATCTTTACTGAACTTTGTTCTCGTGCTTATCTGAACTCACTTTATTTTGGTATTAAAAATGGGCGAAATCCGACTATGACCACGCCCATTTTTTCGATATCGAAAATTTCGAAAAATGAAAAAAATGCCATAATTCTATACCAAATACGAAAAAAGGGATGAAAAATGGTGATTAGATTGGTTTTTTGACGCAAAATATAACTTTAGAAAAAACTTTGTAAAATGGGTGTGGCATCCACCATATTAAGTAGAAGAAAATGAAAAAGTTCTGCAGGGCGAAATCAAAAGCCCTTGGATTCTTGGCAGGAATACTGTTCGTGGTATTACATATATAAATAAATTAGCGGTACCCGACAGATGATGTTCTCGGTCCACATTTTGGTCGATATCTCGGAAACGCATTCGTATATATAACTAAGGGCCACCCCCTTTTAAAACCCTCATTAATACTTTTAATTTGATACCCATATCGTACAAGCACATTCTCGAGTCACCCCTGGTCCACCTTTATGACGATATCTCGAAAAGGCGCCCACCTATAGAACTAAGGCCCACTCCCTTTTAAAATAATCATTAACACCTTTCATTTGATACCCGTGTCATACCAACACATTGCAGGGTTACCCTAGGTTCATTTTCCTACATGGTGATTTTCCCTTATTTGACAAAGGATGAAGGAAAATCGTTCCAAAAAACGTCACCCTTGGTCTACAATTTGGTCGATATTTCTCAAGCGTATGTGCTATGGAATTAAAAACCACTTATAAATCATCTACGAAATCAACGTAGCTAAGCTCTCAGCTGAGTATATAATGCTCGGTTACACCCGAACTTAGCCTTACTTGTTATTCATAAGAATATGTCGAGATCAATGAGAATTTTGCACATATCTTCTGCTATTTTTCCTTTACATCTTACTTCATTTTTACTGGTAACTTTACACTTCCGTAGTAATTACAACGAATTTCGCTAGAAATTAGACAAATAATCTCATCATTGTATAAGTGAAATCTGTAGGTACTGTTAGGAAACCGCAACGTTTATATCCAAAACGATCCGAAAAAATGCATATCAGGTGTTCAACTGCCATTGAAAATATCGCAGTATCGATCGACAAGAAAAATATCACAATCTTTACAGCCGATCTAGATTAAGCCACCATGCAAAAGTCGCGCTGACATTTTACGTACAATAAATGAGGAAAATACACAGTCGATACAAAAATATGTATGTAAAAAATATCTAAAATACTCAATTGAGACACAATAACCTGTTCAGTCTAATGAACTGATCGTGCTCTGCAGTCGATTGAAATAGAAGGAGGTGGCTATCAAATGTCAGTTAGCCTGTTAACCACACAATCTTATCGCAATTGAACGATCGATGCTGCTTGCGACTTGTATTTTCAATTTAGAATGAGAGCAAAAGATCGTAGATAAGATCAGTAAAGCGAATGAAAAGGATTCGTTCAAAAAATATTGGAAAAAATGTTGGCCTTCAATTTAAAGGTGCTAGCAAAAGAAGAAGAAGATCAATCAGTTGTTGACTGCATTACTATTGATCTTGCTTCAATGGAAGCATATTGTACACTAGGGCGGGTCGATTTAAAAATCGCTCATTGCTCTGAGAAAATCGTATTCTAGGGATCAAAATAAGAAACTTTGCCGAAGGAAACATACCTCTAAAACGAATTATGATGTACCCCCTTTTTGTCGAACTTTTGGGTAGGGGAAATTTCAATTCTACCTGCTGTGTCTTGTGGTGGCTTAAAAAAAACAACACAAGCAATTTTACGACATGCAAATGCATCACAGTGATGCCTTGGTTTTAAAAGGGGGTTGAAAAAACGCTAATTTCTAATAATTTTTTTAAATTTCTTTTCTATTACTAAGTTAAATTCATTTTTTCATTTACATATGTTCTGACTAAATAAATTTCTAAAGAGAAAAATAAACTCCAAAAAGAAAAAACATAGGCATTTCAAAGTGGGATTTTTCAAAATTTGCCCCTACGACCCAAAGGGGGGGACATCAGAATTCGTTCTAGAGGTATGGTTCCTTCGGCAAAGTTTCTTATTTTGATCCCTAGAATATGATTTTCACAGAGCAATGGGCGATTTTTTTGCCTCCCAACAAATCGACCCGGCCTATTGTACACAATTATCAAGGAAAGCGCAATGGCTCTCGGTAGCAATATTTTCCCACACACGTTGCGCCTTGACGCACTGACCTACTGAAGTAAGTACACTTGATTTTGTGGACTGTATTTGTCAAAATTTTTTAAATATTCTTCAGCATCGATTTGGTTGACAAAAATTTTAAGAAAACAACGCCAAAAGCAGGAAGTATTTTCCACATTGACATTCAAAGGACAACTCAATTGACAAAACGAATATCTCAAGTTACTTGAAGTGCAGAGGTGAACAGAAAAATGCTGATCTTGAAGAACGTAATATTTGTTTGTGTGTATGTGTGTGTGCCTTGATATTGATTGACGCAAATGCCAGATGATGCTCCAGCATTGCATGAATATTGTATTTGTTATTCTATATCTGGTAGCATAATAAACCACAATCAGCCAAGGCATGGTTCAAAGATTCTTTTCAACGCCATAACTGGACACTGCTGTGCGTTGCGCTGAGCTGCAAATCCGTTTGCATTCATTCGTTTGGTTAGTGATTTACTTTTACTGTCTTTTCGTTTCGGTTTATTTGTTTTTTTTAGCAGAGGTTTTCATTTTTTGTGTAACCGCTCGCTGTGTTATCTGGCTTTGGGCGCATCCTTTTGCTGCTTAGCATTATGGATTTGAAAGAAAAGATTTAGAAATCCTTTGAAATTTCGCAATATGTTCTTATATTCTCTCAGATTGGTTACATATGTTATACATTACGTTTTCATTTAGTTCCTCCTCTTCGTTTTTTTTTAGTCTTTTTTAGCCAGGGCATTGAAAGACAACACTAGCGGCGTCCTTTGTGTCCAGTATTTTTTTTTTTTTGCTTTTCACGTAATGATCATTACATCATATATGTAAGGCTCATGATCGTTTTTTAACGAGTCTAAGACCTGCTGAGCAAAAGAGTTTATTTAAGAAAGAAAAAACGAAAAAATAGTTTTGAGGAGATGATTTTTGGAAATCAATTTACATGCTTCAGTAGCCTACGTATTGTTATTGAATTCTCCGTCTGCAAAGAAATCTTTTCGCTTAGTACTTTTAAGTATTCTTGGAATCTTCTGTAAGAATTTACAGTCAAGTAAAATACGCAGGGCATCGAAATTTAAAGTTCGAGATCCAATAAGGGTTCTATTTTGGCTCTTTTATTATTTCTTGGGTCTTAAGCCAGATATTGACCCTTTGCCTGCATGAGAAAACCTATCACAAGCGCATTAAGAGCTACCCAACCTAAATACGAGCATCTGTCTTGCTAGAGCAACGCCTACGCAGATAAAGACAGGTTTGTTTATGGTATAGATTTGGATTACTTACATGACATCGTCTGGTACAGCATATCTTACGTATAGTACCCAGTGGCAGTTCGCAAGTCCTCTCTGCTCAAAGTTATGGGTTTGGCTGATACGCTTTTTGTTAGCAGTACAAACATTATGTCTTTGCTTAAGGTTGTCAATCCTGAATTGACTGAACTGTTCTACATCCCAATTATTGATTTTTTCACTTATCAAAAATAACCTAGGAGTAGTTGCAGACCTCTCATACTTATATGCTAGTTTGAGAGTTCATAGATCATTTAAGACCATCTAGAGTTGATGAACCATCAAAATCAACTCAGCTTTCACTTTAATATCACACTATTTTGTCTTCTTCTGAGTCGTGGGCATCGATTAAGAAATGGGCGTATATTTTGGTCAGCCATAGCTGGTTCAATACCTTGACGCGTCGTGCTATCGAAAGCCCCTGAGATGTGGATAAAACCAAGGGTTATATTTTAAGACTCAAATTTTTGCCAATTTTTCCACAAGGTTACGAATAGCTGACTGGTAAGCAATCTGATTTTGATGATCCAAAAGTGTATAAATACTTTATAGAAAAACAAGCAAGGAAGGCTAAGTTCGGGTGTAACCGAACATTACATACTCAGCTGCCAAATTACAGCTTGCAAAACTTTTAAATTACCTTCTTTTAAAAGTGGGCGGTGCCACGCCCATTTTCCAAAATTGCACTAATTTTCTATTCTGCGTTATAAGGTCAACCCACCTACCAAACTTAATCGCTTTATCAGTTTTTGATAATGAATTATCGCACTTTTTCCGTTTTTCGAAATTTTCGATATCGAAAAAGTGGGCGTGGTAATAGTCTGATTTCGTTCATTTTAAATAGCGATCTGAGATGAGTGCCCAGGAACTAACATACCAAATTTCATTAAGATACCTCAAAATTGACTCAAGTTATCGTGTTCACGGACAGACGGACGGACGGACATGCCTAAAGAATTTCTTTTTTCGCCCAGATCATTTTGATATATAGAAGTCTATATCTATCTCGATTAGTTTATCCCGTTACGGGGTACCGTTATGCGAACAAAATTATTATACTTTGTGAGCTCTGCTCAGTTGAGTATAAAAAAGCATCACTTATGAGTCAATACGTCGAAAGCACAGGCTCGGAAAGCACATATGGTTCTATGGTTTATTTCATTCTGCAAAACTCAAGGGTAGAACACGTTCGGTGCTGGAAATAGCAGGTACCGAAAGCACACGCTAAACCATACATTGGATGTGAATGTTGGTAGCCGTCTATATAGTCCGGAAAGTGAGTTGTTTGTAAAAGTTCGCATGCTCCTGCCGGCTCCTTAATGCGGTTCCCAACTGGTTTTTTTTCTGGTTGTCAATTTCATTAGTATGATCTCTGAAAGGTTCTTTTTTGGTGTCTTACTCTATTAGAAGGTCGTTAACTTGCTCACAACTTCCACTCCAGTTAACTCTTTTTTATCTCCTAAGTTCTTTCCTATATAATGTTAGAGCGGTTTTGGGTCCAAATCGCCCATAGCGCTTCTTCCTATCTTGAAGTTTTACCTGCCCAGGCTCTGTGTTCCGCTAAGGCGTATCACTTTGCGTGCAGTTCTTTCTTTGGGAACAACCCTAATACAAATCTTTTGTTATGACTAAATGGAGCTCAGTCCGTTTTAAGTACCTTCTCCCTGATTATGGCTCGCTTCGCCGTCTTTTCCGATGATAAGGCGAAAAATTTATCAATATGCCTGAACTATTCGAACTGAAAGCGAAAACACTTACGCCTATTGAGGAATCCGCCTGAATTCATTTGGGATGATATAAGCAACATTTTTGACTCTGCGATCCCTCATTTAGGAATCAATATAGACAAAATTTTTCACACTAAATGGCAGCGATACTTAGAATACATCGCCGTGACTGACTGCTTATGACAGCAACTGAGTCTTGTTCGCTATCCGGTTATCAATAATCGCAATCACATACAAAATTACTACTCTTGTCATGGGCACAGTTAGCTGCTAGAATATTTATAGTTGCATTCGCAGCTTGAGCACCACGATTTATAGTAAATGTAAGTCCGTATGTGATATAGAATAATAATGTATATAACCATGTTCGTCCTTTATCACTCTTCGTTCACAGTTGGGTATAAAAATCGCTGTGCCTGCAAAGTCACAGTGAAAAATCATGCAGTTACTCGAAACTCGCAGTGAGTTCTATCCCTATGTAGTAAAGCAAACTACGTTGGTTTATTAGGTAGTCTATACAACATATTCTCAGTTATGTACTCGTTTGAGCTCATCACATCATATATCGACAAAGATTTATGCTCACTCACACCATGCATTTAAAGATAATTAAGGACATATGTTTGTAGGTGTAGCAAATTAGTTACAAATACAATACAATTCAAGGCTATACATTTCAATCTAAACAATATTTGAAAGGATGTGCAATCTTGCGCAAAATAATACTTTTAATCCAAATCCAAATTCTATACAAGTTCAATATAAAAACCTTATTGGGTATTAAGTGCACACAATGATTCGCCTTTGGTAGCTGAGTGACCGTGATAAGGACCTATTTTTATCCAAGCAGGATATCTGACGTTATGAAGGATGCGTATTTTGTGCTTCTTGACCAGACAGCCGTGCAAATTTTGTGCAGCCAAGCCCCAAAAATTAATTTGCTTGAGTGGCAATCGTCAAAGCAACGAAGGAATGTTTTTGTGTCCAGTTGATGTGGGAAAGAGCGAACTATAAACACACAAAGGAGTTTAGGCGCTGGATGAGCTGATGACGTGCGATGATTAGCAACATCTAAGGATTTTGCGGTTTTGATTTAGTGATGTATACACTGAATAAGTAAATTTATAGCCAGCGAACGTGAATATGGCTAGTCACAGCGCTATATTGAAGTGAATGTATACTGTTTGTGAAAATATTTGATACAAGGTAAATCAAAGCGAAATCGCGAACTATGGTAAACCACTTGGTGTATGGAAAGGGCATCCAATATCCGGTACAACCACCAACAAACAAAGCGCCATAGGATGTTCGCTGCTGCTTTGCGTGTGAATTTTCTATAGACAAGCAAATCGTAGTCCAGCGAGGAAGGTACGAGTAAAATTAAGAGTAAATTTTGACAGTATCAGCACCAAAAGCCACAAACGTATAACAACAACTATGTATGCGGTTTTGATTTGCGTCCAATCAACAATACGAATGCTGCCTCGGCGATCGTTAATCAGCTATTACCAACAGCGTAGCTCAGCGCAGGATAACAATCAGGACACGCCTTTCGTGCTTTAGTACTTTTTTCCGTAAGCATAACCAACCGGAAAAGCATGAAAAGTGCGAGTGAAAATTCAAATTACAATGCGACTAAGTAAGTGTGTGTGTGTAAATGAAAGTGAAATTTCCGGTATTCAAACCACAAAATCATACATAAACAATAAAACAACAACAAACAAACAAAAACTTTGCTGCTAAATCGAAGGGAAATCAATGAAAATGAAAGCAAGAAATCAAACCAAAATATGGTGAATAAGCAGAAGAAATCGCTTAAAAAGGATATTAATGATGGGTTATCAAATTGCAAGCAGGCGCAACGGGAAGTCGTACTAATGTAGGTAGGCACCCATGTATATATGAGTAAGAGTTGATCGAGGTACGGTAGGAGCGGAAGGGAATTGCGATAGCAAGCGGATTTTTTGTTTTTTTTTTTTTTTCTTTTGGTTGTTTGATAAAATATTTTAAGTGAAAGTGAAAATAAGTCGGTATTGTGAGCGTAAATAAACGTAAGTATTTATGTAGATATGTGGAGTTTTGAATCATTAGTATGAGTCATAAAATACGCATGCACAGCGGCGAACAGAGAAATAGCTGTGGCAATTATCAAGCTTTGCCAGTTAAATTCTACTTTTTAGTTTCGATATTTTAGGAAAAGCTATGCAAAGAAAACTCGAAAATGTTTTCGAAAAAATTAGAGAAAATGTCGTACATTTTATTTGGGTTCCTCTGAATTTTTTTGAAACTATTCAAACCAATCGGAAAAACTTTTTCGAAAAGTTCGAAAACTCGAAAAAATTTTAAGAATATTTCCTATTTTTTATCTAAAGTTTTCCGATTTTTTTTTGTTTGGTATTTTGGGTAAAAAATACTAAAAAAAATCAGAAAGTTTAAATAAAACGTTCGAAAATTTCTCAAAATATGTTCGAACTTTGAAGTTTTTTCGAAAACATTTTTCAGATTGCTTTGCATAGTTAAAAAAATATCTAAATCGGGGCTGTTCAAAAATTTTTATATTGAAGTGCAAATCACAACACTCAGACAAAATTATATGTACACTGAGACTTTTTTAAATTGACAAAAAAAAAAAAAAAAAATAAATCATTTATTTTAAATGTTTAAAGAATTTTGATGATCACCTTTATGAATAAATTTAAAATTAAAATTTTTCGCAGTGCTACAATATTTTTGAATAATTTATAGTTGTTAATTTGTTAGTGTAAATTTGAATATCATATCGAAGTGTCTTGGCTTCATATGGAAGTGCTTTTTCTTTGCACTTTCATATGAAATGCAGGCACTTTCTAATGAATCGAATTTATATGTGAAGGAGGGCATATGGGAGTGCTCTGAACATTTTTTTTATATTCAAAGTGTGAATTTGTATCTGTGCCTATTCTTTACGACAAAACAAAAATAAAAGTTCTATAAGTGTATACAACAGCTTTGATCCAAATAAAAACTTTGACATTTTTTTTTTCGAGTTTTGGAATTCTTTTGAAACCGTTTTTTTATATTGGTCTGGATAGTTACAGTAACAAAATTCTTAGAAGTTTTCTCTTAAATTAGCGAAAACAAAAAAGAAGCAATCTAATTTATATATGAGTCATATAATACGCATGTGCATAAGTATTTGTGTAGATGAAATGGGACTATGAATTAACAACGTCGATATATAAATACATGCATAAACAAATAAAAATGTACCTCAATGAATTCTCACTGATAACCTCGTGCAAAATTTCCTCTATAAAAATAATCCTCATACCATTAGTTTACAACGAAATAGTATTCGAACAAATTAACTTATTGTCTATGATGAGTTATAAATCGTACAACAAACTAGACACTATTAAATACCTCCTATGTAGATACTAAATTTTGCCAATTAATATGAATACAAATTTTTCAATAGCATTCCAATGAGCCTACAAAAGTTGACCAGAAACCAAAAAAAATTTACTCAAAACAAACGACTTCACAATAACCCATAAATAATGCAAATTATACCCGCATGCTACTCAAAAACTCATATGACAATACAATATCGTCCTAGTCCAAACAATATGGTTTCAATTAATTAGAAGCTGCTTAGTTAAGAATTTGTTAATTTTTACCACTTCAAGCATTAATTGATTGACAATACTTTTTTTTGGTAAAGCCGGAAATCATCAAGCAGCCAACCAATCGCAAGTGGGACTCAAGCTATGCGGGGTGCTTCAATAGAAATTGATGGTTATTGTGATGTAAGAGTAAATAATACAAAAAAACTTATTGTCATTATGTCATTTTATAGTCAAACACTTATGCATGCATACATACATATTTAAGTACTTGTGCACAATTACAAATTTTTGTTTTCTGATCTCGTGAGTAGCCCAACGGCGCGTCCTCCCATGTGGTCACGGATGCTGGGAAATTTCAATGACGTTAAAGCGGGTTTTCACTAGCAAAAGTAGTTATAAATAAAGATCTTTCTATGTATGTATATACTTAAAACATACATATGTATGTACTTGATTGTTTCAAGAGTTTGCCATAGTTACATATGGAACATCGCTGCTTCTTAAAATTTGATTTTAATTGAACTTGAAAATTGTTTTAATCTCAATCAAATATTAAAGGAAAACAATTTATAAATTTTTATTAAATCAAAAACTTTTTAACGGCTAAAAACACAGTATAACAAAAAAGACAAAAACGAAAATACTAGGAAAGTGATATCATTTTTCTTATAGATCTCGAAAATCTTAAAATGACTGCATATAAGATTTTCCCCGGACACCTCCAAAATCGTGAGTTATGGGTAAAACACTGATTTTTGGTACCTTTGTACCCTTTCTAGCCTTTAACTTTGTTGGTTATAAACCTATTCTCAGGATCTTTCCGGCTCTTATAAGGAGACATTATGACCTCTTCAACGATATACATACATATCAACAGCGAAAATTGGCACAACTGCGAAAATTTTTCCAATAAACCATTTTTAAACGGTTTTACTTAGCTTGACTTGACAGGCAGGCCGCACGGCCGTTGTGAACGAATTTTGTAATTAAAATTTAAGTAACTTCCCGATAAGGTACAAGCTTGAAACTTGGAATATAGTTCAGAACCCAATGACAATGGAATAATAAGAAAAAAACTCCGATAGGTGACGCATGGATCGAAATATTTCAAAAAATCGTATTTGTAGTCCGATTTGGTTCATATTTGGAACAAATATTACATACAGCCCGGTAGAAGTGACATCAAAATATTTTGGAGTTCGAGGAGGGACAAGCATACGTGGCGCAGAGTTTAGTTAAGCCTTTGTAAGGCTGGTGTATTGAGGAATTAGATTGTAACAAATTGTAAGGAAAGAGTCCTTGTAATAATGAGGCACTAAATGAACTAAATAGAATGAGAAATAATAGGCAATTAAATAAAGACTAAAAACTTGAAAATAAAATAATTAAAAAAAAAATGTTTAAGTTAAACGGTTTTATTGAAAACGATACTTACATGAAGTAATAATAATATGAAAAACTAGAAAATAATTAGGTAGGTCCTAGGTACTAGTCATCACACTCCTTATCAATCTAGGGCGTTGATCAGACAATTAAATAAAAGCGTTGGACGCGTCACATTTCTATTGATAGTCATAAGTAAAACTAACTGAACTTGAATCAGATTATGCTACGCCGCACATTTTTAGAAATTTCACGCGCCCAATGCTTTTATTTAATTGTCTGATCAACGCCATAGATTGATGAGAAGTGTGATGATTAGTACCTAGGGCCTACCTAACTGTTTTCTAGCTTTTAATATTATTATTACTTCATGTAAGTATTGTTTTCAATAAAACCGTTTATCTTAAAAATTTTTTTTAAATTATTTTATTTCACGTCTTTTCGGGTTTTGTCAACTTTGGGTTTATCTGTATGCACCAATCAAGGCGAATTCAGTACCAGGTATTGTTATCCCAACAGCTGATTGCTTCTTCTTGATTATTTTCAATACAGCGCCTTGTACTTTAATATGTCAGTTAATCGAAATCAAATTAAAACAAAACAAATCAAAACAAACCTGAGTTGCAGCAGAATTGAAAAATAATTATGACTTCAATAAACACTAATTTTTTTTAAATATGTTGAAAACTGATTGAGTTATTCTTATATGCAGAAAAAAAAATTGAAAATATATATAAAATTGTATCAAAACGACTCAGAGATGTTAACTTGGCAATTGTTGTCTATTATGACTGAACCTTATGTAGTTCTCAACCGATTTTAAGCTTTTTACCAGTTTTGAATATAAGAAACTTCATTCTTTAAAATGACACTCACGCCTTTTAGAATGTGTATAGATTTTTGTTTATTCACCCAACAAACCAAATTTTTTAGGTTAAGTGGTTTGTTGAGAAAATACACACAAATCTCATAACATATCCTAAAAAAAGTGTGTGTGATTTTAAAAATTTACGTTTTTTTCAATCCAAAACTGTTAAAATATGAGAGCCTAATTCTCTTTTACGACACGAACGTTCGTTTCGCCTCAGAGACGAATCGCTAGTGTTTTGCACTGTGTTAAACGAGGTCAAAATATTATTTGACAATTGCTTTCGCCTTCCTGTTTGACATAAAGTAAGAAACGAAATCGTTTGGAAGCGAATCGTTCGCATTACAAAATGAAGCCCTTAAAGTCGGTTGAAAACAACATGAGTTACAGTTATATTAGACAACAATTACTAAGTTAATATTTCTGAGTCGTTTTGATACAATTTTATACATATTTTCAAATTTCGTTTTCATGAAAATATATTTATCAATAATTTGACTCATATTATTTAAACACTAATGGTCTCATAACTTACTTCTTATATGACGCTTTTCGGAGTCATTTGTATGCATTAAATAGGGGATTAGGATTGCCCCGTTCAGTTCGGAATTTTGAGGTTAGGCATTGAAAATGAGGCAGCATATTGGGAAGCCTTGCTGGAAACTATGATATTTGGCGTGAGGGCTTATCGAAGACATACGAAGACTCGACAGACCAACCAGGATATACTACAGAGGCAATCAAAAAAGTCCAAAATATTTACATACTACATTGCTAACGTGCGTTCATACCAATTTAGAAAGGGAACAGAAAAAAAAAATGTTATTATTATATTCAAGTTTTATTTGAATGAAAATTTTTCAAAATAAAATATGAATATGAATCTGGCAAGCTTTTCGTAAAAATAATAAAACATTATGGATCTAAGCTTAGGTTAAGGTGGGTGCCCCCAGAAATGTGACGGATACAATTAGGTCGGCTAGCCTATTGTGATACCACTGTTTGGGCTATAGCCCTTCCTCCTTTAGATGTGTAAGAATTTGAACCAATTTATCCTTCTGATATAGCGTAGAATATTTGCAGAGCCAAGTTCTGCTAAGCAGTCGATGAAATACTTATTCAGACATTCCATATGTATACTGGCCAGAGCAAGGCATCTACAGAGGAAGTGCTCGACGCTTTCTATCTCCTCTTCTTCTCTACAGCTCCGAGAAAAATCGTTGGTTGGAATTCACGTGCGTTCAGCGTGTATTCCCATGAGGCAGTGGCCCGTTAATATCCCGTTCAGTGTACCTATGGAGAGACGGTTGAGGTTAATGAGGAACCTAGTTCGATTCTCATTTATGCGCGACCAGGTTCGTTTGGACACCTCGCATGTGGGTTCCAGCGTCCAACTAGAATTTACCTTCTTGGTGAAAAATGACAACAGCTACCTCGTACCGCGATGCAAGTTCGTTTAAGGTCTGTTTGCATTCTATTGCT
This sequence comes from Eurosta solidaginis, assembly GCF_040869045.1. Taxonomy (NCBI): domain Eukaryota; kingdom Metazoa; phylum Arthropoda; class Insecta; order Diptera; family Tephritidae; genus Eurosta; species Eurosta solidaginis. The sequence continues at coordinate 13,549,960 of NC_090321.1, forward strand.
AACTTCGATTAAGTGTTCTTGCCTTGGATGGCTTTTGTTGCCGCTGGACTGTCACAGTAAATTGCTTTGATGTGGGATTCTTAGATAGCAGCCAATTGGGGGTCCTCATTATTGCAGTTAATTCTGCCTGGAAGACGCTGCAGTGGCTTGGCAGCCCAATACTTGGAGAAAGTGAAAAATTCTCTGAATAGATTACACTACCCACGTTACCATTGAGCCTGGGGTCATCCGTGAAGATGCTCGTGCATTCTGGGTCTGCGAGAGGATCGATTCCGTATACTCTAGTTGACGTAAGTTTTGGGTGATGGTTCCCAAAATGCTGGCATGGCCGAATCTGATGTCCCTCCAGCGCAGTATAGCGTTCAGCCTCACTTGCTTGGAGTTTGCCATACAGGTCTACGGAAGGAGGTTGAGCATGACTTCTATGGCCTTTGTGGGTCTTGACGGGAATGTCCCTGAAATGAATCTAATTAGTACTTTTAGCCACTATTTCACGTATTACCTCATTCCCAAACATCGTTTCAGTGCTATTGCGATTTAAAAAATTGAAATCCATAACAGATCGTAAGACACGATACGGGCCCTGTTCTAAGTTGCTTTGTTTGCTTAACACTCTTAGCAAAAGGCTCAAACTTTTAGCAGTATTGGAGTCATAAAATACTCTTATTATATCTTTGGCTCGTAGTTTTGACTTATTTCGTACTCTCACTCAGATTTCTTAATTATGAGCGCTCCGAGAATGTTTGAGGAGAAGCTGCCTTTAACTTGAGAAAATGAGCCAGTGCAAATGCTCGTTTTTTATACTCAGCTGAGCAGAGCTCACATATTAACTTTGTTCGCATAACGGTAATCCGTAATGGCATAAACTAATCGAGATAGATATAGGCTTTCATATATCAAAAAGATCTGGGCGAAAAAAGAAATTCATTTAGCCGTCCGTTCGTCCGTAAATACGATAACTTGAGTAAATTTTGAGGTATCTTGATGAAATTTGGTATGTGGGTTTCTGTGCGTTCATTTGAGATCGCTATTTAAAATGAACGAAATTGGATCACAACCACGCCCACTTTTTCGATATCGAAAATTTGAAAAACCGAAAGTGTGATAATACATTACCAAAGTGGGATAAACCGATGAAACTTGGTAGGTGAGTTGAACTTATGACGCAAAATAAAAAATTATTAAAATTTTGGATAATGGGCCTGGCACCGCCCACTTTTAAAAGAAGGTAATTAAAAGTTTTGCAATCTGTAATTTGGCAGTCGTTGAAGATATCATGATGAAATTTGGCAAGAACGTTACTCCTATTACTATACACTTAAAAAAAAAAATTTTAAGTCAAATTTTAACAAAAAATTTAATATCTTTACAGTATATAAGTAAATTATGTCAACATTCAACTCCAGTAATGATATGGTGCAACAAAATACAAAAATAAAAGAAAATTTCAAAATGGGCGTGGCTCCGCCCTTTTTAATTTAATTCGTCTAGAATACTTTTAATGCCATAAGTCGAACAAAAATGTATCAATCCTTGTGAAATTTGGTAGGTACATAGATCTTATGACAATAACTGTTTTTTGTGAAAATGGGCGAAATCGGTTGAACCACGCCCAGTTTTTATAAACAGTGGCCCGTCTGTCCTTCCTCTCGGCCGTTAACACGATAACTTGGGCAAAATTGGATATATCTTTACTAAACTTAGTTCACGTACTGATCTGAACTCTCTTTATCTTGGTATAAAATATGGCCGAAATCCGACTATGACCACGCCCACTTTTCCGATATCGAAAATTACGAAAAATGAAAAAATGCCATAATTCTGTACCAAATATGAAAAAAGAGATGGAACATGGTAATTGGATTGGTATTTTGACGCAAAATATAACTTTAGAAAAAACTTTGTAAAATGGGTGTGACACCTACCATATTAAGTAGAAGAAAATGGAAAAGTTCTGCAGGGCGAAATCAAAATTCCTTGGAATCTTGGCAGGAATACTGTTCGTGGTATTACATATATAAATAATTTAGCGGTACCCGACAGATGATGTTCTGTGTCACCCTGGTCCACATTTTGGTCGATATCTCGGAAACGCCTTCACATATACAACTAAGGTCCACTCCCTTTTTAAACCCTCATTAACACATTTCATTTGATATCCATATCGTACAACACACATTCTAGAGTCACCCCTGGTCCACTTTTATGGCGATATCCCGAAATGGCGTCCACCTATAGAACTATGGCCCACTCCCTTTTAAAATACATACTCTTTAATACCTTCCATTTGAAACCCATGTTATACAAACCCATTCCAGGTTTACCCTAGGTTCATTTTGCTAAATGGTGATTTTCCCTTATTTTTTCTCCAAAGCTCTCAGCTGAGTATGTAATGTTCGGTTACACCCGAACTTAGCCTTCCTTACTTGTTATGTTTGGGGTTTAACATCAAAAAAAAACATTTGTCAGCTACAAATTCGCAATAAACGTGCGGGAACGCAAACCATCATTCACCTACAAATTTATCACCTGCATATTAGAACAGCTTGCTGCAATGTGTTAACATTTCGTCATCATCACCTTTTGTTACATTACTTCTTAAGTGCAAAATTTGTTGGAGTTCGTGTTTTATCCATTTTTTGATAGATTAAAATAAGCCAATGAAATTGAAAATTTATGAATTGAAAGGAAAAGTGAAAATATGCCGAACGCTTTTCGCTATTGTAACATGAATGTGACAAAATGTATGACAAAAAGACGCCAAAGGATATCGACAGATTATGTAAATATATATAAACGAGTACATATAAATATCATTGATAAGTACAACATAATCAAGCAAAATGACATCGGAACATGACTCAATAAAAGGCATGAAAAGCATAATCAAACATTTGCTAGCATTTAAAGGCCCCGTTGTGGCATCTAACGAATGCGTAAACCACGAAAGGAAGGTGAAAAAGGATAATCATGCTTCGTTAACGTTTCATGCTGGCGGCGAATTTGGCTACTGTTTGACTACTTGTAATATCACGTAAGGCTTTTGTGGTGATTATTTTCTTATTGTTGTTGTTGTTTGCGTGGGCATAGATTACAATTTAAAGCGCTAGTGTTATTGCTTTTCTCAAATTTTTTGTATAAGCGCATAAATTTACTTTAAAAGACATGCCGACAAGTGATTATGCGCCATCTTCGTCACTTAAAAAACATCTCAATTTGTTGGCGACGAACGTGTTGGAGCAATAATTTTTTGGATACATCGTTATATAATGGAATCACCCTATTGAGTGAATCGAAAATACTCAATAGTGAAAGTTATCACTTAATATTTAATCAACAATTTGTTGAGATCAAACTAAACCGTTCTTTCGCTGGTGTTGGTTTAGGTTATGTTTGTTGGCAGCTGTCCAGTTCAGGACAGTGTTATCACTCTACCACTATAGTGGTAGATCTACCACTATTTAGGCTAAAATCCGGATCTACCACTCCTACCACTTTTTTTAAAAATCTACCACTTTTTTATTTGCCTGCATTTGACTATGTTCTTTAAGTTGCTCACAATGACCTAAAATTAAGGTTTTTAAGTACGTTGAAAATTAATCGTAAAGCGCACTCTGTATAAGTTTTTCAAATTTTCACCAAAGAAATGTGTGATTTTTATAATACTTACCTTCGAAAGAACTTATACAATTTTATGTAAAATTTAACTTTATTGATGGGAAATTCGCGCCAAAAACTTTGTAATAATCTGATTTTTCGACTGCTGAGTGGAATATCGCCGTATCTCTGCCGCCGTTTCGAAAACGCCCTATCCCAGAAAATTTTGGAATAACGCCCTATTTCAGACCTAGTTTCAAAAACGCTCTATCTCAGCTTAAATTTAATAAATTTGTGACATAAGCTGGGACGGTTATGAAAAACATTTTGTGCGTTCTTCAATCGAGTTCTGTGATAGGTCGTTTTCAAAAGAAAAACTCAAATATGGTGTTTTTGAAAAACATTCTCAGATAGGGTGTTATCGAAATGGCAGCCGAGATAGCCATATTACACTCAACCATCGATTGCAGTATTCGATGGATGCCTTCGATGTCACGGATGTAAGTTGTAAGTTTTAAAAAATAAATTGTTTTAATGCACAAGTCTATTTCATTAGATTCGGGCTATTGGTATTCGTTGGATACCATTGAAGTAATTTGTTATTTTAAGGTTTCTTAGTAGTATTATTATATAGTTGAACTATGTGTTATGAAAAATGGAATATTTGGAGACTGTAAATTAACTTTAGTCGTATCCACATATGGTTTATTAAAGTTCTTGGTTGGTAGTTCGCATTTGATTATCAATTTCAGCTGTTAAGGTTTTTGTAGTAAACAAATTTTCAAACTTTTAAGACTAGTTCTTTGATACTTATTCAAATAGTTTATTAAAAAAAAACGCCTAAAAACTACCGACTACTAACTTCAGAATTAAAAACTAGGTGAGAGTCCCACTATTCTTTAATTATGTTTTTTTTTTATTTGATAAGGTCTAGAGCCTATACAGTATACACATACTCTTCATACAAATGTTTATATGTATGTTGTTAATGCATTTGAAGTTGTTATGTTCGTTTTAATGGTTGAATAATAATAATTTGAAAAAACTTGGTTTTAATGTTTTTGAAAATTCTACCACTATTTTTAGGATATCTACCACCCTTTTTTTTGAAAATCTACCACTAAATAGATTTTAGAAGTGACAACACTGGTTCAGGAATTGTTGTCCGTTGTGTTACCACATACTCTAACAGAGAGACTGGCTAACATTTATTTAGCGAATCGCTGTGTGGCAACATTTAAGCAACGAATAATACACACATTGATCCTGCAAGTTTCCTTCGGTCAGCTGAATACGTTCCAACCGATTTACCTACGCCTCGTCCCCACAAAGTATGGACAGCTTTAGTATTAAGTGACTGGATTATCACACCTCGTCGTCCGCCATACAGCTATCATCATCATCATCATCATCCTCCTCAACTCCTATTAGAGCATAGGGCCTCGACCACCGACTTAAATCTTATTCTGTTAGGTGCAGTTCTTGTGATGTCATTCCACGTATATCCTGCGTCTTCGAGTTCTTTATCCACAGTTCTGCGCCAAGTATTCGCAGGTGCACCAGGTCGTCGGCTTCCTTGTGGATTCCATCGCAATGCTTGTCTGGCTATATTTACTGGAGGTCTTCTGAGAGTGTGACCAATCCACGACCATTTACGCTTGGTTATTTCTGTGGCAGCCTTAGGTTGATTTGTTCTAGACCATAAGTCGTCATTTGAAATTCTTTCCGGCCATCGAATTTTCAGGATTCGGCGCACACATTTATTAATAAAAACTTGTAGACGTTTCTGAATTGAAGTTGAGCTTTTCCACGTCTCGCAAGCATAAAACAGTACTGATTTAACATTCGAATTAAACAGTCGAAGCTTCGTTTTTAAAGATATTTGGCTGGACCTCCACACGTTTGCCAGTTGCCCAAAAACCATTCTTGCTTGGTTTATGCGAGACTGAACGTCCTCATCTGCACCGCTCTTATTTGAGAGAATACTACCAAGATAAACAACGGACTCTACACCTTCGATTTCATTTTCGCCAACCGTAAGCATGCCATACAGCTAACACAAGTTAAACGGCCCAGTATATAAAGGCGTATCTCTTGGACTCCCATTGGCCAGTGCCCTGTAAACACTGCAATAACAATAGATAGATGAGCTTTTGTAAACCGTAATAGCTGCGTCGAGCGCTTAAAGTCAACAATGCGCCAGAAGGGCTTCGACAAGAGGTGGCAGAGAACAAGTAGCCAGCGGAGTTCCGCAATCTCCATTAAATTAAATGACACGTTCAACTCGCCCGTACATGCCTGGGCTAAGAGATCAGCCTGACAGTTGCCAGGGATATCCTCATGCCCTTTCGCCTTGAAACTTTTGTGTCAAAAGGTAGTTAGATACCACCTCAAAGTAGGTTAAACCCTCGACCTCACTGAAATCCACTGAAATCAAGCGAAGAATCAATCTTGCCAATAAATGCTACTTTGGACTAGGTAGGCAATTGAAAAGTAAAGTCCTCTCTCGGCGAACGAAAATCATACTCTACAAGTCACTTATCGCACCCGTCCTGCTATATGGGGCTGAAGTATGGACCATGACAACAGCAGATGAAGTGGCTTTGGGAGTGTTCGAGAGAAAAGTTCTTCGAAAGATTTATGGACCTCTACGCGGTGGCGATGGCGAATACCGAAGAAGATTTAATTATGAACTGTACGAGCTATACGCACACATCCACATAGTCCAGCGAATTAAAACGCAGCGGCTGCGCTGGCTAGGCCATGTTATGCGAATGAAAGATGATGCTCCGGCCAAGAAAGTGTTTCTATCGGAACCCGCCTATGGAAGCAGAGGTAGAGGGCGGCCCCCACTCCGTTGGAAGGACCAGGTGGAAAACGATTTAAACTCTCTTGGAATGACCAATTGCCGCCGGTTGGCGGAGCGAAGGAGCGAGTGGCACGCCTTGTTCGACGGCCATAACCGTTTAGACGGTTAAGCGCCAATTAAGTAAGTAAGTAAGCATCCTTTATAGCGGCAACCTCCGCCTTGAAGGCACCGACAGCCTAAATTTCCAGTTAACAGCGAGGTCATGGCAGAATACTCTACCCCCACCTTCCCGTCCAGCCTGGATTCATCCGTGAGCAAGTTAATCACCAGACTCCCGTCCAATATTGATTCCCTCACTCCATTCATCCATTGATGGCAAATGAGTGGCGAATCTGGCAACAGGAGCGAAAACCGGCGCACAGTAGTTTGTCCTGCCAGGGATGAAATCGAAGTCGGTCAGAATGCTGGAGTGCCGGTGAAAGCTTATATCCTGCATCACAAAACCGTAATGACGCCCGGCTGCAGCCATCTTGACAGGGCCAGTGTGGGTGTTGTAAGAAAGACACCGCCTATCCAACCACCACCAACCGCTGCACGGCTTCTAACTCTTTGACCATGGTAGAAGTGTATAGTGTCCGGCCAGTCCAGAACGTTATAGAAGACAATCGGCTTGACCACCATATCATGCAGCCAATGTCCAACCCTTAGAAGAGCACCAAGCTTTTGCCGATTACCCCCCGACAGCTGTACAGGGTAAAAGAAGTTAGCCCTGTCCTACATATTAGGCTTCCAGGGCAGCTTTCTGTTAAGAATAACCCCAAGGAACTTAACCCTGTCAATTGATACTAGCGCTGCTCCCTCAATAGAGAGTAGTTTAAATTCAGGAATCTTGCACATCCACGTAAAAAAACATTCACAGTTTTGCTATTGTTGACAGCTAATCCACATGATTCGGCCACCTTGTCACGACAACCAGGTAACACTGTAAAAGGAAATCCAAGCCATCCTAGCGATGTCCTCCACGTTAGGTTTCCATGCCAGCTTGCTGTTTAGAATAGTACTTAGCCCTGTCCAATAACAGCGGTACGTCCCCAGTAGGAGGAATATCTAAATTCAGAAATCTTGTACCTGCACGTAAACAAAACGTGCTCAGTTAAACTAGGATTGATAGCTTATCCACGTGATTTGACCACCTTTTCAAGATAACCAGGTAAAACGGCCCTCCGAAAATGGCTCTCGAGGTATCCGGTACTTACGTAAAGATCAATAAGCCTCTGGGTTACTAACTGCAATTATTTTTATACTCAGCTGAGCAGAGCTCACAGAGTATATTAATTTAGTTCGCATAACGGTACCCCGTAATGGCATAAACTAATCGATATAGATATAGACTTCTATATATCAAAATAATCTGGGCGAAAAAAGAAATTCATTTTAGTCATGTCCGGCCGTCCGTCCGTCCGTCGGTCCGCCTGCCCTTAACACGATAACTTGAGTAAATTTTGAAGTATGTTAATGAAATTTGGTATGTTAGTTCCTGGGCACTCATCTCAGATCGCTATTTAAACTGAACGAAATCGGACTATAACACGCCAATTTTTTCGATATCGAAAATTTCTAAAAACCTAAAAAGTGGGATAATTCATTGCCAAAGACGGATAAAGTGATGAAACATGGTAGGTGGGTTGACCTTATGACGCAGAATTGAAAATTACTAAAATTGTGGACAATGGGCGTGGCACCGTCCACTTTTATAAGAAGGTAATTTAAAAGTTTTGCAAGCTGTAATTTGGCCTTCCTTAGTTGTTTTTATAACATTCCCTGGTGAAACGTTGACCTTTATGGTTTGGTTAGGTTAGGTTAGGTGGTAGCTGCCTTGATAAAGATAGCTCACTTGGACAACACGAAGGTCCGTTGTGATACCACATATATCAAAAATAACGGTGACTTAGATCTAGCTACTTAGAAAATCGTTGATTAGAAACGATAAAGCTCCGAATGATACCGATCTCAACTGTGGATAAATCCTCGGGAGATCCAAGTGAGTCGCGACCGAAGTAGGTACTTTCGCCTAGTTCTGGCAAAAGCTGGGCAATCAAGCATAAAGTGATTTGGTGATTCCACCTCATCATACTCCATACAGCTGCAGCAAGACGGAGTTTCCAATATATTGAGACGCACCGCATGGGTACCCATGGGACAATGCCCTGTCAAAACCCCAATGACCATTGATAGGTGAGCCTTAGTGAACCCAATTATTTCAGCAGACGTCCTGCCATCCACTTTCGGACAGAAAGATCTTGCTACCGTGCAAGACGTGATGTCCGCCCAACGTTTGCTGAGCTGACTCGAGGCCCAGCTATGGAGAAGCAATCCACAGGTGGCCAGCGGAATCCCGAAATTCCTACAGCCATCCTCATCCGGTTCAGTTGTACCCATGCGAGCTAAGAGATCCGTTTGACAGTTACCCGGGATATCACTATGGCCCGGGACCCATATAATCTTAATTGTAAAATAATTCGATGCAATCGCAAGCGAGGTCATGCACTCCCCGACCTCCCTCGATCGCACTGTAGTTGAGCTCAAGGTCTTGATAGCCGCTTGGCTATCAGAGTAGATGTTAAATTGCCTAACCGTAGTAGCACTGGATAGTATTCCATCCACCGCATCCTTAAGCGCAGCAACTTCCACTTGGAATACACTGTAGTGATCAGCCAACTTAAACTTGCCGCCTTTCCCGCAATATCTACTGGATATATGTTCAGCATGACGTTCAATTCCAATCCACCGCATCCTTAAGCGCAGCAACTTCCACTTGGAATACACTGTAGTGATCAGCCAACTTAAACTTGCCGCCTTTCCCGCAATATCTACTGAATATATGTTCAGCATGACGTTCAATGCCAAGGTAGGTGTTGTTCTGAGAGCGCCACTGATATCGATCAGCGCCGTCCGTTGCACGGACATTAACATTTTGGAGGTGCTCGCCGTGTCCAGTGATTTCCACCAGGCCAGCACCCAATATAGCAGAAGCGGTTTGACCACCATCTCATAAAGCCAGTGTACTACTCCTGGCGAGAGTCTCCATCTCTTTCCGATAGCCCCTCTGCAGCAGTAAAAGGCAACGGCGGCCTTCCTGGCCTGATCTTCCACATTCGCTCTCCAGGACGGGTTCTTGTCCAAAACCATCCCCAAATATTTAACCCTATCAGAAAGTACCAACGGTACCCCTCCAATCGAGGGAGTTCTGAAATCGGGCATCTTATATCTCCTTGTGAAAAGAACCAATTCCGCTTTTCCCGGGTTGACCGCTAATACACATGATTCAGCCCACCTAGCCACAGTATACAGGTAGCCCTGCAGAACATCGCGCAGGATGCCCAGAAATTTGTCTCTGACTAGGACAGCGAGGTCATCTGCATAGGCAACCACCCGACAACCACTGGCTATCAGCTCCACAAGAAGCTCGTTGACTACCACAACCCAGAGCAGAGGAGATAGGACAACCCCCTGTGGCGTGCCCCTGCACACCTTCCTCTTAATTATGACCCCTCCCCACTCCGCTACGACAATTCTGCCGCATAAAAGTTTGCTAATAAATTCAACCAGAGCCGCCTCCACCACTAAACCCACCAGAGCTCTTTCGATTGCCCCCGGTAAGACATTGTTAAAAGTCCCCTCGATGTTTAGAAAGGCACCCAGGCAAGGACCTTTATGGAAAAAAACTGCGAAAATTGTTTTAAAAAATATATCATATATATTTCGAAGTCCCCTATATAATAGATATGTATGTAGATACATAACAATTTTGCTTATATTTTAATACATGGTGTCTAAAAACACCCATCTATACATATATTTGCCTATCTATTTTACTTGACTGTTATTTGCATGCGACCTTATTCGCTGGCAAAGGCTCCAATATATATTGTCCGTAATTACTTCTCATTTCAGATACATCTCTGTATTGACGTGACATTTTCAGTTCTTCGCAACGTTTTGCATTCACCAAACCATAATTGGTTTGATTACCAAAACAACGTGTTAGATCATCATAGCGCCCCTTCTTCGATACCTTTTCACCGAAAATATGCGCTTTCGTTGCACCACGTAAAGTTTCGGGTAAAATACGAAACTGCAGATCAGTCATGGTGGTCATATTATTCAAGAACATTTCATTACTCTGTTGTATATTTGTTTCAATATTTTTCATTTTATTGCGAAAGCGTACAATCTTAACATCAATGAAATCTTCAGCACCTTGTGGATCAGTTTTGGCAATGGGTTGGATAAAATCACTTTTGTATGTCGTTTTCTCTACGACGAATTCGCTCTGTCCGTAAATGCCGGGCGTTATGGCATGTTCGTCTTGCTTTTTGCCGTGAAAGCGTTCTTGATACCATTCGCCAACCAATACGTCGGAACTGTAGAGCGCACGTGTTGGATTGGTTTTCAGTTGACGTGTCTTGAATCGATTATATGGCATTTTCAATATGTTTTTTTGACACGAAATATATTTATATGTATGTAGAATTGTAAATCGCTATTTATTCACTAATTATACGTAAATATTATATAAACAAATCACCCGATTCCCGTTTGTTAAAACACGTTCTTCCACAAAACAAAACTGACTGAGCTTCTCAAATTGAAGGCTGCTTTGTTACTTTTGAATGACAAAGTTTTCCTTGAAATACGGAAAAATTGTAAGAGAGTATTGACATTCATATTGCTTTGGCGGTGCTACTAACACCACGCAAGTCCTTACCGTTATCTAAGTAACCAGAAACTGAAAAAGGCTCGCAAACTTCTTGCAAAGTTTGGACAGCTGCACCAAGAAGTGTTCAATAACGCACACTTTAAGTTTCTATTGTACAATTACCCATCAGAGGTGACTTATTGAATCCTTCATCAGACCGACAGCCCTTCAAGCACGCAACCCTTTGAAAGGTGGTGTGCGCCTAGCCTTTGCTTATCTAACTAAATCAATACTCATCTGTTTAGGAGCAAACCTCAGGTGTCCAGCGGACCTCCGAACTCCCTATAGCACGCTAAGTCTGTTTCAATAGTACCCATTGCATACTAAGAGATTATCGCGACAGCTTTTAGGGATACATACTAGCATGACGCCGGACTCATATGATACTTATCTTAAAATATTGCATTACAATGGCATAGAAGTCAGGCACTCTTAGACCACCTTCGATCGCACTACACAGCAGAACTCAGGACTTAATAGCTAATGACGGAGCTAATGACAAAGAACCCCCCATCTTACAAAGTTGACACATTCGTTTCCATTTACCTATACACTCTTATATTCACATTGGGCTCCAAGAAAGTTTCCTCTTCAAAACAGTCCATAGATATTTAATCTATCATGAAATACAAGCAATACTTCCTCAATCAAAGAAGGCGAACACTAGGCATAAACAGAGGGTAAGGGGGTAGAATATTCCAGCGCTAGACATGCCTGTCGCAAGAGGCGACTTAAATCAACAGACCTAGAAGACTCGATATGGTCACATCAAATGGTTCCAGAGATTTACCCAACGATGCCAATCTCTGGAACATACCAGAAATGTCCATCCTCATAGATAATACTCCCCAAAATCTTCTGGGAGTATCTTTATCGCTACAAGAAGAAGAAGGCCCGGTACATACAAGCTTGATACAACCTTGTTGCGCCATAATAAGCTCATTTACAGCCACAACACAGAGTAGAGAGAATAGAACATTTTGTGTGGCATGCCTCTGCACATCTCTCTTGTGTATCCATCGCACTCCTTTGCGAAAGTTTTTTTCCTCAGAAGTAAGTTAACGCATTCAACTACAGCCCTTTGACCTATAAACCAATCAGGGCCCACTTGATAGCTCTGGGAAAAGCATTGTTTTAATGCCTCTTTTGATTTCTAGAAATGCACACCGTGCAAATAATTTTTGCTCTAGGGATCCCTCTCTATGCTTTACAGTCGAGTGGGGAGTCGTTTCCGTTGACCTAACCTGACAATAGGTACGCTGCAAGCCCACAGGAACTGCCGTGGAGTTCTGTCTCGTTTGCACAGATTTATGAGCCATTTCAACGTTTTCAGGAAAAGGGATTGGTTGGTCCTTAGATTGTACACTAGATTGAAAATATCATAACGAATATTAGCAGCACTAAGGGATACTATCATCTCTAAGCCGATGCTAAGCAGTGACTTGATGCACCTCAATAATTCAATCATTATGTCTACACATATGTACGTACACGCAGCGGAGAAGCAACGCACAAACACATACATATATCTTATCTTAGGTGCTCACAACAGAGGGCAATAATTTGTGCAAGTATTACTCACGCGCATATGAGAAGCTATAAATGTAGTTGTGGCTGGTAATTTTGTAGCTGATAACTAACTAGTAAGTTCTGGAATGGAAAAGCCTAGAAGTATGCAACGAGGAAACCAGACAGTATAAAAGGCGACAACAGTAGAGGCGCGAGAATCAGTTTTGATTAAGCACGCTATCTGTCGAGCAATAGAAGTGTTATTTTGAAAGTAGTCTAATAAAGACCATTTTGCATTACTGAATAGTGGTGTTATTTATTCAACAGTTTAGTGATTCGAACTTAGCAGAGCATTTGAAATAAGAGGAATTGCACTAAATTCGTTACAATATTAATATCCCACACAAATTCGCTTTCTTGTTACGAAAGGCACTTCTGCAGAACCAACCATTGGCGGTGCAGATAGAGGTTCTTGTGAACTCGGGTATTTCCGGTGACACCTTTTTAGCCTCTGCGGACTATATACACTTTTTTAGTGCTGAAGTAACGTTATATTTCCTTTCATTGTAGTGTCCATATTGAGGCCATAAAAAGGATTGGCATTAAGTACTTACTTTTTCGCGCCAAAACCAAATAAATGTTTGGCCTTAAATTTTCTCGAAAATAATTTGATTAGTGCCCAATCCACACTAAAAACCTAACTTGCTAAGTAGGGCTTGTCAACGTATGCTAACTTACATTACGTCACTCAAATGTCACCTCATCGCCAATGATCCAATTAGTGGCTACACAGCAAATAAAGAATTAAATGGCAAACTTTTTTTGAGTTAAAACAACAACATAAAATAAAAACTTCGGTTAGTTTTTTACGTTAGAACTAACTTTATAAATAAAAAACAACAGAAAGTCCACATTTCAAGCGCCAAACATCAAAAGAAACCTCAAAAGGCAAATATTGCAGTTGAACGAGCTAACGGAATTTTAAGGATTAACTTAGGCGCCTTGACAGTGGTTCACAAATAGGCAAACGGAGGAAAACAGGGAATAATATAAGACATCAGAGGAATCAGTAGCAATGCTAGACAGGATAATCAGTAGTGTATTGTTTGGTGATTAAGGCAAAAGCGAGTATTCACTTATTTTCATATTCAAATGTTTAAAAAAAAAAATAGTGAATGCAAAAAACAAAAACAAAATTCTTCGAAAAGTATCGAATTACCATATAGGAGCATACACTTAATAGCGCTGAGAAGTCATCTAACGGCAATTGAGTTGCCGGTGGTGGGTTGTGAGTAAAAAAAAAAAGCAGTGAAACAAAAATGTCAACGAGCTGTCATCATGTGATGGCTCGCTAGCTACATTTGACATTTCGCAACAACTGTCAACGCATGCCTTCACAAGGTAATCAAACGCAAATTTTCGGAAACCTACTTTCATATTCATGTGAGTGTGCGTGAAAGGTGTTTATGGTGTGCATGAGAATTCCAAAAATTTTCACAAATTTTACTTTTAATTAAAATTTCATTTTTCGACACTCTCTGATGGCTAAATCAAGCACTAATTGGCTTTGATTTGTTGTTGACGTGCGAAATTTTAACTGTCATTGCTGAAAACGTTTGCAATTTTCGAATGAGTGAGATTTTCACAAAATAAAAAATGAAATTTGTTTAATATACAAGGTGTCAACAGAAGTGTATTTTTATACCCAGGTGTATCCGCACACAGAAATCATATTACGATGAGTTTCCACATTATTAGTTACTAGGGTATGCAGATGAACTTCTAGCTACAAAATTATGCAATCCTTTTCCTTTTCTTCTTCTTCTCGTAGCGAAAAATACACTTTTGGAAGGTCTTGGATAGTATTATCGATGATGACGGTTCTATGCCGGATATTGTTCCGGTAAGTTCCGAAAATTAGCTTCATCAAGGTACTAGCCCGACCGACTCGGTAACGTAACGCCCGCCGACGTTGTCTTGTTTTTGAGACAAATAATGGCGGCCCTTATTTCCTTTCCAAAAGTTAACTAACACCCGTTGACATACGGAAACAACATCAGCAGAGTTTGTTTCTTCTTTTAAACTGAAATAGAACCTGCGAGCTGTGTGAAATAAAATAAAACAAAAAATGAGATGAAATAAAACTTAAAGAAAAAAATAAAAAATAAAAAAGTTTAATAAAATAAAATAAATTAAAATAAAGTAAAAAAACTAAAACAAAAAATAAAATTAAATAAAATAAAATAAATAAAATAAGGTTAAATAAAAAAATGAAATAAAATAAAACAAAACAAAAAATGACAAAAAATTAAATAAAATGAAATAAAATAAAATAAAGTAAACTAAAATAAAAAATTTAACATGAAATAAAATAAAATAAAGTAAAATGAAATAAAATTAAATAAAATAAAATAAAATGAAATAAAATAAAAGAATATAAAATAAAATTAAATCAAATAAAAAAGTTAAATAAATTGAAATAAAATAAAATTAAACAAAAAGTAAAATGAAATGAAATAAAATAAGATGAAACAAAAAGGAAAAATAAAATAAAGTAAAATAAAAAAAGATGAAACAAAAAGGAAAAATAAAATAAAATAAAATAATACAAAATAAAAAATAAGACAAAATAAAATTAAATTAAATTTAATTAAAACAAAATAAATTAAATTAAATTAAATTAAATTAAATTAAATTAAATTAAATTAAATGAAATAAAATAATATAATATAATTAAATAAAGAAAAATTAAAATAAGTAAGTCAATTAAAATAAAATTGGTTTAAATTAAATAATATAATTTAATTAAATAAAGTAAAAATAAAATAAGTAAATAAAGTAAAAAAATAAAAGTAAATTAAATATAATAAAACAAAGAAAAAATAAAATATAATAAAATAAGATGAAATCAAACAAAAATCAAAATGAAATAATCTAAAATAATATGAAACAAATTAACAAAAAAAAAACAAAAAACCCAAAAAAAAAATAAAATAAAGTAAAAAAAAAAATAAATAAATGTAAGGCGCGATAACCTCCGAAGAGATCTAAGCCTGAGCTTCTCTTCCAATTTGCGTCGTGCTCCTCTTGATATTCGCTAAAAATTGGTCGGACGGGACCTACATGTTTTATGCCGACTCCGAACGGCATCTGCAAGACAGGTGAGTTTTCACTGAGAGCTTTTCATGGCAGAAATACACCCGGAGCGCTTGCCAAACACTACCGAGGGGCGACCCCGCTTAGAAAAATTTTCTTCTAATTGAAAAACCTTATTTCTAAAATTTTGATGTTGCTTTTCCCGGGGTGCGAACCCAGGGCATATGGTGTGGTAGGCGGAGCACGCTACCATCACACCACGGTGGCCGCCAGTAAAGTAAATGTAAACTAAATAAGAGGGAAAGTGAACTTAATTAAAAAAAAAACGTTATTTCCTCGTGCGGGTTTTCACTGCACCCAGATATTGGAGTTCCTACTAAAAGGGTTTTAGTGTCTGCAGCAGCTGGGTATATAATAATTGGATCCACCCGAACTTAGATGTTCTTACTAGTATTATATAATTATACTACCATTGCATATTTAGCCATGTGTGGACATGGAGGTGAGAATGTCATTTACCATTTGACCTATTGACCAATTTACACGAATAACTCGACATCTTCTGCTCTTTTATAGCCTTTTTGAACAATTTCTACATGCATATGTACATATACACATAATGAAAACTTATCTACTTAAGCCTCTAACATCTTTTGATCAAGTCGATTATCATTGCCGAGTGTCAACAGCCGCATCTAATTTCATTTAGTACGCATTCGTTTATACAAAACGCGCATTACAATTATCCTTTCTACACTCAGTACGATTTCTTAGTAGTGCCAGTAGTTGAATAGCAGAGTATCCTTTCGTTTGTTTTGCGCGCGCAACACCGGTTGGGTAATTAATCAAAACGAACAATAATAATCGGCACTCGGTTGAAGTGAAACAAAAAATGTCAAATGCGCACTTTAAACAATAACAAATAACTTCGTTCCCCCGCAAGTCATGGTAGCTCCTTCAACTGTAAGAATTTTTTACTTTTTTAATGCAGACTCTCAAACACAAATACCATAACACTATAGAATGAAAGTTGAACAAGCGAATGATTTATGATGATCAAGCTACTATTATAAAATCCAAATCCTGTCTCTCTTGTCTCTCGTTTTATTCGTCGCATATCCTTGTGTGACAATGTTAACCAAGTGTACGTAACGAAATTCAAACAATTGTTCTATGTACTGAATGTTGTACCGAGCGTATCGTGGCACCTCAACCTTTGGCTGTTCATTTTTTACTTACGCATGTCCACGCATTGCGTGTTTTGTTGGCATTTGCTCCTTTGAGTTATGGTTGGTCCCCCAAGTACCGTTGTTTTTTTCTCCATTTATTAAATCTTAACTGTTTTTCTTGCATAATTCAGTGCCATTGCAAACAGTTCAACAAAGATTGTGTAAATTCATTTGGTCCTACTTTGGCGCTGGCATGCCTAGCAAGGACCTCCCATGCAAGCGTTTTAGCAAAGTGTTATATCTACTCACTGTTCTATGCCTGGCATTTATCCAACATTAATCATCTTTTATATTCTTTTATATTGGCAAATATTTTTTTATTTCTTTGCACTTTCAAGCTGTTTTTAATTTTTTGCTACTTGAATTGTCCTTCAGGATATGAATTATTTTGTCTTTTGATGTACTTTATTATTTTTTTTTTTTGTTTAGTGAAGTTTAGCATTTTATAATTTTTAGCTTGAAAAATAAGTTTTTTTTTATACTTGAACCGCTAGACCAAGATTCCTCATCGCATCAGTGATATAGCTAGTACATTTACAAAATTTTGGGGGGGCATAATTCAAAAAATCACAGTTTTTGTAGTTATACATTTTACTGAGTTTCTATATTGAATACCTACAGATCTCTAAATCCGTAGCGTGATGGCAACGTGCTCCGCTTACTACACCGAAGATCCTGGGTTCACGCCCCGAGCAAAGCAGCATCAAAATTTACGAAAAAAGGTTTTTCAATTAGAAGACAATTTTTCTAAGCTGGATGGCCCCTCTGCAATGTTTGGCAAGCACTCCGAGTGTATTTCTGCCATGAAAAGCTCTCAATTAAAACTCATCTGCCTTGCAGATGTCGTTCGGAGTGGGCATAAAAACAAGTAGATTCCGTTCCGCCAGTTTGTAGTAAAAAGTAAAAGGAGCACGACGCAAATTGGAAGAGAAGCACGGTCTAAAATCTCTTCGGAGGTAATCGCGCCTTGTATGCGCGAGCTCTTGCTCAGGGCTCTCCACCAGACCGAAAAGAGGAGAGTTTTGTTATAAAGTTATCCATTTTTTATCGAGGTGTTATATATTTGCTATCGATAGCAAAGGCTAACGATGTGTTTTCGATTTTTTTTAGAAAAATTTATAGATATTTTTTAAAATAGTTATCGATTTGCTATCGAAAGTTATCAGTTTATTATCGGATTGTAAACACTTTAATAAATATGTGTTATCGATTACATTATCGAAAAGCTATCATTTTGTTTTCGAATAGCTTTTGATTTTTTATCAAAAAGTTATCGATTTGCTATCGAAAGTTATCGATATGTTATCAAAATATTATCGACTTGTTATCGGAGTGTTACCAATTTGTTATCGCCATGTTATCTGTTTGCTAGCACTTTAGTATTTAAAAAATATCGATTTGTTATCAAAAAGTTATCGGTTTGTTATCGAAGAGTTATTGATTTCTTATCGGTTTGTAAACGACGATTCATCAGTTTGTTATGTAGAAATTTAAGTTTTCTAGTCGTACACGTAACTTTACACATAAAGAAGCTATTTTTAAGGTCGAATAAAGCTAACAAAATACATCTCAAGAAGAAACACCCTAATGTGCACATAAATGTTTATTTGCTGGAGATTATTATAGGAACGAGTTCATAAAAAAACCATCATGCCATTTTGGTGTCGTGCATATGTTTGTTGTTGATTATTTTGATTGCTAATTAAGATTGCATTGTGGATTGGAATTTTTTCTATACCAAGTTTTGCGGTTCTACGAAGGTGCAGTGTCCGGCCCCACGATAACACCTAAAATCCTTGAACTTCACATCACATTTTTGACGTTTATTTCTAATGCCATATGCCAACGGATGCGACAGATATGCAATGCGACACCAATACATTGCCAACATGTGTCATATTAGACGCCAAAAATTCGGCGACCCTATCATAAACCTTCTTTAATTATCTATAAGAAATACCAATAAGAAATACCAACAACATTGAAATGACATTACTTATAATATTTAAAAGCGCACTTAGACTTACTTTAGCTGATAAAGCGAAAATACATTCTTGCAAGCTAACTGCGGTTCAAACAATATTTTATAGACGTTGTTTGTTTTTTTTTTTTTTTGGTTTTTGTTTACCCGCACTCCACTACTTTCGCTAGCAATTGTTAGCCTTCTAGAAACTTTTTCCTATAAACGTTGTTGTTTTTACTTGATTTGCAATTTTTAATTATGCACTTGGGCACTATAAAATTTAGCAACGAAATTTTCATAATAAAATACTTTCCTGGGACTGATAAGCGGCAAGAAATGAACTCCTCTCGCCTTAACGCCTCTGGTTCGATATGTGCGTTATTGCCTAAGAACGGGGTAAGGTACGTACATTAAACTGGGTCGATTTGTATGGACGAAAGTTAACCGATATCGCGCCATCGATTTTTCGATAGGATTTGGGCTCAGGAAAGAAGTTCCACTAAGCATACCCAAAAAAAAAGAATTTTCGAGCCTGCGAAAAAAAATGGCGAAAGGGTCAATTTTTCGACCAAAACACTTCCCAAACCCCTAAAAAATATATAACTGTTGTAAACACGTTGGCGATAACAGTTTTTTGAAAAAAAAAATATTTTTTGGGTTTCGGTATTTCATTTTAAATCCATTTTCTATTCATTTTAGTAATTACAGGAGCAGTGGGAGCATATTTCCAAAGCACTTCGTACTGCCGCCGAGGAAAAAATTGGTTACCGGCGGCCACGAAAAAACAACTGGTATGATGAAGAATGCCGCGTTGCAATTGAAAGAAAAGACGCTGCCTACAGGGCTACGTGAAAAGCGAGCGCGATAAGAGGAGTGTGTGAACGTTATCGTGAGTTGAAAATGCAAGCGAGACGCCTTTTCAGGAAGAAAAAAGCAGAAGCAGAAAGGTGTGAATGTGAGGAGCTTGAGCTGCTAGCCACCAGGAATAACGCCCGAAAATTTTACCAAAAAATACGGCGACAGACGGAAGGCTTTAAGACCGTGGCAAACTCCTGTAGGAACGAAAACGGCGACCTTGTAACTGTGGAGGGAACACTTCTCTGCTCTCCTAAATGGAGGCAGCAATTCACCGCGCAGAGATGAAGAACCCGATCCCGCAATCGATGTTGACGGAATATATGTCCCCCCACCCGATTATGACGAAGTTAGAATAGCAATAACCAGACTGAAAAACAGCAAGGCCGTGGGCACTGATGGATTGCCTGCGGAGCTATTCAAGTTCATTTTAGTAATTGATTAAGGGTAAAACGGTAATTTAAAATTCAATTAGATTGGAGCTCATGCCTCCAACACGCGGTAAGAAAAAGGCTTCTTCA
The DNA here is from genome assembly GCF_040869045.1 of Eurosta solidaginis. Classification (NCBI taxonomy): domain Eukaryota; kingdom Metazoa; phylum Arthropoda; class Insecta; order Diptera; family Tephritidae; genus Eurosta; species Eurosta solidaginis. The sequence goes on from NC_090321.1 coordinate 13,570,298, forward strand.
CCCTACATTATTGGCGCTCAACGTGGAGCAGTGTTTAAATTAAAAGTTAATTTAATCGATTATTTAATAAAAAAAAAAGTGTTTAAAATAAATTATTAACACGCATTTCGGCATTGTAAAATATTGTGGTTTTGCTCTTGGTGGTCACAATACATCGCTCGTGCATCATATCAACATCAACATCTTCATCATAATCATTTATTGGACATCGATTCCAGTTGGGAAAGGTTGGAGTACGGAATCGCTTTCATCAAGTTCAAGTAGCAGTAATATTTTTCGTACTTCGCTGCTTTGCACTTTTTGTAATACATCGCTGCCTTTCCTGCCATTTGTTAGTGTGCTCTTATTTTTCCATCGCCAAAAATGTGGTAAAACCTTCAATCAAACTTTCTATATTGGTTATATAAAGTAGTTTATTTATTACGCGCTGGCACATACCATGTGAGTCCAGCCACATCTAATTATTCAAGCGTCAAATTAAGCTTTCGCTCATTTTAAATAAAGCCCTATAAAAATGTCTCTCGAGGAACTTAAGCAACAGCGCGCTAATATAAAGAAAATATTTTTGTGCCTAGTTTACGACCAGGGGGTAAAGTTTTGTCACCTGCCGAATATATGTAAATGCCGACTTGGTATTCTTGAGTCTTATTTCAAAAATGTGTTGTCTACACAAACGGACATCGAAAAGCTGGATTCAGAGGACAGTGACTTGTAAGAGCTGTACATAACACCGAAATTAATTCTTCAATCGCAGCTTTCTGAGGATTCAAACGCTTCACTCACAGATACTACTTGTGTTATGCAGTCAGTATCACAATTACCTAAGCTAAAATCATTCTGCGGCAAGTATTCTGAGTATTAAAATTTCATTCCTTCTTTTAAACAAATCATCGTTAGAGAGTTTATCTAAGATAGAAAAATTCAATCACTTGCACAAATGTCTCCAGGGTCACGTGTTAGAAACTATCGAAGCATTCCCAGTTTCCAATGAAAATTATTCGAAGGCTTTGGAGTGAATTGAATCTCGGTATGACAATCCAACCCTTATATTTTTAGAAAATATTTGTTCCCTATTCGAGCTTTCGTCTATTTTGAAACCAAATGATGGTCAGTTGAAAAGCCTTTATGGTTCGTTATTGTCATTGGGAAGTGAAAGAGAAATTGCACAAGCCATGCTTATTTATTTAGTTTTGCCGAAAGCAGATGAAGAAACCAATCGTAAATGGAAGTGGCCATTTGGTCGAAAAATTTACCCTTTCCCTATTTTTGTTCGCAGGCTCGAAATTTATTTTTTTGGGTATGCGTAGTGGAATTTTTTTCCTGAGCCGAAATCCTATCGCAAAATCGATGGCGCGATATCGCTTAATAAATAGACCCAGTCTAATGTACATACATCGCTGGCGTCGTCGGGTCCACAATACCTCTGAGATGTACTTGCAGCTATAGGTACATATGTACTTACATATGCGACGCGAAGATTGTAGATATTTATTTTCAAGTTAATGCTTCCTGGAAGCTATGCTTTGATGAAGCTGATGATTTTTGCTACACGGAAAAAATCGATGTAAGCTATCGAAAAAAAACCGTGGGCGCAGCCGAAAAAATAAAATAGCTTTAAAAAAACAAAAAAAAAAAAATTTAATTTGACAAGAAGGAGAACACGTATTTAAAAATTAAAAAAAGGAAATGGGCATGATCACGCATACTTAGGTTGTTGTTGTTGTTGTATTAACGGCAAAGTCACACCCCGAAATTTTTATCGAGTGTTATCGATGTTGATGGTCCTTTGACGGATATAGATCCGGTACGCTCCGGTAACAAAGCAACATTAATGTACTAGCCCGACCATCTCCGGAATATGACCACATTAAACCTTCTAGGCCATCCCGCCCCCACCCCGTAGTTCCATGCGGAACTTGGGGTCGCCAGAGCCACGCCTGCTAAATATGTGTATAATACATTCAAATTTGTAACAGGATTGTTCCCCTCGCGTAGTTGAGGTTGACAATTGGATTGCGGAAGCTTTGAAGCTATAAAGCTTTGTATTGCGGTTATCAACTCCTTGAATTCCGGTCCTCCTACCACACCAAAGATCTTGGGTTCAAGTCCCGGGCAAAGCAACTACAAAAATTTAGAAACAAGTTTTTTCAATTAAAATCTGGGACCTGTAACAGGTCCAATTTGCAGGAAAAATTAAAAGAAGCACGACGCAAATCGGAAGAAAAGCTCGCCTTAATTCTAATCGGAGGTTAGCGCGCCTTCTATTTCTTTTTTATACTTACAAAGTTAATATACACGAGTATAGTTTCCATGTCATTTTCATGAAAGGCATACAAATATTAAGCTATGGTAACTAAGTACGCATTTATTGATACAATTCTCGCAGCGCAATGTAATCCATTTTGACTTTTTTCGATTATCCTTAAAGTAAAAACTAATCCATTATTTATAAAATCGCCAAGAGTAGCCATGAAAAAGTAAAATGAGCCTAACGAAATAAAAGAAGTGGTTAGAAAAAGTGGAGAAACGGCATAGGAAAGGCCAAACTTCCTATTGAAACTAAGACTCGTAGCCTCGTTCATAATGCATCGATTTTCTACACACACTCGTGAGCATCCTACGCAATTGTCGGCACTTCCGTTTTGGGTTATTGTTGCGCTGAAACTGCACCTTTGTATAGGCCAACTGGTTGCAATTTAATTGTTTTACACGGTGCCATTACAGCCACTTCGATTATTGATTATCCTTTGCATTGAAGAAGAAACGCTTATTTGTTTATTTTTATAAGCCAAAGATATGTGAAAATGTGCACCAACAAAGTAAAGCAAAAAAAAAAAAAAACAAAAACTACAAATGAAAATTTTCAAAGAAATGCTAAAAAAAAATACTACAAATAAAATTAAAATAAAAAAATTTTAAGCACTTCCTTTATATACATAAATTAACAAAATCAGCGAAAAATGTCTCATTATATAAAGACATATTCTTACTAAATTTTGATTTTTAAATTTTGACACAGATATTGGAAAAATATTTATTAGTAGTGAAAATATAAAAGTGGAGCGCACATTACTTGGATAGGAAAGTTGGTAGGAAAGGAGATATTATTAGTCAATCCACCTTTATGTTTTTACTTCTCAAAAATATTTTTGCAATTTCTACACTCAGAGAAAAAATCGTTCTAAAACGAACGAAACCAGTTCAAAATTAAGAACATTCGTTCACAAAAGTCTGTTAAGTACGTTTTTTCTTAACTCGTGACCGATGGGCTTGTTCTAAGAACAGTTTTTCCAAGCATACCGTTCGTGTTTTATGACCACTTTGGTATTGATGTGTGAACTTTCTGTGCTCATTTCAAACACTACTCGGGCTTGATTTAAGATTTTTCGTTCTCACGCTTCGAGAACGATTTGTGGTTGATTTAACTGTTTTCGGTCTCAATTTAAGAACGGTTTGTGCTTGACCATTGGTGGGAGGAAGATAATTTTTTAATTATTACCCATTTATTTATTTATTTTTTATTAATAAATATTTTTTTTTTATTAACAAGAAATATTAATAACAAAAAACTATTATTAAATGCCAAGAAGGTTTGAAAAAAACGCATAATATGCATTTTTTCATAGATTTCTCTATAAGAGAAATCTTTCTTATATGATGATGCAATCTGAATATATATTTAAAACATTTCATAACAAGTTTGAAAATTACCTGAATGGAAATGAACGAAAAATAAGAGTTACAAAATTAGAATATAAAAAAAATTGTTTTAAAAAGCTTCAGAGTTTGACGGCGATCGAACTGGCGCCACACGATCGCAACCGCAACAACATAGCCGCTGGGCCACTACAACTGCTTGATGGCTTGTGCCAAATGTTGTATTTAAAATTGCAGTGCACACGAATTATACCGTTTCTTTTTTCTTGAACTTAATTTAAGAACAATGTTCTTAATTTAAAAACATTCGTTCTCATTAATAAAACATTTGTTGATAATTTAAGACCAGCCGTTATCTTTTCAAGAAAATGGTGTCTGTTCAAGAACAAGGTTGTTGTTTTAAGAACAGGTCGTTTGTTTTTCAAGAACAAAAAAGTAAGAACATGAAAAGCTTGAATTGAGTCCGGTGGTGCTGGATTTAAGAACGGCGTTTTTCTCTGAGTGTACATATGTCAAAATTTGGCAAGAATATGTTTTTATATAAGGAGATATTTTTCGATGATTTTTGTCCATTTATATAAAGGAAGTGCTTACATTTTTTTATTTTTTTATTTTCTCTTTTTCAGTTCTAGGTGGTGCCTTATGATTTACAAGATGAAAAACTTACTGTATTGAAGAAGTCTCTTAAAACTTGATCGCAAGATTCCCCCATTCCATACGATTTTTCGCCCCCTATCGAAACTTTTTGTATTATGTTTTCACTGTCATCGGCCTATAATTACGTTTGAAATTTAAAGTCTCTAGCTCACTGAGAAGATACTTGAAACTGATCTCTTAATTCCCAATTTTTTCTCCTTTTGTTCCTTTTTCACGGCGTCTTAACCTATCTGTGAAGTTTCATGTTTGTAGCTCAATGAGAAGTTACTTTAAAATCGATTTCAAAACTCCAAATTTCCAAATTCTTATCTAATTATTTCGATCGGTGCGCCATCTAACGGAAATTTTTTTCACCTTTTCTTACATTTTCTCGGTGTCTTAACCTATCTGTTAAGTTTTAAGTTGTAGCTCAATGAGAACTTACATAAAAATCAATCCCAAAAACTCCGTTTCGTACGATTTTTCTAAATATCTCATCCCGTGCGCCCCTAGCGAATCTTTTTGTATCGTTTCATCTGCTGTCATGGACCTCTGAATTAAGTTTGAAATTTCAAGTCTCTAGCTCATCGAGAAGTTACTTAAAAGCTGGTTTGAAAATTTTCAAATTCTTATCTAATTATTTCGATCCGTGCGCCACCTAACGGATTTTCTTATTTTTTTCCTTTTGGTGCATTGTCACGGTGTTATAACCTAAGTGTAAAGTTTCACGTTTGTAGCTCAATGAGAAGTTACTTAAAAATCGATTGCGAGATTTGTATGAAAAGCGGACGAACATTCAACCGACCTAATATAAAGGAAGTAAAATGCAACACAAGTACACAAACAGGAAGAACAAAGTCATATAACAGAACTGAACTGTCCATCATATGAGCATAAAACGCAGGCAGGTTGCAACCTACGCCAAATGGATGGGCATAAGATTGCGAGTTAACTTCCTGTTTGCGCCTCTGTGCAACGAGCATACAATAAGGATTAAAAGATTTCAATTAATTTTATTTTGAAATATTTCTTTTTTAGTTTTTGCAATCATTGTTTATTTATTATTCCTTTTTTTTCGAAAAGACAAAGTAAAGAAAATAATAACAAATGTATTTAGTTTATTATTATAAAATTTTGTAGGTATGCCTTGTAGGCTATGCTAGAACTCATGCCATCTTAATAGTTTGTAGGGAACCTGCTTGGATTTTACTTCTAAGCAATCAACAACAAAAGTGCGTATGTGTTTTGTTTCTTGAATTGTAATACGAGCAATTATTCGCGTAATAAAAATAAATACTGATTTTTGATTGAAATTACTAAAAAATTAAGTTTATTTGACCCAAACTGTCAGCTAAGCGGATCAATTTCATCTAACAAAATAATTCAAAGTTTTGTTTTTGTTTTTGTTTTTTGCTTTAGTAACAAATTTTAAGCGCAAGCGAGGGTGCAACAGCTGTTCCTTCCTTTTTTGTTGTAGGTATTTTGGTCTAATGCCTTCGACAATTCAAACTATTTAGCGGTCGTTTTGCGCTGATAAGCGGATCTATAAATTCAACTCAATAGTAAGCGTATCACGTGCTAAGGGGGGAGGTCAATGCGCAAGCCATTTGTTTTTAAAGGCCGCGGCACAATGAAATTTTTCATATATATACTTTTAACACAAACTTATGCTTTCCAGTAACATAGCCACAATCAAACAAGATGTTGCGTTGGTAAATATAATGGAACTTCAGACTCGGAAAATTGATGTTTATTTCGCCTTGCCCATTCACGTACAAAATTTCGCGAAGAACTGTTATAAACATTCTTGCTATACAACAAAAGTACTTGCTAACATATTTTGTGCCGTATTGCAGCTTTTAATTGCGAAAAATGTTAGAAAAGTTACCAACGAGTGCGAAAAATAATTTCATTTGCAAAGTGTGCCAGCACCCTTAGCCAAAGTAAATGTCAAATTCTACTTCTTACGCTTTGCTTGCAACAAAAGTTAGTTAGGAGTTGGCTACTTTTCCATGTCAGATGGCGCCAGTGTCGCTCAATCTACCGTTCTCCATAAAAATACGTGCAATCTACTCATAATACTCAAATCATTGAGTAAAACTCATCTATATGAAAAACTGCTCTGTGACGGGGCTTTAAGGTATTTATACATAAATAAAATTTAAATAAGTATTAGACTGGGTCGATTTGGGGTTAAATGGTGAACTCCACAAACAGGCGTCGGATCTTTATGCCAGGAATTGCCCGATGAAGCCAGTACTCAAAGAACAGTACCAAAACGTGCGGAAGAGGAACGCACACTCCCCAGGGAAACGCGAGTCACTTTAGCTCAACTTCGATCCCACATGACACCAACCATCTCTTTAATTGTAATGTGGAATCAACGCCTCTAACACCCCTCACATTATGGTCCAACCCTGTTGAAACAGCAAGTTTCCTTGGACTCCCGTTAAAAGATATTGATGACAATTTGTGATCGGTCGCACCTTTTGCATGGGGCGAAGCACTGCTACAACAACAATAACAACTGGGTCGACTAATTACCGATATCGCGCTATCGACTTTTCGATAGGATTTGGGCTCAGGGAAAAAAGTTCCACTACGCATACCCAAAAAAATAATTTTCGAGCCTGCGAAATTTCATTTTTTTTACTTTTTTCGACTTTGATTTTTAAGGTTTTTTTTTCATGACCTAATAAAAAATTTTCATATGTATACCCTGTCCGACCCAAAAATATCCGCTAAAACGGTGGCGATAACAGTTTTTTTAAAAAAAAAAAAACAATATTTTTTGTTATCGATAACGTTTTTAGCGGCATTTTTGTGTCGGACAGGGTATACATGATAATTTTACAATCAAAAAAATGAAATTTCGCAGGCTTGAAAACTATTTTTTGGGAACTTTTTTCCTGAGCCCAAATCCTATCGAAAAATCGACGGCGCGATATCGGTTAGCTTTCGTCCATACAAATCAACCCACCCTAATAAGTATGCTCAGAAGGATTCTATAAAAAAAAATCAATAAAATTTTAATTAAGTTTGGAAAAAATAAAGATTTGCTATCAATGCTGGTTTGTCTAGATTAATATTATGCCAATTTTCGGTCTTTCACATCTAAGTGTTCTCAATTTGTATATTTCTAATTCCTCTAAAACTAAACTATCACGTGACAATTATATAATTATAGTATGGTTTACAAAATTGTTTAGTTCAATTAGTTTATTTCTAAAAATATGAATATATTGATATCGATCTCTTAGTACATTTGAGTTACGGTGACCATGCGTACGAAATCCAATAGATTGCTCATGATTTTGCACTTCTGCAAAAAACTCCCAGCTAAAACAAAAGCTCGGAAATTTTACAGCTATATTAGTCGAGTGACATCTCGTCTCAAAAATATATTTACTTAAAAAACTACCTAAGAAACAAACCCATATTTCTCTGTTAAAACATTCTAAAGGCCCAAACACATTCGACTTTTGCATCGTTTTGGCGTTTAAAAAAATAAATAAATAAATGTAAGGCGCGATAACCTCCGAAGAGATTTTAGACCGAGCTTATCTTCCGTCGTACTCATTTTTAACATGCTTTTTGAGCTTAATTTTCACCGGTTTCAAGAAGTCTGGTTAATTTGAAACTTTGCATACGTATCAAGGACCGATAACAATGCATTAATGTGATAGTGTGGTGACATAAGGTCAACGGCCATAAGGTCAATTGGCCTTATTACCACTTTGAATAGCCATATATTTGAAACCTTTCACATAATGCGAACAACGCATTCCTTTATTAATGATAGAAGTGGATACATGGCACATCTACGAAAGAGCATACTGGAGCCCTTTTTAATACGCTTTTATTAGCTTGGCCGGTATCTATCTATGTATCCATGTATGTATGTAACGGAATCTGGAGTGGAGCCGGGAGCCCCGGTAATGCAGAGCTCCAAACTCCGTTGCATCTTTTGAAGCATTTTAAGATAGGTACTTTTAGCTAGTGCGTGCCACCAGACCAAGGCACCATAAAGAGGAATCGGCGCAAAATCGCTGTGTAAATACAGTAGGTCACCTTAGGGGAGAATCCCCAGGAGGTGCCAATTTCCCTCTTGCAGGTGAACAGCTCTGCTGCTGTTTTCTTGGATCGCTCCACTATATGGTCACTCCATAGTAGCTTCCTATCCAGAATGACTCCCAAATACTTGACTTGATCGCTAAACGCTAAGAACGTACCCCCAATTCTGGCGGTGTAAAATTTGGTACTTTGTACCTCCTCGTGAAGAGAACAAGCTCGGTTTTATCCGGGTTGACTTCCAAACCTGTGTCGGGTTGTACTCCTGGAGCAGCTCCAGGATGTCAGCTGGGTCCGTAGGCATCACTGGAACCCAGACTGTAGCCATTGGTCGTGAGGGGATATCACGCGCCTCCACTACCTTGAGGCGCGCGCCCGGATATACCACCCCTATAAGCGTGACGGCGGCCCTATAGAGGTTTACCGACCTGACGTCGTCACAGGCAATTAGCTTGACATTGCTCTGGAACCATCCTGCATCGGTGTAAGACGGCGGTGGACCAAGGTTGTCTTTCTTAATCTTAACGGCCACCGTAGCGAGCGCGGCCTCGATCCACTTGCACTGTTGTTTCGGGATCCTACCATCTTCGCTGCTCTCGTCTATAATGCCAATAATCTGCCGACCCTTGGCAATTTCGGCGAAAGACCGCGTCCAGCCTCCCTGCGTCTTGGCTCTTTTCGTTGCCGTGGGGTTGGATTCATCCATGGACGGCTGGCGTTTCGAGGTTTCATCACTCTCGACTAAAACTTTTAAAATTACTTGAACTAAAAAATTAAAAATAAATAATAGTTTTAAAAAAACTAAAAAAACACGCTTTTATAGTAAACCGAACTAAAAAGTAGAAAATAATTTTCAATTAAAAAGAGTTTATATATCAGTAGTAGAATGTCAAACAATCGTTTATAGTTAATCACCTCAAAATAAAATTATAATAAAATTTAAGTTATTAACAGAATAATTTAGTTCACAGTAAAAAGCGTGGGGTGCTTGATATTGAATGTTACATTCATTCTATTGGCAACTATCTGAGAGGAAAGATATGAAATGTAGTCAAATGCACCCCACGCTTTTTACTCTGAATTAAATTATTCTGTTAATAACTTAAATTTTATTATAATTTTATTTTGAGGTGATTAACTATAAATGATTGTTTGACCTTCTACTATTGTTATATAAACTTTTTTAATTGAAAATTATTTTCTATTTTTTAGTTCGGTTTACTAGAAAAGCGTGTTTTTTTAGTTTTTTTAAACTAATATTTATTAATTTTTCCTACAAATTGGCGGGACGGGACCTACTCGTTTTATGCCGACTCCGAACGGCATCTGCATGGAAGATGAGTTTTCACTGATCGCATTTCATGGCAGAAGTACACTCAGAGTGCTTGCCAAACACTGCCGAGGGGCGACCCCGCTTGGAAAAATATTCCTCCAATTGAAAATTGTTTCTAAAATTTGTATGTTGCTTTGCCCGGGGCTTGAACCCAGGATCTTCGGTGTGGTAGGCGGAGCACGCAACCATCACACTACGGCGGCCGCCAAGTGACTATTGGCTGTTGCAAAAAAATAGAGAATATCACCATTGATCAAGGACTGTCATTCCAACAGCACTCTGCAAAATACCTTAACTACTTAACCGAAATTTATCGATAAAAATTTTAAGTTATATCGCTTATCTTAAAAATGTATCGATAATTCTTTGCCATCTTCATGTGACCATCAAAATACAATTTCAAGAGAATTTTAAGTATTGTTGAAACGGTACTGTTAATAGTATATTTCACCATCTCTTTTAACCATTTAACCTTTCTCCCAACCAAAATAATTTGGCAAATATTGCAGTAACAAAAATGGGCGTTACCTGGCCATTTCTTTAATATTTTTAATGACTTTTTTAAAAGTCAGTTCGATATTCTAAAAAGCGTGGACGCACACGGTCAGATATGAACACCTTTTTTATTGTTTTTGAACTAAATTTTCTCCTGTTTGGTGAGTTTAGTCTATTTTTTCGTGCTTTGTTTATTTTTTAAGGTCGCTGAAAGGCTTTTTTTTTACTGCTTTTGTCACTTTTTAAGGAAAACATTGACTTTAGCCAAAGAGCCACGCGTGTATCGCGACCTTGAATGTTTAACGTGCTTGACAAAGAAAAAGGTGCGAAATGCATTTCCATGTTCAATAAATTTTCTTTTGTCTTGTCTTTGCGTTTAAGGTTGTGTTACTTTGTGTGTTTTTGTGGGTTTTTTAAAGATCTTGCCTTTTTTTAGAAATAAGTGTTTCATTTTTTAACAGGCATACGTTATTTTTTAGCCGCCAAAAAGTCAAACCGCTAATGGTTTTTTATTTTCATTTTTCGAATTGTGAGATTGTTCTAGTGTGTACTGATTATTTGGTATTTAGTTACCATTTCACGAATTATTTTTTGAATATATTTTAACAAGAAACATGCGCTTGGAGAGAAAATGGTTTAATTATATCTCAGCAGCTACTGACAATTTCAATTTCTACATGCATTGAGGGCCGTTTTGATAATTTCACAGCACTTTTTGATAGCAGGTCAAATGTATATTGTAATTCTTTTGATAGTAATTTGGCTAGTTTTTGCCCAATGAAGTGATTTAGCGCAAGACAATTATGACCCAACGTTTCGCTAAACTCCTAAGCTTCATCAGGGGTAAGACTGCATTTTATTTTATAATTTTTTCACGGCAGCAACAATATGTTTTGAACTGAGATGAAATTGGCAAAAAAGTTTAATTATACTAAACATGAAAAATATAACTTTTGACTTGTACCATGATATAAATATATCATGGTAGTTCCACTTCTTCTTCTTCTCCACCATTGCCCCCATTTAACATAAACCAAGTTTTTGCATTCCCTTTTGAAACTGAGCTACCATACCCTTAAAAAATAAACGTCCTAAAACAATATGTCCAGGAAGATAATAAACCCAACACCTGTCCAAGCACACCCAAGAACTGCTTCTATCAGAAAATATCTGTCTTGATTGCTCGTAATTGGTTCAACATAATGGTTGCTCTGAAATTCACTCCACCACAAATATACGGTATCTTTCTCACTATTGTGCCTTAAGCCTTTGCTAGAGCAGCCAGCTAGTCACTGGTGTGAGCGAATTCAACAGCGTCATACGATGTGAGGTTTGCATGCAGTATTTGAAGGGCCTTCTCCTCAAAGGGATGTGAAGTCAAGGTGGCCATAACGCAGCGAAAGGCGATAGCTGCCACGAAGTGATTGATAAAATAAAGGGAGGTGGCAAATAGACTCCGACTCACTCACAGATTCGAAAAGGAGCAAATGCTGGGACTCCTGTTGTCACATAGAAAACAAACGAAGCGGCGAAGCAAATGCTGACTGTGGCGCTAATAGATTGCAGGTATATCTATGGGAAAATATCTATCGAAACTTGGCGATCTGAAGAAGAGGATCAGAATGTTGTTGAAAAGATTGAGTCAAACGAGAAACTTGGAATAGTTAAAGGTAGTTTTTTCAAATTTCCAAAGGCAAGGCCTGAATGCCAAGTGTCGAGCATCAAACAGCAGAAGACCGACACGTGATTAAAAGGTGTTTCGCATAGCAACGTACTACAAATAGAGAAGGATACGGATTATACAATATATCCCGGAGCAAAGAGAATACGTGGCCACATTGCCCGAAATGGTGGATGCGGACAAACAAATTAATGTTGCTGCGAGTCTTATCGATTAACCTCCAGCACACTAAAGTGGGGTCGAGTGAGCTCTTTACAATTAAGGAGGGTTCGGTGTGGGTCTGGAAAATTTTTTAAATGTATTGGTACAGTTATTTAAACCAAGATTCCTGGTTGTATTGGTAACAGTGGCTTACAGAGTGGATTTTCTCAGTTAAATCACCAAAGCTAAAGATACTTTACTTTTTTGAAGTGGTTTTGAAGGGTTATAGTTAAAAAAAAAAATGTTCCCATAAAAAATTCCAGATTTTCAAAACACAATTTTGTTGAGGTGGCAATTGTAGTTGTAGTTGCGACAACTAACAAAGCAATGCGAATTCACTACCAGGTGGCATTGTGGATAAAACAAGTGTGATACTTTTCTGTCAACTGCCTGACAGGATGTTCAATATGGCCACTTTTTAGCGTTTTGACAGGGTGTTCAATATGGCGGCGCATAGGGCCGGCTATCTTCAGAGGGTGATAGAAAGAGATATAGAATGAGACAGCGATAGTCAATTACAAATCAGGTGATCCATTCTATTTGTAATTTTGACGTCTATACAGAAGTTATCTCATTTGTCTTATCCACAAAGCCAGGTGTTCTTATCCCAACAGCTGATTGCTTCTTCTTGATTAGTTTTCATACAACGCCTTGTACACCAATATGTCAGTTAATCGAAATCAATGAAATTTTTCTTTTGGCTTTACATTGTTCTGCAAGGCGAATTGGTTGAATTTGTTTTGCCATCACCTTGTATATATTCGCCTTGTAACAAAGTTTATGACATATACGTCAAAGTGGAACTACCTTGTTTTCTTGTATCATGCAATTTACTTTGTTTGTTAAAAAATATTCGCTAATATGTCATATAAAAAGCCGATACGCATGAACCCGAGTTGGTTAAAACGGCTCTAAAATTTTGCGCTAGTTTTTCAGCCTACTTACCTTTTGGTACAGTCTGTCAAAAACTGTCTTTAACATTACAAAAACGTGTTCATACTGGCACAAAATTTTCTTTCCATCACTTACCCTTCAGCCTTTTTGTGGCAACGTGCCTACCAAATGAAAGCAAAACAAATGAGTTTTTTTTCTTTTTCGCCAAACAACCACTCATAACATTTGCTAAAATAGGAAATTTCAAGGAAATGGACTAAATCCGCAAAACAAAGCAATCTTCCATAAATGTCGAAAGTAATAATTCAATACAAAACATCAAAAGCCATCCATGAACTGACTTGTCAACTTTTTCCATCAAAAGATCATAATTCCATACAGAATATTTAACTGCGCCGCATTGTATGGTCTGTGTGTCCTTTTTTATTAGTTAGTGTCCTAGAAAAACTATTTAATCTATTTCAACTAACTCGCCCACAACTAAAACAATCATCAGTTCATACCCAAATATCACTTTCCGTGCCAGCGTTTCCATTGAATTTTCACATTGTTTTTCGCGCAACGCGAAACACAACCAACGTCCATGTAAAATTTGCAAATTCGTATGCTACATTGCCATTAAAAGACAAAAGATTTGTTTGTAAAATAGAACACCCATTTATTGTTACAGAGTTTGTGTTATGATGCACCTTTAGCTAATATTTAAAATTTAGCACATTTACCTGCTGAAATACATACATACATAGAGTGGAAACTAACGAACTGAAGTTATCCTTTTGTGAAGAGAAGGCGTGTTGTTTTACATTCGGGTTACAGCGCAAATAATTTTAATGATCAAACTCCGTTGAAGGACACTGAACGTTTGGTATGACCTTGCTGGCATCAGGGAAAAAATAGTCATTAACTAACTTCCTTGCTTCTTTTCTAGGTTAAGTTTCGTGCTTTTCAATATGCGTCGTCGATGGCACGTAATGGATTTCGGCGTAGCCACAAGTCGCATCAGTGCCGGTATAGTTTATCTCAAACATTCCGCCCGCTATGTCTTCTGTGATTGTTACAATTATTTTCACGATTCCATTGTTAAAATGCTCTAATTATTTGTAGGTATTCTTTGGAATAGGAAATGTGAACTACTCGCCTGAAGAACAGTAGAATAGATGATGATCTGAGCAGAGGTTTTTCGTTTGTTGTGGTCGTGCGTATCTTTGTTGGAACTATTTTAATTAGAGCAATTTTAAGACTTGCTCAAGATGAAGGACAATGGAAGCGAGTGTTATTTTGGTTCAATAAAGATTTGAATGTATTTTTTTTATTACATTTTTATAATTTTTGATTTTTGATGGCCTTGTTTATTTAAAAAATGTAGGGTTTTGTGAGCTCGAGGCCTTGCTTTGAATAAAACACTGTGTTAGTATTCATACATTTATTTGGTCGATATTTCGACTTCAATCTGAAGTCATTTTCAAGATTGCATAGAAATGCCTGATCGACTAACTGACAGGCACGTTACTCCTATTACTATATGTGTGCTAAATAAAAATTAGCAACATCGGTTGACGAACACGCCCACTTAAAAAAAAAAATTTTTTTTGAAGTCAAATTTTAATAAATATGAATAAATATAACTTTAGAAAAAACTTTGAAAAAGTGGGTGTGACACCTACCATATTAAGTAGAAGAAAATGAAAAAGTTCTGCAGAGCGAAATCAAAAACCCTTGGAATTCTGGCAGGAATACTGTTCGGGGCATTACATATATAAATAAATTAGCGGTACCCGACAGATGATGTTCTCGGTCACCCTGGTCCACATTTTGCCCGATATCTCGAAAACGCCTTCACATATACAATTAAGGGCCACTCCGTTTTAAAACCCTCATTAATACCTTCCATTTGAAACCCATGTCACACAAACACATTCCAGGGTTACCCTAGGTTCATTTTGCTAAATGGTTATTTTCCCTTATTTTGTCTCCAAAGCTCTCAGCTGAGTATGTAATGTTCGGTTACACCCGAACTTAGCCTTCCTTACTTGTTTTTTTATAAGTCCCTTAACTATAAAAGAAGAAACGTCTTCAAAATTATAAAATAATAAAATAATTAAGGCTGACGGTTTTCTGCCATCTTCATTGATGCTCCAAAAACTAGGAGGCCTAGACTGTTGATACTCGTATCACCATCTGGAAGGAAAACGCAAACAAAACCCCAGATAAAGAGCGGGCTCTCAATTAAAAAATTCGACGCAGATGGCAAATCCTTCCAAATAGCTGAAGTTAACACCGGCATATGTACGTGGATGGAAAGTAATTAATTCTAGAAAACAAGATTCATACAAGCTAACATGGGCCCAGAAATAACAAACCCAACTAAAAGAATAGTTACTCCCTGGATGGTCATCTCTTACTACTACTGAACGTTATACTAACTACTTGGAATAGATAGAAATGGAGCATAAGGGCCCCTTTTCTAAGTTAAGCATAATCATAGAAGGGACCCTTCGAAAGTTGTAAGTCTGACCAGCTAAAAGCGTATTCATTATGAAACCAGACAAAAGGGAATAGGCAAGCTCATTTTATAAAGAATCACATACGCTGTATGAGTTCGTAGTGTTACTAGAAGTATGTTTAATGACCAAACAGAAAAATGTTATCAAAAACCAGGACTTGTGCCAGAACGCAGTGTCCAGTCAGGATACCCATTATGAGTCTACAATACTCTAGTTTTAATGATAGAGTAACTAGGGTTGTAGTCTAAGATTGTAAGACCTTCACATCATCTTCGATACTTTGCGTCACCGCGCTTGGGTTCACACCTTTACCGCTTGGTCGATCATATGCACCTCTCGCCTTTTCTTAATCTCGACCAATCTTATTAGGAAGTCTGCGAAGCAAGCATCGAGGAATGCACCTTTTTTAGCTTGATCATCTGCTTTTTCACTCCCATATATTCCCATATAACTGGGATATAGAAGTATGCTTCTCCCTGTTCCGATTCTTTTCACGAATTTCCCACACTATCACACACTTTTAGATGCTGTGCTATGCGAGAGTAAGTGCTGCTTGGCTGTCAGTATAAAAGTTGGCACGCCTGCACTTTAAGCTTTTTTCTTGCAGTGGTTCTAATGCATTGGTCACGGCTACTACTTCCGCCTGTAACATGCTGCAATGATTTGGCAGCTTGTGGGATGTGTTTATTTCCGCATCAGCACAGTTTACTGCAGACACTTCTCCTTCCACGACTTTGGAACCATCGGTGTTCAAGTTTATCAACTCGTCCGCGATTGGGACACTCTTGCGCCAACCACCCACCTCTTTTGTTTTTCTAAGAATTTCTTCGAAGCATACATATGGAATCGGGTAGTCTGTTCACCCTGTAATTGATGACGCTATACTAGGAACAGACAAGGTTCAGTTATAAAACTAAAACCGTACCATTGTCGCTTTCTTCAAGATTAAAGTACCTTAGCATTCAAGGAGATAGAAAATCAAACTGGAAATCCAAAATTGAATTAATAGAGGATTGCATACTAGTTGTATGTATATAAGAATAGTCAGCAAGATCTAGGGGCCTGAAACCAATACTAATGATATGGGTACACACAGGTATCGTATGACCTCTGCTAACGTAATAATACAATAGTCCTATTCTTTGAATTATCATACCACTGAAGTGAGTTAGCAACGTACTTATAGAAGAACCCGGCTTTTTTTTTAAGAACCGGGTACCTTTCGGATATGGATACTCTGTCCGTTAAAGTTGTCGGTTGATGAAATGATTGTGAATGTACGCATAGTAAGTTTTCTTAGAAATAGTCATAATTCAAAATTGCTATATATTTTGTCCGTAAACAAATAATTACAATAAAATTTCGTAAATTCATTTTTTAATGAAGTTATCCTTCTTTGTAAAACTGAATTTCGGTATAACATTACAGACGCTTTCACATAAACCGTTTTTCTTCTCTCCTGAACATTTACATTTTTTCAAGTTGTGACTCTTTTGTAGTTAGTGTGCGAATTGTTAAAACACCCTATTCCATAAACACACACGCATCACATAGCGAATTGACCGCATTATGAGTCAATTATTGTGAGTCTATCAACCAGCCCATTTACGATTACTTCATAATCATTGTCTACATCAAAATAATCATCACGATAATCAATGGCAAAATAATCGTTCAGCCAAAGGCTTTATTGGCTAAATTCATTGTTTATTGAATTAAATTTTTTTTTTTTTTTTTTGTGCAGTTGATATAATTTTATCATCGCCCATCTGACATTTATTATCTGTTGTTGTAGTATTGTTGTTTCTATTGTTGTTACAACTTGCATGCAGCACAGCTCTAGTGTCTGTGGCAGAAATCAACAACAATGTTGCCAAATCATCGCGAAAGTCATCAACAAAAATGACAGCAAAGTGAGTTTGTACATCTCACAATAAATAACTCACTCATACACACACAAAGATTGCAGAATATGCAACGTAAAAACAAATTGTTAAAAAATTTATGGGCACACACAGCTGATGTCAGCATTAGAAAATAAAAGATTAACAACTATTGTAGGCTACCCTCAACCCATTCCATTGATCGGCGCATGTCGTGCCTTTTTCTCCCTTCGATGCTGCAATATTTCCACTGCCTTCACCCTTCTATTGTTGCTCATCGCATTTTTTATCCTTTCACCACCACAAGCGTTGGGTGCGTGCTTTGCGCATGCGTCGCGTGCTGTTGTTATTAAGTCTGCGCCCATGGCAAGCACAATTTGCTGCATTTCCCTTTCACTCGGTGCATTATGTAACGTTGCACCAGAATGCAGCACTTTTCAGTACTTGTCGTTTTATCCTTTCGCACTGCACCCTTTCGTATTTACACAAATGCTCTTTCGTGTGTGTTTATCCTTTGATTGTTTGCTCCACTTTGCTCGTAGTTTTTTGTTGTGTTTGTTTGCATTGACAACTCTGCGCCCTTTTTTATGAAATTATTTGTCGTAAGTGTGTGTATGTGTGTGTTTGTTTGTTGCACAATAATCAGTTGTTTACCACCCCTTCCACTTGAAATCGTCTAAAAGCGTGCTTGGTTTTTAGCGCAAATTTGTCGTATTTTAACCAAAAATTTACGATATTTTGGAGGGTTTGGAACTTTTTTGTTTTTTTGCTATTCTCTCTCAATTCACAATTGTGTTTAGTGTTATTTGATCGTTTGAAAAAGTATTTCACTTTAACTATTTTTTCCATCGAATTTGTTAAGAGAATGTGTGGTAATATGAAACGTTACTTCGTTACCCGTTAGAATGAGGGGTGAGTTGCTAATACAAAGAAATCGAAAGTGAAAATGCAAAAAGAGAATGATAAATTGCGTAAGCAATCGAAAAAGGAGTCGTTTCCATGAACATTTTTTTTATTCCAGTTTTACTTGAGATGAAAACCAGATGTTAAGGAATATAAAACTCAGATCACATATACATTCATAGGTAAATAGACTAAAATAAACTAGGAACTAGAGCTTACGAATTCTGTTATTTGTTCGAGAAAAAGCTAAGTTGAATATCGAGAAGCTCGCGAGATTAACGAGTATTTCGCTATACGAGAATCCCGCGAGAAGTCAAGAACTCGATTTGTCCAGTCTCCAAATTCTCGATGGTGCACTCCTTACTGAGTACGAAGATGAAGGAAGATTAATTTATAACAATTTCAGGATTATTTCTGCAGCCGGGACCCTTAACGTGCAGCGAATGATACTAGCGAGCCGCGGAAGTGAAGATACTCTTTATCTCTGATGACGACCACGTCAAACGTTTTAAGAACTATGAGTTCCTGGAATATTGGTAACCTTATAAAAGATGGTTTAATGTCCCCCTAAACGTAAGGGCTTACCTAACCGGCAATGCGTTGTATAGGACAAGGTAAGAGGGCAATCGAGCCTTGCGACTTCAGTCACAGCCGTCAGAAAAAGAAAAACGAAAGATCTAGCCATAGTGTTGGATTTGTGGTGCGAAAGAGGTTTGACGGCCACGGACTGTCTTTGACGCTAAAGAAACAACATAAAGGGTAATAATTATTAAATGATAAACTACAAAATATATAGAAGCGCTGACCCCACCAACGATATCAAAATCACACTTCGGGACTTTAATGCCAGAATGAGTAAGGGTTTTGGTCGGAAAATCCAGCCTCTATAGTGTAATATCTCCCAATTGGTTGAGGTCGATCGACTTCATTGCGGCTCGAATATTGCTCATCTGTTGTAGCAGGTTCCAGCATAACTAAAAACATTGGTTGTCTCCTGATCAAAGAGCACGAAACCAAATTTATTACGTGGTGATCGATGGAAGACATAGCAATAATCCGCAAATGATACGATGAAGAGTGACGCGCTGTCTCTTAAAAGAAGGACGCTTTCTACATTGGCATGTATATATGCTACAGAACTGGGGTGAAGCTACATTCTTGATAAGAAACTCGTGATCGTAAAAGAGGTTCTTGTGAATCCGAAGTCAGTGCCTGGCAAGTGGTTATCTCATCAAAAGACTTCGCATTTGTGGTTTGTAGAAAATTAGATGTCGTGAGCAGAGTCCTGTGTACCTGTAGCTCCTAACTTCGAAAGAGATTTTAGGGTCACAATTGAGCCGGAAGATCGGTGCAAGGGTGCAGAAATGGCAGCACACACTATTAATTAACAGAAGTGATCGGGTCTGCTTTTTACTGTGTCGGTCCGGAAATAGTCGATCCTATGGCCAGATTACGGCAGCGTCTTTCAGGCGGATATTGTGGGCGCAAAGAAAACAGCAGAAATTATGAAAGAAGCATACTAAAGCTGCAGTCGCGTCAATATATATTTGGATAGTCAGGCGTTGATTAAAGCAATAATCTCACACATCACTTCATTAAGAAATTTCCTGGAATGCAAGAAGGCAATGAAAGAACTTCCGTCAGGCCGGACCATACATCTTTACTGGGTTCCCGGTCATAAGAGTTTAGAAGGTAACAAAATTGCCATTGAGTTTGCAAAGGAGGGTGCAGCACTCGCTAAACGTCCCAATCCGTTTGGAAGAAATCAAAAACGGACAGGAGTTGCATATGATCCATCTAACAGAAAAGGCGTGGACAGCAGCGCGGGGTTGCAAAATTTCTAAAATCATGTGCAAATCCTACGATTTTAGACCCACAAAGTGGCTCATATCTCTGAAGAGAGAGAACTAAAGGCTTATTATGGGCATACTAGCTTCGTACTGCCTTCTGGCGTAACATTAATATAAGATAGGCAAGATGTAGGAAGTGCGAGCTGCAGGAAGAAACGGTTGAACACGCTATGTGTTCGTATCCGGCGCTCGCCAGGTCAACGTTACAGCTATAAGAGGCGGCAGAGTTGCCAGGGCTGGGGGCAGCAATTATTCTATAAGTCCTGGCATCTAAATGGAGTTCTTATATTTGGACGTCAAACAAATTCTGATAACACCATGTACACGTTCAGCCTAAGTAAGGTCTTTATTGACCGACAAGTTCAACCTAACCTAACCTGCGTACTGCCTGACAACTTTAACAACCTTTTTTTTCGAAGAGCGCTTCAGACTTTTCTTCATATAAAAAAATTTAAAAATGCACTCTTCCTATAGAAGAAAATTTAAGAAGCCTACGGGAACAAATGTCAAAAATAAATACAAAATTTTGGGAGACTTATAGAAAACTGCATTCAAACAAGTACAAGTAAGGTAGGCTAAGTTCGGGTGTAACGGAGCATTACATACTCAGCTGCAAAATTACAGCTTGAACACTTTTAAATTACCTTCTTTTAAAAGTTGACGGCGCCACGCCCATTGTCCAAAATTTTACTAATTTTCTAATCTGCGTCATAAGGTCAACCCAGCTACCAAGTTTCATCGCTTATCCGTCTTTGGTAATGAATTATCGCACTTTTTGGTTTTTCCGAAAATTTCGATATCGAAAAAGTGGGCGTGGTTATAGTCCGATTTGGTTCATTTTAAATAGCGATGCGAGATGTGTGCCCAGGAACATACAATCCAAATTTCATTAAGATACCTCAAAATTTACTCAAGTTATCATGTTTATGGACAGACGGACGGACGGCCTGACGGAACTCTATATCTATCTCGATTAGTTTATGCCGTTACGGGGTACCGTTATGCGAACAAAATTAGTATACTCTGTGAACTCTGCTCAGGTGAGTATAAAAAAAGCAGAAAGTTCTTAACAAAATATTCGGAGAATTTTATCGAGCTTTCCATTTTTTTTGGAAACGTCTTAAATTATTGAAAATGAAGAATTTAAATGACGAAATTCGATGAAAATTTCCAAAGCTTTTCTCGTTTTCGCTGCTGTATGCTAAGTATGTGCCAGCTTAGACTTTGGAATATACTCATCCTCTGCTTAGCTTGGTGTATTAAGCCTTTACATAAACAGCAATATATTTAGGATCTTTCACAAACCAAACTAATGACCCTAAAATTTCAAATTTATTTTTAAATAGTTTCTGATCAGAAATCTGCCTACAAGCGTATTAAACCCTTTGTCTCTTTGGTATCTTTGAATAGAATATTTTTCCAGCCGCTTATTAAAGGATTATCAGCCACTTAGAGTATTTTAAATAATTTAAGAATCTTATTTGGCAGTTTTAAGAAATTCCAAGTAAAAGGCTTACGCTTACATTGTAGTATTTAGTTACCCTTTTTCTATTAGATAGTTGACCACAAGCAGACTAATAGCGTTTAATCCTTTAACAAATTGTTTACGCACACAATGCGTTGTCGCTAAGTAGCCATCAAGTGAACGCTTAGACATCGTTTAAGTAGTAAAGTATGGTACACATCTGTATCTACATCTTTGTGTATAAAGAGGAAATGTGGCTAGTAATTAGTGTATTTAAGGCATACAAGAAATTTCATTGCATAGAAATTTAAATCAAATACTTTTGAATCCATTTGAGAACAAAGTTCTTATGGGTTAAGACTACTTGGCAACAAGCAAAGCCAAACATTTCCGAAAAGCGGCACCAGGCGATCCCGTATGACTGATCCCTAAACAGATGATGCGCACAATATGACCATATCAATACCAGTGGTTGAAGGGACCGGCCTTTTGTATGTAATAAAATAAACAGCTATCTCCCTGATCTTTACAGTTTTTTCGCCCCGCGATACCTGACATTGTCACTGAACCAATCATGAGCGACCTTATTTACAAACTGGATACGGCAAATGTCTACCATATTGGACATTTACGTCGATGGCATTACACTACCGACTGTCTTACACCCGAAAATACTGGGTGTGACGTTGATTCAGGATCTACATTTTTGCGAACATGCAACCGCAATTGTGCCTAAATCCAGAGCTTGGGGTCAAGACCAAAAAAAAATGCTCTTTACCACTCACAAAGCAATTGGGATCGCCGATATGGTCGCCAAGCCTAAAGCTTACTCATTGGAAGAAAATACAGGACTGCCAAAACATCGCTCTCAGAACCGCTACGGGCTGTCTTCTTATGTCCCCAGAACACCACCTACGCATTGATGTGAGAGTACTTCCCATTGGGGGGAGAAATAAATAGCCAGAAACATGGGCATCCCAAAAGACATATGATTGAACAGGCCACACCTCCCAGGGACTCAAGAAGTCATACCCGCAAGCATGATGAGGAAGTAAGGCAGCCTAGAGCATAGCCTTATGAAGAAAAAAACACAAACAGGTCCTCAGTGATATCCACAAAAAGGCGCTGGACTCCCGTTAGAGGATATTGATGACATTTGTATTTGACATATTTGTGATCTGTCGCACCTATTGGATGGGGTGAAGCACTGCTACAGCAACAACAGCGACAACAACCGGCCTTTTTTCCAATGACATTTCAATGTTTACCATAAGACTGTGTCGACCCCTATAAAAACTCTACAATATTATAGCTTGTAGGATCAGTTTATTTCCGGATCAACACAGTATATCGCAGTTACCACTCCTTCCACTACTTTCGTTGTACACGTGTATTGCCTCGTCCGCCATTTGGGCATCCATGCGCCAACCATACACCGCTCTGTGGTGCTCTAAAAGCACCTTCGAAGTGCAGATACGGATTAAGATAGTCTGTTCGTTCGTCCTGTAATCGTTGACGCTTTAGTATTATGACCGTATGGTCTGCATTCAAGCTGCCTCGAGGCACTCAGCCTCGTTAACGCTATGTTCCTTTCCACCGGATCTACAGGTGGAATGAGCAGAATGGCATACAGTGCAGCCGTCGGGGTTATTGGCAGGGCTCCATTAATTCTTAGCATTGATAACCTGCATACGAATTCTAATTTTTTGAAGTATGCTTTTATTGTGGGAACAAGGAACAAGGACTCAAGAGTAGCGGATAGACTTTTCAATCGCTGTAAATACCCAATGGTAAAGAGAGGGCGATAGAATCCACGTGCACCCCAGCATTATTTTTCATGCCTAAAGTACTGTTGTTGTTGTTGTTGTTGTATTAACGATAAAGACACACCCCGAAGGCTTTGGTGAATGTTATCGATGTTGATGGCCCTTTGCGGGATATAGATCCGACACGTTCCGGTAACAAAGCACCATTAAGGTACAAGCCCGACCATCTCGGGAACGATTTGTATGACCATATTGAACCTTCTAGGCCATCCCGCCCTCCCCACCCCCTAGTTCAATGAGGAACTAGGGGTCGCCAGAGCCTCGGCTGTTAATGAAACAGGATTCGCCACGGGTAGGTGAGATTTACAATTGGGTTGGAGAAGCTATATATTGCGCTGACAACCCCTTGAATCAATTTGGTATTTTATTCACCTCTTACGACAGCCATACCTACCGCGGGTATATTCTAGTCCCCCTAACCTGCTGGGCGAATGCCTAAAGTGCCGTGGAGGCCTTCGTCACACTCATACACGTTGAGCTTCCACGACAACTTACTGCCTAGAATAATTCCTAGATATTTTGTGCAAAGTTTGTCCTGCGGAGTCAACCCTCATAGCTTTTAGATCAAAATATTATGTATATGATTTTCAGCTGTTTTTGGAAGATTAAAAAAATGTGTTCCGAGATCATTTAAGGGTGGTATTTTACAATTTTTTTTCCTACCCAGTCTAATGAACATCTAAAATATCAAAAAAGTGAAAATCTCCCTTAAAAAGTGAAAGGCAGCGGAGAACGTGCTGTCGCCGCTCGATCAATAGACAACAACACTTATGTACATCGCCTTTAACTAACAACCCCAAACGATCAACGAGCTAACCAACCGCGCAACCAACAACAATCAAATTGATATCAAAGCGATACGCTCTCGGGTACCTAATACAAGAATTTGGATGCCCTCGCATGATGCCAATATTTGGTTGTATAAATTTTTAAAGCGTCAAGCATCTGCGCTATTAATCGGCTGCTGCGTGAGCGCGTGTTGCGGGATCCACGACACATAGGTATGTACATACATAGGTACACAGTGTTAGATGCGTTTGTATGTATGTACATTTGGTCCTTTTCATTTATGAATTCCACCTTTCTGTCACGATAGCACACCCCTCCATCCTCTTTTTTTTTGTTATTTCTTTTAATCTTACAAATATTCATTCATTCAAATAAGGATTTTGTTTGATAGCTTCCTTCTTCCTCTTCTTCTATTTTGCTTTTACTTTCTTTAATCAGCATTTCCACAGCCATGCATGCATAAACAATATGCAAAAGGTGAGTACAAGAGGTCCTATGGCTCTGGCCTACATTTTCTTACTTTCTTTACTTGCACCGAGGAAAATTGCAACGCCTGCCTTGAGTTTTTTAGGTTAAGTTAGCACGCGCGGTGGTTCAAGCAAATGTTTCTTCTTCTTTTATTATTGTTGTAGAATGTTGTACACTTTTTATTTATTTCTTGTACGAATCTTTCCTTGAGTGGAAGTTAGTTTCCTAATTTTATGTTATTAATCAGTTTTTTAACAAAGTTTTAAGAGCCTTCGGTTCTTTCGGTATATAGAAATCTGAGCGAAATAGGGATCTGTCTTTCCTTGCCTACTGCTAAGCAGAGTTATACCTGCTCCCTTTCAAAAGACGGTCCCTAAATACTAAGTCTCAAAAATGGATGAAAGCTAAGCATGAGCTGCCATCTGTGGAGCGACAAATAAATACCAATGCGATGCTATTCTGCTATGTTTTTCTTCGAGACCGGTTTACATTGCAGAGGACATCCAGAAAATCGTACAGGCTTACGCCATTACTTCAAAGCTAGTTCGTGAATGTATTTACAGTCCCTAGCTAAATGACATGCAAAGCCTATCCGAGGACTGGAAGGCGTGAAGTTAATGAAGAGGCATACGACTTTGCCAAGATATTTCTATGTACATACGCATTTTATAGTCTAGAGTAGGGGTCTGCATTCCACAGCACAACTGTGCTCTCATTGCGTATGTGACGCTGCACTCACTACTAATTTTTGGTGTGGCATGGTCTACAGTCTCTGACTAAGTTTAGAAAAGCAAATAAAAGTGAGAATAATAAGCAAGCTAAACAGTTAAGACAATCCTCCGCATTTAAGAAAGGTGTTGTTATGCCCTATCACTCAAAACACTTTCTTCGATTAGACGCAGATGATGGCATCACGTCCACCGCATTCTTTACGTTGCTGTGGTCGGGAAGCATACACTTTTGGATGACTACAAGTTCTGAAAAATAGGATGGGCTTAAATACCATAGAGAATTCCAAGAGAATTTTACGGCTTAAAAGAGTGGACTGCCAATGCAAGATCTTTTGCACACAAAAGGAGGAATATGTAGTAGACTGCGTTAGGTAAGGTTAAACTGGCCGGTCCATGAGGACCTCACATAGACTGAATAAGTCCGTAGTGTTACCAGAAGTTTGTTTTAACGACCAAACTGAAAACTCCTATCAAAAACCAGGGCATATGTTATAAAATAACTCCGCTCTCTTGGCAAATACTAGAAGCTTCCTAGGACTTAAGCTACTTGCTGCTTCTAGATCTGACAGCTGTATCACTCCTAATAGCTGGAGTCTTAGCCTGGAGTCAAGCGCAGGCCAAGAGCACAGAACGTGCTCGAACGTTTCCTCCTCCAGCCCGCATTTCCTACATCTGCTATCACTGACCAAGCCTAATTTAAAGGCATGTAACGCCAGAAGGCAGTGTCCAGTCAGAATACCCGTCATGAGTCTACAGACTGCGTTGATTTCAATCGTTTTTTTTTTTCCGATAGTAAAACGAGAGCATACTTTAAGGGGCTCGTTGATCAAACAAAACTATATGAAATCGACCGCTGAGCTCAAGAGGGTATTGGAAGGAAATACAGGGCTTTACATGACCAAAATAATGGCATATCAATTTTAAAAGTGGGATGTTAGATAACCTTGACACAATTAACTTAACTCAAAAAAAAATAAATAAAAAATTTTCAGAGACACCTTCATATAAGCTTCAAAGTAAGTTGTTAATGACTTGCGACCCTCTTTGGCCAACACTCTCTGGCGATGATGAAAGGACCTCCACATATACGGGAAAATAAGTGTCCAAAAGAAACTTTAAGGGCTCTGCATGTCCCATTACTTACATACTTACTTAACTGGCCTTTAACTGTTGTCCAACAAGCCGCACCAGTCGCTTCTTCGCACTGCTAACTGGCGCTAATTGATAACACCAAAAGAATTTCAATCGTTTTCTACCTTGTCCTTTCAGCGGAGTGGGACCGCTCTCTTCCTCTGCTTCTATAGGCGGTTTCCAATAAAAATATTTTTTTAGCCGCAGCGTCATCTTTCATCAGTTCAGCGTAGCCGCTGCGTTTTAATTCGCTAGCCTATGTTGATGTCTGCGTAAAGCTCGTACAGCTCATTATTTATTCATTCTGTATTGCGAATGATAGCTCAAACGAACGATTCGCCTCCAAACGATTTTGTCTAGCAATGTTTTTCTTCAACATTTTTGTTCGGCCTGTAAGTTTCTTATTTTATGTCAAACAGAAAGGCAAAAGCAATTGTCAAATATTATGTTGCCATCGTTTTACATAGTGCAAATACACTAGCGATTCGTCTCTGAGGCGACACGAACGTTCGTTTCGTAATAGAGAATGAGGCCCTTAATCTCTTCTCTCGAACACTACCAGAGCCACTTCATCTGATGTTGTCATGGACCATACATCTGTATCATTTAGAAGGACGGATACGATAAGTGACTTGTAGAGTAGGATTTTGATTTGCCGAAAGAGGACTTTACTTTTCAATTGACTACCTAATCGAAAGTAGCATTTATTGACAAAAGTGATTCTCCGCCCATTACACAACTACAAAATGTCTCTCAAGTACTTGAAGGACAAAACTTTCCTGAGCCCTGTAGAGTCATTGCAATGTTTCACATTTTTGAAGCAGTTTCTCTAGCATCTCCTTAATTCTGACTTCTAAATGCCTACTCCAATCTTGCTCAGCTTCCAGTATGCGGTTAACTGAAAGACCTTAAACATGTGTTACCTGAACTGGTCATCTTACGTCAAGATCACCTTAAGTTTTCCAACAATATTACATAATCGCTACCCGCTTAGTTTTTATTAATTAATATAGTGTTATACATTTGCTGTAATATCCACCAAAGTACAAATCAGTCGCCTACATACCTAAAAAAAAAACAAAGAACAACAAATTATCTTACAAATTCCACGCGCCACACGCTGTTGCAATAAGCAAAAACGCACCACTTAAGGTGCCACAAACATAAAAAACGGCACTAAAACATAAAATACGACTAATGAGACATAAAAAAGCGCAACAGGCCAAATAGCCAAAGAAAATGGACAACAACACTAAACAAACACCATTGGCGCAGCCAAAGTGAAGGCGACAGTAAAAAAAATGCATAAAAAACGGAAGCCTTTCGATTTACTAAAAAATCAGTACTAAAAAAGAGACGTAAAATAAAAAATGCTACTATTTGTTTTTGTTTGCGTTTCCTTGACTTTTTTGCATTGTTGAGATTGGCTGTTTTACAACACATCACGCCCTTGTCTACGCGAACTTCAATGGAAAATAAATATTCATGCGCGATTTTCTACGCGAATTGACTTTTTAACGAACTTTCAAAAAAAAAAAAAATTTAACCTAACCTTACATTACATATGTGCATGTGTATGTAAGTATTCATATGCATTCACATCATAGGCAAATACGAACGCCAAGGACAAAGGACACTGTGCCATAAGAAATAAATGAAAATGCAGCCATGAAGTTTTTGTGTAATGAAGGACATTTCATTCGTTCAATATATCGTTATATATTTTTCCAATGCGCGCGCCCAGCAAAAAATATTAACCTTATATAAGGCTTATTTCAAATGGCATCAGGGCTTAATTCTAAAAGGACTATGAGTTGTATGGCATATTCCGTATAATACTCCTTATTTTACTGTACTTAGATCATCAGGCCTATGGTTTATCTGAAACAGAACGCTAAGCATACGGCTTATAGCCCATATTGAATAAGGCTTACATAAGGAATTATTATAAGCCTTAAGATAGGGTATAGCGACTTTATCATAAGGTTGATGTACAATAAGAATTAACTAAGGCAATATTATAAGATACTACTTGCTGTATTAGAATCCTCAACCAATTTTATATTGAAGTGCAAATCATAATACATATACAAAATTATATGTGAGTCGGTCTATGAAAAGGTGGCTTATGACTCAAAAAAATGTGTCCACTTTTTTCTGGTTTCGACAGTTTTTTTATCTTTAACAGCTATTTCTCGCAATTTATTTTTTGAGTCATAAGCCACCCTTTCATAGACCGGGTCACATATGTACACTGAAACTTTTTTAAATTGAAAAAAAAAAAAAAAAAATTTAAATGTTTGAATTTTGATGGTTAATGAATAAATTTTGAATTTAAATTTTTCTCAGTGCTACAATAAAAAAAAAATATAATAAAAAAAAAAATGTAAGGCGCGATATCCTCCGAAGAGATCTAGGCCGAGCTTCTCTTCCAATTTGCGTCGTGCTCCTATTGATTTTCCCTACAAATTGGCCGGACGGGACCTACATGTTTTATGCCGACTCCGAACGGCATCTGCAAGGCAGATGAGTTTTCACTGAGAGCTTTTCATGGCAGAAATACACCCGGAGCGCTTTCCTAACACTGCCGAAGTGCGACCCCGCTTAGAAAAATTGTCTTCTAATTTAAAAACCTTATTTCTAAAATTTTGATGTTGCTTTGCCCGGGGTGCGAACCCAGGGCATACGGCGTGGTAGGCGGAGCACGCTACCATCACACCACGGTGGCCGCCGTGTTACAATATTTTTGAAAAATTTTTTGTTGTCAATTCTTACACTAAATCAAATACTGAATATCATACGAAGTGTTTTGGCTTCATATGGAAGTGCATTTTCTTTGCACTTTTATATAAAATTCAGGCACTTTCATATAACTCGAATTTGTATGTGAGGGCATATGGGAGTTCTATGAAATTTTTTTTTTTATATTTCAAATGTGAATTTGTATCTGTGCTTATTCTTCAGGGCAAAACAAAAACAAAACTGCTATAAATGTAAAAGGGTTGACCAGCTCTAACCAACTAAGAATCAGTCTTACACACGGCGTTGTAATAAGATAATACATCAAGTTTTACGAAACAAGTAGGATAAGGAATGGTATGCCATATTTTAACTAAAGTATACGTCTAATTGCACAAAATATTTAGGCTTGCATAGGACTTATAATAAGCCACCATCTAACTTTAAATTCCTTATTTCCTCTTTATTATCAACTATTTCAAAACATTAGCCGTGTTTATTTTACATGTATATACATCTACATTTGCGGTTAAAAAAACCCGCTTATCATCACATAGATAATGTTTAGGGTACCCTTCTAGCGTTAATTATTGAAGACACGCGGCAGTGGTAAAATAACTCGCTACAAAATGGGTAGTGCTTAGTAGCGGAGACACGCACCTATGTTGGTCATATTGTATAAGCTATAGCTGAATCGGTTGGGATGAATCGTAGACTCGTACACACTTCTCAGTCATAGAAGTGGAGAGTAGTATAGAGATAAAATGGCGAGACACATTTAAGTTTCAACTGAGTATAATGCATACTTAAATTTAGCTGTACTAATTTTTAGAGTTGTCACGAATATTCGGCAACTATTCGGTATTCGGCCTATTCGGCCACTTTTTTGCTATTCGGTATTCGGCCGAATAATACGTACTATTCGGCCGAATACCGAATATCAAATCATGTAAAAAAGACACGGTATATTAATCAAAATTATGTATTTATTTCCAAATTACAACACTTTAGTATTTAAAATTCATCAGTTGTTGTTGTTGTAGCGATAAGGTTGCTCCCCGAAGGCTTTGGGGAGTGTTATCGATGTGATGGTCCTTTGCCGGATACAGATCCGGTACGCTCCGGTACCACAGCACCATTAAGGTGCTAGCCCGACCATCTCGGGAAAGATTTATGTGGCCACATTAAACCTTCAGGCCATCCCCGCCCTCCCCACCCCCAAGTTCCATTAGGATATTGGGGTCGCCAGAGCCTCGTCTGTTAGTGAAACAGGATTCGCCGCGGATAGGTGAGGTTGACAATTGGGTTTGGAGAAGCTATATATTGCGCTGTCAACCTGAGGGGTTGCGCTACACAGCCCCTTGAATCTGGTATTTTGGTCGCCTCTTTCGACAGGCATACCTACCGCGGGTATATTCTGAGCCCCTTACCCGCTGGGGGATAAAATTCATCAGTGGTAAGTTATAATGGATAAAAACAAGCTTTTCAGCATGTTTGGGTAGCAAACGATTACGCTTTTCATCGCAAATGTTACCAGCCTCAGAAAATATCCTCTCACTATACACGATACTTCCAGGAGAAGAAAGATAAACTTTAACAAATTTCGAAAGGTTTGAATATTGTTTTTCGTTTACTAACCACCACTTGTAAGGATCGGCCTTCCGATCTAGGCGAATAAAAATCCAACTCGTTTGCGACAGCATTCTTCTCCTCGTCGTCCTCATCATTAGCATTTCGCATATTATCTGTAGCGACTTCCTCAAAGCAGTTCCAGAAACTGTCGAGTATTTCAGTAGTCCTATCATTTTCATTCAAGTTTCTTTTCTTATGAACTGGAGAAGAATCGTCATCGGTACTACTAGATTCATCACAACTAAGATTCATCATAACTAACTCGCCCCGACAAGCATGCATTTCGTGCCTAATATTCGGCGCTTCGGCCGACAGCGTTGCCGAATATTCGGTATTCGGTATTCGGCCAATTCACTATTCGTGGCATCTCTACTAATTTTCTGCGCAACAATTTCATAAGTGTACATAAAGTTATACGCATAGCAGAACATATAAAAGTTTAAGTGCATATGTGTATACATGTAAAAAAAACACAGCTATTATTCAATTATAGATTGGTAATCTATCATCGAAAATAAATCTTTGTTCCTACGTTCAAGTAAGGGACAAGTTACTTTAAAAATACTTTTGAAAATTTTTGTAAGCGGGGTCACTCATCGGCAGTAGTTCGGCCAGCACTGAAAGCGTATATTAGCCATGACAATATTCTCTTCGAAAACTCATTTGCCAAATGTCGTTTCAAGTCGGCATAAAGGAAATTTGGGAAAGATAAGAAAGCAATATACCAAAAACTAGAAAAAGCTGTCCTCACACTCGGCGAAAAACGACGTTCTAAAATCCAGCACCACCGGACTCAATTCAAGCTTTTCATGTTCTTACTTTTTTGTTCGTGAAAAACGAACGACCTGTTCTTAAAACAACAACCTTGTTCTTGAACAGACACCATTTTCTTGAAAAGAGAACGGCTGGTCTTAAATTATCAACAAATGTTCTATTAATGAGAACGAATGTTCTTAAATTAAGAACAATGTTCTTAAATTAAGTTCAAGAAAAAAGAAACGGTATAATTCGTGTGCACTACAATGTTAAATACAACATTTGGCACGAACTACCAAGTAGTTTTAGTGGCCCAGCGGCTATGTTGTTGCGGTTGCGATCGTGTGGCGCGAGTTCGATCGCCGTCAAATTCTGAAGCTTTTTAAAACAATTTTTTTTATATTCTATTTTTTAACTCTTATTTTTCGTTCATTTCCATTCAGGTAATTCTCAAACTTGTTATGAAATGTTTTAAATATATATTCAGATTGCATCATCAAATAAGAAAGATTTCTCTTAACGAGAAATCTATGAAAAAATGCATAGTATGCGTTTTTTTCAAACCTTCTTGGCATTTAATAATAGTTTTTTGTTGTTAATATTTCTTGTTAATAAAAAAAAAATATTTATTAATAAAAAATAAATAAATAAATGGGTAATAATAACTAAAAAATTATCTTCCTGCCAACAATGGTCA
Organism: Eurosta solidaginis; assembly: GCF_040869045.1. Lineage (NCBI taxonomy): Eukaryota > Metazoa > Arthropoda > Insecta > Diptera > Tephritidae > Eurosta > Eurosta solidaginis. The sequence continues at coordinate 13,602,640 of NC_090321.1, forward strand.
AGCCCAAACCGATTTTAAATTGAGACCGAAATCTGTTAAATCAACCACAAATCGTTCTCGAAGCGTGAAAACGAAAAATCTTAAATCAAGCCCGAGTAGTGTTTGAAATGAGCACAGAAAGTTCACACATCAATACCAAAGTGGTCATAAAATACGAACGGTGTGCTTGGAAAAACTGTTCTTAAAACAAGCCCATCGGTCACGAGTTAAGAAAAATCGTACTTAACAGACTTTTGTCAACGAATGTTCTTAATTTTGAACTTGTTTCGTTCGTTTTAGAACGATTTCTTCTCTGAGTGCAGACAGCAAGAAATATAGGGTTTACGTCGTTTAATGATTTTGCGAAACGATAAAAAGTAGACTCACTTACTAGTTTTATCGGCGTCCTTATTTTGCGAATAAAAAGAAAATCCAGTTTCCTAAAAAATTTATGCGAAAATTCGTCGACATTAGTAAGGTGCATGCCGTTTTTGTTTAAATAACGTATATTTTGAATTTTTATTAGCCTTAAAAATAAGGCTCATTTGTAGCATAAATAAGACTTAAATATGGTGTTATTATAAGGGGTATAATGTACTTAATTTACCTTATTCTGAGGTGCATCTGTCAGCAGTGAAAGCTTACCACCGCTTAGGCCATTTTTTGCTGGGTGATATTTTATTTTTGCGCTCATATTTGTTGTTGGGTCCTTTGGCTGCAGGACGACACGGTTTTGCAAATTTTCATATTATCTCACGAATGGTTAGTGATCTATGTATGTGTATATAAAAGAAGAAAAGTCTTGCATATTTGTGTATGTATTGTGGTGTTGGTGTTGATTGCTGCAACTAATAGCAGCTCTTCGTAGATCTTTTTGACCGATAAATGCTCAAGTAATGATTTACAAGTCCAGTTTGTTAATTGTTTGTGTTTGCCTATGTCTGTGGCATGCAATATTACGTAAATGTCGAAGCATATCAAATTGCTAAACGAATATTTTCTTCGAATACCAAACTCCACATGAACAAGACCAAAGTAAATTAAAGTAAAAAGGGCACAAATAAAGGAATGAGTATGAACCATATGAAAAGAAATAGTTATTTGCAAAAAGTATGCAAAAATGCCAACAATAACAATTACATAGAAAATTTTGAAAACAAAAACCATGCAAAAGATCACCAAGTTTAGTACGCTTAAATATTGAAATGCATATTAAAACTGATTTAGTAATCGTTTTGTATTTTTGAAGGTAATTTTGTTTGAATGGCACACAGTGTGGTAATTTGATGGAAATTGTGTCAAAAGTTAAACTTTTTTGATGTTAGTAAAGTTGAAGCTATAGTTAGTTTGCATCTCTGCTTAGGTATACTGATCGGGATACTAACGGGCCACTGCCTGATGGAAATACACGGCGAACGCATGGGAATTCCAACAAACGATTTTTGTCGGAGCTGCAGGAGAAAGAAAGCGTCGAGCACTTCCTCTGTAGATGCCCTGCTTTGACCAGCATACGTATGGAATGTCTTCATCGACTGCTAAGCAGAACTTGGCTCTGAGGAAATTGAAAATATTCTACGCTACATCAGAAGGACAAATTGGTACAAATTCTTGCACATCTAAAGGAGGAAGGGCTATAGCCCAAATAGTGGTATCACAATGGGCCAGCCGACCTAAATGTGTCCCTCACATTGCTGGCGGGCAGCCACTTTAACCTAACCTAGCCTAGCTTGCATCGAATTGCACTAGTTTTGAACTAGCGCAGTGCTATCGCAATAAGAGACGGTGCCATTGCTTTGAACTGTCACTTTTAACAATGTGATGTGCTACGAAATGGCAATCACCCCCTTTGCATACCTTCTGATCGCATTTTCAACTGGTTCAGTGGTAAGTGCTTCTGAAATAGCCGCAGCCTTAGGTTAGGTTAGGTTTAACTTGCCGGTCCATAAGCACCTCACAAAGACTGAATGAGTCCGCAGTGTTACCAGAAATTCATTTAATGACCAAACTGAAAACCCCTATCAAAAACCAATACCTATGTTATAAAATAAACTGCGTCCTCTTTGCAAATACTAAAAGCTTTCTGGTACCTATGCCACTTGCTGCTTCTAGATCTGACAGCTGCATTACACCTAGTAGCTGGAGTTTTAGCCTGGCAAACGCAAAAAACGCGCTCGATCGTTTCCTCCACCAACCCGCTTTTCCTACATCTGCTAACACTAACTAAGCCTAATTGAAAGGCATCTGACGCCAAAAGGCAGTGTCCAGCCAGAATACCCGCCATGAGCCTACAGTCCTCTCTTTTTAAGGATACACTGAAAGAAGTGGTGCTAGTAAAATCAACAAATCGGTTCTGTTGTTCTTGACTTAACGGAGATTCGGTGAAATTGATCGAATTATGGTTAATTCGACCGAGTTCTTTGTCAAGCGAACAAATTAGTTTAGTCATTTCAACAGAAGAAAAATTGTAGCTCTTAAGTTAACAAAATTCTGTAAAATTTACAGATTCCTAATCAATCTAACTGATTTTTTTGTTAACACAACTGCTCTCACTGGTCATTTCAACAGCGATCAACAGTCAATACATGAGCAAATTTCAAAGAGAATTTCACGCTCACTGCGCTCTCTACTTTGTACTTATGTATGCTGTATACTATATGTATGCACATATTTACGTATGTATATGGCGGTCGCCATGGTGTGATGGTAGCGTGATCCGCCTACCACAACGAAGACCCTGGGTTCACACCCTGGGCAAAGCAATATCAAAATTTTAGAAATAAGATTTTTCAATTAGAAGCAAATTTTCCTAAGCGGGGTCGCCCCTCGGCAAGCACTCCGAGTGCATTTCTGCCATGAAAAGATCTCAGTGAAAACTCATCTGCCTTGCAAATGCCGCAACATTGTACTTTCGTCGTACAAAGCTGTCGCAACAACTTTTTTTGTTCATTTGACTACTAAAACGGTCAATTAGGAATCAACGATTTCTGCGCAGTTGATTCAACATCTTGTTGCGTTGGATAAAAATTTACAGAAATTTCGGTTGGATTGACCCGTTTTTCGGTTGATTCTACCAGTATTTTCTTTCAGTGCAGGAGTAACTTTTTTAGTCTAAGGTTGTAAGACCTACACATGATCTTCGACACTTTACAGCTCAGCGCTAGGGTTCACGCCTTTACCGCTTGGTCGATCATGTGCAACTCTCGTCCTCTCTTTATATCTCCCAATCTAATTGGGACGTCTATGGAGCAAACTTCGATGGATGCGCCTATGTATGCAAATATATTAAGTAGTATTTTTAAAACAATAAAATTTCATATTTTGATTTAGTTTTCATCCCGAAATTCTCTTACTATCTGTCAGCTTAATTGCCATATTAATAACGCAGAAATGATAAGCAGCGGAGCGCTGAGAGCATCGTATAATTTCTATATATTTATATAAATGTTTATATGCAAAATAATTAAGTGTTTACTTAAAAATACGAAATCTTTAATATATTCATTTCCCCTTTGAAAATACTCAAATAAAAATGATGAGTGCACCGAAGACAAATAGAATTTCAAGACAACGCAAATTAGTTAATCAACGAGAATAACTAAATATAGTAAAATAGCATTCAAACAATTTATAATCTCTTGGGAATTTTACCATGAATACAATAATTAGCGGTGGAATTAGCGATTACTAGAAAGAAGAAATAACCCTATATGCTTGAGGCTATCAAAATATTACTCATTTGATAGATGCGTTTCATAATGAAATAATAAGGAAATTTTTGGCAATTATATTGTTGGTCATTTATTTTTCTTATCATTAATTTATTTGCTTTAATTTTCAAAATTTTTAGCTGACTGATTTTTTATTATATGTACCTTTCATGAAAAGGAAGAGGTATATTAACTTCGTCATGAATCTCAAAATTGTAAGTTCTTAAAGGAAAAGAGATAGACCCACCATTTAGTATACCGAAATAATCAAGATGAAGAGCTGAGTTGAGAGTTAGCCATGTCCGTCTGTCTGTGTGTGTGCAAACTAGTCCCTCAATTTTTGAGATATCTTGATACAATTTGGTGATCGTATATATTTAGGTGTCCGATTAGACATTTGTCAGAACCGGCCGGATCGGACCACTATAGCATATTTCCCCATACAATCGATTTTTTCAGAAAAGAGGATTTTTGTCATATCTTCCTCAATTGAATTGAAGCTTCAAACTTCACCATATGTTTTCGTCAGGAGCGTGTCTATGGGAGGGGTTTTGAACATATGGAAGCTCATAGTAAGCATCTGTTATTGTTAAGACTTGTTTTGCGATACAAATTAATAGAAACGGGAGTAAAGAGAAACATTTACCATATTTATTGGCTATCAGTCAGCAAATGCAGTCTTCCATCTACCACTTTTTATGAAAAAAATTCAGTCGTTGTAAGCCCATGGGGATGGTTTGAATTTTCACCGCACGCTTATGTATAGAGCATTCATTGTTGTCTGATAAAATTGTATAGATTGGTGGTATATATAGTATATATCCCATACAACCGATTGTTCAGATAAGAAACTTTTCGTAATTACTGCGTCATTTTAACAGCTAAAACCTTCAAATTTCATCAAACACTTACGCTTGCGTCATGTATTGTTGAAATAAGTGATTCGTGGTCATAGTTTTTACATGCAGACCACAAAAAACTTGAAACTTTGTATCCTCACACAAAGTGCCTACCTATTTTTTATACCCAGCTGTATTTGTACACAGGGTATTATAACTTTGATTGGATAACGGTTGGTTGTACAGGTATAAAGGAATCGAGATAGATATAGACTTCCATATATCAAAATTAGCAGTATCGAAAAAAATTTGATTGAGCCATGTCCGTCCGTCCGCCCATTAACACGATAACTTGATTAAATATTGAGATATCTTCACCAAATTTGGTACACGAGCTTATCTGGACCCAGAATAGATTGGTATTGAAAACTCGGAAGATAACCACGCCCACTTTTTATATATATAACATTTTGGAAAACAGAAAAAAACCAGATTATTTAGAAATAATACACCTAGAATGTTGAAATTTGACGTGTGGACTGATATTGAGACTCTTGATAAAAATTTGAAAAAAATTTAAAATGGCCGTAGCACCGCCCACTTGCGATAAAATCAATTTTACAAATATTATTAATCATAAATCAAAAATCGTTAAACCCATCATAACAAAATTCGGCAGAGAAGTTGCCTTTATTATAAGGAATACTATGAAGAAAAACTAACGAAATCGGTTAAGGGACACGCCCACTTTTATATAAAAGATTTTTAAAAGGGTCGTGGACGAATAAAATAAGCTATATCTTTGCAAAAAGTGGATTTATAACAATAAATAGGAAAAACTTCAAATTTTAAAAAATGTGCATGGCACCGGCCTTTTCATGACTAAGCTATTTTCTATGTTTCGGGAACCATAACTCGAAGAAAAATTAGTTCAGAATAGAACCATATGTTTGTGTATCATTGCGCAGCCTTGTCACACTATTAAGCACACAAAACAAACAACAAAAGCATTTCAAGTGTACAGCTGGGCATGTAATGTTCGGTTTCACCCGAACTTAGACTTCCTTACTTGTTTATTTTATATTTATTTTAAAAATCTCTCAGGTATGTACATCTTTTTACTATATATTTCTTATCTTATACAGCCGATACTTTTGATATTACGAATGGGATAAGATTATTGTTCAGCCCCGTTCATGAAAGGGGGCACGGCCGAAGACAATCCCGTCCTTACTTGTTCTTTAATATCTTTATATACAGAGATCGACATGCTAGAAATTTATTATACTAGATAGAGATTAAGCTAAACTATATAACCTTATTTCAGCGTTCTCAGTGCCATTTTACCAGATTCAAAACTAAACAAAACAAGTAAGAACGGGACTGTCTTCGGCTGTGCCGAAGGCTTCATACCTTTCATGAATGGGGCTGAACAATAATCTTATCCCGTTCGTAATCTCTGAACAATCGGATGTATAAGATAAGAAATATATAGTGAACAGATCTACATACCTAAACGATTTTTAAGATAAATATAAAATAAACAAGTAAGGAAAGTTAAGTTCGGGTGTAACCGAACATTACATACTCAGTTGAGAGATATGGTGACAACATAAGGGAAAATAACCATGTAGGAAAATGAACCGAGGGAAACCCTGGAATGTGTTTATATGACATGTGTATCAAATGAAAGGCATTAAAAAGTATTTTATGAGGGAGTGGGCCATAGTTCTATAGGTGGACGCCATTTAGGGATATAGACATAAAGGTGGATCAGGGTTGACTCTAAAATGCGTTATATCGCCATAAAGGTGGGCCAGGGGTGACTCTAGAATGAGTTTGTACGATATGGGTATCAAATGAAAGGTGTTGATGAGTATTTTAAAAGGGCGTGGGGCTTAGTTCTATAGGTGGACGCCTTTTCGAGATATCGCCATAAAGGTGGACCAGGGGTGACTCTAGAATGAGTTTGTACGATATGGGTATAAAATTAAAGGTATTAATGAGAGTTTTAAAAGGGAGTGGTGGTAGTTGTATATGTGAAGGCGTTTTCCAGATATCGACCAAAATGTGGACCAGGGTGACCCAGAACATCATCTGTTGGATACCGCTAATTTATTTATATATGTAATATCTGCCAAGATTTTAAGGGTTTTTTATTTCGCCCTTCAGAACATTTTCATTTTCTTCTACTTAATATGGTAGGTGTTACAACCATTTTATAAAGTTTTTTCTAAAGTTATATTTCGCGTCAATAAAACAATCCAATTACCTTACCATATTTCATCCCTTTTTTCGTATTTGGTATAGAATTATGGCATTTTTTTCATTTTTCGTAATTTTCGATATCGAAAAAGTGGGCGTGGTCATAGTCGGATTTCGTTCATTTTTCATACCAAGATAAAGTGAGTTCAAGTAAGCACGGGAACTAAGTTCATTAAAGATATGTCGATTTTTGCTCAAGTTATCGTGTTAACGGCCATGCGGAAGGACAGACGGACGACTGAGTATAAAAACTGGGCGTGACATCAACCGATTTCGCCCATTTTCACAGAAAACAGTTAACGTCATAAAATCTATGCCCCCACCAAATTTCAAAAGGATTGGTTAATTTTTGTTCGACTTATGGCGTTAAAAGTATCCTAGACAAATTAAATGAAAAAGGGCGGAACCACGCCCATTTTGAAATTTTCTTTTATTTTTGTATTTTGGTGCACCATATCATTACTGGAGTTGAATGTTGACATAATTTACTTATATACAGTAAAGATATTAAATTTTTTGTTAAAATTTGAACTTTAAACATTTTTTTTTAAGTAGGGGTATTCGTAATCCGATTTTGCTAATTTTTAATTAGCATACATATAGCAATAGGAGTAACGTTCCTGCCAAATTTCATCATGATATCTTCAACGACTGCCAAATTACAGCTTGCAAAATTTTGAAATTACCCTCTTTTAAAAGTGGGCGGTGCCACGCCCAATGTCCAAAATTTTACAAATTTTCTATTCTGCGTCATAAGGTCAACGCATCTACCAAGTTTCATCGCTTTAGCCGTCTGTGGTAATGAATTATCGCACTTTATCTGTTTTTCGAAATTTTCGATATCGAAAAAGTGGGCGTGGTTATGGTCCGATTTCGTTAATTTTAAATAGCGATCTGAGATGAGTGCCCAGGAACCTACGTACTAAACTTCATCAAGATACCTCAAAATTTACTCAAGTTATCGTGTTTACGGACGGACGGATGGACGGACTTGGCTAAATGTATTTCTTTTTTCGCCGAGATCATTTTGATATATAGAAGTCTATATCTATCTCGATTAGTTTATGCCGTTACGGATTACCGTTATGCGAACAAAATTAATATACTCTGTGAGCTTTGCTCAGCTGAGTATAAAAATAGCTACTTTAATATTTAAAAATAATTACGTATAAGTTTGCTCATTTAAAGTGCAGTCATCTTCATTTAGAACTTAAAAATTTTATCGTTCAAGCATTACATTACGGTACAACCGAAGTGTTAAAAAATACTCAAATGGCCCCACCTCTTTCCACCGAATCCTACTTCATAATAATTGAGCGTCAACGAGTGAGCTATAACGGCATGTAAACTTTAAACAAACATAAAAACAGAAGCAACAGTGCTCAAGACATAGGAAACAAGCAGCAACGAAGGAGAGCATAATGATGGACTATGAAAACTTGTTGAACAAGGGGGTACCATGGGGGTAATATGTGTGAAACATACATTTTTTTAAAAACGAATGAGCGCGCACGACTGCGTATGCGCCCAGGGCCGCAACAACAACAGTAAGGCGTATATACAAAAAAATAAAAATAAAATAATAAAAAATACAAGAAAAACATGCAAGATTTTGGCGTTGTTGTTGGCACAGCGCAACCACCAAAACAACATCAATCAGGAAGTTAAGTAAAAAAAAAAAGAGATTCATTCTCTTGCAAAAGGCAAGAGTAATTCTATATGACTGAAAATATATAACATTTTCTATGTACTCATGTAATATATAGATCTGACACGGTTACATGATTTATGTGGATGTGTGCGTGCTGGTGAAGTGGTAAATGTGGAGCGTCTCTTATGTGCAGCTACACCACGTAGAGGGTTGATTTTATGGGCGCCGAAAGAGTGAACGCAACGAAAGAGTGCGTATGAGTTAATCAAGAGGAGAAATACGCGCCAACGAATGATTGCTGTATGAGCGCTGATGATGAGGGGAGCGAACTGAGTGAAAGTGTTTGCATATGGGGGATAACGCTTATATTAGTGATGATATGAAATTGGCGGTTAAATTTTCGGTAATTGGAAAATTTAAAAAGTAAAATACAAATTATAAAAAAAGTAATAATGTAGTCTAAGTAGTAATCGCTTTCGGCCTCAATTTTAGTGTTAGCACCGCGTTTCGTTTCTATTATGGTCTCAGTTTTATTTTTATTGTACTTCCGGCGCGATCTCGGTCAAAGTCTCTGATTACATTCTGGTTTTTCGTTTTGATTGCGGTCTGGCTTCGACTTTCTATTCAGCTTTCTTTTCCGCCTTTACTTCCGGTTAATTTTCAGTTTCGTTTCAGGTTTGAGTCTAATTTTGCGTTTCTATTGCAGCCTCGGTAGCATTTTTCATTAAGCTCTCGGTTTCGGTTTCATCCAGTTTCCGTACCACTTTAAATTCTACTTTAAGTTCCGCTTTGCACTTCGACTGCAGACTTGGTTCCAATCATCCTTCTATTGCTGCTTACTTTTCAGTTCGGCTTCGACCTCAGTTCGAATTGCGATTCTAGTTCCAGACTGGTTTCCAATTTGGTAGCGGTCGCAGTTAAACGTTTACTTTTCGATTGCAGTTCTTCCAATCGTCTTTATCTGTTGGTTGCATTTTCAATTAGATTTCAGTATACTTAGCACCTAGTCGAGGTTACCTTTTCTGGTTTCAATCATTGTTCATTCGGTTTTCTATTCTGGTTTCATTTTCCGTTCCGTCTTGGTCTTAGTTCCAGCTTCGATTATGGATTCAAATCTGTTTAACTTCTCAGTCATCTAAATTCCAGTTCGGCTTCGAACTCGTTATCGGTTTCATTATTCCTTCCGATTTCCTGTTTTTTTCATGTTTTTTATGATTACGATTATTGTAATTGTAATCCTAAAAGTTTAACAATTACAGTTACAGTAGTCGTAATCATAAATTGTATAATTAGGATAACTGTAATTGTAATCATCGAAATGTTACAACTACGATTACTGTAAACGTAATCATATTTTTTTATGTTTTCTTTGACAACTGTCAACATATTCTTGTTCATTTGAAAGTACGCGAGTACTATAATCGTAATCCTAAAAATTTAACGATTATAATTAGCTTAATGATTCTAATTACAGAAGTTGTAATTAAGACTAGGACATTGAGTTTATTGGGAATGGGATACGATTGCAAGAACCGTAATAGTAAAATATTTAGATTACAATAACAGTAATAAGAATTTGAAAAATAACTGATTACGATTAATGTAATCGCCAGTGGCATAGTAACGGGGGGGGGGGGGGGGGGTGTTTTGGTGACAAACCCCCCTCCGAAATATTAGTAGTTACGTAATAAATCTTTCGCTCCATCGTCGAAACAATAATTTTCATCGGCAGGCAAGAAATAGCTTCAAGAGGACATCGTGACTCTGGTCCTATATCCCTCGAGACTCCTCCCCATAATGATGTAACTTCATGTCTTTATTAAGATTTCGGATGAATGCTGGTGACCAAACATTGAAGCAACAATTACTTCAAACTGCCACATTGAAAAATCACGTCACGTCTTACACGAGTCCACAGATCCAGAATGAACTCATCGAAATTTGCGGGCACATAATTCTTGAGAATGTTGTTGAAAAAATCAACGCAAGTGAATGATGCACTATACTCGCAGATGGGACAACCGACATTAGTGGCGTGGAACAATACTCACCATGTTTCCGTTATACACTTTTAAAAAAAAAATTTTTTTAAGTCAAATTTTAACAAAAAATTTAATATCTTTACAGTATAAAAGTAAATTATGTCAACATTCGACTCCAGTAATGATATGGTGCAACAAAATACAAAGATAAAAGAAAATTTCAAAATGGGCGTAACTCCGCCCTTTTTCATTTAATTCGTCTAGAATACTTTTAATGCCATAAGTCGAACAAAAACTGACATATATTCTGTGACGATAACTGTTTTCTGTGAAAATGGGCGAAATCGGTTGAAGCCACGCCCAGTTTTTATACACAGTCGACCGTCTGTCCTTCCGCTCGGCCGTTAACACGATAACTTGCGCAAAAAACGATATATCTTAACTAAACTTAGTTCACGTACTTATCTGAAGTCACTTTATCCTGCTATAAAATATGGCCGAAATCCGACTACTATCCACGGCCATTTTTCCGATATCGAAAATTACGAAAAATGAAAAAAAAATGCCATAATTCTGTACCAAATACGAAAAAGAGATGAAACATGGTAATTGGATTGGTTTATTGACGCAAAATATAACTTTAGAAAAAACTTTGTAAAATGGGTGTGACACCTACCATATTAAGTAGAAGAAAATGAAAAAGTTCTGCAGGGCGAAATCAAAAGCCCTTGGAATCTTGGCAGGAATACTGTTCGTGGTATGACATATATAAATAAATTAGCGGTACCCGACAGAAGATGTTCTGGGTCACCCTGGTCCACATTTTGGTCGATATCTCGAAAACGCCTTCACATATACAACTAAGGGCTACTCCCTTTTAAAACCCTCATTAATACTTTTAATTTGATACCCATATCGTACAAACACATTCTAGAGTCACCCCTGGTCCACCCTTATTGTGATATCACGAAAAGGCGTCCACCTATAGAACTAAGGGCCACTACATTTTAAATAATCATTTACACCTTTCATTTGATACACATGTCATACAAACACATTCCAGGGTTACCCTAGGTTCATTTTGCTAAATGGTGATTTTCCCTTATTTTGTCTCCAAAGCTCTCAGCTGAGTATGTAATGTTCGGTTACACCCGAACTTAACTTTCCTTACTTGTTAACATTGAGGCGTTTGAAAAATTGGATAAAGAATTCAACCGGAGAAGATAGACTGAATGGACTTGCCCTATTAAATATCAATAGAAATATTGATATCACAGTAAAGAAGTCATTTGCCGATTCGCTCAAAAACAGAGGAAAACCAATTTGTAATTTTGCTTTTTACTATTAATTATTACAACATTTGCAATAAATGGATCACTGAATAAATAAAATACTGTTTCCTCCCATACAATAAGTACTTATCCTCACTTAACAAAATTTGAATTTTAAATTAAGTAATTCTTTTACTACGCTACGGGTAATCGTTATCGTATAAATGTGGGGATTACAGTTACAGTAATCGTAATTGAAATGTAATCGTATGCTCCACAGCTTTGCTCAGCAGTCGATATAATTTTTTAAACATTTTTTTGTAGACATTTTCTTTATTTATATTCTTAAACAAAACCAACTTTTAAATCTTTGTTTATTGAAAAAAAATTGAGAAAATTTATTTTTGGTTAGAATGAAAAATAGCGAGAAAATTTTTTTTTATTAAAATTTCCGGACGAACAGGGGTCCTAAAAAAGCAAGTCTGAAAATTCAATGAAGTGTTATAATAATCCTTTTTTTGCACCTTAATACAATGCACAGACATACATAAATGCATTTTTAAGAAATATGTGAAATAATTTGAACATTCCTGCATATTTAAATAAAAGTAATTACCTAGGCGTGTTAGCTTAGTCCTGCGACATACAAAGCGGTAAATATTTGTAAAAGTTATAATGGCAAAATATGGCACGTAACGCCCACAAAAAAAGCGTAACTGCAGTAGAATTAACCAAAGGCTGCGATCTACATAAATTTATGAGCCAAGCAAAATGAACCACATTGGTGTAAAAAGGTAAAAAGTCTAAATATTCAAGGACTATTGATATCAATGTTGTATGTATGTTTAGGCGGCAACAACATAACACAAAATTGCAAATATACCGCACCAACATTCAAATTTACCTGTATGACGAGTTATTTGAGTGAAATGCATGGGTTGAGTGAGTGAATTTGTCAAATGAACGGTGTAACTATAACTCAAGTGGCGTACTCGTTCAAAAAAGGCGTATTTCTCTAAACAAAATGTATGTACGTGCTCGCATGTGAATAAGTATGTTTGTTTGCGTGTTGTTAAGAGTAAAACGTGTGTTTGGCTCTCTATTTTGTTTTCGAATTACCCAACACGAATTGCCCATATCATGCTCAACACCATCATAAACTCGGCTAAACATGCTTGGGTTGGTTTATTTTTATACGTAGATGTGAAAGTGTGTGTAGCTCTTCAAAAGTCAAAGAATCAAGTATTGTTGTTGTTACTGGAGCACTGAGTGAAGACTACATGCTCTGCAGGATTGTCTATGTGTGTGTGTGTTTGGAGAAAGCAACCCTCCTTTTTTGAATGCTGGTTGCCCCGTTGATATTTTTCTATGTATATATAACACCAACTGGATGTTATTGTTGTATGGTTGCTTAAAACTGAGATACGCAAACGAATTGTATCAGTCGTGATTTGACTCTGAAAGTGAGTGGAAGCGGTGATTATACGTTATTTTTTCACAAGAAATCCATTGACGAATTTTTCTATATAAAAATCTATAAACATGCTCATATAAATTTTTTTACGCTTACCTAACTAACTAAAAGTACTCATTCATTAAACAAAAAATCAAATTGTACTAAAACAACAACAGGCGCAGTGCATCACATTCACGGAAAAGTGTAACGCGTAACATTATACAACAAAAGAGTGTACAACAACAACCAAAAGACAAAAAGTGCTCTTTTTTTTTTTTTTTTTTTTTTTTTTGAAACGACACAAAAGCCTAAGTAGCAGAAATACCTACCTAAGAACATTCGCTGCATTTGCAAAGGATGTGCCGCTGTCGGCGCTGTTGAGTAAGATTTATTGTCAACGTCGCTGCTGGTGCTGCCTTTTGACGTTGTGTCACTATATATCGTAGCGACGGCACGCAAATCATATCACTCTGTTGCGACAACTCGTCCGGTGCACATCAGCAGTAAGTCGTACGAAATAATTTAAATTAAAAAAAATTTAAATTTCAAAAACGTAAAAATTAAACAAAAAAATCACAGCGCGCAACTTTTTCGAACAAACATAAAAACAAAAAACTGCAACACAACAACATATACCTCAAGTTGTCAGTAATCAAACGAGTTTAGTAAAGTTAAAACAAAAAAAAAAATTAAATAAAAGTTATATAAAATTACTTACTACTAAGAAACTACCTCATTTACGTGTGTGCTAGAAAATTTTCTGTTTTTGAAAAACCTCTAAAGCAAGTGTACAGTTAATTACAAACAATTTCTATTGATTCTTTGTGCAAAACTACCTCAAAGTACAAAAAGTGCTCAAATTGTAAAAAAAAAAATACCGAAATAAATTTTAAAAACTAATTTTTTCTGAAAATTTTTTGAAATTAATAAAAAAAAAAATACAACAACAACCTCAAAAACTTAAAAAACAATTTGTTTATACCTCGTATAAGAACAATTTAATTTATTAAGTGTTAAGCCGGTTTCAAGTGTAAACATTTGCTGCATTCTACGCAAGGCGGCCGTAAATTATAATATTTCGCGCCAATTGGGTTTTGGGGCCCTTTCTTCACATTACACTGACAACATGGCGATCTCAATGTTACAGGACGCACAAACGCGAAGTAAGTATTTTGAAATTTATTTTTACATGATAAGTACTCACACATATTTAGGAGAAACAAGTTGAAGTTTCTACTTTTTCGTAGAAATTTGGATTTATCAAAGACTGCTTTCATTCGTCTAGAAACTTCTGTACAAAAATTTAAGGACTTAGCTTTTCTTTTTTATATTTTCGTTGTTTTTTTTTCACTATTCATTTTCGACGAAAAATAGTTTTCTTTCCCGTTTTCCATAAGCCGTTTTGAATTTTTGTTATATTTGGCATTACACTCGTTGTCGTTTTCTAGAAACTTTCTGAAGTTTAGTTTGCTTTTTACGTTTTCATGTTTACCGCAAAATACCTTTCCCTGGATACGCATTTCGATTCAAGCAAGAATTTAACTAACATTTTTATTAATACATTTAAATGGCACTCCATATATAAATATTTTTTGTTGAAATATCACACAAACCATCTTTCATTTTACACCCATGTTGGCATATTTGGTTAAATTACAAAAACAAATTCAAATAAATGGCAATCTTGAAACGTGGCAACACTCGATAGAAAGTCTTAGAATCTAGTACACTATCAATATACCAAATTTCATTAAAATTGGTTGAGTTGTTCCTGAGTTAGTAGAGGATGTATAAAAATATACCAGGACTGTTCGTTTGGAACTGTCAGATTTTCTTTTCTTGCTGCAGCTTGAGTCTTTAGTAATAAAAATTTACTACTCTAAAAATCATACAGCGCTTTCGACTTTGTCTTAAAATGGACTTATTATTTCTATGGTATATTCTACGAGAAGAAAAGTCAGTCATAAAATATTTCGTAAATGTATTATTGTCAAACTATTCTTCAAAATTATAGTAAATTATGAGTTCTTTTAGCCACTGTTTCTCAAATTTCCTTAAGCGTATTCAAAATAGAGCTATTACGATTTTTAAACTAATCGATCGCGGTTCGTTTCACACGATAGGGTCCCGTTATATGCACATGATACTTTACATATTTTTGAATCATATACTTAACTGAAGAAACATTTTTATGCCGAAAAATCAAACAAGAAAAATTACTTGTTCTGAGGAAGTTTCTTGTTTTATGAGTATAACTTTTCGAGAATCAGTTACTTCATTGAATAAATCTTTATTGCTGTGAAGCCCCTGCTTGGGTATGGGACCAAACTAATATTTTTGAAAAGATTGAAACATTAGCAAAAAAGGGGTTTTTACATTTTTCGAATTTTATTTTTTTTCGAAGTTCGTAATTGGAGTCTTTGAAATATGTACATATAATTTTTTTTATTCATTGCTTGAAAAAATATATGCTTGCTGCACACCTTTTTCAGTTTTAGTTCAGAAAACTACAATTGAAGTTCAGAAAATTGCAATTGTAGTTCAGAATTTTCAATAGATCTTCAATTATAATTTACTGAACTTTATTTGTAATTTTCTGAGCTTCAACTATAATTTGCTGAACCTAAATTGATAATTCTGAACTTGTAAATTTCTGAACTTCAATTGTTGCTTTCTGAGCTAAAACTGAAAAAGGTGTGACTTCTTTCAATCCTCTACATTTTTTTCTCTTTAAGTTCTTATGACAATATTCAAAAAGTTTTAAGTTGTTTGAAGATTTGAATTGAAAAATGTTTCGAAAATATTGAAATTTTTTTGCAAGTTTCAATTAAATCATAAAAACCAAAGACACAGTCCTCCAGCTCACTAAATTTTAAGTCGTATAAATTTCAATATATTATTATAATGGTTAATTTAAAAATTGGGCCAAAATTTCAGTTTCTATATGCGCTAAAATGGAGCTTTACGGTCGATGAATTTAAGACAGGACATTTTTTTTTTTAATGTTTTTCCTTCCTGTTCCCTCCTACGCGTTTCGATGCTGTCGCATCTTTTTCAGGGAGTCTGATTTTTATTTAAAAAAGAAAGTAAATCGGTAATGTGTAATGTGTATAATTGTTAATGATTTATTTTTTAAATAAAAATCAGGCTCCCTGAAGAAGATGCGACAGCATCGAAACGCGTAGGAGGGAACAGGAAGGAAAACAGTTTTTTAAAAGAGGAAAAAATGTTCTTGCCTTAAATTCATCGGCCGTAAAGCTCCAAATCAGCACATATTTTATTATAATTTTAGTTAAAAAAATCCAAAAACCCACTTTGGAAAACTAATTTCAAACCCAAACATAAACTTAGTTCTAAAAACTTAGTTCATATCTTTTTAAAGCTCAAAAATGATGATGATGAAATGATGATACTGAAAGCGCAGTTTTGAAGTCCACTAAGTTTTAGTTTTAGTCTGAAAATCGACTTAAATTTTTAGAATTTTTGCCGCCGTTCGAATATCCTCAATATCACGGTGTAACAACATTTTATTGAAGAAAATAGAAGTTGCCCTCAGAATAAAAAGGTCTGAAAATGCAACCCAATATTTAAGCGCAACTAAAATTCAATGGGCTTCAAAATTATTTTTTTACATATTACGTTTTTATAAGATAAAATTGCAATAAAAAAATTTATTTTAAATTTAAAAAAATTATATTGGGTATATTAAACACTATCGAATCATTCAGTCTATGTGACGTTCTCACGCAGCGGCCAGCTCAACTTTGGGTGTATTAAAAAAACCGAATTAAAAATTTTGGTGCTGAAAAATCGCTTTGAGAAGAAAATTAATAACTTTTTCATCTTGCAAAACATGTCCTTCTTTCCATATTCAGAAGAATTTTGGTTACCCGTTCAAACTTTTTTAAGCCGTAATGCCAAAAAATACCATTTTTGTATTCTATTTGCAAATATGTTCTTATCTTTCAAAAAGTTTACATCTTTACATCTATCAAAAAACCAAAAAAAAAAACCGTTTCGTATTTTAAATGCAAGCGCAAGTAAACTTGTTTTATTGTATGAACATTCACACACACACTCGAAACACCCCCCCCCCCCCCCCCCCCCCACACGCTTCAAAGCACTTTCAGTTACTCACGAAGCTTGCGGCAACCCCTTTTACGCTGCTAAAGAAAAACAAACTCAGTTGCGGCGGACATTCGCAGCAAATGACAAATTCAAGCAATGGCGCTTTGCACATCTCCACACACCCACCCTCAACCAAGCGTTGGCGTCTTGCCATATCGTTTAGCGTTTTAGCGCAAAATTAACAAAGCAAAATAAGAAAAAAACTAGAAGAAGAGAAAATATTAATAAAAAAAGCCACACGCAGTTACGACGTCTCAATGGCCAGCGCGATTTGTCTGTGCTTGCCAGCGTCGCCGCCATAATCAACATCATTATCGTTATTATCGTTATCATCAAATGTATACGCATATGTACGTAATGTCAGCCAGCCCTCATCTTACATGTATGTATATGAATTTCGTATTTGTTTTTTGTTGTTTACTTTTTGTTTATATTTGACGTCATTTTTGTTTTGTTTACAAACTCAATTTCGCACAAATACGCGCACATCTTTCGTTATTTTTTTTAGCCGGCATTTAACTCGTTCGCACGCACGCCCCTAAAAACACGACCACACACACACGTACAAACACTTTCATGTAAGTTAGTTGATTGATAGCACTAAAGGTCCCCCCTGACACTAGCTTTTGAAAGCCCATCCAGAGCTCACATATGTTTTCTGTTGTTACCTCTTTGTATCGCTTGCGCTCTTGAGCTACGTGCTTGAGTGAAAATCCTTTGCCAATACATACATACATGTGTGCACTCATATGTCCTTATAGTCCTGTTTTCGCAATGCCGGCATGCATAATTTTTCAACATTTTCTCTTTACTCACCCATTTCGCTCTTTGCAACGCTCTTAAAAATTTATTTAAAACAAAATCATATTTGCTTTTTCCTTTTTCACACATATTCGCTTATCCTTACGTTAATTCTTACACATATGCCTTCTACACAACTCCGCTTCGCACGCAATTTTGCTTTTTCGCACGCGTTTGGCAAGCGGTACGCAAAAGAGGTTAAGGTCCTTTACCTACTTGTGCTTGCTTCTCTCAGTTTTGTAAGTCCTCTTTGCCTTTTATTTTTCTGTTTTATGTTTTTATGAATGTTTGTATGGCATTGGCACGTGTCCTGTCAATTTTTTTCAATTTCCCGCCCGGAAATGGTTACCGCGTTTGGCTTTAGGGTGTGTTAAGGTCGCTTTGAGGTATGCAATGAACCTTAATTACAGCACTAAGGCACTCTCTTCTCCGTCTTATCCATGTTTGTATGTATGAATTTTTGGGTGGAGTGACATAAGGTCAACGGACAAACGGTCAATTGATCTTATGAACATTCCAAATTTGACTTTATTGTCATTTTGGAAGTTTCGATTTGACATTATGACCATTTCTGGAAAAAGACCATACGCAAAAGCAAAAAACTTTAGATGAATAGGTTTTTCTTATCTCGGAGAGTGCATCATTGGGCCACACTTTATCCGATTTTTTACTCGAATAGAACCAAAATATAGGAAGAAGAGGGCCGTATTCGAAGTTTTTAAATTAAACAAATTCTCGTTTCACTCGACTGAACAAAAATATGGCGAAAACAATAAAACGTAACATTTTAGTACTTGGAGATGCGAAACAAAATAATTGATCTACACGCCACTTGAGAAAAAAAGAGTTGACTTAATGACTATTTCGGAAAAGCCATCCTCACAATGTTGACATTTGAAATTTTACCATTTCAGCCGGTCATAACTTCAGTTGATTTTGTGGCCATTTGACGTTATGCCCGCTGACCTTGTGTCACCCCTCCGTATTTATATTAATAACAATTTCTCTTAACTTTTGGGCTAATCAAAATGTTTCTTCTTCTTTTCTTCTAGGCTTAGCTGCTGCCTTAGCCGGCATGAAACGCGAAGATATGGAGGCGCATCATAATACACTCACCATGTCCCCACCAATGTCCGCCAATACATCCGCCCACAATTTGTATCCTGGTCTCCAACACGCCACCGCCGCCTTTGGTATGCTCTCGCCATCACAACTCTTAGCCGCAAATCGGCAAGCGGCTGCCGCGCTCATGGCCTCCCAACTTTTCCCACAACATCCCGCTTTATTTGGACAAATGTGGCCAAGCGCCATGCCACATCTGCAATCGTTGAATGCCAGCGCGCATTCGCCACCAGCGAGTCCGCATTCACCCGTAGCAGCGACAACGCCTTTGCAAAGCGGCAAACACAGTCACAGCATGCTCTCACCGACAAGCTCAGCACAATGTGAAGCACCATTGAAGAAACAACGTAAAATTGCTATCAAAAAAGATTTGATTTCACCACCAATGGAAATGTCAATGAATGTGGGCGAGTTGTATAGCAACTCAGGTCCCATCTCACCGCCATCATCGGGCTCTTCGCCCAATTCAGCGCATGATGGTCACAGTCGCACAGATGCCACCAACACTTCAACATCCAACACAAAAGATCCTTCACGTGACAAGAGCTTCACGTGTAAAATTTGTTCACGCTCATTTGGTTACAAGCATGTGCTACAAAATCACGAGCGCACACATACCGGCGAGAAGCCATTCGAGTGTCCCGAATGTCATAAGCGCTTTACACGCGATCATCATTTGAAAACTCATATGCGTTTGCATACAGGCGAAAAGCCCTACCATTGCTCGCATTGCGATCGTCAATTTGTGCAAGTGGCAAACTTGCGTCGTCATTTGCGCGTACACACCGGCGAACGGCCGTATACTTGCGAAATTTGCGATGGTAAATTCAGTGACTCAAATCAATTGAAATCACACATGTTGGTGCATAACGGCGAAAAGCCATTCGAATGTCCTGAATGTCATATGAAATTCCGACGGCGTCATCATTTATTGAATCACAAATGTGGTCAAAACACCATCTCTGGTCTACATTCACCACCCACATCGCCGGATGCAGCGCTCAGCCCTGGTGGCCTGAGCAGTGATTATGCGCTTTGCGATCAGAAATCGGTGATGGGTTCTAGTTACGGTTCGGAGGAATCAATGGACGTTGGACGCCCAGGTCCTATTTCCGCTTATGAATTGATGGAACATCATCCTAACAATCAGCTGCATACCACCACCGAAGCATCCGCCGATGATGAAGATGAGGAGGATACACCGCTTGATTTGTCCGAAAGTGATATGAGCATTGATGTTGGTAGGCATAGCATAAAAGCCGTTTCAGAGTTTCGGCATGTTTTTCGGCTACCCGCACAACTTATGCCAATGCCCACGGAAATTCCAGAACAAACTGAACCCGAAGATTTGAGCATGCATCGTCATCATATAAACTCTCATGCTATTTCCGCAGTGGTGAGCGCTGCTCATTCACCTGAATCGATGACAATGATGCATGATGATCTCGATCTTGATGAGCTGGATCTTGCGGCCACGCATTATATGCGCCAGCAACAGCAACAACACCATTTTCTGTCGCTAAAACATCCCATGAAAATGGAGTAGGAGGAGGTGTTGAACAAGCCAAATACGGAAGATTTAAGGCACCAAGCGTCCAAGTCAACAAATGCGGAAGCGCCAGCGCTGAGCCGTAATCCACTGCTGCTACTGCCACCGCTCTTACGCTCACTGCTAGCCACTTTGAGTAGCACGAAAAATGTGCCTGAACCGAAGCAAAAGAGTTGAAACAAAGTTGCGCTTAAAAAAGAGACGGTAGAATTTCGATGCTGAAATTGAAAAAAAACGCTAGATGGCGCTGCTTAATGAGCTATACAACGTTTACCTCAGCAAAATATTTGAAAAAAATGAAAAAAATATGAACAAACAATTGTTAATCCCAATTAGTACAACAACAATGAATGCTGAGCTAATTAATTAATACATACATACAATTATATACATACATATATAGATAATCTAATACGTAAGTAGTTATAGCATAGTTTTTATAAGCAAAGCAAAAAATTCGTATATTGTAAATATTCTTGTAAATTGTTAAGGCAAAGAAGACAAAAAAAACTTGAGCTGAATTAATATTAAGAAAGTTAAACGGATTCGTTGTCAGTGCAGTAACAAACATTGTTGTACAATTTTTATATTTATCAGTGCCATTATAAAATTTTGTAATTTTTTTTTTAAGTAATACTTTATTTTAATTATTTATTTTTTTCTTAAAAACTTCGTTTTTGTAAATATGTCTAAAAAAACATTGTAAATAATTGTTTAATAAATATTTATTTTACTATAATTTTTCTACCAAATGAAATTATTTTAATCAAAAATATTAGTTCTTAACTTTCAAATGTAAGCAATAAATTTTGCAACGAAAATCAAAATCAACTATAAGTTAAAACAAAACAAAAATATTTATACTTAAGATAATGTTTTTTATTTAAAAGTTAATTGTTTGTGTTTGCTTTGTTTTAAGATTTATAAGAAAAATAAAACAACAAAAAACTATTTGTTGCACTTAATTTTAAATTTAAACTTTAATTGGCTTAGTTTTTAGTAAAATTGAAAAATGTGTGCTTTGTGTTTGTTTAGAAAAATAAAAAATGCTTAAATACAAATGTTTAAAAATAATCGAAATTGTTTTTTTTTCTGTTAAATTTTTTACTAAATTATTGTTTTTTTTTATCTAAATTTTTTCTTATATTTCTCTTTCTATATTAAGCGCAGCGCTAGGGGGCGAAAAATTTATATATTTTTTTCTTTTTAGTAAAGTAAAAAATGCTGTAAAAAAATAATCGCACTTTTTTTTACTTTTATTTTTGATAAATTTTTTATTTTGATAATATTTAAAATTTATTTAAAATTTTTTTTTTTAATTTTAAATTTTATTTTTATTAAATATTAAAAAAAAAAAATTATCAAATTCTGAGATTGCGCGCGCAAGATTTACTTGTCCCATTTGCGATGTAGTGTTCATTGTGAACTCCTACAAGTGAATAACCTTTTCGCACGTCCGTATCCTCAGAGAATAGCAAAATCATGCTAAATAGGGTTGCCACTCCTCCATGCCTTGAATTTCCCTTTTAGCGTTTCTTTTAGTGATTGGTTCTCTTTGAAATAAGTCGATTGAAAACCAATCTCAGCTTTTTACTATTGTGAACGTGTTGCTCATTCACGACTTACAGGAACTCGATTCGTTTTGATGTGTTGGGTGGATAATTGATGTATATTTGAACGATTTTCCGTCATCAGTCACAGATAATCGAACTAGAATTGTATTTTAGTCATCAAAATTTAAAAAAAAATTTTACTTTTTTATAGTTTCTTAATCAAACATTTTTTTTATTTTATTTATTTATTTTTATTTTAACTTAAAAAATTTTTGTTTTAAATTTTTTTATTATTTTTAGTTTATTTTATTTATTTTCATTTTAACTTAAAAAAATTTTGTTTTAAATTTATTTATTTTTTTCTAGTTTCTTAATCAAAATTTTTTTTATTTTATTTAGTTATTTATTTTTATTTTAACTTAAAAAACATTTTTTTTTCAAATTTTTTTCACACAATGTTTCCAACTGCTCGAATCCAAATAAAATTTGAAAACGGGAAATTACTATAAAACCAAATACCTCCATTACCTCTACATTTTGTAAACACTAACAAAAATTACAAAAGCCGTAAAAAATTTAGTGGCGCAAATTGCTTGAAAACAATGAATTTATATTTGAAAATAATTTAATGAACACAAAATTTTTTAAAGTTTAGATGTAACTAAATGAATGTACAGTCAAAATTTACAAGCTCCCCAAAATTTAAGCAATAGTAACAAAAAAATATACAAAAATTATTTTGCTCTCGATAAAGAAAAGATTTTTTCCTAACATATGAAATACCTCAAGTTAAAGAAAAACAAAAAAAAAAAATTAGTAAATAAAAAAGAAGTAAATTAAGGTCATTTTCATAAAGCTATATAAAATATTTTTTTTTTTTTTGAAATATAAAATAAGCGAATTATGGCAGGAGTATAAAGCGTAAAAAATAATTTTTGTAAATAGAAAAAAATTTAAATATATAAAAAAAATTGCTTAAGAGCTGAAACGCAGGAAGGTGTAAACAAAATCAAATCGCCGAACGAACATTGTAGAAAAAAAGTTTTGCTGTCAAACCTAAGGCTGATGATGGCAGAGTGCTCGCTTTAAGCTATGCTAGGCGAGAAGCGATTTTGATTTTCGTATATTTTACAAACGTTTCTGGCACTCTGACAACTTTTAGTATTTTACATAAGAAGTGATTTGCGAAGCTTTCTATCTTTATATTATTGTAACGTTTCTCGCTTCCTCTCTGTCATCAGCCTAAGCCCAACAGTCGTCGAAATTCGTGTGACAAATTCTCTAAAATACAACAGCGCACAGAAAAATAGGAGTGGCAGTTTTTATGAAAAAAAAATTTTTTTCTTATTTACGATATTTTATGAAAAATCTTCTGTAAATTTTGTAACTGGAGCTAGGCAAACCAATCACAAATCGTTTTCGAAAAAATTAATTAATTCGACAAAATTTTATGAAAATCTTGTTTTTTTTTTACTTCGCTGATTTTTTTATTTAAAATGCTATCGTACTGCATACTCAAAAAAATTCAGTGACCTTTAAATATAAAGTTCGAAATTCTCGTAAAATTTTCTCAAAATATTGGAAATAAAAGAACAAAAATCTTATTGGCGATATTTAAAAAAAAGCAACTAATATTTTTCTGTTCACTGCTGTAGTTTTTTTCATTTTGGTTCTGCGATTGCGATTGTTGATCAACGTGATTGACACTGAGATGCCGGTGCCGTCAGCGTTTTCTTCGAAGACGACGCTTCGCTTTTATGTGATATTTTAAGGGCTCCGGCGATTAACAACGAGATTGACTGAATTTTTGTATGTGTGTGCGTCGGGTATTTGACGCTTGCCCCGCGACTATCAAATAAAAATCCCTCAATTAACATTTGCATTCAGAAACCGTAGCGTCCGGACGTGAATATATCGTCATCAGATGATGATCTTTTTTACTTGCAGCTACAGCAGTTTTATTAAATAAAAAGAAGAGGACAAATAGTGATAAAAAGAAATTGTGAATGAAAAGCTTGTACGCAAAGCGTAATACATTGATAATTTTCAATAAATTTTAATATGAATTGCTGTTCTTCCGAGCATTTGTTCATTTTGAATGTCAACACAAACTAAATACAACACTGCTGTTTTGTCAATCACACCACGCGACTATCAAATAAGCAAGCGTCAAATGAAAAAATCAGAAATTTTTGATTTTCATCAACGTGTAGCTGACAACAAATACGTGTGTCACGAAACCACCCGACTGCACTAACACACACAAAATTCAGTCAATCTCGTTGTTAATCGCCGGAGCCATTTAGTCACGCGAAGAAAGGCTTTGAAGGGATATACAAGGTTTAATCGTATTTGCTGCGCCTTGTTCGTCCTAATTTGTCCTAATTTCGTGAGATTGATATTAATTTTGATAATATTCAGTTTCGTGTAAATGCAATAATTCGTTGCTTGTATCTAGTATCGAATTCCTAATGGCGATTTCGTCGGCATTATGTTTCAGCTCTAAAAATCGTAAAAAAAAAAGAAAAACCAAAAAAAAACATATAAATTGTATAATTTTCTTTGTTCATTCAAAAGTGTATGGTATAAAAAGTTCCTCGGATTAATTACAAGTAAAATAATGACACTAAAATAGTGAGCAATATGTTTCAGCATTTACGCAAATTTCTTTTAAGTATAAAAAAGAAAATGCATGCCCTTCGTACAATTCGTAAATCTCTCTAACTCAGTCAACTTATTTTCAAATCAAATGAAACTTTTTTCAAACCAAATGAAATTTTTTTTTTTTTTTTTTTCAAATCAAATGAAACTTTTTTCAAAACAAACGAAGCTTTTTCTAAACCAAATGAATTTTTTTTTTTTTTTTTCGAAACAAATAAAGCTTTTTTCAAATCGAATGACACTTTTTTTAAACCGCATGAAACTTTTTTCAAGTCAAATTAAACTTTTTTCATTTTAAAAGAAGCTGTTTGCGAACCAAATGAATTTTTTTTTTTCAAATGAAATACAACTTTTTTCAAAACAAATTAAAATTTTTGTTCAAATCAAATAAAAACTCTTTCTTTACAAATGAAACTATTTTTGGCGTATGGAATCTCTAGGTTTTTAACTTTACTTCTACATCCAAAAACTATAGTGTGTTTATAAAGAGTATTGTTCTTTCAATTTTTGTTTTATCATTTTAAATGAAACTTTTTTCAAATGAATTTACATTTTTTTGAAACCAAATTAAACATTATTTGAAATCGAATGAAACTTGGTTTTAAACCAAATGAAACTATTCTTAAACCAAATGAAGCTTTCTTGTCAAAATAAACTTGTTTCATTTTAAAAGAAACTTTTAGCGATCCAAATAATTTTTTTTTTTTCAAATGAAACGAAACTTTTTTCAAATCAAATGAAACATTTTTCAAAAGAAATTAAACTTTTTGTTCAAATGAAACTATGTTTGGCACATGGGATCTCTTGGTTTTGAACCTTGCTTTGACATACAAAAACTATAGCGCTTTTAAAGGCATGCTGCAGTGTAGTATCATAAATGTATAAATATTAGGGTGGATCAAATAAAAAAAATATTTTTCAGGACAATGAAATAGTTAGCCTTTAAAATTTTCAGCGTTAAATTTTATTATTAAGAGGTGTCTCAAAGAATTTTTATTTTTTTTTTTTCAATACAAATTAGATGGTGGTTTTTTGATAATTTTTAAGAAATGTACCTCTACTTTTAAGAATAGTACCCAATATAGTACCAGAAATAAAAGTTTTCAACTAACTAGAAGAATCTAAAAAATTGATATGAAATAATATTGGTTGACGATGAAAATATATAAATATATTTAGTAGAGCTAAGAAAATGAAAAAGGTTTCATTTGATTTGGAAAAAAATTCATTTGACTTGAAAAAAGTTTCAAATGATTTGAAAAAAGTTTAATTTGATTTTAAAAAGTTGTATATGATTTTAAAAAAGGAGTTTTATTTGATTTGAAAAAAGTTTCATTTAATTTGACAAAAAGTTTCATTTCATTTGAAAAAGTTGTATTTGGTTTGAAGAATGATTCATTTCAAAAAGTTTTATAGAATTTGAAAAAAGTTGTATTTGATTTGAAAAAGTTTCATTTGATTTGAAAAAAGTTAATTTGATTTTAAAAAGTTTTATTTAATTTGAAAAAAGGTTTTATTTGGTTTGAAAAAGTTTTATTTGGTTTGAAAAAAGTTTCATTCCAAAAAGTTTTTTTTTGATTTGTAAAAAGTTTCATTTCATTTGAAAAAAGTTTTATTTGGTTTAAAAATGTTTCATTTCAAAAAGTTTTATAGGATTTGAAAAAAGTTTCATTTCATTTGAAAAAAGTTGTATTTGGTTTGAAAAATGTTTCATTTCAAAAAGTCTTATAGGATTTGAAAAAAGTTGCATTTGATTTTAAAAAGTTTTATTTGGTCTGAAAAAAGTTTCATTACAAAAAGTTTTATTTGAATTGAAAAAGGTTTCATTTTATTTGACAAAAAGTTTAATTTGATTTGAAAAAAGTTTTATTTGATTTGAAAAAAGTTTCATTTGACTTTAAAAAAAAAAGTGTAAGATTTCTAGAAGTTATTTGTGCATTTGCTGAAGCTTTTATACTTTACATAAAAAGTGTAAATGTATTTCATATAAAAAGCGCTGCATTAAATTGTAATTAATTTCACACAAGCATAAATCTGTATGTGCAAAGTATGTTAAGTATGTAAATGAATAATGTAATATATTTTAAGATATTAATTGCTGCAAAATTTTAGAGCTAAATCATAAACAAAAAATCATTTACAGTCAATTTAAAAAAAAAAAAATATTAAAAAAAATATTTGTAAAGTAGAAATATTTATAGTATTTAGTGCAAAAGTGTTGTAACCCACAAATTTTATATTGTCGCGGTTCTCCTGAAAAATATTTGCTTATATTATGAAGTTTTAATAAAAAGAAAGGTGATGCAAAAAGTATCATATAAAAGTGACAAAAGACTTTTTTCACGCTGCGGTTACACCAATTTTGCGCTAATTCTCTCATTTGTGTATAAAAATGAAAGTCAAAAAAAAAAAAAAAAGAAAACTAAAAATTGTGCAATATAAAGTAAAAATTTTATTAAAATCTAAGTTAATGTACATACATATATAAATATAAAGAAAAAATTGCATATACATTATGGTATACACTTCGTATTCTTCTGTGCAAATAATGCAAATGTGTTGATAATCTGCAATATCCAATGGTTTTCAATCAAATAAATTGTAATCTCGACGAAATCCTTGAAAATATAAATTATGCTTTTAATAAAAAAGCAACTCAAACATTAAACAAAAAAAAACCTAGACAAATTTGTAACTAAATGTAAAAAAAATGCCTGCAAGCGGTAATAAAGTCAATGATTATATTATTTTAATAATAGTAAATGTAAAAAAAAAATTATATAGCAGGTTTTGTAAATATACACATCTCCTATTTAAGCATTAAAATATAGCTAATTTATACACTAAAAAAAATAATGCTGTTTGTTTTAGTTGTTAACACCCTCTTGCACCGTTTATGAAATTTAATATTTAGCAATGTAAACTAAAACTTAAAAAAATCATATAAATAACTATTAAATGCATAAATTTATAAGTAAATATATGTTTGTATTTGTGCTGAGGAAGCATTTGAAATGAATTTAATAAATATTACAACATTGTGTTATGAAAAAATAAAAAACATGTTTCTTAACTTAAAGTATCAAATGCTGAGTGGAATGTCCCTCTGTCTGGACTGCGTTTTTTAAAACTATATCTGAACTTGCTTGAGCAAAGCGATACTTCAGATCATGAGTCAGCTGTATGGCTGGCTCATATCTACAGCGACAACATACCTTTGTTCAGATTGTCAAAATCTGCGTGTTGGTGTTAGGCGAATGGAATGGAATGAAAACATAAAACATAGTAGTTTTCGTGTGTGGTAAGAAAATGTTGCCAATGTGTTGGTTTCGGTTTGAGTTTGCCATCTGCTTTTGACAATCCCTACTCCAGTGAAATGAAAAAAATAAAATCAGCTGATGATATGAGCCAACCATATAGTTGAGCCATGCTTCAAATATTTTTTTTTTTTTTTTTTTTGAGTTAAAGAAGATTCCTTTATTTTAGAGCTTACGATTTCTTCTCGAACACAGGCGAGATTTTCGAGACCCGAGAAATTGAGAACTCGACTTCTCGCGAGATTCTCGTGTCTCGAAGTACTCGTAAATCTCGCGAGCTTCTCAACATAAACTTAATTGCTGTATGGACAGTATTTATACACTTGGTTTTTTTACTTGTGAATTTATTTTTTTGATTATATTGCTTTTCAATGACCTTTAACTCAAAATATATTTATTATACATAGAACTTTGTTCATAATATTTTATTTTTTTAACGAGACATCGAGAATACGGCTCCTCGCGAGATTCTCGAATCTCGAAATACTCGCGTGCTTCTCGACTTTCAATTCTCGAATCTCGAAATATTCGTAATACTCGCGCACTTCTCGACTTTCAATTCAGTCGCTGCATTGGCAGTATTCTATACATTTCGGTGTTTTTTAGTTGTCGTTTTGTGGAAATTTTATTTATTTTTTTTGTGGAAATTTTCGCTTGTGCTCCAAAAGAAATCGTACGCTCTATATAAAACAGCCACTGAATCAATTAAATTGAATGTCCAAAATCTCGCGAGCAGGCGAGACTCGCGAGAAATCTCTTCTCGAACAAGTTCGAGAAATCGTAAGCTCTACTTTATTTTGAAAAAAGTTTGATTTGATTTGAAAAAAGTTTGATTTCGATTTGAAAGTTTTATTCGATTTGAAAAAGTTTCATTTGTTTTGAAAAAGGTTTGACTTGATAAAAGTTTCATAAATTACATTCGATTTGAAAAAACTCATTTGATTTTAAAAAGATTCACCTGATTTCAAATTAGTATCATCTGTTTTGAAATTAGTTTTATTTGATTCCAAAAAAATTTCATTTGGACAAAAAATTGTGGTTTGGTGTTTAGATTTGGTTTGATTTCTTCTGTCTTGGTCCTTTTAAACACTATAATGAATTTTAGGAAATTCTAGATTATGTTGCAGCTTTTTTTATCTTTCTTATCTCTGAACTCGCGAATAAATAACCTTAAATATTCAATATGGTAAATTATTCGATATTTACTCTACTGTAGTAGTATTTTACAATTAGATTACTAGAGCACTTCACTTGTACGGTGCTAAAATCAAACTGATTCATTATTCCTTAGCTTGCGCTGCTTTTATACTCTCGCTTAACTCGTTCGACCATTTCTCCCAAGTTTTAGGCTTTTCATGCACAACCTTCTCGAATAGCTGCTTATTTACTTCTCATTTCTATGTCTGGCACTCACGTTTGTCTTCTAGTTATATGCGCGTATATGTGTGAGCCTTCTTTATAAATTACAAATCCACGTACATGCCCTTCTCTAAAAGGACTTTATACCTAACCTTGAAAGCGTGGTAGGCACATCTATTTACTAAAACTTGTTCCAAAAGATCAGTGCTTTCAAGTTGCAAAATATTTGTATTTTTTTAGTTTTATTAATTTTTTTGTTTTTGCTGAATTTTGTTCCCCAAAAATAATTCAGTGTGCCAGTTACCAAAAATTCAATTTTATATTTGCTAACCTTCACCCGCTTAATCTCCCTTAATTTTTCCTACAGGGTTACGAGTACGCTAATACATATATAAATCTGCGCACATAAAATATACAACAACGCCACGCGTTTTCTTGTTTCTTTTTGTTTTTTATCTTTAAATTCCTAATTTATGCAATAACAGCCCTTTCGCATTATCTACCACCCCACACAACCAAATTGCAAACACACACACCCATACTTAGACCGAAAATCAAGACCACCCCACTACCACCTACCAACCTCCAACACACACCAAAGCATATTTTGTCCTTTTCGCTTTAACTCGGCGCATCTTTAGCACTTCGAACCTTTTGGATCCACACTTTACGCGTATCCTTTCACTTGACTTGGTTGCCATCTTGTTTGGCGTTCCGCTGCGGCTCATTCTGCGTTGACGTTGGCGTTTTCAATTTAAATATAAATGTAAATTCGTGTTACATGAAACTCAACTGTAAATATATACAACAACTGCGACAGTCAAAAGCAGCAGATGGGGTCGTAAAAAACAAAGTGAATTAAAGGTGGAGGCGGCTAAAAAATGTCACTGCTGCCATTTAACCCCACCAAAATGTACTCGGTTTCATATCAGCGCGCCTTGGCATTTTCTTCTTTACTTGCCTCTTCTGTTCACTTGCTGTTGTAATGTTTATGCTGCTTTACGCGCATATTTCAGCTTTGATGTGTCTCGATATTCAACCCCCCTAAAAAGGCTTTTTGCGCCAGAGATGGAGTTGCGCTCCAACAGCTACTAAATTTCGCCAACGAATTGTGACGCTGCGTAAAGGAGGCAGGCAACGCGAAAAAGGGCTTTGTACTCGTAAAAGTCAGCCATTTCATTTTGTATTTGATCCTTTTTACTCTTTTTGCAGATGTAATGAGTGAGTGTCGCTGGTTAAGTTGTGACTGTAGGCAATAGGAAGGTAAAGAGCGATAAGAAGCAGGGATTTCCCAGTTGGTGTGTTTGGTGCATGTGTTAAATTTTCTAAATTAAGAAAAATCTATGATGAAATTGAGCAAAGTTCTTGTCTTTGGTACCTTTACTAGTTTTGCTACTTATATTTGATATCCAACAAAAGCGCTGAGTACGGGAGGATTCGTTTGCTAGCTTAGATTCAACTCCTCTGTTATTTTCAAGCTTTATTTTGCCTGACATCATTCATCAGTGAGCTCTAACGATCCGGCTGTAAGGCCAAATCTAGGTGCTTTAAAAGAACTCCCTGGAATCGCCGTCAAATAAAATTTTGTTTAGCCTTTCCTATTAGCCTCTTGTTGGGTTAGGTGTTGAGAATTTACAATTGAAGTTATCCTTAGAGCTTTAAATCGTCTCAAAATTCTGCAGGCTCTCTGCAGCCTCCGTGGTATAGTAGATGCGTGCTTTTATGTCGAAATACTTGAGATGATGTATTTTTGTGTCGGATTCGCGTCCCGACGTAATCAACTGCGTCATTGAGGAAGCTGATTGGACAGGTTAAGACAACAATACTTTGCGCTTATCCCTCAAGTTGAAAAAAGTGATATTCACTGGTACGACGAAAACTCCAAAGTTTATCTTACGTTCCTTTAAGTCTTCCTCATAGTATTAAATATTTATGAGTGCTTATGACAACTAAGCTTAGTTGGAGGTTAAATGCAGAGAATAGCGAAAAGTTCCGCGGGACTCAGGATGCTTGAAAGATAATTCTAGGCCAAAAATGCGACTCTTGACCGTAACTCATGGAATCTGCGTACAAGGCGGCCACTCGGCCGGTCCTAACATACAAGGCACTCGTGTGATCGACTCGAGGTGAACAATATAAAGAACATGTTGAGAAAGACTAAAGTTCTGACTTTGGACCGATTATATAATGCCATTTTGGATACCTTAAGCGTTATATGCAATCTGCTACCATTAAATCTCTTTTTTAAAGAAATGGCAGCCCAGGGTGCCTTAAGGCTGCGGAAGTTGGGTCTCTAGAAAAGGTTCTTATAGGCTCGTCCAATGTATAACAACAAAACCTGATACGAAAAAGTCCACTTTCCTACAAGAAGATTTGGAAAGAGAGGTGGGACACTTACAGATTTGACACTTCAGATTTCACGGACGAATTTAAAATGGATTGTGTAGTGGAAGCCTTTGTAACAGATTTAGCTACAGTGCTTCAATCATAAATTTTTATAGATAGGATACTTGTAAATTAAATGCAACCAATATCGGTTAAAGGGTATCCATATTTTCCGGTAGGCAGGCAGCTCTTCAGGCTGCCAGTTCTGCGATGATAGCAATAAGTCTGTTTAGTCAGTGAAGAGAGGGACCATGAATCTAACGATTCGAAATAGCTTTTCTTCGATTTGAATGTTGGGGAAACGTTATATTTAGGGGAACGGTATGGCTGATGAGTTGGTATGGCGTGAATCAGGTCTTAAAGTCGCAGGAGCCAAGAAAAATTCTATACCCCTGAGGGTCACCAAAATAAAGAAACGGTTGCAATCTTGGAGAGGTTATAGAGACATGGGGTCATCATAAAATGAAACATGATCGTCCGCCATCCTTGAGATGAAAACAATCAAGCCACAAATTAAGTGCAAATGGAGGGAATGCTGAAGTTTTTCGTTCCTTAACCCTAAAGAAATGTATAAGGTACTACCGATCATTGGCAACATTGCAAGCTCACACATATTTAATAATAGACAGCATGCCCTGTTTGCCTGTGATCGTACGACCAAGATGGATCACTAAAAGATAACGACGATAAGGAAAAGTATCTTGGGAAAAGTATGAACAAAGTAGAAGAGGGGACGAGAGTACAAAGTAGAGAGAGCAGTCGAGTAGAGAGAGTATCATAGTACAGGGCAGCCATAAGAATTGTATCGCGCTTGGGAGCCGTGGTCGATGTAACCGACCGGGAGAGCGAGCACTTGACATGAGAGTGCGATGAAGTAATGGTAGGAAAAATTCAGCTTGTGAACAACATCTTTGCGGCGAGAATACCTCTATTATTTAGCTCGGGTTATAAACAAGAAGATTCAAATGGAATGAAACGGCACCATCCGGGCAGAGTTCTAGGCCCGTGAGAAGAGGGCAAAGGGCGGTAACGCTGTAATTTCGACCATCCTTTAGTGGACGAGCGAGATGGCGAACACAGCGCTAATTGATTTGAGGAGTTGTCTACTGAGAAGTCGAGATCAGTCGAGAAACAAGGAAGATTGTCAGCTTCATAAACAAACCGAGTTGCTTCTTTTATATTGTGATGAATATTACCATCCCTAAGCTGTTACTAAGTAAATGCAGAACAACAAAAACATTAAATCAAGCTACATAAACTCATTAATCATCATTTACCCACATACATACAAGTCAACGAAGAGATAACTAACACACAGATGTAGTAATCAGTCGAAGTAGTACTCATATATACACACGCATATGGCTATGCGAGAGGCTATAAACTACAAATACACACGCATATAGCTGGTAACCAAGTAGAAATTCTAGAAGAAGAAACGTCTAGACATTCGTGGTAGAGAGTATAAAAGCAGCACAAGCTGAGTAGCCAGTAATCAGTTTGATTTAAACACGCAATTAGTTGTGAAGTATAAGTGTTATTGTGAAGTACCTTAAAATAGTCCAATAAAAACCATTTTACATTACTGAATATTGGAGTTATTTATTCGACAATTTAGCGAATCGGACGTTTGCAAAAGGGTGACAATGAGCGGAGTTTCCCTAAATTCGTTACAATATACTGCAGAAGAATTTGAAAATAGTCAACATATGTTGTTCCAATATGCATAATGACATTGAAAAGATTTTAATGATTATTACCAGATTTTTTGATTTAGACCCATAGTGCAACGTATTGAAGTAACACGTGTTTCTTGCTAACTGAAGGAAAAAGGCTTAACGTTTATAGAAAATAGGAGTAACTCATTAAGACCACAGCGTATCTTTAAAATCCTTTCACTAATACTGCTTTGAGGAATAATTTGGGTCAGCAAACGAGATGCAAAATCATTGAAAACAAAATACAGTTGCAAGAAGATATCAGATGAAAATTTTGCACTGCAAAAACACACACAAGCGAATATGCAAATATATACGAGTGTATGTTTGTGTGAATATGTACAACAAATGCGAAGGAAAACCAAGTGAAATTAGCAACGCAACATTTTGCATTGAAATCTTGATTTATGTGTGACACAACGGGTGGAAGTCGTACACAGAAAAACAAAACAAAAGAAAGCGCATAAATTCTGCTATACACAAATAAACATTCATACATATGTACGAACAAACATACGTTAATTGCAAAAATTATACAAACATACCAGTAAGCGGAGCAGAACGTAAACAAAACAAGGACCCTCGGTTGGTTGCCAAAAACGAGTTCACATAAAATTCGCATACGCAAAACTGTCTAGTCTTTGGTAAAGCTACAAACATAACTACATACATATATGTGCACATTATGGTGGGTCGATTTGTATGGACGAAAGTTAACCGACATCGCGCCATAGATTTCCAGCCTGCGAAATTTCATTTTATTACTTTTTTTCGACATTCTTTTCATGACCTACAAAAAAATTTTCATTTGATTTACGTAGGCAAGGCTATAGTGGAGTGTCAGCATCGATTTTTCCCAGGTAGGTCTACTTCCACAAATTTAGCTTTAGTTACTAATCAAATTGTGGGTGCTTTAGAGAACTCTGAGCAACTTGACGTCATATACACTAACTTCGCGAAAGCATTCGACAAGGTTGATCATACTATCCTAGTACGCAAGTTAGCCAAGTATGGAATCAGTGGAAACTTGTTGAAATTCTTCACGAGTTTTCTATCGAACAGAAAGCTCTATGTGGCAATTGGAGCCGACAAGTCATCTCTGTATATAAGCGCCTGGCCAGGCATTCCGCAGGGTACCCATTGTGGCCCTCTATTATTCTTAATTTTCATAAATGATTTGCCCCAGCAATTCAAATTCGCAAAGTGTTTGATGTTTGCGGACGATGTCAAACTATTTCTGACGATCCGTAATAGCTCTGACTGCACTAACTTGCAATCTGATCTGGACTCTTTTGCCGTTTGGTGCGCAGACAATAATTTATTTTTAAACACAAACAAATGCTGCGTTGTGTCTCATTCCAAAAAGACAACTGCAACATATTTTAACTACAAACTAAATGCTAAATCTCTTAATCGTTGTCAAGAGATTAAAGATTTGGGTGTCATTTTTGACTCCAAACTCTCTTTTTCCAGTCATATTGACTTCATTGTTGCAAAGTCCTTTGCAATGGTTGCGTTCATTAGACGAAACACCAGTGACTTTAAGGACCGTATGACGTTGAAGGCACTTTATATCTCCTTGGTCAGAAGTCGCCTTGAATATTGTTCAATAATATGGAATCCTTTTTATGAATCTAACTTCTATAAAATTGAAAGAGTTCAAAAAGTTTTTACGAAAATTGCTTTACGGATGCTTCACTGGCCAGACGGTCTCCCACCGTATACCAGCAGGCGCAAATTGCTTGGTCTTCAGGCTTTGCACGACAGAAGAACTTGTATCTCACTAATGCTTGCCTATAATGTAATAAACTTGGGCATAAATTGCTCCGATTTATCTAATTTGTTCATTCCATATATTCCACTGCGTGATCTTCGGCATAATAGATTATTCATCGAAATAACTCATAAAACGAATGATGCTATGAATAAACCTATAAAAAGGACTATACATCTGGCAAATTGATTCAGTAATGTTCTTAATTTTAATAACAGCTTATATAAGATTAAGCTTGAATTGTTTTCTAATTTTAACTAGTCTGTAAGAAAGCATGTACTTTTAGACTGAATGAATTAAATAAATAAATAAAGGATATACCTTGTCCGACCCAAAAATGTCCGCTAAAAGCGTTGGCGATAACAGTTTTTGAAAAAAAAAAATAAAATATCGATATCGGTTAACTTTTGTCCATAAAAATCGACCCACCCTAGTATACATGAGAATTTTACAATCAAATGAAAATTTAGTAGTAGGTCATGAAAAAAACCTTAAAAATCAAAGTCGAAAAAAAGTAAAAAAAAAAAAAAATGAAATTTCGCAGACTCGAAAATAATTTTTTTTTGGGTATGAGCGGTGGAACTTTTTTTCCTGAGCCCAAATCCTATCGAAAAATCGATGGCGCGATATCGGTTAATAAATCGACCCACCCTAATGCGCATACAAATATATTTACTTATTGTTGTTATAACGGCTACAATAACTCAAAATGTACATATTGACAGTGAAAGTGCTTGTCGGAGTCTTTATAAACGAATGCAATATCGAAGAACTCGTACGTGAATAGTCACCCAATAAAGAAAATTGCAAAAATGCGCTGAAGGACGATGCATGAATGGCTGTATGTGTGGGTGATTGTTAGTGAATTTATTATGTGTGTATGTAATTGGCAACAGTAGCAAATCGTTGGTAACACAGCGCCAGTCCAATGTGATTTAATGTAAAGCAATGCAACGATTGTTCTCTCAGCACCGATGGGCTCAATTGGCAAGAGTTGGCTTGAATTGTAGTTGCAAATGTGGCATGCACTATGGGCATGCGAAAATCTCTAGGAAAATGCGATATGGGTGGAAATTTTTAATGTTTAAAATTGGAAAACAAATTTTTTTTACAAAATAATGCCTCAGAAAAAATGTAAAACAAAGAGGTGAAATGTTGTTTGGATTCTCAGATCTCGAAAGTATACAGGACTTCGATTTTTAAACGGTTTTATTTAGATTGATTTGACAGGCCGACTGTACGGCCGTTGTGAACGAATATTGTAATTGAAATTTATGTAACTTCACGATAAGCTACAAGCTTGAAACTTGGAATATAGTTCAGAACCCGATGACAATGCAATAATAAGAAAAAAACTCCGATAGGTGACGCATGGATCGAAATATTTCAAAAAATCGTATTTGTGGTCTGATTTGGTTCATATTTGGAACACACAATACACACATGAATAGAAAGCGACCTGTGATTAGAGATATACGCCGATTTTTGTCGTTTTTCGTAAGCCGCCGCCGTATATCAAAAATATCGGCGGCGGCGGCGTCCGACGCGTTACTATATTTTCTACTCGTTTAAGACTGTTTAGGCCATTTATTGGTGATGTCGAAAATTGGTCGGATATGGTCGAAAGTGGTAGCAGCGGATGTGCATATTTAAAAAAAAATTAATAATGAACAATGTACTGAAATAAAATGACCCAAGACGAACATGTTTTCAAATTGTCCTCAAGTTATTAAAAAAAGCAAACTACCCAAAAAAGGTGCCGATTTTTTTTAATTTTATATTGCGACTGGCTGAAAGAATAAGCGAAATCAGTGATGCAAAATCCTTTATTAGGCTCTAGGAGCATAAACACTCCTTTGAAATGATTTTTACCTCATACTTACGATGAGGATATATGTACGTATGAGAGAGATTTGAAAAATTACTTGGGCTTACATTCAATCATCTGTTGCAAAACTATACAATAGCGTCTGAAATCTAAATTTTGATTTTCACTTCATCCTTCAACACCCAAGTCTCCCGGTTTGACATTTCCTAAAGTTGGTGGCCCTATTCAAAACTAGTCACTTGGAGTTAATCACATTGATTATAGCCTATCAACCAAGTTTCACCTACACGTTACTGCTCCTTTTACAAATATGAATACGTAGGCACATATATACATATTTACCAGGTGCGGCTTTTTCCTTCGCAAGAACACTCAAAGTGTTGGAGCAAAAGCTTTCCCAAGACAGTCGAACTAATGACCGTGTGTGCTACTACCCTAATGCAGTGGACAGTCAAACTAGTCTGGAAACTGAAGCTACGCGCTCATCCATAATGGGCACTTATATCATAAGGCCGGAAACAGCAGTTAACATCTTTCAACTTAAAATCGGTCGACTTTCATTCTAAAATATCGTTTTGATTTAACGAAGACTATTGAAATCAATGTTGTGAACACAAACGTCTGCAAACTTTGGTCTACATTTAAAAAATTTTATACAGGGTCCTTGTAAAATTTTAATTATGTAGCTGCGACGAGGATTATACGATTTTCACCCATGAGTAACGCAATGACATCCACTTAGACTGCTTAGGATTTCGAGGGCGGCATCCTTGGCCGAGTAGTCACCACCTAACGGTTCAAGATGTTTCTCTGGTGTAGCTCGGCAGCATAGCGCGACAAAAACATCCGTTAGAAAGTCTTCGGAGCTACACCTAGAGCTTCAGGGAAAGTGACGTCGACGAATGAGTTCGAGGTCGCAGTCCTATAGCTTCTGTGCTGGGATGTGGTGTGAAGGTCAGGAGGCGTGAGAGCGACTGTTGGTCGGGATTGCTGATGTTCGCATATCGGGAATTGTAGCTCTTAAAAACAGCCAAGGCGCCACAAATGATTTAAATAGTGTTCGCGACTATTATTAGGAGTTAACCTCAGGTGAAACTACGCTTTATACGATATACGGATAAAAGCGTGACCATATTATGTATCTCTATTTCTTTTCAGCTGACGTAGCAGTACCAATTCCAAAGACCGGGGTTAGGTTCGAAGCCTCTCTGGAGTAAGTAAACGAGGGCGATCCCTCCGCAAGGAGCTACTCCTCAAAATTTTTGAACGATCTGCGAGATTTTGAGGCAAAACAAAACCTTTTCTAAATATTATTTTTTTAAATAAAAAATTAAGCTTTTTAAAGTAAGAACACCGGCGCGCCGCCCACGCCGCCGCCACCGATAAAGTGATCGGCGTAAACCTCTACCTGTGATGTCCGATTTGGCTCATATTTGGAACAAATATTACATACATTCCGGTAGAAGTGACATCAGAATATTTTGTAGTTCGAAGAGGGACAAACATACGTGGCGCAGAGTCGAGTAAAGTCTTTGCAAGGATTATGTATTGAGAACTTAGATTGTAACAAATTGACAGGAAAGATTCCGTGTAATAATGAGTCACTAAATGAACTAGATAGTATGAGAAATAATAGGCAATTAAGTAAAGGCTAAAAACTTGAAAATAATTAGATAGGTCCTAAGTACTAGTCATCACACTCCTCATCAATCTAGGGCCTTGATCAGACAATTAAATAAAATCGTTGGACGCGTCAAATTTCTATTGATAGTCATAAGTAAGACCAACTGAACCTTTATCAGATTATGCTACGCCTCACATTTTTAGAAACTTCACGCGCCCAATTCTTCTATTTAATTGTCTGATCAACGCCCTAGATTGATGAGGAGTGTGATGACTAGTACCTAGGACCTACCGATTATTTTCTAGCTTTAAGTATTATTATTACTTCATGTAAGTATTGTTTTCAATAAAACCGTGTCAGGGGTGGGCGTTCCCCGCGTTGTGCGTACTTTGTCCCGCTCGAGGGATGTTAGAGGGTATAAAAGGGCCTAAAGCCGGAGGCCGCTCTCAAGGGTGTCACCGAAGTTCACCCGAAAAAGACAAAAGAAAAGTACCCTAAAGTAAAAAGTTCTTATAGGCAGGATGTAATTTATGCATGTATACTTCCCGTAAACTCAACATTCCAGGGTTCCAACACCTTGCCTCCTACGCCTCCTAGTTTCTGCACTGAAAAAGCAAAAAGAACAAGAAAATAAATTAAATTAGTTTGGGTATAAAAAGCGAAATCACTTATATAAGTGCACAATTTTTTTCTGTTGGGTAAACAAACCCTCAAAAGTACAACAACCACATGAAAATTGCCCACCTACACTATAAATATTCTTAATTAAAATTTTCATATTTATTACCTCTTATCACCATTCCTTCGATCATCGTTGGACACTATTAGCAGTCCACCACTGCTCCAAACTTGTAATTTTTTTATATTCCAGGCCCGGCGCCAGGGGACCATAAGTATGAAGTGTCCTTTTCTCAGCCACTTCAGGCATCGCAACCTAAACTATTTATATGGCACTGAAGAGCTGCGTTGCTCTTCTTTCATAAAAATAACTGGGGCGATTCCACCTTGATTGCGCAAAGGGGCGGATCCACCAATGTACGTGTACAACCGTTTAACTTAAAAATTTTTTTAAATTATTTTTTCTTTAGATTTTTAGTCATGCAGAAGGTAAGTAGATAAAAAATGCAATCATAAAACCGTTATTGGCGCTTAACGGTGATCTTGGCAGTATCATAACAAGTCCCGCTAGCTATTCCTGTTTTATGAAAAGTAACATTTACAAGCAACAAAGTAGATCACATCTTCTTCCACCTATCTTTCCCAAATAAGTGAAGGTCTCCCCTTCATATGCCACCGCATACGGTTGTCGATTGCAATAAATTTCTGGTACGAAGGTTCGGAATATTGCCATTCTCACTTCGCCATGGTCGAACACATTTTACGCCGTCAATGATGAAGAATTGGGTTGTTCATCTCCAATGCTATCTATCATTTTTTTTTCTATCAGCCAGCATCGAGAAGAGTGATAATCGGCTGTGTGTTAAGTGAGCAGCTTATCGACGGTAAGTTGTCCTAATGGCTATTTGTAGCTAGTAAAATGCGCTCTTAGAGAACACTGATGGTTTATCTGACACCGAACAATTATGGTGTTATCTTTTCAGAAAAAATCGCGGGTTCGAATCGAGCTCAAGGCCTAACAATAATTTTTTATTATTATTATTGTTATGATAAATTTTTTCTTAATTGAAAAAATTTTTAAATTAGAATAGAAGAAAGATAAAATTTTAGACAACTGCCAAAGCTCGTTGTATAGATCCATTTCGGGAACTGCTAAATTCCTTCATCGGCAACGTTTAGGCGCCGCTGCTATAACCATTCAGCCACCACAGCGGTTTTTTGTTTGTCTTCATTAATCTTTCTTCTATTCTAATTTAAAAATTTTTTCAATTAAGAAAAAATTTATCATAACAATAATAATAATAAAAAATTATTGTTAGGCCTTGAGCTCGATTCGAACCCGCGATCTTAAAATCAGTAGGCCGATATAACAACAAAAATTGTTAATACATCCCAGAGCACGGGGATAAAAAGTGTCAATAAAATTTGACACTATGGCAGCATTGCCAACAAACAAGTCCAATTTTCACAGCTATTCTGCAACAGATGTCGCAGTGGTGTGAATATCAATTGGCACGAACCAGAATAGAAGTAGGATTAATGAAGACAAACAAAAAACCGCTGTGGTGGCTGAATGGTTATAGCAGCGGCGCCTAAACGTTGCCGATGAAGGAATTTAGCAGTTCCCGAAATGGATCTATACAACGAGCTTTGGCAGTTGTCTAAAATTTTATCTTTCTTATATTCTAATTTAAAAATTTTTTCAATTAAGAAAAAATTTATCATAACAATAATAATAATAAAAAATTATTGTTAGGCCTTGAGCTCGATTCGAACCCGCGATCTTAAAATCAGTAGGCCGATATAACAACAAAAATTGTTAATACATCCCAGAGCACGGGGATAAAAAGTGTCAATAAAATTTGACACTATGGCAGCATTGCCAACAAACAAGTCCAATTTTCCCAGCTATTCTGCAACAGATGTCGCAGTGGTGTGAATATCAATTGGCACGAACCAGAATAGAAGTAGGATTAATGAAGACAAACAAAAACCGCTGTGGTGGCTGAATGGTTATAGCAGCGGCGCCTAAACGTTGCCGATGAAGGAATTTAGCAGTTCCCGAAATGGATCTATACAACGAGCTTTGGCAGTTGTCTAAAATTTTATCTTTCTTCTATTCTAATTTAAAAATTTTTTCAATTAAGAAAAAATTTATCATAACAATAATAATAATAAAAAATTATTGTTAGGCCTTGAGCTCGATTCGAACCCGCGATCTTAAAATCAGTAGGCCGATATAACAATAAAAATTATTAATACATCCCAGAGCACGGGGATAAAAAGTGTCAATAAAATTTGACACTATGGCAGCATTGCCAACAAACAAGTCCAATTTTCACAGCTATTCTGCAACAGATGTCGCAGTGGTGTGAATATCAATTGGCACGAACCAGAATAGAAGTAGGATTAATGAAGACAAACAAAAAACAGCTGTGGTGGCTGAATGGTTATAGCAGCGGCGCCTAAACGTTGCCGATGAAGGAATTTAGCAGTTCCCGAAATGGATCTATACAACGAGCTTTGGCAGTTGTCTAAAATTTTATCTTTCTTCTATTCTAATTTAAAAATTTTTTCAATTAAGAAAAAATTTATCATAACAATAATAATAATAAAAAATTATTGTTAGGCTTTGAGCTCGATTCGAACCCGCGATCTTAAAATCAGTAGGCCGATATAACAACAAAAATTGTTTTCAGAAAAAAGCTATCCTCGTGTTGCATTCTTTAATTTTAACTTTTGAGCTAGATCATCTGACGTTCTACAAAATGGCTGAATTTGTAGGCCATGGTACAACTTTTGTTATGCAGTGGGAAATATTTTATGAAAAGCGAATACAAACTTACGAGAAAGCAGAGGAAAACCAACAGAGAGACATTATTTTCAGAAAGGAAAACACTATTAGATTCGAGTTGTTTAATCATGGGATGGCCAGATAGCTTGTTGTATTTTTAAGCTAAAAACCTTGTAACGTGGATGGCCATATTTCGAGCAGCGGTGAGATCGCTCAACCTCAAACTATTGGGTGATGATAAATCGTGGAGGTTGATTGTGCCTCGATTACACAGTCAAGCATTCCTTCGTTGCTTAAGCTTTCGATACATTCTCCAATCATGTTCTTTTCAGTTCATCATAGAAACAGGCCACAGCATCTCTTAGCTAAATCTTATATTGAAAGATCTCACTTTGAGGAGCTCGTTTGCAGTCGTACATGGTACTTGCCGGCATAGGCTCTTTGCTACAACCAAAACAACACCTTGACTACCTTTCACGCTTCATTAATTTCTGCCAATATGGTAGAGCTACTTTATCCTCAATCTTGTCCCATCCATCGGGTATCCTGTATAACATTGATGTCTATTTTTGCCTTCGTGAGCACATTAACAAGCCGGTCATGGGTAGAAAACTTTCAAGGAATTTGTGATACTTTAAAGCGTATTCCGTAAAATTTTTAGTGGTCGACACCAGAAAAACAAGTCGTCATCTTGGGCTTATCGCTACT
Source organism: Eurosta solidaginis (assembly GCF_040869045.1). Taxonomy (NCBI): domain Eukaryota; kingdom Metazoa; phylum Arthropoda; class Insecta; order Diptera; family Tephritidae; genus Eurosta; species Eurosta solidaginis. The sequence continues at coordinate 13,645,729 of NC_090321.1, forward strand.
TTGTACAAAAAATTAATGTTAAAGAATTACGAAACCTCTTCCAATCGCTCTATATTCGTATCTCCTAGGCTAGATCACGATAGAGAGATCACCGGTGCGAGCACCAGGTCACTCAAGCACATAATGGTCCCATTGTGATACCACGTTGATCTCTCGCCTACTCAAACCAACAGGTTGATTCAGCAAACGTCAGGAATTTCTTAGGTTCCAACTTAGTCAGACAGATTTCACCCTCTTGTGCTATAGCGCAGGACAATCGAACAGAAAATGCTTCACTCTTTCTATCTCCTCTTAGTCTTTACAGCTCCTGTAGTAATCACTATAGGTAGCACCCAGCCGTTGCGCATGCCTTCCGATTGCTATGTGGCCGGTTATAAGTCCAACAACCAGAGATATGTCCCCCTTTCCAAGAAGAAGTAGATTTCTCGTGCGCCTCACGTCCCATTCAGGCCACACGAGCTTAGTGTAGTAGCAGGATTCAAGATTGATCCATCTCACAACCGCTTCCTTAAGGAAAATCCCTTTAAATGTGAGCTTGCAGATAGCGAGCGGCATGCTCAATCCCTTCCAGGATGAGGAAAGCGGAATGGATGTGCCCACTCTTGCAAGTTCGTCAGCCATCTCATTGCCCGGTATATGCGAGTGTCCAGGCACCCATATCAGACTAAGGGAAATTTTCTCAGCGATCTCGTTAAGAGATTTGCCGCACTTCTCCACTGTCCTGGACTTACATGTGACCGATCCAAGTGGTTTTATTACAGCCTGGCTGTCAGAGTAAATACAAATTTGGTTACAGCCGTGAACAGTCTTTTTCAGGTGATCAACGGTCTCGTTAATAGCAGCCACCTCCGCCTGAAAGACGCTGCAATCGTATCTCCTAACCCACTTTTCAATTCTTCAACCTTAATTTCATCTTTTGCTTTAATATAAAAAAATTCCATGCACTTCCTGCTTTAAAATTTAAATTAATTCTACAAGTACCTAACAATAAAAACTCGATTTTTGTTTTCCACACGACAAATATGCCACCCAGAATTTCAACGCCTACCTCCTGCACCTCCTACCTCACTCCCTTCGCCCACTCTCTCTCTCTCTCTTCCTCTTCTAGCATTTCAATGATTGCGCGCATTACACCAAAAATAAATTAATACTATGACATTATTCTTTTTAACGATGCACCCCCACCAATTACCTCGCCACAGCGCCAACTGTAACAAAGTACAACTCTAAAACCCTGTCCCTGCTCACCTTGCGCTCACTGGTATCCTTTTGCAATTCTTGTCACCCTTTGCGCGATTAAGTTACATTTTTGCTTGTCTTCGTTTGATGAGTTTCTGCTTTTCCACGCACCAAAGCCAAAAATTTTCATTATTTAAAAAAAGAAGTGCGGGGGTGCTGCCATTGCTATTGAGAGGAAGAAGAAGAAGAAGTGGCAGGGAATACGAAAGTACGAAAAATAACGTTGAGATAGAAATGAGGAAGATTAAAAAGCAGAGAAGCTGGCGCTATAAATGAAAAATTGAGAAAATGAAACAAGATTTTTCTTCATTACATTTTCGTGCTTTTACTCCTTTCGTAATTTATGCAAAGCAACGGAAGACGCCACACAGTGGAACGAAATTGAAAATCTGGGACTTAGGATTTTAAATGTACATTTTCGTATTCTGTGATCTTTTTTCATAATTTATTGTTGTATAACATTTTTTCGTAAAACCTAATTTAAAAAAGTTATGACTCTTTTAGTAACCGGGTTTCATATCGACATACCCTAACGAGTATATGTGTACATCTAGGTATTTTTTCCAATTTCCAGCAATTTTGGCTTCATTAAAATAATTTTTACTATTCAGACTGGTTTATTGGTAGACGTGGTAAAGCAAGGGCACGGTACAACGAATGATGGAAATACCGCTAGACGATTTTTCGTTGACATTAAAACTACCGCCTCTATAACTGGAAATCTCATTCAAAGATTCTCTATAATATTAGGGGCACTTTCATGTGGGTGTCCAATAAATGTACAAAAGTTCAACATGTACGCCAGAGAAACCATTCGAGTTTACGTCGAACTATATGAATGGTATTACGTGCCTTCAAATGTACATAAAATATTAGTACACAGAGCTTCAATAATAGAGGATTTTGGTTCCATTCCTATCGGAAAGTTGTCCGAAGAAGGCGCTGAATCCAGAAATAAAGATTTTAGAGCATATAGTCGAGACCATGCAAGAAAAATTAGCCACAAAGCCACAAATGAGGACATTTTAAGTAATTTGTTAGTTACTTCTGACCCATTTATTTCATCGAGGAGATCGAAATTACGTAGTAACATGAGCAAATATCCGAAGAAGTGAAATCTCTACTACTCCTACCGAAAAACCTCGACTATGATACAGAAAACTAAACCATGAGCACTTGGAAATGTCAAACAAAGTAATTGACAATAAACAAAAATCCAGCATTATCAGTGATTTGCACCAGATGGCGCAACACTGAATAAATATAGTTGGTAAAAAGGAATAGAAGTAGCAAATTTGCCAGTCAAACAAACCACCGCTGTATAGCTAAATGGTTAGCGCATCATGCCTAAAGGGTACTGATGATGAAGGCTTAGCACCCTTCGAAATGGATCTATCTGCGCAGCTATGGCAGGTTGTCTGAAAAATTTTCTACTTACTATTTAAAAAACAAAATACAATTTTTCAAATTTAGAAAAATTAAAAAATAACAATAATTATCATTAGAAGAAAATTATTGTTCTGGCCTTGAGTTCGATTCGAACCTTGAATGATTTATCAATAGGCCGATAAAAACAAAAACGTATGTAATTTTATTTATTCATGTTTTATTTGTCTTACCAAAGTTTTAGACGCTAGCTACTCTGCCGCTAGAAAATGGAATAAGAAATGGGAATACAGTACACGATGTTTAGAAAAAACATCGATAATCGCACTATAAACCTAGACACGATGTATCGATATTTATATCGATACTTTTGCAGCTCTAGTATGTATATTCGTACCCAATTAAAATTGAGAAACTAAAATATTTAGAATTGTTTTTTGTTTTTATCGGCCTATTGATAAATCATTGAAGGTTCGAATCGAGCTCAAGGCCAGAACAATAATTTCTTTCTAATGATAATTATTGTTATTTTTTAATTTTTCTAAATTAGAAAAATTGTTTTTGTATTAAAATTAAAATTACATACATTATGTCAGATTTGTGTTTATTTTAGATGAATACCTAACAAGTTGGTGGCTCTGAATATTGAAAAATTCTTACAAAAGTTCAATGTGAAAGGTACGTTATTTTTTCATATTATATACACATATATACATGTATTCGTATATGTAGATATACACGCAACAGAAGACATCATTGGGTTGGAAGACGAAAATTGTGTTGCCAAAAAGCTACGAAGTACAAAATCAAGCATTTAGATCTATTTTGACCAAATCAGTAATACTATTGCAAAAAATGTTTTAAAACTAGTGGTAATACGTCCAATTTGTTTCACCATCTAGAACGATCGCTTACAACTACAAATTTAGATTCACATAGCTCGCCAAATAGGATTGATTTTTATATGAAAAAAACATATGAAGATCCATCATCACGTAAAAAGGCTTTTGACAGCACCCTACTGGGGTTTAGCCACCGCAGACGTTCGACCTTTTCCAATAGTGGATGACAAAGGGTGTCGTAACTTTGTATATACCCTCGTTTCTCTGTATAAGATACCATCGCGGACAACTTTGCAGAATGTGTTTTATAATCGTTTCGAAGTTATGAAGACAATGACCCCTATTATGAGAATTTTTCGATCTTCGATCTTCGCTGGCTATCGAACATCGAAAATCGAATTTGAAATTGGTATTATGACATCTAATCTCTGTCGAAATTTTCGTTGTGTATCTAATTTTGAAGCGAATAGAAATTTGTTGTCGACGCTGTATCGAATTAGAAGAAAATTGTTTCAAACGTAAGTTTTTTGTGTTTATTTTCCACTTTTTTGCTACCTTATAGTAATTTTAAACTATTTGTATTAATCGTATATATTGTAGGATGCTTTATTTTTAATAAAATTAATATCTACACAAAAATTATTCAAAAGAAAATGTTATATTTTCATGATGCAAAATTGAATAATAATTAAAATTTGGAAATAGAAAAATCAATATTGAAAATTTAAATATTGTAAAACATATTAAAATTATAAAGTTCAAAGTAACATAATTACAAAGTTAGATAAGAACAATTGAGTCAATATAATTTAAGAGCCCTTCATATAGATTCAAAGTCGTGAATACAAAATAACTGCTTGAAAGACTGGTTTAAAAAATTGAACAAAATCCGTTTATAACAAAAGGAACTTGCAGAAAGGATCAAGTGGAAAAAATTCCAAGTGCATTCTCGTGCCCGATGCTCAGTTGAGACAATCCCTAACGCAAAATCTGAGAATTGTTGCCAATTTCAAAAAGGTTGGAATAGACTTGGCTCTTGTGCATTGTTGCAGCCATTCATCTTTACTGGATAGCAAGGCCATGAACGCTTCTATGGTCATTATGAAGTTTAGTTTTTAACACATGTAACAACATGTTTAGAAAGCTACAATTACGCGTTGAAATTCATTTCAGCGTTTCATACTTCTAGCTAGTTGCAGTACTTAAGCTTTTTTCTTCATAATAAATAATTCTGCTTTTACTTTATTTGACAGATGTTAGGAATGTACTTTTCTGAACGGTTGAATTTATCGAATTATCGAACAATGACACTAGCCTTGTTCGAATGAGTGTCATAATACCGAATGAAAATTCGTTCGATCAGCTCTTTCGACCACAATCGAAGATCAAATTTGTCTCATAATAGGGGCCAATATTACATATATATATATATACATGTACATATTGTATCTAGATAAATATAAACCTGATATTGCTTTTAAATTGAGTAAGCGCTTTTCACTATAAAAAAAAATTCGATATATATCGCGATATATCGATACCCTCCCTCTTAAATATCGAAAATATCTAGTAAGCCGAATATCAATACTTTTGCAGCTCTAATACATACTACATATGAAACGCAACATTTACTTAAAATAATAAAAATTGTTTACTTTTTAGTTTTTTTTTTTTTGTCATATACCTATATGTATATTTGGAGATTTCATGGACTATTGACCGATCGAATAATTTTTGCTTTTAATTACGCTTTTGGTACTAACGAACAAGCTGGAATAGCTAAATGTTTGATTTGAACCTTTTTTGGATTGAAATATTTATTTTTTTTTTAATATTACCCAGAACTAAAAAGTGATTCACAATACTAAAAAAAAAAAAACAAAAACAAAAACAACGCGATCCTTTTCGAACCATGAAACCGAGTACATTGCATACTATATAACCCTAACTATATAAATAAATTAATGAAGTTTTGAGGAAATGTGAGGAAAATGAGTTAACGGTAAAATTGTGATTTTTCCCATACATAAAATTTTTTTAAGACTATGAAAAAATACTCATATATAAAAACGTCATGTAATGAGACTTAAAATCGATCCCCATCAAATTTTTTGTGTTATTAACTAATATTTTTTTCATTTCCCTAAGTCCACTAAAAGCCAAATCCAGCCCACTGTGCGCCACCCCTCCGCCCACCAGTGCACGCCAGCAATCCCCGCAAAGCGCCAAACATCTTATCAGGCACTCGTTGAGAAATTAAACAAAAGCGAAAAGTAAAAAAATAAAAATAAAAACACAATCGATTTTATCGCACGCAGCATGCGGAGAACGAAGCGCAAAGTTCAGCAGGAAAAATGCCAATGCCAATGCGGAAAACCATCCCAGCCGTTGCGCGCATAAACCAGTGGAAGGGTTACAACAAAACGGCATTCACTCGGCTGACTCGCGGGGATAAATGACTTTGGGCGCGCGCTATACTTCCATTCTACCGCAGCTTATTTGCATACGCTTTCGCTTTTCACTTCTTTTTCGTTCATTGTAGGATGCTGCTAAGAAAAGTTTCCTAGTGGAAAGCTAAGACGTATGGTGGCGCGCGGACAGGATGCGACATTTGCTTTCTTTTTTCATGTTCTTGCTGCCAGCTGCTGCTTACGAAGCTCTCAACGAACAACAACAAACGTACACACACCTGCGACCCCTTCGGTTAACACAAAAAAAGAATTTGATAAAAAAAAGTTAGCTGCGCTGCAAACAAAGGAGTTGTATGTTGAGAAAGAAAGAACGAACGATCAAAATTAGTGCGAGTGAGATAGAGCATGCTTTTAAGCATTCGTTTCATTTACATATTTTATATTTCCCCCTTCTGTGCAATTTGGCTTTTATTTTAAGTTGTAAGCTAATATTACTTTTAACCTGACCAAATGTAAATTATACCCTTTGCTGGCCAATGAACGAAATGTAGAGCTGAGAAAGCCGCAAGCTGGAAAACAAACAAAATTTTCACTGCTCAACTACGCTTTTTCTTTTTTCTTTTGTACGACTCTGGCAGCGTCAGCGAATTTCAAGGGTCAATATGGGCCGATTGTACAAAAAAAGAAAATTTAGCGCCAAAAGAAACAGCAAAAGCAAAAAAAAAAAAAAAATTAGGTAAAGCAACAAAATTGTACAAAAAAAGAAAATTTAGCGCCAAGAAAACAGCAAAAAAAAAAAAAAAAATTAGTAAAGCAACAAAATTTAGATCTTTGTGAAGTTCTTTTAATAGCCCAAGAACAATTTGTCTACTTTTCAATGGCGTACACTGAAAGAATTTTACTCAAGTATTGAACAACTTGGAGTGTGGGGAACAATTTGAATTCATCGTAGGACCTTTATAGAGCATTTTGACTACTAAGGGACTCCATCTTGTGCTCTAAGCTCCATCTTTGATTTGAACTTTTCTCTCTACAGTTACATAGGATAAATAGGACGTCAAATAAGAACGAGGTCCAAAGAACACATTAGAGATTACAACAAAAAAAAAAAAAAACCGAATCCAAACATTATACCAGAGTATAACTTCGTGTTTCACATGGTCGAAAATGAATGTTCTCCAGCAAACATCAATAAAACAGTTAGTGTAGTTCACATACAAGCAAAAGGCCGACGCCTCAACGTAATCGAAAACATGGAAATCTACTAACAGAAAACATTCGACGGTAGAATAATAAACGAAAAGATAAACACAATTTCTGACACAATATTCGAGCCTTTAAAACTTGTTTACAAGAAACAAAGTAATAACACAGGTACAATAGACAAACACACAACAAAAAGTAAACACAAACTAGAATTACTGACTTTTGCCTACCTCAGTCAGCTACACAAATCAATGAGTAAAAATCACCCTTGGTTCTGAATGAGCACACAGCACATACATATAACTAAATATACACAAGCATCAATTTTGACAATACCTGTTCATGTACCTACGAACCATAAATACAAGACAAACCACAACAACAGATCAGAACGAAAATCGACACTGATGATGACACAACGCCGAAACCGGTTTGTCTCGAAACCAAATTTGACAAGGGTTTACGGAAAATCGTTCCAATATACAGCATCTCTCTACAAAATTTACTTTATTTATAACTTAAAACTTTGCACTCTACAACTTCTCCGACGATATTTGAAAAATAGGCAAATGTGTTGCAGAACAAATGTGAAATAACATTTGCCCATTTCTCAAATGAGAGATTGGTAATGGTGTAGTTGACGAAAGAGAATTAGATGAACTTTCTGAATCTCCAAAAAGGCGTAATCGATATTTGTGAATACTTCAAGGTTACATCACGAGGTCCCAAGGGTATATACAGTTCCGGTGTCTCTCCTTCACATGACCACTGTACAAATTACTAGTAGACTTGTCCGATTTTGTCCTATCTGGTTTTTTTACTTTTCCTTCAATTCCTCTCCGATTGTCTCTTCTTTAAATCGTTTCCAATACTGCCACTCTTTCTATCCTTCATTAACTTCATCCTTATAGCTCTTCCAACCCTACTCTAACATTCCCCCTCTCTTCCTTCTTCTTCTACTACAAGCACAAGAAGAAGCAGAAGTTCATCTCACTCAAACGGCTGAGTTCTTGTATACTGGATTGCCCCATAGTGCTGACGGAGATGACACTTTTTATCCCAGAACTACTTATATCTCTGGAAGATTTAGCCTCTACAACGAAATGTATTTTATGATTTCCAGGTTTCTGAGTATTTAATTAAAACTGGCGACGACTTCGGAGACGCGTAACACCCAAGTGGCTGGCCAATTGCAATAGTTATGAGCTGCCAACGAAGTGCTTATGGATTTGTGAACTTTAGCTACAATGGCGGCTGCGTACTCGCCGAAATGACGGTCATTATCGAAATTCACTCCGGTATTTTTGGTTACAAGACGGTCGGCAGCGTAATGCCATCGGCGTGGATGTCCAATATTGCCAACATTTGCTTTGCCCACGTTGTAAATAAGGCCTCTGGGGATTTGGTCGGTGTTAAGGCGAAATTTCGCCAGACGTCTCCCCCTCCTCTTACTTCTTTCCCCTTCCTCCTACCTGTACGTCTGCCCATCCTCACCACACGCCTCTTCCTCTTCCTTTCTACTATTGCTCTCATTAGCACACCCCTTGCCTGAAACTTACCATCACTCTCTCTCGCCTTAATCCTCGCGTTATCATCATCTTGTTGTTGTTATTGAAGGTTTTGTGGAGTGTTATCGATATTAATTGTTCTTTCCCGGATATACATCCGCTACATTCCAGCACCATTAAGGTGACCAGATTGAATCTTCTACCATGCTTATGATGGTTAATTCAGCAGCCAATCAAGCCAAGGAAAAAATATGGATTTCTTCGAGTGTATTATTATATATGTGGATATGTAAGTATGCTGACACAGCACAGGGCGAAAATCTCTGTCTCAAGTTGCCACACAATCTAAATAACATCTCCAGCCGCCCCACATCTCCCATGCAAAAGTACACGGCATTGCTAGAAAGCACAAAAATTCTGCCAGCTCTAAACTCCTTCATTCAATCTCACTGAATTACTCATTAGACTCCTTCAATATTACACTTCGCATTTTGTTCGCATTTGCTGCTTGACGGCTTTGTTTTGCTTTTCATTGAAAGTCGTAAAAACAGGACCAAAAAAATAGAACAAGACTACAACAACAACAAATATTTTAAAAAGAATGTAAAGGAAAATGAGTAAAAATTAAGCAAAACAACAACACGCCTGTTGGAGCCTTCTCCAGTGCGCCCAAAGCGACGAGAGCAGAGAACGCCAAGCACGTAAAAAGCTAAATTACGAACAACCCCTTTTTGAAAAGGAAAAATTATATTTTTCATGGCATTAATTTGCTAGAGTTGGCTGTGGAGTTCATGAAGTCTGTGCAGGCTGTGTAAAAGCTGCAAAATGAAAAAACGCAAGAAGCAGATAATGAGAAGAAGGAGGAAGGAGGAGAAACGCATGAAAATAGGAAAACAGCAAACGACCGAGACAAGCCGAAGCAACTCTACGCCACCTCAGTAATTTATCTATTTTTTTTTAAGTATTCCACTCCAACACAGCTTACTTGCATATTCATATACGCTTTTGAATGAGTAAATGAGAGCTACCGATTAAGAAGACCGATTAAAAAAACTTGGCTCAAAAAGTTGCTGAGAATATGGCAACAAAATTTAAAAGGTGAAATTTCTGCTTAAAAAAAGTTCAGAACTTTTGTCGGCTAGCAAAATCCATTTCAGTCGAACGAAAGGGTTGTTTTTCCGGGCATTCGGACGCTGTTGGCCGGATATACTTTTTTTTAACGCGCTGAATTTGGTGGCTATGTCTTGTCATACCTAATTGTCTATGATAAATGTAATTCCGAAATATTGGAAGTTTGACTGTAAGCTAGGCAATGATAACTGTGCAGAAGGGTCTGGCTATGCTCCAGAGCTTGCTCAGTTCATGCCATGTCCAACTGACTAAGCCCAAACTGCTATTTGTTACTAAATACACCCAGAACTTATCGCCTATAGCGATTGCAGAGTATACCACCCAAGCAAAGTCCCTCGATACGCTCACACTCATAAGCAAATTCGCCTGTCGACTACTACAAATATACCTTCTCACCACTGCTCTCCCGATGGTAATTAAGTGCTGGATATACGAGATGAGTAAGGCGTTATTATTACATCTACAATTCAAACCTCTAAACCCATAAAAAGGTCTGGATGATCTCCTGTAGGTAGGTATTTGTTCAGCATGACGTTGAAGCCGTTGTAGGTGTTATACGAATAACTTCGCAGATTCCAAACAAGAGCAGCCGCTGGGTCCGTACTTCTTTTTTGCAGCAGTTCATCTCAATATATCCCTACGCTTGCACCAATATTAGCACCGCTAAGCTAGTGCTAAGAGATGCGGCCCTTGACAAATACCAGGACTTTAAGGACCTCATTCTAATCTGCAACATCTAGAGTCGATTCACGCTATGCTAACTTATCCTCCATACCGTTTCAGTGTATGCTATGATAACCCAGCATCTAAAATGAGCCCAGAGGCCACACCCTACACTGAACAAGCAGTTTTTATGAAATCGTTGTTAGTCAAATATTTTAGTTAGGAAAAAATGTTTTGCCATACCTTCTGGATCGCGAAAATATTGGATTGAAACGCAGTCACAGAGTCTGGAAAATGCGTAGATATAGACGAGGGCGGAATTATATTATAGGCTAATTCTCACACTCGTTTCGTTCGTAAAAACTAAGTTGTCGAATATCTGAATGAGCTCTCCGTCTTTCCGAACCTTACTTATAGGAAAAAGGATTCTCCAAATTACATTGAATACTACCATATATAGATATCAAGTGGACAGCTCCGTCCGACCACCGCTGGGATATCTCCTGGCAGAATCGAGGAACATGAGAACAGGGCAACGGACTTGCTATGGACCAATATGGTTAAATGCGAAGTCTCAAGGTCCTTATGGCCATGTTTGGATAGGAAATCCACCAGCTTCCTTCTGAACCTGAACAAATCCGCGGTGATGGTACTTACGAGTGTAATCACAGGTCATTGTGCTATCGCACCAATGCTCCGACGGTGGCGAATACAAATAAGCTGCCTCTGCAGAAGCTGTCAGGATGAGGAGGAAGAGGAGTCGATATAACACTTTCTCTGCCGATGCCCAGGGCTTCAAAGAAGAAGGCTCAGATTTCTGCACCCACGGTTCTTCGATAGCCTGGTAGAGGCTGGGAAGGCGGACGTCTCGCTACTTCTTGGGTTCTTCAAAGAAAGCAAGTGGTTCGTTGAGGACCACTAGGAGGTAATCCGGGTTAAAGGAATGTGCCGCCATCCTGCACTTACTAAGGGCACTCACAATGGACGAAAATATCTGAGAGTGGAAGTGTGGGTAACATCCACGCACGCTCTCTTAACCTAACCTAACCTAACCATATAACAAATATAGGTCATTTTTCTTGTTATATAGAGTCATTACCGTTCAGCAGCATCTATGAACCTGAGAGCACACCACATGTAGTTCACCTTGACTGCCTTCCGTCACACAAGTGCCCGTGAGTTACGGCCTCATATCCCACTGATCCGCGTTTAGCGTCCCATTCAGCGCTGGTTTCAGAAAATCCCTAGATATTTGACTTAATCAGAGAGTCTTCGCTCAGCTAAGTGGGTTCGCTGAAACCAAACGTTTTCGTCTTAGTGGTGAGATGTGCCTACTTCAGTCTTTTGAGGGGTTAACGCAAAGTCATATAGTCTCCACACAATTACGCAGCTTCTCAATTATCGCTGTGTTATCCCGCTAGTTCGTAAGAAAATTCTATGAAATCTGCTCAAACTATTGGAAACTAAGTAATAGGAAAAATATGAAAGTAAATGCTATTGAGAATTTCGTTTCTCACACTTCTTTCAAACCCTTCACGATCCCATATGCAAGATATCATTTACTCACAATATTTATGTGGCTTTATTAAATTTTATTTTACGCCAGAACAAAAGGAAAGTATCACTGCGGCGATGTGAAAAAGTGTTGTAAATTATATTTACCCTAAACAAATTCAATTATCCTTTCATGTTATATAATGAGCGGAAAGAGAAAAAAAAAATTGCGAAAAATGCCCAGCGGAAAAATCTCAACTTAAAAGGCAAAATAAGGAAATGCTTTTGAAAGAAAAGGCGAATAATGGCAAGGAGTATTAACAGTACGTGAATAACAAATAATAGAATTAAGAGACATTACTCAAGCTTTTATTGAAGCGAAAGCAATGAAAGATAGGGAATATGTAGAACTGAATAAGTGGCTAAGCATATTAGGACAAATTTAATAAAGAATTTTTATTTAGTTAATAGAAGACCCGGCAGTCCTGCCCTAAATTTGGCCTATCTGCATACATTTTAATAAGCTTTTTCGCTCCCCCCCCCCCCCCCCCTTCACTTTTTCCTAATCCTTTTATTCACTCCTCCCTCCGTCTTTTTCGCTTCATCTATCTGAATCTTCATCTCATTCTATCTCTTTCTCAATCTCCTTCTCTCTTTTCTCTTCTCACAATTTCTTCTCAATCTTCTGCATCCCCTGCTGCCTGTCCCAGAGGGTGGTATGTATTTTATTCCAGTCCCAATCCCAGGCCCACTCCGAGTCTCAGTCCAGGTCCTAGTCCCAATCCCAGTCCCAGTCCGTCTCTGGATAATATATTACTCCGTACTAAAGCACTCATCAACAGCTTTCATGTGATATTCATATTGTATAAACACTGTCTAGGCATTCACTGGCCCACGTTTTGTCCTATATCTCGAGACCCTTGTCACCCAGGGGTATGAAAATTACCCTCTATACAACTAAAGACTCTCCTGAATTAAAAAAATGTCATAGTACCTCTAAATCACGGGCCCCCTTAGAACTCCCCCCCCCCCCCCCCCCCCACCCTCTCGGCGGGCCTGGTGATGTGCTATACTTGATATCATTCGCTATAATATTTTTTATTGATAAGCAGGCTGTTTAATTAAACACCAAGCAATTACACGGAAGTATATCCACACCACCTGAAAATATGAGTGTCACTGCGTATACGTAACATTTTATTATTACGTATAAACAAATAAAAAAATTTGCAATAAAATAATATTGCGACTATAAACTGAGATATAACCTATCCTATCTCTCAAGTTAGATCAAACTACAAACGGGGTGCAAAACAAATTCAAAATCGGTTCAGTAGTTTAGGAGTCCATCGCGCCCGAAAATATTGTGACACGTGTTTTTTAAATATTAAGATTACTAATATGTGAGTTCAACACTAAAGATTGTCAAATTACGTGTCTCAAATTTGAGGCGAGCTACGATTTTGTTCTCACCACTCACTCCTTTATTGCACTAATATGGACTAGTAACAACCGCGGGTGATGATAATTACTCTAAGCACATCCCAATTACCTTCCTCAACAGAAAACTGCATGTTTCCATTGCACACATAAGTACAATAGATTCCTAAAAGTTGAGGTATGTAAATTAGTATAAATTTGTATGACAAATTGTGCCAATAAGCAACAACAAACCTTACTCCCCACATCAATTCAACAATCACTTTCCGCTTTCCAAATAGCCAATTTATTTGCGTAAGTTTGGCAGAAATTTTCATGCGGCGACAAAGCAAATATACAAAACTTACAACACATTGCGTGAGGCCACGCATATCACACATATCACATCTCGAACAAACACACACATACACACACATGCTAGAAGAAGTCATACAAGCTCACATATGAAGAGGATTTGTTTGATTTCGAACGCATCCTGGCAACCGCAAATCGCTAAATCGCATCAACAGTTTGCATATGGCACCAGCGCGCGGACCCCAACTACATACACTCGCACGACTTGTCGCCAAACTACACACATGTGAATTTCGAAACGCACGTACACACACACACATGTACATGTTTGGCTAAAAGCAACAGTTTGTAGATTTTTGCAAAAAAAAAAAAAACAAAGTTCTCGTGAATTGTGGGTGTCTTTTGTGGTATTGCTGCGATTGCCTATTTGCCTACTGTTTGCCTGCTGCTTTCTTCGCTGTGTACTCTGTCAACACTAACAACCCCATCTCCACAAGTCCACGATATGTGTGGGCAATTTCACACACGCATTCGCGCCTTGCAAACACATATGCAAATTTTGTATTTATTTACTTGTTATTGTTGCTATTTTCTTTGTGGTTACTCGCATGTTCGCACATTTGCGTATGAATAGCTTCCTGGCAATGTCGAGTTAATCCAGCCCTTTCCAGTGCGCGATTTCACATATGCAACTTTGTTTGTTGTATCCCAATCAACCTTTAAGCTTGAGTCACACAAATCTCATGTGTTGTTCCTCAAAACTCGCTCATCTTAAAAATGAAAGCGTTTTCAACAAAAAGACATTTTTGAAGTGTAAAAATCTTTATTATAAAAAAATTATCGATTATTTATCGAAGTTTTATGGATCTGAAAAACTTAAACATATGTTATCGAAAAGTTATTGACTAATAATCAAAAAGTTATCAAAAATATAGTTTGTTATTGAAAATTTATCGATTTAATATCAAAAATATACTTTTTTTATCGAAAATTTATCGATTTAATATCAAAAAGTTGTCGATTTGTTTTCACAGTGTTACCAAGTTATCGATTACTTATCGAAGTGTTATGGATCTGGATCTGAATATAAAACCGATCGATTATTAATCAAAAAGTTATCAAAAGTATAGTTTGGTTAGCGAAAAATTATCGATTTAATATCAAAAAGTTGTCGGTTTGTTATCGGAATGTTACCAATATCGACTATTTATCGAATTTTTATAGATTTGGATCTGAATCGATAAGCTATCTACTTTTAATAGAAAAGTCATTGAAACTATAGTTTTGTTATCGAAAAGTTATCGATTTAATATCAAAAAGTAATGATTTTTTATGGATCTAGATTTGAAAAGCTATTGGCTATTAATTAAAACGTCACCGAAAATACAGATTTGTTATCGAAAAGTTATCGATTTAATATCAAAAAGTTGTCGATTTGTTATAGGAGTGTTACCAATTTATACCACGGCATATTATAAAAAAGTTATCGACTATTTATCGAAATGTTATGGATCAAGATCTGAATCGTAAAGCTATCTATTTTTAAAAGAAAAGTTATCAAAAATATAGTTTTGTTATCGAAAAGTTATCGATTTCATGTCAAAAAGTTGTCGATTTGTTATCGGAGTGTGATCAATTTGTACCACGGCATATTATAAAAAAATTATCGATTATTTATCGATATGTTATGGATCTATTTCAGAATCGAAAAGATATCGCTTTTTAATACAAACGTTATCGAAAATATAGTTTTGTTATCGATAAGCTATCGATGAGTTATCGATTTAATATCACAAAGGTGTCGATCTGTTATGGATCTGGATCTGAAAAGCATTCCATTATTAAGAGAAAAATTATCGAAAATATAGTTTTGTTATCGAAAAATTATCGATTTAATATCAAAAATTTATTAATTTTTGGTCGAAGTGTTACCAATTTTTTATCGATTTATTATTAAAAAATTATCGATTTTATATCGAAAAGTAACAGATTTCCTATAGGAGTGTTTCCGATTTGATATCGGCGTGTTATCGATGACTCATTGGTTTACAATGGCACAGACACCGATAAAATTTCAACATAAGTTTTCTTTATGTTTTCACAACGAATTTCACGAGTACTTGGTGCTCGCACCTTTGTATGGCAAACAATTTTGTTCTCAAGTTGAGAAAAAGATTGTTTTCTACTTGTACTCAAACGTTATTCTCATATTTTACTCAAGTGCAGGGTTGGAGTGCAATTGAATGAATTTGAAAACTATCAAATTCTCACATGTTAAAGAATGATGTATGGTATCAACTTGAGTACTAAAAATTTCTCCAAGGTTGGATAATAATTGGAGAACGATGTTAAATTTCAACTTCAAGAGAACAAAAAATATTTCAATAGTGTGAGAATCGTTGGAGAATGATGTTGGGTGCTAAAAATTTTAAGATGACGTATAATTTCAAAATGATATTGGATATCAACTCATGAAATTTAAATTTATTAAAATTTCTCCAAAGTTTGAAAGAAGATTGGAGAATGATTCTGAATATCAAGTAGAGAACTATAAGTTCCACAAAATTTCTCAAAGGTTGAAGAATAACTGGAGAGTGTATTGAGCATAAACTTTAAGAGACCTCATATGTTTAGAGGTATGGAACAACAGGAAATTGATGTTGGATATCAACTTGGGAATTATGATAATATATATACGAACCGAACCCGTGCGATTCTTGCGCAACCAATATAAAAGTCTCTTATCAAATATCAACAAAAATCAGCTGTTCTATCAATCAATTAAACTTACAGCTCGCGCTGCCACCTAGCGTATGATAGCAACTGCCAGTAATGCAGTGCAAATATTCACAATAATGCCATAGTACAAATAGATTTTTTTGTGTGCTCACAATCGTTTATTTTTAACAAATTATTTTAATAAAATATAGTTAAACAAAAGCTCTATGACCAAAATTGCCCAAAGCTCGCTAATAAGAGCGAAAAAGGGACCTGTACATAAAAAACAGCAATTAGAAAGAATGTATATGATATATCTATATATATATATATCTATATATATATATTTTGTTTTTTTTTTTTTGTAGAAAAGGTAGAGAATGATAGTGAATTCTAAAAATGTTTGGTAAATTTACTCAAAATTTAAGAAATATTTGGATATGATGTTGAATATCAACTTGACAACTACAAATTTCTCAAAGGTTGGGAAAACGCTTTTTCAGTGCATGTTGGGATGTCAAGTTTGCTGTTTTTTTCGCGGTCTTTTTTTTTCAATTTTCTAAATCATTCAAATTGTGCGTATTTTGCAAAATAACCAAACAGCTTAATGCCAGCAGCGGTGAAGAATAACAAAATCCATGTCAGAGCACACTTAGCCACCCCTCCTTTCCACATACGTATTTCCCAATCCCTTGGGTGTTATCCTATACGCGTTTTGTTGACGGAAATATTTCTTTAAATTTCCACCACTTCACTCAAAGCATTGTTTCATCTAAATTTGTACAAAATGCTGCAAATTTTGTGGAAAATACATTTTAAATAGCAAAAAAGGGGCAAACAAGCAAGCTAAACACATCCTCTGGAACACATATACAGCCCAGCTCGCAAGTTGTTTAGCCTTTTGCTTCTCTTGCTCCTCGATTCGAGGTAATATACACGCTAGTATTACGTTGTTGTTGCAATAGCTATAGAGTCATTGTGTGTGATAAGTTGACTGTATCAACACATATGCGCTTTCGTACTGTGAATTTAGCACAGCTTGAAAGGGGAGTTAGAGCTGTTTTGACAATGGGCGGGCGCCACATATGAGCTGCATGTTGTTAACACAATCATCAAACCTGGTTATCAAACGGAAAAAATTTGTTTTTCATAAACGATAACATACTCGTAAATGGTGATGGATATGGGTATTTGCATGACAATGAAGATGCCGATGGCAGTGGATGTATGGAGGGGAGACAAATAGTAATAAATATTGCGAATGGGTTGCGTGAATGAATATGTTGTTTGGTAATTGAATGTTGAGTTGGTATTGTTTTTTTAAACGGATGTACTAGGAATGTTTGAGAGTCACTGTAAAAGTGTAAGGAGCACAGTTAACTGTGAACTGCTGTAAGGAAGAAGGAAGGCATTCAATGAACGCCACATAACCAAGTTGAGCCCTACAAAAAGTCAATACGGATAGTAAAAGCTTAGTCATTGAAATCCATCTGCTCCTCAACATAAAACACTTTCAAATACTCGAGACTGAATATGATACTGTACAAAGAACTTTATACCGACCACTTAGTAAGAAGTGAACGGGTTATGGTCGAATTTAGCTGAGAACTCACTGAACAATCTCACCAACTCTGTAGGCGCTCTCTAACGTCGGAGAAATTACTAAGCGCAATAATAGTAAAGGGAAAATATAAGTTTGACAAGCAACAGCTCTTTGCACATAAATAGCCTGGCCAGCTGGTGGCATCCTGGTGATGCTTCAAAGGCTGTGTGTCCAATGGTACTCTGGCTGGATCGAATACATGGAGCTGAAGGAGAACTTAAGTAGTTTTTCTGCCCATAACTACAACTCCAAAGATCACAGGCCATTGAACTTCACGTTCTTTATGCTGAAGGTTCTTGTGCTACTCTTTGAACATATCACGGAGGTATTAAAAGTTACGTCACCTAAATGGTACTGTCATTGCCTTGCCATAGCGAGGCATTCGCAGAGTTTGCAAACCGGCGTTTTTGTACTAGATCTATTTAACTTACTCATGTGATATCGCAGACTGCAGTGACCTGTATAATACCCACTAAACAATTGGACAGCTTTTGCCCTGGGCATTCAGTCCAGTGTTGTCTGAACTGCTTTTATTGCAGTTACTTATGGTTTCGCTACTGTATGCCTTTGTGAGTCTATAGAAGTGCTCAGGACCGTAGAATTCTGCTATAGCAACCTGCTTGGCTATGTCGCTGCCTATTAATTACCTTAATGCCGCTAATGCCCGGGGACGCATCCTAACGAAATCTTGTTTTTTACCTCCGAGATTATTTAAGACTTCAATGCATTCATCCACTAGCTTATAAGTAGTTATGTAAGACTGCAAAACACGGAAGGCTGTCTGACATAATCGGGATACTCCTCAAACTTTCATTCTTCTATTGGTTGGATTTTTGCTGCAAAATAGTAGGGCAGCAATCCATTAGTATCGATATCTTGATGTTCGGCCCACAGAAAATAGCTCCCGCTCGTCCGTCATCAAATTTCGATCCATCCGTGAACCAGACCTTTGAGTCTGCGTTATTATATATATTCCCTGTTTTCCAAAAAATTCCATCCACAATGGACATTTCAAAGTCCCGTGATATTCTGAACGCAGTTTCAATATAATACTGTATGGTTTCCTTGTTTCTCAAAGAGTTTTGTTCACAATAATCATTTAATCGCTTAATCGCGTTGATAAGTCACGCTAGCGTATCTATCCCTGTTTCGCGATAACTGATGCCAATTAGTAGCACCAAGTGAGGTCAATGCCTCCTCCACCTGCTCCTTCCAACTGAGTGGTGGCCTCCCGCTTTCTCTGCTTCCAAACTGCAATGTCGACTGAAATACTTTCTTGGCCGAAGCGTCTTCGTCCATTCGCATAACATGACCTAGCCAGCGAATGCTTTGGGTTTTATCTATTTATTTATTAATTTATCTATCTTCATATTTGCGTTCATACAGCCCGTCATTATACCTCCTTCGATACTCGCCGTCGGCATCACGCACAGGACAATAAATCTTCCGAAGACATTTTCTCTTGAACACTCCAAGAGTCACCTCATCTTCTCTCGACACCGTCCATGTTTCCGAGCCATACATCAGTATACATATGATAAGCGACTTGTAGAGCGTGATTTTGTTCGTCGAGAAAGGACTTTATTTTTCAATTGCCTACTCAAACCAAAGTAGCACTTGTTGGCAAGAGTTAATCTCCGTTGGATTTCTAAGCTGACATTGTTTTTGCTGTTAATGCTGGCTCGCAAATAGATAAAATCCTTCACAGTTTCTAATTTACATTGGTCAACAGTGACGTGGCTGCCAAGGCGCAAGTACGCCGATTCTTTCTATGATGACAGCCAGTACTTCATCTTGTTCTCATTTACCGCAAGACTCACTGTTTTTGCTTCTTTATCTAATCCCAAAATGGCAGTACTAAGAGATTTTGAGCGTATGGGCTATTCACCATGCAGTTGCCGTACGGAATTGACCTATCCAAAGGGTTTGAGTAAATAGGCGTGCGATATCGCTTTGTGTGTTTCTTTAACTTCACTTGTAACCATAAAGAACTCCCTGTAGGTTTTAGTGAGTGTTGTCGATGACGATGGTTCTTTTGTGGGATATTAATCGGGAACGTACCCGAAAGTTGCATCATTAAGGAACTATCACGGTCAGCGCGGGAACGATTTGATGTGACGACGTAGAAGCTTCTTGGTCATACCATCCACCCACCCAGGCTATCCTACCATAAGGATTTTTGAGTGCTGGAGCTTCGAATGCTACATAAGTAAAAGGATTTTATTTGCGTAGGTGAGATTGAAATTGGTTTGGAGGGGCCATAAACTCCATATTAACAAGGAGATAAGGGCTCAAATGAATAGTCTCGTTCTTGTCCTGATTCATGTTAGTCTTCTTCAAAAGTAATTATGCGCATCGTTGTGAATGTTGAGTGATTATCATTACAAATACACTTTTATTACAAAGCAGCAACAAGCCAGCATCTTCCACCTGCAAATGCATTAAACTGAAAAGGTACAGAGTCCACTTTTGTCTTAACATTAATAAAATATGCAAAAGTAAGCCAATCAAAAAGTTTAATTACCACTTTAGAAAAGCCGACCCATTCATTCATTCGCTCATTTCGACTTTGAAAGGGATCTAAAGGATCATAATTCCTTGCATGGCTCATTATACGCCGCCTGCTGCATTCATTACAACCAAAACTTGAAGATGGAGGAATATGAATGAATGAAAGTACGGAAGATGTGGCGTTCAAAGCTTTGAAACACAAGTCTAGAGAAATACAAGAAAATATTAATTAAAATTACTGAGATTGTAGAGCAAAAAAAAGGGCCAAAGACGAATAGCGCTTAAGACGTTGTAAGGCAAAGCGACCACTTAAAGAATACTCCACAGGATATTTGCTACATAAACCAGCCAACTTCAATAGAAAATGAGGGCAAAATTACATTTATAAATGAATTAACAATGTGCTGAATAAATGAAAGGATAATAAGGATGCAAACACTGCAAAGAAATTACATTAACCCCATAAAAAGCACAACGTGCCACCGCTAACTAACAGCCAATAGTAATAGCAGCAGCAGCAGCAACAACAATAACAACAACTTGTAATACAATGCGACCAAGTGTAAGATAGTATGAGTGCGATGTGTTGAGTTGCCGTTAAAATGCAAAAGGACACTCAAAAGGATATGACGTGAAGCTTTGCAAAAAATGTTGTTAATTATCATAAAAATTAAGTAATGCCATGGTGTTGCTTTGTTGTTATTGTAAGCATTGATGTTAGCATACATTTTTATACTCAGCGTGCTTTGCACACAGAGTATTGTAGCGAATGTTAGCATCACTATGCTTTTCGTAAATAAACACAACAACAAAAACAGCAAGCAGCCACACTTATGTACATATACACATTAAAGCAAGCAGCCACACTTATATACAAGGCAACGAAGAATATTCCATACACATAACCAGCAGCTTGAAGCAGAGAGCTTATTTCACATACATAGTATATGTAGTCGGCAGTTAAGAGCAGAAGTTGTTACTAACACATACTCATGCATATGACTAGAAAAAAAACATTAACTACATATATACATGTATATAGCTAAACAGCCAAGCATGATATACGACTGTAATAGAAGTCATGGTTGTGAAACGTCTAGACCTTAGAAGAAATATGCGAACGATTCAACAGAGAGTATAAAAGCAGCGCAAGCTGAAGAATAGTAATCAGTTTGATTTAAAGACGCTATTAGTGAAGTACTACTCCCAAAGTAGTCTAAATAAAGACCATTTTACAATACTGAATATTGGAGTCATTTATTCGAAAGTTCAGCGATTCGAACGTTAGCAGACGGTGCATAATTATCAGGTACTCCCCAAAATTCGTTACAATATATTAGTTTTGGTAACATAACTGTTGATCGTAACGGCATTAGTGAATCGAGGTAAATATATAATTTCATATAACAAAATGCTCACGGTGAAAAAAATAATTGATTTAGCGATGTCCGTCCGTCTGTCTGTGCACACGATAACTTGAGTAAAGATTGAGATATCTTATCGGAATTTGGTATATTGGTTCCTTGGCACTCATCTTCCATTGTTGTTGTTGTTGTTCTAGCGATAAGGACACTCCCTGCAGGCCTTGGGTAGTGTTATCGATTTTGGTGGTCCTTTGGCGAATGCAGATCCGGTACCTTCTGGTAACAAGCACCATAGAGGCACTAGCCCGACCAACTCGGGAACGATTTGGTATGACCACGTGCAACATTCTATGCCATCACCCCCCCCCCTCCCCCCCTTAGATCCAGCAGGAGTTCGGGTTCGCCAGAGCCTCGGATGTTAATGAAACATGATTCACAACGGGTAGGTGGGGCTATTTTAAATTACCGAAATCGGATGATAACCACACCCACTTTTTACATACATAACATTTTGGAAAACACAAAAACCTGATTGTTTAGTAAATAATACACCTAAAATATTAAAATTTGATGAGTGGACTGATATTGAGACTCTTGTTTAAATTTTTTTGAAAATGGGCGTGGCACCGCCTATTTGCGATAAAATAAATTTTACAAATATTATTAATCATAAATCAAAAATCGTTAAACTTATCATAACAAAAATTGGCAGAAAGGTTGCCTTTACTAAAAAGAATGCTTCAAAAAAAATTAACGAAATTGGTTAAGAAACACGCCCACTTTTAAAATAAAATAGATCTTTGCAAAAAAAAAAGCTTTATATCAATGGTGTTTCATTTCCCAAATGGAATTATAACAGGAAAGAGGAAAGAATAGAAATTTTTGAAAATAGGCGTGGTACCGCCCCTTTTTTGGCCAAGCAATGTTCTGTGTTTCGGGAGCCTTAGCTCGAACAACAATTAACGGATCGCAATAATACTATGTTCAAACAGAAAAATAAATTGAGGCAATTTCGATTTAAATTTAGTGGTCTTCATACCACTCAATTTAGCTTATACAATAGAAATTTGATAGCTGGTTGGCTCATGTCTACAGCAACAACATAACTTTGTTTAGACTGTCAAAATATGCGTGTTGGTATTAGGCGAATGGAATGGAATGAAAACCAAAGCGAATCTATACTAGGTGGTGGCAAAGCGAATTCAACCAATTCGCCGTGCAGAAGAATGTCAAGTCAAAAGAAAATTTTCATTGATTTCGATTAACTGACATGTTGTAGTACAAGGCGCTTTATGGAAAATTATCAAGAAGAAGCAATCAGCTGATGGGATAACACCACCTGTAATCAATTCGCCTTGAATGAAAACATAAAACTTTGAAATTTTTGTGTGTTGTAAGAAAATATGTTCATTTTGGTTTCATTTTGAGTTTGCCATCTTCTTTTGACAATCCCTACTCCAGTGAAATGAAAAAGATCAAATCAGCTGGTGAGATGAGCCAACCATATAGTTGAGCCATGCGTAACTGACGTTTAAATCTACTCAATAAACACACTCTACAAGATTGCATTTGCAGTTTTAAACAATTTATTACGCAATTGCTTTTAAATTGGCAATTTATTATTACAATTTATTGTATCATAAATTGCGAAATAAATTGCTTAATGGTATAAATTTGCAATTTAGTGTGGGTTTGTACATAGCATATGATTGGGTACACATCTTTTCTTTATAGCAGGAAATATTTCTAGACAAAATGGAGGGATCGGTTATGGAGCACGCCCACATTTATATAAAGGACTTTTAAAAGGGTTTTAGATGATTAAAATAAGCTATTCATTTGCAAATAACAGCTAAATTCAAATAGAATTATAACAAAATAGTTAGAAAATATTAAAATTTTTGAACTAAGCAACAAAAAAAATCGCTCGTAACAAAATTCGAAAAAGTTATTTATTTGAAATGAACCGTTCAACTGAAACTCACGCTGAGTATATGATATTCGATTACACCCAAACTTATGCACCCTTACTTGTTAAATATAATTCCGCGCGTCCCTTTGCTACGCAAGAAACAGTTGACCGGCTCTCTGCGCAGAGTAACTGCGGCGTTAAGACGACCACCATTGGCGCTTCGTAATATTTTTGTCTATCGTTGGCTGTCTGCATATTTGGCGCGTGTTGGTATGCTTATTTGATTGAATGGGTGTTGTTGGCGAAAGATCACATTGCCGCTTATGAATATTTAACAGCAGCGACAATATCCCTGTCCAAGGATAATGCCACTCATAACTAACTTCGTCGCTAGTTTGTATGTCGCCGTCACACCTTTCACTCTCGCTATCGCTTGCGCAGTCAGAGTTTTTTTTTTTTGCGGGGGTTAATTTCCTTTTTTGTGGTAGCCAGTGTGGGGGTGGGTGTGAAAGGCATGGCCAGGCTACTTATAAGCAGCTTCAAAGGATGTTTGTTGTTGCTAGCGACCTTCATTGCTATGGCTATTTTGCCTACACTCTGAGTCTGTGTCGTTCCTCATTTCCGTTTTGTTTTAATCCATTAAAACAACAAGCGAGTAATTTAATATTCGCCCATTAAGGCCGCCATTAATGAGACTCAAGTAACGGTGCACACATACTTACATATCAGTACTTACAGCGCCTGCGTATCCTTTATGCGTTACTTTTTTTTGTATGGCCTTAACATTTCTTCGAATTTTGCTTTGCTCATTATACTCAGCGAGCTTTGCACACGGAGTATATTAACTTTGATTGGATAACGGTTGGTTGTAAAGGTATAAAGGAATCGAGATAGATATAGACTTCCATATATCAAAATCATCAGTATCGAAAAAAAATTTGATTGAGCCATGTCCGTCCGTCCGTCTGTCCGTTAAAACGATAACTTGAGTAAATATTGAGATGTCTTCATCAAATTTGGTACACGAGATTATATGGACCCAGAATAGATTGGTATTGAAAATGAACGAAATCGGATGATAACCACGCCCACTTTTTATATATATAACATTTTTAAAAACACATAAAACCTGATTATTAAGTAAATAATACACCTAGAATGCTGAAATTTGACATGTGAACTGATATTGAGACTCTTGATAAAAATTTGAAAAAAATTTTTAAATGGGCGTGGCACCGCCCACTTGTGATAAAATCAATTTTACAAATATTATTAATCATAAATCAAAAATCGTTAAAACTATCGTAACAAAATTGGGCATGCTTTGAAGGAAAACTAACGAAATCGGTTAAGGATCACGCTCACTTTTTTATAAAAGATTTTTAAAAGGGTCTTAGGCGTAAATAATAAGCTATAACTTAGCGAAAAATAGTTTTGAATCAGTGATATTTCACTTATCAAGTTTTATTGTAAGAGGAAATGGGGAGACATTCTTTTTTAATTAGGCGGTGCCTCGTGTTATGTAGAAAAGTAATTTATCTGAAATTAAATGTGCAATTGAAGCTCACGCTGAGTATATAATGTTCAGTTACACCCGAACTTAGACACCTTTACTTGTTTTTGATTGTGTTTGATGTTGTTTGCTGGCTAATTTTGTGGAGATTTTTGCGGTTGGATAATACTCGTGGCAACGTCATTGCAATTAGACGGCTTCATGCATTCTTTGACCCAACTTCTCAATATATTTTTTTACTTTTCGCCCTTCTTTCGTGTTAATATTTTAACGAATATTAGCAACAATAAGGGGTACTGTCATCTCTAAGCCGATGCTAAGCAGTGACGTGAATGCACATCAATAATTCAATCATTATTTCTACACATATGTACGTACACGCAGCGGAGAAGCAACGCACAAACACATGCAGATATCTTATCTGAGATATGCAATTATAATTGTGGAAGTGTCGCTCACAAACACACGCGCATACGATATAATCATAACAGATAACAAACTAGTAGATTCTAGAACAGAAGCGCATAGAAGATGCAACGAGGAAATCAAAGAGTATGAAAGGCAGCAATAGTAGAGGCGCTACAATCAGTTTCGATTAAGCACGCTATCTGTCGAGCAATAGAACTGTTATTTTGAAAGTACTTGAATAAAGGCCATTTTGCATTATTAAATATTGGAGTTATTTATTCAACAATTTAGTGATTCGAACGTAACAGAAGGTTGCAAATAAGAGGATTTGCAGTAAATTCGTTACAATATTTAATTAATTTTGTAAGTAAACAATAATTTTATTTCCAACAACTTTGCATTAAAAACTTGTTTTGAATGGAAGCAAGGAGATAGTTTATCACCCAACTTTAATACCGATTTGTCCTACTATACCCTATGCTTAATCGTCTTTTGAAGCAGAGAGCCGTCGTAACATAGTGTATGTTAGCCTCTGCACTCGCAACCTTAAGTTTTTTGATAACAGGGAGCAGCAGCACCTTTGCAGATCTCTAGTGACGTGTTCATGTTGGAGCCTTAAACCTTATCGTTAATTGGCGCTTAACCGCCTAAGCGATTTTGGCCGTTTCGTAACAAGCACGCTAGCTATCCATGTTTTGTGAAAGCTGCCGCCAATTGGGAGTACCAAGTCTTCCTCCGCCTACCTCTACCAACTCGTTGGAGGTATCCCCTTCCTCTGATACCAAGCTGCGCTTTCGATTGAAATATTTTCTCGATGCTAACATGGGCGTTTCCCATGATACTCTTAATTATCACCACAGCTTCATGTTAATATGTGAGGTTTCCTTTTAGAATTTTCGCAGTTCCATTCAATCTGTGAGTGGAGCTTCGACAATGTTAAAGGGAAAACCCGTATATAGTTTGTTTTGAAGCGGAGATGCAAGCATCGAGGCTTTATCATAACTAGCCTGCAAGATTCTTCGCCTGATGGTAGCGTGACTCACGGGAAAAATAGGTCAATATGGCGAACCAATGCTAGGGGTGACCAAGTCTTTGTTCTCAGTAGTACAAATACAATATCTCTTCGGTATTTACAGGCCGACTTTGCTCATCCTATCTTACTTAATCTTTTGCAGAGCGATAAATTTCTCCAAAAATTATATTACCAGGCAATCACGTGCGGAGCTTTTCATTAAAGATGTAAAGCTTTCAAAGGTTGCTCCAATTAACACAAGCTTCTAGCATGGAGATATTGAAGGAAACTCATCTTCTAGGATGCGAAAATGCGAGTGTTACTATGTCAGAGAGTTGAACTTGTTCTCCGGAAACCAACGCCAGAAATATTGAAGAACATACCATGGAATTGCGACAGGGTGTAAAGCAGTTCAGTCTACGCCCACGGTTCCAAATGGAGTGCGGTATGGGAGCGGGTATCTTCTGCGAAAATCTTAAGGTGTCGGATATTCGGGCGGCGCAGCAACCAATCAAGCAACCACGTACTGTCAATTCATTTGATTTTTTCAAATCGTCCGGACCGGATTGGGTATTAGCGGCCATGTTGCAAGTCACTGGCAACTCTTTGATAATTTTAAAATGCCTTCGAAATGGCTATCTGTCAGAAGGAAAGTGAAGTATACTAAAGCAACCAAAAGTAAACCATTGAGAATTGAAAGAATATTAAATAATAAGTCGCTCTACCAATATCTTGAAAATACCCCACATAAAAGACAACGCCAACTTTCGCCTAATAGATGCAGCTTGACAGGTAAACACGAAAGTCAAGCAAGTGGCGCACGGAGTACACCGCGAAAGCTTCCTCGACATGAAGGTGCCTGCAATAACGGTCAAAGACAATATCTTTGACACGAATGGAACCCAATGATGTATAGCTCTATAGATTCTCTATATTTTCTCAAGGATATGATATTCTATGGCGTCTTACTGATACTAATTACTCATAAATCCATATCCACGATTAGTGATCTCGGCACTTTTGTGGAAATTCGCTCTGGACAGGGGCAAAGAGCCTAGGGGTGAATCCTCCAAATCCCAAAAATTTTGTGAGGGAGGAATGGTAGGAGAGCTTAGATAGTAGTAAGAACATTTAAGCCTGCACGTGCGGCTCAAAAATGGAAAAGTGAATTGGTGCTGAGTTGTATTCGAAGCATCTCCGAGTCCAAAGCTCTTCCAAGCAAAAGTATATGACAGCCGAAGCTTTGGCGACCCCAAATTCCCCATGGATCTAGGGGGTGGGAGGGCGTTATGGCCTAGAAGGTTTCTGCATCCGGCAAAGGACCATCAACATCGATAACACTCTCCAAGGCCTTCGGGGATTGTCCTTATCGCAAGAACAACAACAACAACATTGAGAGAGAAGCAAGAATGATAAAGGCAGAATAATCCCAAAAACCAATCTAACGACGCTTGTTGACAGCTGGGGAAACGAATTTGCTTATGGGATGCCGCGGTAAGTTTCCGAATAGCGTATACATCAGGCGAAAAACTGTTAATTAATCTTGAATGAGTGATTTCTTGAAGAAAATTGAGGAATTCAATATTAAGACAAAAAACTAACTGAAGAGCAACCGGGAGGATTGAGAGTTTCCAAGGTCTCTACGACCATTTTTGAATAGAAGAGGAACGAGCTTCCTTCAAAATCAATAGTAAAACTACTGTATTTATAAACTGATCTACCAATGCTGAGGACTGCAGGCAAAACGACTCAGATTTCTGGGAGACACGACAATTTCTCTTGGATAGTCTCGTCCCTACTTTAATTGTATTGGTAAATGTTGTTATCGAATGTTTTGGGGAGTGTTATCGATGTTGAAGGTCCTTTGCGGGATATAGATACAGCACATTTCGGTAACAAACAGCTTTAAGGTACAAGCCCGATAATCGCGGGAGCGATTTATGAGGACCACACCCACCTCCTTGTTCCATGAAACTTGGCGTCGCAAAGTCTCGGCTGCTAAAGGAACAGGATTCGCCACGGGTAGGTGAGGTTGCCAATTTGGTTGAAGAAGCTATTATATGCGCTTGCAGCCTCTTCGACCATTTGGATATTTTAGTCGCATTCGCAATAGACAAATATATTTCCGTTTCCAAGTGTGGGATGCTTCCATGCACACCCTCTTTACCTAAGAAGTTTCCCATCTCAAGCCGCCGCGAAATTTATTTGTTTCTCTAGCTTGCGGCTATAGGGAAGGGGTCATGCAAGCTTCCCAGTGTAAGTAAGATGGCAACACTAGGCTATCCTTTTAAGAAGTATCAAGTTCTACGCAAATTCGTCATTATAGAATATGAAGCAAATAACCCTGTCATGCTTGTTCATATGTATGTATGTAAATGTAGGTACATATTTACTTAGAATCCTGATTATCTCTTTTTGTTATCCTTTGAAGTGCACATTTGTTAAATATAAAATAATGCTGTATATTGTACATTAAGTGGAAATGCCCCCAAGTGCCATTGTCACAGCTACTTTCAAAGTTTTTTAAAAACGTTTTTACGATACGCCAACAACAATAAACAACAAAAACAACTAATAACGAAAAGCAGCAGCGACCACATGAAAATTTAAAAAATCTGCAAAGTACAAGCAAAAAATAAAATGAAAGAAAATATATTGCAATGTCAAAGTTGCTAAGTAGGGTTGCCAGGCCAATGCAAATAAAAGGGGAAGAATTAAAAAATACAATATTGTATCTTCGTGTGTGTGTGTTTGTGTGTGTGTGTAGCGCAAAGCCGCGAGCAATTGTGTTAATAAGACGAAAGCAAAGGAAGGCTTGGCTAACAGAGCTAACATCGAGCCGTTGCGGTTTGTGTGGAAGTAATATAAATGTGCTTCAGACAGGAAAAAATACGCAACACGCACACACTTACAAATAAACTCACGCACCAATACAATTACAAGGCTACTCGCGCAGAAATGCAAGTACATAAGTATAAGTATTAGACGAGATTGTGTTGTAAAAGAGTTTTCGCGTGTACGAGTACAAAAAAAACAACGACAAAAGTGAATATAAAAACAACAAACAAAAAAGCATTAAAAGGCAACAACAACAGCAAGCACATTACAAAGTGAGCGCAATAAAAATGTGAAGCTATTAAAAGTGAAAGAAATAAAGAATTAGACACGATGCGAGCAGCGCAAAATTTGAATATCGCGCTGGAAGAAGAGTTGTTGATAAGCGACAGCGGTGAAAGTGCGGTGGGGGTAGGTGTGTGGGGTGCAAATTTCAATGTTTTCACTACCCACAATTTGACGCTGCGGCAGACAGCGGCACAATCCATACCCACACACAAAGCTCGAGAAAGCGTCGTCTAAGTCAGGACACTTTTATCCTTTACCGCAGCTACACAGTCAACGCATTTGCAAAGGGTGAATGAAATTAAGAAGACGAAAAGGAAGCTGTGAAAAAAAGCACAGTGTCTTGGATTCAAGCAAGTGTATGGGAGATAAAAACAAAAGAAACAAGTAAGGAAGTTTAAGTTCGGGTGTAACCGAACATTACATACTCAGTTGAGAGCTATGGTGACAGCATAAGGGAAAATAACCATGTAGGAAAATGAACCGAGGGAAACCCTGGAATGTGTTTGTATGACATGTGTATCAAATGAAAGGCATTAAAGAGTATTTTATGAGGGAGTGGGCCATAGTTCTATAGGTGGACGCCATTTAGGGATATAGCCATAAAGGTGGATCAGGGTTGACTCTAGAATGCGTTTGTACGATATGGGTATCAGATTAAAGGTATTAATGAGGGTTTTAAAAGGGAGTGGTGGTTGTTGTATAGGTGGTGGCATTTTCGAGATATCGCCACAAAGGTGGACCAGGGGTGACCCTAGAATTTGTTTGTACATTATGGGTATCAAAAAAAAGTGTTAATGAGTATTTTAAAAGGGAGTAATCCTTAGTTCCATAGGTGGACGCCGTTCCGGATATCGCCGTAAAGGTGGGCCAGGGGTGACTCTAGAATTCGTTTGTGCAGTATGGGTATCAAACGAAAGGAGTTAATGAGTATTTTAAAAGGGAGTGGGCCTTAGTTCTATAGGTGGACGCCTTTTCGAGGTATCGCAGTAAAGGTGGACCAAGGGTGACTCTAGACTTTGTTTGTACGATATGGGTATCAAATGAAAGGTGTTAATGAGTATTTTAAAAGGGCGTGGGGCTTAGTTCTATAGGTGGACGTCTTTTCGAGATATCGCCATAAAGGTGGACCAGGGGTGACTCTAGAATGAGTTTGTACGATATGGGTATCAAATTAAAGGTATTAATGAGAGTTTTAAAAGGGAGTGGTGTGAAGGCGTTTTCCAGATATCGACCAAAATGTGGACCAGGGTGACCCAGAACATCATCTGTTGGATACCGCTAATTTATTTATATATGTAATACCTGCCAAGATTTTAAGGGTTTTTTATTTCGCCCTGCAGAACTTTTTCATTTTCTTCTACTTAATATGGTAGGTGTCACAACCATTTTATAAAGTTTTTTCTAAAGTTCGCGTCAATAAAACAATCCAATTACCTTACCATGTTTCATCCCTTTTTTCGTATTTGGTATAGAATTATGGCATTTTTTTAATTTTTCGTAATTTTCGATATCGAAAAAGTGGGCGTGGTCATAGTCGGATTTCGTTCATTTTTCATACCAAGATAAAGTGAGGTCAAGTAAGCACGTGAACTAAGTTCATTAAAGATATGTCATTTTTGCTCAAGTTATCGTGTTAACGGCCATGCGGAAGGACAGACCGACGACTGTGTATAAAAACTGGGCGTGGCATCAACCGATTTCGCCCAATTTCACAGAAAACAGTTAACGTCATAAAATCTATGCCCCTACCAAATTTCAAAAGGATTGGTTACTTTTTGTTCGACTTATGGCGTTAAAAGTATCCTAGACAAATTAAATGAAAAAGGGCGGAGCCACGCCCATTTTGAAATTTTCTTTTATTTTTGTATTTTATTGCACCATATCATTACTAGAGTTGAATTTTGATATAATTTACTTATATACTGTAAAGATATTAAATTTTTTGTTGTTTTGTTTGTCCTTCTCCGATTTTGCTAATTTTTATTAAGCGTACATATAGTAATAGGAGTAACGTTCTTGCCAAATTTCATCATGATATCTTCAACGACTGCCAAATTACAGCTTGCAAAATTTTAAATTACCTTCTTTTAAAAGTGGGCGGTGCCACGCCCATTGTCCAAAATTTTACTAATTTTCAATTCTGCGTCATAAGTTCAACTCATCTACCAAGTTTCGTCGCTTTAGCTGTCTTCTGTAATGAATTATCGCACTTTTTCGGTTATCGAAATTTTCGATATCGAAAAAGTGGGCGTGGTTATACTCCGATATCGTTCATTTTAAATAGCGATCTGAGATGAGTGCTCAGGAACCTACATACCAAATTTCATCAAGATACCTCAAAATTTACTCAAGTTATCGTGTTAACGGACGGACGGACGGGCATGGCTCAATCAAATTTTTTTTCGATCCTGATTATTTTGATATATGGAAGTCTATATCTATCTCGACTCCTTTATATATGTACAACCAACCGTTATCCAATCAAACTTAATATACTCTGTTAGCTCTGCTCAACTGAGTATAAAAAGTGTATAAAAAATCGTTATATAAAATAGATAACGACGGGCGCATGCAAGTTGACTAGAATGACAAGGAAAATTACCGATTAATACAATGTTAAGTTAAAAATATGTGAAGTTATGTACGTATTTTGTTTTAGTTTATATATTTTACCTCTGTTTTAAATTCTTTTAAAGCAGGCGTAAGTAAAACTTAGCTCCTACGAAGTTACGGCACAATATTTGATCCAGTTTGTGGTCTGTTTCATCATCATCATCATAGAGCTGGAAGCGGACGATCTATGGAAATAGAATAAGCTGAACTCACTGAAATACCGACAGGACAAAGTGAGTCATATCGAACACTAGCGGTCCTCTCTCTCAAAGCAAAAACACATGATACCAAAGCCGCCATGGCCTCAATTAATACTCCCTGGATGTGAGAGATGTGACTTCAACTTGGTATAACTTCGATGGCACTGTATTGCCGACTCAATTACCCAAAAATTTAAGTGGTCATCTTGAATGACACCTGATCCTCATTACAGCATTAAGTCAGCAAATTCTTCAAGTTAAACTCTCACGCTATTATGGGAAAATGCAAAGCGATGCTGTTAGCAGGTTTCTAAGTAATGGTTCGACCGACCAAAGCGGGTCAGGAGGTCAGAATATACCTGCGGTAGGTATGCCTGTCGTATGGGGCGACTAAAATACCAGATTCAAAGGGCTGTGTAGCGCAACCCCTCAGGTTGACAGCGCAATATATAGCTTCTCCAAACCCAATTGTCAACCACACCTATCCGCGGCGAATCCTGTTTCACTAACAGGCGAGGCTCGGGCGACCCCAAGCTCCTCATGGAACTTGGGGGTGGGGAGGGAGGGGATGGCCTGAAGGTTTAATGTGGCCACATAAATACTTCCCGAGATGGTCGGGCTAGCATCTTAATGATGCTGTGTTACCGGAGCGTACCGGATCTGTATCCGGAAAGGGACCATCACATCGATAACACTCCGCAAAGCCTTCGGGGAGCAACCTTATCGCTACAACAACAACAACAACACCAACCAAAGCTGATTGAGGGGCTTAGTATATGCGCCCTTAAGTATGACTGTATATGAGGTGACTAGAATGGACAGGTAAATACCTTAATAGTGCTTATTTCGGAGCTTACCGGATCAATATCCGGCAAAAGGGCCATCGTCATTAATAATACTCCCCAAAACCTTCGGCGAGAGTCTTTACTGCTACAAGAGGAAGAAGAAAACTGCAGCTACGCAGTTTAGTTCGTATAAGACATGGGGTTGGTTAAGGTATGTTGGGAGATGAGAACCCTATGTTTTGTGATACCCAAGACCTAATAATTTTTTATCCTTGTTTCTGGTAACGTTGAAAGGGATTGCATGGGCACCTCATACACTCCCACTTAGAAACACCAATGTCCATTCTGAATGTCCTCGGCGCGTTGCGGGTACATTCGTCCAACAGCGTAGCTCCCAATAAATGTTTTGGAACGATTTTCGATCATCCCCTGTCATTTTTTTTTTTTTTTTTTTTTTGTTGGAGACAAACCGGGTTTGGCGTTTTACCGTCTTGGAGTTCTACTTGCCATATGTGAAATTATTTGTTCTACCTTTTGTAGACAATCGAAAAACTGTGCACCTAGAAATCTTAGTAATCTTGTCTGTGGTAGTGGCAGTTTCTGAAGAGACTTATGATGAAAGCATTGATGCGATCGCACATTGGCCTGCGATGATGCCCATAAGTGCACTCACTGCAGTTTTTTTTAGTTTGAGAAAAATTATTGTTCCTTTTCTATTCAAACATTGATACCTCACAATCTTCCCGGTTGATCCGCAGTAAATTTGTTACCATAATCGTGGATTACTTGTACGAAGCTTTGCGCTCTATTTCAGAACCATTGTTGGTCATTTCATCATTTATCCCTTCATTATTGCTGTGTCCGAGAGTCCAGCAGAAGGAGACGTTAAGTTGCCCCTATGGATACCAGCGAGTGTCGATACCTCGGTATTAGATACGGTTTGATTAAGATGGACTGTCATATTATTGAGGCAAACTCGCTGTCAACAAAGTTCGTTAGACCTGGAAGACGCGGAAAAAGTCAAGAAATCGCTAAAACTGATTGACTCGTTAATGCTTTGAGTACATCCAAGCCGTAGTTTAAAAATAAAAAACAATACATAGTTTGTGCGGTTTACCTCCGAGAAGTTTCGATCCGAGTTTCTCTTTAAATTTGGCCGTATACTTTTTTTCCTACAAATTGGTGGGACGGAACCTACATATTTTATGTCGTCTCCGAACGCCATCTGCATGGCAGATGAACTTTCGCTGAGGAGCTTGTCATGGGAGCAATACACATGCAGTGTTTACCAAATCGCTGCCGATGGGCGACCCCGCTTAGACAAACCTTTTCTCTCATTGAAACACTTTTGTATTTGGATGCTACTTTGCCTGGGACTTGAACCCAGGATCTTCAGAGTGTGGTAGGCGGATCACGCTATCACCACACCTCGGCGGCCGCCAGCCCTACTTACTTTCCTTTTCCATATTCGAGCCATCCGTGTAGACTGCACTGTCCCTACCAATATCTAAGTTCCCTCTTCCCATTTCTCTCTTGAAATATACCCTGTACCTGGAAGTCCATAACTGCCATAATATAATGTGTGACAGACGGGATTGAGTGGGTTAGTTTTGACACCGTTAATTAGTCGTTTCACTTGCATTTTTCTTTGCCGAGGTTCGCTGCTCGCTGGCGGTCGAATGATAGTGTCGTAAATACTATGGATGATATATGACGACAATTCGGGGTTCCTCTCGTAAGTGTAACACGCTTCCAAAGATATCGTTGGTCACCCCTCCTCCTCAGTCCTAAAAGAAGCTGATATTCCAACCAATGTAAGATAATCCTATCACTCACCTCTTCACCGCATCACTGCTTACAACATTCACTTGTTTTCTCTCATTACTTTTCTTTATACACTACACCTCGATGGAAAAGGGGTAGGAGTTTTAAAACCAAGGCAAGCTTTTCTCATTACGTTTTTTTTTTTTTTTCATTTCCCATACACTCTTCTCCGCCCCCGACTTCACAGTTGATTGATATTTTTAATTTTATTTTTCATTTCTTCTTATTACATCTGAATTGTTGCTGATGGCTTTTCTCAATTTGCATGTACCACATTTTCTTCGTTTTAATAAAAAGTTATTGTGAAGGGGTGATACATTTGAACGTGTGTGTGTGTGTGTGTGTGTGTGTTTGTGTGTGTGTGAACTTAAGCAAACCCGACAATTCTGCAGCTTTGTCGATTACTTAGTGTTTTTCTCATTTAGCCTGAGCTCTTTCATTGAACATCCTTTCCTCCGGCCTTTGTGCCACACTCATCATCTTTTGCCTCATTTTTCTTACTTTCTTTAAGCTTCCGTCATTATCGACTGGGACGTCTCAAAATCATCAGCAAAGACTTGGCAATCATTTCAATAGATATTT
Organism: Eurosta solidaginis; assembly: GCF_040869045.1. Taxonomy (NCBI): domain Eukaryota; kingdom Metazoa; phylum Arthropoda; class Insecta; order Diptera; family Tephritidae; genus Eurosta; species Eurosta solidaginis. The sequence continues at coordinate 13,681,511 of NC_090321.1, forward strand.
ATTCGAATTTTCACATGCTTTCACATGTTTTTATTTTTTCTTCTTCTTATTTTTGTGTTAAAAGCATTTGCACTCCACAAAGACATATCCATTTTGCAAATATTAAGTTTGATGTTTTTTTTTCGTACAACTGGCATCGCTTACGGGAATTTTTTCTTCTTGCAATATCCTTAGCAACTCTTTGATGTCTTTGAGAGCGCATTGATTCGGGTGCTACAATGAGGAAATGAAGAGCTATGATTTGTGAAGATTTTAATGAATTTTTTCTAGCTAACTGAAAGTTTCGTAGCCTGAAGTCAGAAGGATTTGTTATTAAAATAGACTCGTGCTTTATTCAAATTTAATATGGCTATTACAGTCCCCCTCAAGAGTTCACTGCAAATGACAGTTCACACCTCTTGTTCGATAGGTGGCATGGCATTTGATTTAGGTCTTCCTGTGGCGCCGCTGGGCCAAAGGGTAGCAACGCCAAACTTTAAAGAATTAGTTGTTGTGCGACTTTTCACTTTTCCAAACTCCAAAATGTTTGTATGTGATAAGCTGAGATCGTAGCTTTACTTGTAATAACAATTCAATCAAAAATCCATATCTCATTCACCATCTCAGCTCTACTATAAAAATTTCAGTTTAAGTAGCATACTTTTAGGGGCAAAAATAAGCACGTGCATGCATACAATCACGGTACACATATTGAAATAAAACAAGTAAGGAAGGCGAGGTTCGGGTGTATCCGAACATTACATACTCAGCTGAGAACTTTGGAGACAAAATTGTTTTTTTCATGGATACATACAAATGGTAATAATAAAAGTGGAGCAACTTGCCTTTGCTATCTTTTTTCAGCTATATATTCGTTTTATTTGAATATTTTTTTTTAAATATGAAAATTTGGTTAAATTTGAACGCATTTCTTTATCTTTTTTTTTACATCACCCCTGAAATATTTTCGAGCGCTCTTAATTATGAGTCCGATAAGAGTCTGAAATTGTAGACCAAGGATGCCGTTTTTTGGCTGGATTTTCCTTCATCCTTTGTTAAATAGGGGAAAATCACAGTGTAGAAAAATGAACCTACGGTAACACTGGAATGTGTTTCTACGGTATGGGTATCAAATGAAAGGTATTAATGAGTGTTTTAAAAGCGAGTGGCCCTTAGTTGTATATGTGAAGCCGTTCTCGAGATATCGACCAAAATGTGGACCAGGGTGACCCACAACATCATCTGTCGGGTACCGCTAATTTATTTATATATGTAATAACATGTCAACAGTATTCCGGCCATGATTCCAAGGGCTTTTGAATTTGTTCTGCAGAACTTTTTCATTTTCTTCTACTTAATATGGTAGGTGTCACGACCATTTTACAAACTTTTTCTAAAGTAATATTTTGCGTCAAAAAAACAATCCCATCATCACGTTTCATCTCTTTTTTTGTATCTGGTACAGCATTATGGCATTTTTTTTCATTTTTCGAAATTTTCGATATCGAAAAAGTGGGCGTGGTCATAGTCGGATTTCGCCCATTTTTAATACCAAGATAAAGTGAGTTCGGATAAGTACGTGAACTAAGTTTAGTAAAGATATATCGATGTTTGCTCAAGTTATCGTGTTAACGGCCGAGCGGAAGGACAGACGGTCGACTGTGTATAAAAACTAGGCGTGGCTTCAACCGATTTCGCCCATTTTCACAGAAAACAGTTATCGTCATAAAATCTATGCCCATACCAAATTTCAAAAGGATTGATAAATTTTTATTCGAATTATGGCATTAAAAGTATTCTAGACGAATTAAATGAAAAAGGACGGAGCCACGCCCATTTTGCAATTTTCTTTTATTTTTGTATTTTGTTGCACCATATCATTACTGGAGTTGAATGTTGACATAATTTACTTATATACTGTAAAGATATTCAATTTTTTGTTAAAATTTGACTTTTAAAAATTTTTTTTTAAGTGGGCGTGTTCGCCATCCGATTTTGCTAATTTTGATCAAGAACATATATAGTAATAGGAGTTACGGTCCTGCCAAATTTCAATGCGATATCTTCAACGGCTGCTAAATTACAGCTTGGAAAATTTTGAAATTACCTTCTTTTAAAAGTGGGCGGTGCAACACCCATTGTCCAAAACTTTACTAATTTTCTATTCTGCGTCATAAGCTCAACCACCTACCAAGTTTCATCGCTTTATCCATCTATGGTAATGAATTATCGCACTTTTTGGTTTTTTCAAAATTTTCAATATCGAAAAAGTGGGCGTGGTCATAATCGGATTTCGCCCATTTTAAATAGCTTATCTGAGATGAGTGCCCAGGAACTTACATACCAAATTTCATCAAGATACCTCAAAATTTACTCAAGTTATTGTGTTTACGGGAAGACGGACAGACGGACGGACGGACATGGCTAAATGCATTTCTTTTCTCGCCCAGATAATTTTGATATATAGAAGTCTATATCAAAGTCTCCATTAGTTTATGCCGTTACGGGGTACCGTTATGCGAACAAAATTAATATACTCTGTGAGCTCTGCTCAGCTGAGTATAAAAACTCTTATTATCATACTATCCTTTCATACATACATAGCTTTTTGTCTATTCCTATGTATATGTGTTTACCTGCTTCCTACATCACAAAACTCCCTAAGCGCCGCAGGCGTACAGGATGTGTTGTCAGTCGCCACTGGGTGTTATTGGAATTTATCAATATTTTTATTGTTCTTGTGTAGTGAAGAATGGCAGCGGGTATAAATGTATTAGTTTTTTTTTTTTTTTTTTTTGTTTTTGTAAATGTTTAACTATACGCCAATGTAAACAAATAAAATGTGTTGACCTTTGATTTTTCTAAACAATAAGCCTACTTCCGTCTCATTTTTAAAGCTGTTCGACTAGAGCACTCTGTGGAGATGTAAGCGACTTATTTCTCAAATTAAAGATCTTACAGAGCTCTACATTTCTTCAACTTCTTTGGCGATAAAGAGACTTCCCAAAGCTGTTAGGGAGTTAAATCGATCGGAACTTGGGGCCGCGCGCTAAATAAACAGGACTTGCCGCGTGTAGGTGAGATTGATAATTGGATAGGTAGGAAAAGTGGCGCTGGCAAACCCTTGAAACGGTTGAGCTACACCACGTTTTGAATCTCATCAGCGGTTCGCCTTATTCAATGCCTACCATTACCATCCAGCACAGGTTCGGACATATTAAGGTTAGGCTGGTGCGCCTGCCTTACCGCAGAGAAGATGGGCACATTACCAACATTGAATAAGCTAAGTCCCTCTCTGCTTTAAATCTGCAAAAAATTTTAAGCAATTTGTATTCGATTTCAGTAGAGTCAGGCTCCACTAAAGAGTCAATTACGTCCCTCTTCGAACATTTTATACTGATCCTGGCCAGGGCAGGACATATGCAAAGGAGGAGTTCAACACATATTTTTTCCTATAAAGGTATCGTCTCACAAGTGGCCGACTCAGCCCTATGTATTATAGCAGCTTGGTTGCCGCACGTGGGTTTACGTTGTTAAAAACTCCTTCTCTGCTAAGGAGGACAGGAGGTCTTAGAAAATATTTCTTCATAATATTGCCCTAGATTACTGGGGAACTAATTCAAATATCTGAAATTTCGGAGTTATGAGTACCTCCGAGCTTCTCAATTCTCGTACAGAACTGTATGATCGACTTTTGGCGTTTTCTGAACGTTTTTCAGTTAAACGCTGTTTTGATCTAAATGTGCGACATCATGGCAGGTTACTTCTAATGTGCTCATTCAAAAGTCTCATTACGGGTTTGAGGAGAAAGGAAGTAAGACTTTCTTTGCGTGTGTCCATCTTTGTGGAATGTGACTGATACCTATGCGAGGAGGTTTGTAGATTTCCGACAATATTGACTATAGAATGTAACTTGAAATTTGTAGCTTTGCGGGAAAAATTATATCGAGACCTTGTCAGGGGGGTGATTAAATGTAGGGATGGTAGCTGTTAGTGGTGCTTTGCTGCAGGTTAGCAAATACGTGACCTTAGAACTTCTGGCATTTCATAGCAATATGTTACCCAGACTGTGTGCATTTGGACTCATTGAGTGTACCTGCCTCTTAGAGGGAGTCCTTCCGACCTTGTCACGTCAGTTTTGCTGGGTAAAAACTGCCTGCTATTTTTCCTGGACGAGATTATATAAGAGCTCAACCATGGTAATTGCAGCGTTCTTTAAAGCAGCATTACAAGATTTGTGAATACATCTTGTGCCTCGTAACCATTTTAGCGATGTTCTAGCTCATCGAGGAAAGTTGTATCATTTTCAGAACTGAGAAAAGTGTGCACGACCGGATTCAATAAATTTCTTTTAAACGGAACGCCCACATGGTCTAGTCACCTGTTGCTGTAAACTCGAGAAGAACCACTTCAGGGATTAATGCTCGCAGAGTTCCAAACTGCGTTGTGAGAACTAAAAACTAAACGAATTTTCTTCGGCGGCTAATGGAGGATACAGCTAAGCCAGAACTTAATTCCTGTATTATTCTTGCTCCCCTGGACCGTATGTAGATATTTATATAGACTTAGCTAAAATCACAGCGAAATTCGCAATCACGCTTACTAAAAATTGCAATTACAGATCGAATCACTTCACTCGTTACATGAACAATTAGCTACGAAATTTTAATGAAGCTTTGATTTGTGCTGCTACTAAGTATAAAGTACGGAGAGCAATCGTAGTTTCCCAACAAAAATTTTGGTTAGAAAACGATTAGAAGACGAATCGAATTCTAATGTATTTCTCTAAGTTAGAAGGTTAGAGGACGATTTGCGAAACTGTCACGAATTATAGCATTCTCGACAAAAAGGGGACTTCGTTCTCGATATCGAGAAAAGGGTTAGAATTCTAATCGAATTCTAACGTCAAATTCTAATGAGTTTCTAATGAGAATTTTGAAGTGATGCGCAACTAAGTTCAATTATTTAAAATCAGCGAAATTTTCATTGTTTCATTATATCAAATACGTTTATTTGGTTATAATCTTATGTATTAAGAATGAACATATTTCAAAAGATTTTTCTATTATAATAAATTAAAACCTTACCTAAAGATTGAGTTCAGCGTTGGTTTGAGGTACGGACGAGGAAGCGTTTTCTTCATGCCATTCAAATAGCACTTCAATAATCTGCTCGCTTTGCTTTTTTAACCTTTTTTGAATCATTTTCCCTTACTAGTATTTATTATTATAAATAAAAAAAACTTATTTCGCAACTTGTAATATTTCCACTATTTTTATTTTGTTTGTATAACACTAAGAATTAGTGATCATGTCGTGCAAATAATCGATAACTGTAACAATAATCATAACATCGCATTTTTAGTGGTATTCGAATCGTTTCACAGTCGAATTCTAACCTAGTTCTCTAACCTAGTTTTCGATTCCAATTGCATTAGAGAACTACATTAGAATTCTAATGTAAAATTACAATATTTCTCTAACTTTAGAAACTGTGTTTGCTGGGTTATGATCTGCGATTTAGATAAAGTAGAAGCGATGATGCCATTCCACGTTGTATAAACTTCTAAATAACAAGTAAAGGTGTCTAAGTTCGGGTGTTACTGAACATTATATACTCAACGTGAGCTTCAATTGTACATTTCATTTCAGATAAATTACTTTTCTACATAACACGCCCGGCACCGCCCGTTCAAAAAAAAATTCTCCCCATTTCCTTGATATGTGAAATATCATTGATTCAAAACTATTTTTTGCTAAGTTATAGCTTATTATTCTAGTCTACGACCCTTTTAAACTTGTTTTATATCTAAATTGCCGTGGTCCTTAACCGATCCCGTCAATTTTTAACACGCTTTTATTAGCTCGGCCTGTATCTATGTAACGGAATCTTTGAGCTTAATTTTCACCGGTTTCTAGAAGCCTTATTAATTTGAAACTTTGCATACGTATCAAGGACCGATGACAATGCATTAATGTAATGGTGTGGTGACATAAGGTCAACGGCCATAAGGTCAATTGGTCTTATTACCTCTTTGAATGGCCATAAGTTTGATTGAAACTTTGTACGCGTATCAAGGCTCGTTGATAATACATGAGTGTGATGGTCTGGTGACATAAGGTCAACGGCCATAAGGTCAGTTGGCGTTATTACCACTTTTAATGGCCATAAGTTTGATTGAAACTTTGCACACATATCAGGGCTCGATGACAATGCATTAGTGTGATGGTGTGGTGACATAAGGTCAACGGCCCTAAGGTCAATTGGCGTTATTACCACTTTGAATGGCCATAAGTTTGATTGAAACTTTGCACACGTATCAGGGCTCGATAACAATGCATTAGTGTGATGGTGTGGTGACATAAGGTCAACGGCCGTAAGGTCAATTTGCCTTATTACCACTTTGAATAGCCATAAGTTTGAGTGAAACTTTGCACACGTATCAGGGCTCGATGACAATGCATTAGTGTGATGGTGTGGTGACATAAGGTCAACTGCCGTAAGGTCAATTTGCCTTGTTACTACTTTGAATGGCCATAAGTTTGATTGAAACTTTGCACACGTATCAAGGCTCGATGACAATGCAATAATGTGATGGTGGGGTGACATAAGGTTAACGATAGTTAATTAAGTTAATAATAAAATGTAATTTAATTTTTCGGGATCCTGCCATCTTCGCTGCTCTCGTCTATAATGCCAATGATCTGCCGACCCTTGGCAATTTCGGCGAAAGACCGCGTCCAGCCTCCCTGCGTCTTGGCCCTTTTCAGTGCCGTGGGGTTGGATTCATCCATGGACCGCTGGCGTTTCGAGGTTTCATCACTCTCGACTAAAACTGTTAAAATTACTTGAACTAAAAAATTAAAAATAAATAATAGTTTAAAAAAACTAAAAAAACACGCTTTTATAGCTAACCGAACTAAAAAATAGGAAATAATTTTCAATTAAAAAGAGTTTATATAACAGTAGTAGAAGGTAAAATAATCATTTATAGTTAATCACCTCAAAAGATATGAACTGTAGCCAAATGCACCCCACGCTTTTTAATCTGAATTAAATTATTCTGTTAATAACTTAAATTTTATTATAACTTTATTTTTAGGTGATTAACTATAAATGATTGTTTTACCTTCTACTACTGTTATAGAAACTCTTTTTAATTAAAATTATTTTCTATTTTTTATTTCGGTTAGCTGTAAAAGCGTGCTTTTTTAGTTTTTTTAAACTATTATTTATTACTAGAAATATTTTCTGCTATAAGGAAAATATGTGTACACAATTTCATTAGGATATTTTAATTTTTCTTCGAGTTATGGCTCCCGAAACATGGAAAATTGCTTAGTCATAAAAGGGGCGGTGCCACACCCATTTTTTTAAATTTGAAGTTTTTCCTACTTATTGTTATAAATCCACTTGGGAAATGAAATACCATTGATATAAAGCTGTTTTTGCAAAGGTATAGGTTATTTTATTCATCCACGACTCTTTTAAAGATCTTTTATATAAAAGTGGGCGTGGTCCTTAACCGATTTTACTTCAAAGCATTCCTTACAGTAAAGGCAGCCTCTCTGCCAAATTTTGTTACGATAGGTTTAACCATTTTTGATTTATGATTAATAATAATTGTAAAATTGATTTTATCACAAGTGGGCGGCGCCACGCCCATTTTAAACAAGTTTTCCAAAATTTTATCAACAGTCTCAATATCAGTCCACATGTCAAATTTCAACATTCTAGGTGTATTATTTACTAAATAATCAGGTTTTTTGTGTTTTCCAAAATATTATATATATAAAAAGTGGGCGTGGTTATCATCCGATTTCGCACATTTTCAATACCAATCTATTCTGGGTCCAGATAAGCTCGTGTACGAAATTTGGTGAAGATATCTCAATATTTACTCAAGTTATCGTGTTAACGGACGGACGGACATGGCCCAATCAAATTTTTTTTCGATACTGATGATTTTGATATATGGAAGTCTATATCTATCTCAATTCCTTTATACATATACAACCAACCGTTATCCAATCAAAGTTATTATACTCTGTATGCAAACCACGCTGAGTATAAAAATTTCAGATCGCAACTCACTCGTAGACTGGGGGACCGTGACTTTATACTTAAGACGACTACGTATAACCAAAGAAAACTGTTCAACTACTGTCTCGAAAAAAAGTCGCTTTGCGTGAGAAGTCAAAGTCTAATCTCAGGTTGTTCCTTAAAAAATCGGCCGATATGCCTGCTCTAATATTTACCTCGCTTCTGTGATGGTTGCAATTAAAATTGTTTGAAAGCAACTTAGAAAATATGCACTTTGGCTAAGCCACACTGCAAAATCGTATGTGGCGGGTCGAATATGGCGGCGTAGAGCGTTCAACTCATGATGAGTATATTGCACGTATTTTTATGAAGAGCGGCAGATCAAGCGATACTAGCGCCATCTGACATGCAAAAGTCGGCAACATTCAAATTTTTCTACTTGTTAAACATAAGAAGAAGAATTCGGCATTTGCTTTGGCTATGGATGCTTTCACACTTTCCAAGTAAAAGTTTTTCTCACACTCTTTGGTACTTTTTCAAAGATTTTCACAATTAAAACTTGCATTTTTACAAAAAATATGAGATAAAAAAAGGTTAGCAAGTATTTTTGCTGTATAGTGAGAACAGGCAAGGCGAAAGAAGTTTCAACTGCAAGTCTGAAGTTCCCTAATATTTAAAAACGCAACATCTTGCGTGATTGTGGCGCTGTTACTGTAATTCACAAAATTGCGTTTAACGTACCTTTGTATATGAAAAAGTGCATTGTGACTCGGCCATTATGTTCAATAACGAAACTTGATTACTCATTCGAAACAATTCAATTTAAAACAATAACCAGTGCAGCCAAATATTCGTTCGTGCCTTATCAATCAATCACAAAAAAACGATAAACAAAAATGTAAAACTTCATCAAAGAGTTATGCGCATTTGCACATCACCCAGTTCTTATCGACGCTTAAAAATCTGGTATTGATGTGATTGTTTCGTGATCAGAGGGAGAGAGATATTAGATAGTATATAAGCACATATTTGGATATATTTATCTAATGTAAATTTTAAATGAATATGTCAGCTTTGGCTGTACTAAATTTTTTTTTAGCTTTTTATTCTCCACCACTCCACATTTCACAAATTTTCCAATTTCTAAAGGCGCAGTGAAAAATTTAATTCATAGGCACGTTTTACCACTTCGTCAAGTTGCTCAGCAGGACATAACCAAACCAGTCTATCCTTTGATGCAGCCTTTTGTGACCTCCATCAAAAGATTTGTCAGCCACAACAAAATGTGATAAAAAAAAGAAGAAAAAATTAACAAACAAATTTACTTAAAATCAAGCAAAAGCCAAAAAGTAGGGACTCAAATGTTGGAAATAAAAAATTGCTCTCAATTTTTTTCATAACTCATCAACACAGCGTGGAAAACATAATTTTTTAACTTCTTAATAAGCAAATCCTTGCCTCTTGTGAATTTTTTTTTCGTGCTTAAAAAATACATCAGGGTACTAAGAAATATTTTTTTTGCACTCATTTTCTTTCAACACAACTTAAAAATCTTAGGAAGAGTAAAGAGACGCGCTGCTGATTAAGTAACAACACAAACAGGCATTTTTAAGGCGCTCGCACATCCTTCTGCTGTTATCCTTTAGTCAACACTTTTTTGTCGCTTCTTCTTCTTGTTCTTCCTCAAATTTTTTCATTACTTCTTCTCACTTTTTTTTAGTGCTTGCCAGCAATTTGACGTTAATTTAATTTCTTATGGCTTTTTCGATTGCTGAGCGTCGTAAGCAGGCAACGCGTGGAGCGCACACGCCTGACGCAGAGATAGAGAAAACATGTAAAGGTGTCTAAGTTCGGGTGTAACCGAACATTATATACTCAGCGTGAGTATTTCCCCATTTCCTCTTACACTCAGAGAAAAAATCGTTCTAAAACGAACGAAAGAAGTTCAAAATTAAGAACATTCGTTGACAAAAGTCTGTTAAGTACGTTTTTTCTTAACTCGTGACCGATGGGCTTGTTTTAAGAACAGTTTTTCCAAGCACACCGTTCGTATTTTATGACCAGTTTGGTATTGATGTGTGAAACTTCTGTGCTCATTTCAAGCACTACTTGGGCTTGATTTGGGATTTTTTGTTCTCACGCTTCGAGAACGATTTGGGGTCGATTTAACATTTTTCGGTCTCAATTTAAGAACGGTTCGTGCTTGATCTTTGGTGGGAGGGGAAACTATTTTTTTAAATATATTTATTTATTTTTTATTAATAATAATTTTTTTGTCATAAATAAAAAATATTTATAACAAAAAAATTGTTATTTAAATTCAAAAGTTTAAGAAAAAATGCATAAAAAGCATTTTCTCATACATTTCTCTTATTGAGAAATTATTCTTATTTGAAAACGTAATCTGTATATATACTTAAAACATTTCATAAAAAGTTTGAGAATTACCTGTACATATGTGAATGGAACTGAACGAAATATAAGAGCTAAAAAAAAAATGGAACATAAAAAAATTGTTAAAAAAAAATTCAGAGTTTGACGGGGATCGAACTCGTGCCACACGATCGCAAGATGAACAACATAGCCGCTGGGCCACTACAAATGCTTGATATGTGGTGTCAAATGTTGTATTTAACATTGTAGTGCACACGAATTGTACCGTTTTTTTTCTTGGGCTTAATTTAAGAACATCGTTCTCATTAATAGAATATTTGTTCATATTTTAATACCAGCCGTTCTGTTTTCAAGAAAATGGTGTCAGTTCAAGAACAAGGTTGTTGTTTTAAGAACAGGTCGTTCGTTTTTCAAGAACAAAAAAGTAAGAACATGAAAAGCTTGAATTGAGTCCGGTGGTGCTGGATTTTAGAACGGCGTTTTTCTCTGAGTGTACAGTAAAAATTGATAAGTGAAATATCATTGATTCAAAACTACGTTTTGCTAAGTTATAGCTTATTATTCTAGTCTAAGATCCTTTAAAACTTGTTTTCTATCTAAGTTTCCGTGGTCTTTAACCCATCCCGTCCATTTTTACTAGAAATATTTTTTGCTATAAGAAAAATATTGTAACGAATTTACTTGCAATTCCGCTTATTTCAAATCTTCTAATAAGGTTCGAATCACTAAACTGTTGAATAAATAACTCCAATATTGAATAATGGAAAAATGGCCTTTATTAAAGTACTTCACAATAACACTACTATTGCTCGCCAGATAGCGTCTTAATCAATACTGTTTATTGCGCCTCTACCGTTGTTGCCTTTTATACTTTCTGATTTCCTCGTTCGCATCTTCTAGGCGCTTCCATTTCCAGAATCTACTAGTTGGCCATCAGCTACCAAATTTCTCAGCTGTAACTACAGATGCACGATTTTATAGCTTCTCTCATTGCATACTTTCGGGAGTATCTCAAATATATGCATGTGGTTGTGCGTTGCTTCTCTGCTGCGTGTACATACATATGTGTAGACATAATGATTGATTCGTTTATGTAGATACATAATGATTGATATATGGATGTGCATACAATCACTGCTTAGCATCGGCTTAGAGACAGCACTACCCCTTAGTGTTGCTAATATTCGTAACAATATGTATACACAATTTCATTACGATCCGTTAATTTGTCTTCGAGTTATGACTCCCAAAATATAGAAAATTGCTTAGTCATAAAAGGAGCGGTGCCACGCCCATTTTTTAAAATGTGAAGTTTTACCTATTTATTGTTATAAATCCACTTGGGAAATGAAATACTATTGATATAAAGTTCTTTTTTGCAAAAATATAGCTTATTTTGTTCGTCCACGACCCTTTTAAAAATATTTTATATAAAAGTGGGCGTGATCCTTAACTGATTTCGTTAGTTTTTCTTCAAAGCATTCCTTATAGTAAAGGCAACCCCTCTGCCGAATTTTGTTACGATAGGTTTAACGATTTTTGATTTTTAATTAATAATATTTGTAAAATTGATTTTATCACAAGTGGGCGGTGCCACGCCCATTTTCAAAAATGTTTCCAAATTTTTTTCAAGAGTCTCAATATCAGTTCACACGTCTAATTTCAATATTCTAGGTGTATTATTTACTAAATAATCAGGTTTTTTGTATTTTCCATGTTATATATATATAAAAAGTGGGCGTGGTTATCATCCGATTTCGCTCATTTTCAATACCAGTCTATTCTGGGTCCAGGTAAGCTCGTGTACAAAATTTGTTGAAGATATCTCAATATTTACTCAAGTTATCGTGTTAACGGACAGATGGACGGACATGGCTCAATCAAATTTTATTTCGATACTGATGATTTTGATATATGGAAGTCTATATCTATCTCGATTCCTTTATACCTGTACAACCAACCGTTATCCAATCAAAGTTAATATAGTCTGTGTGCAAAGCACGCTGAGTATAAAAAGAGCGCAATTCATGATGCAAAAGGATTCATTAGAGATTTTTTCTCGTGTGTACATTGCTTGCACCCAGCCCAAAAATAAAAAATATACCACCCTCAACTTAATTCGCTTTGTTTTTTTTTTGTGTATAATGAGCGCCGCCTGAGCCACCAAATGAGTTTTAAAACACAAAGTGGGGGGTGAAGCATTCGCTTGTTGACGCAGAGACTTAAGGAAATGAAAATGCTTCAAGAAACCTGCTTAAATATTTGAATGGAATAAAAATCGATTTTTCTATAATGTGGCATAGGCAGACATAACGAAAGTTTAGCTTAGTAGGCACATGAGAGGTAACACTTCGCATGTTCCATAACAGAGACGTTCAGCGCGATTTGTCGAGTCGAAACCAAATAACAATATAAAAAGTTGTTGTAGTTGTTGTATCGATTAAGACCTTTGCGCAGGTCTTTGAAAGTGGAAAGTAGTATATAGTATACAGATCCAGTACCCACGCTGCGGTACCATCAGGATGAGGTTCTAACCTGAGAATCTCGGAAATGATTGGTTATGACCTTGTTGCTTCCCAAGGCAACCGGTTCTATGTACCGGAGGGACTCCGAATTTTTCCCGACCAATGGCTGTCATTTCAGTGTAACCAACTGCTACAACAACAACAATCTTGTCTAACCATGCAGGAACCATTTCGTTGTTTACTGCTGTGGGGAATTTCCCTTACGCGCTATTTTTGATATATCAAGAGACTGAGCGCTTTCGTAATCTTATGGTTCGCAACCTCTACGTCTTTAAGTAACGGGTGCTCTCGATCGTTATCGTAAATACGTGACCAAAACAACGACAAAGCTTTTGGATTTACTCACACCCATCTGGTAGTTGTTTTTTATATTGCCTCACCATTCATAAATCCACCAAATTGTTTGGGCATTGACATTGGTCTGAGTCACCTTTCATTGATACATCGGCGGAATCAGTTTACTATTAACCGGAACTCCTGTTGTCCTGACTCTCTATTCACCGATCTACCGGTTGTTTTTGGCTCACAAATTACGCATCTTAATGTTTTTCTGACATCCACCAGTTGTTTTAGACATCGGCTCAACATTCGTCGGTCTAGCGGCTGTTTTTGGTATCACCTTTCCGTTAATAGATCCACCGGATTTTTACCGGTGATCTGGACGCCCGTTTAAAAATCACTAATCCGCCTGCTATTCTGGAAATCGGCACACCTCTCACCGACTCACCAATTGCTTTGACATAATCTCACATAACACAAATCGGTCACCGGCTAAGTTGACATCGGCTTACCACTAACCGATATACCAATTGTTTTGACATCGGTATCATCATTCACCGTTCCAGCGATTATTTTTGCATCACTACTAGCCGATCCACCGTACATCAATCCCGCCGGTTAACTGGATACCTGACACTATTCACCGATAACCTATTCAGCTCTCATAAAACGCACAGCCAGCTGCTGATCACTAAATCAGCATTCACCGAATCTACTGGCAATTCGGGGACATCTGTCATCGATTCAGCGTCGTCTTTTTACCGCCAGCTTAGCATACTTCCACCGTCGACCGCTTCCACAAGCTGGCAGTGTTCTTCAACGATCTTATATCCCTTTTCCCTTGCACCAACAACGAGCTACTCAGTTAGCTATCGCTCAACGCATTCGATTCCTAAAAACAACGCCAGCGCTAGCGGCGTGCAGCTCGATCTTTCCCCACTAGCTCCGCATTTATGTATCGCAAAGTCTTTAACACCGTTTAATGTGCCGAGTTCCAATTCATTGAATAGCTGTACTGACTACGCAGGACGAATTACCGTTTCGAAGGCTGATCTACCATTACGACCCTTACACCTTACACTAAATATCTCTTCCTTTCCTTCCTTCGGGCTGGTATTAGGTGTTAATATTGGAACGTGTCGGATTCATATCCGGCAAAGGACTGCCCACACCCGCAACGCGCAACCCGATCATTCGGGGAGTGCATTAGGAACAAATAACAAAAGCCTGGAGCACCGATGCGCAAAGACAAATGTCCGGATACCGAAAAAATTGTTCGCGCGACAGTCGAGCTGCTATCAGAGCATGGCGGTGTATGAAACGTACAGGCCAGTGCTCTACGTGGTATAACCTATTACAGTATCCAGATGGAAGTTGCGCCAGTGTATCTAATGGGCGTCTAGCTGAGGGTCTGCTTCCGTTCGGCGATTTTGGAGTATTGAACTCTACAAAAGGAATTCGCCCGGCATTTATCTGCATAAGACTTTGCCGACTCTTTGTGGATGGATCTGAGTGCCTGACATAACCTTATGTCCCTGGGAGGCGGGACCTCCTCAATCTTCTGAGAGTTTAATAAAAACTGTTCAGCATTTCTTTGCTCTCTTTTATGGGAAGTATATCCGTCTTTTTGTGTAGATTATGTTGTGGCGTCATAAGAAGGCATCCCGTGGCAATTATGAGCGCGTTGTTGTGACGGATCCTCATGCTCGAAAATAACTGTCACTGCGATAGCACTCTCTAGAGCCTTGAATGGTCCTCTAGCAGACAGCGTGATGTTTTTGTAACTTAGAGATGTTTCTCTGAGCTACAAAGAGCAGCGAGTAAAATTTAAGTCAAGCAGCAGCAAATTATTAATCGAACATTATCATAATTATGTTAACCATGTGTGTATGTTACGTAACCAGTTTTTATGTCAGCAATAAACACCACAAACTTATTTCATTTACATTTAGCTTTAACAATCAAAATTTTAGCTACGCATTATGCTGTGCATATTTTCCAAATTAAAATCGTATCTTCTTGCCCGTCATCTCTCTCGCCATCCATGCGCATACCCAGTCATTCAACCGTTATGCATATAGCACTTAAAAGCCTTGTAGGTACACATTTTTTTTTAACTTTCGCTTTCGTTAAATTAATTCACCCCTCAGCGTCTGGGAGCGTTTGAAACAAAAAAATTTGCCTGGTAACCACCCAGCCAGAGTTTTGTGCTGCTAAAATTCAGCCGGCTTGCGTGGCTTATTCAGCTTCCGCGTCTGCTGCTTCAAATGCTGCGCTGCTTCTAGCCGCTGCTCTCGTTTACTTCTTTCTTTATTTTCAGCTCATCTGTGCATTTATTTTTTAACTTTCGTGATTAACTCGCTCTGCATTTGGCTACGAAATTCTTTCCACATTCTGCATGTGTATTCAAATTTTTATGCAGGATTCTGTGGCGCGTCTTTCGATTTATCGTTAACCCTCTCAAAACTCAACCCTTTTTTTGGTGCCCGTCGCTTTTTTTTCAGTATTTTTTTTTTTTTTTGTTCTTTATGTTGTCTGGGTGAATTTTAATTTTTTTTAATACATTTTACGATTTAAACTACCCTCATTTTTTATCTACTAACATTTTTCGAATTTTCATTATTTCATTTATAAGCAGCTCGCGGTAAAAATACGCATTAAGTTGGCAATACAAGGTGCTTCATTAGTCGCAGTGCAGAGATTCGATCGCTCATTCCTTAATTCGTTTTGAAACCGTAGAAGAAATACATTTACGGTGGTCGATTTTCATAAACTCAGGGTACGTACGGTCATATGGAGCTACCATACTAGCGTAGAGCTGTGAGGGTCCACGATTGTCGCGGTATGAAAACTCAAACAATACCTATAAAATCCAAAATAAACAAACTGGACTGATTCTGAAACGATACCGCAGACAACCCCACAATGGTATTGTACACAATCCCAAAATATTCACGATAGCAGCGTCGAGAAGATCCCGAAATAGCCACGATATGATCCTTACAGGAAACCTGATATAATCGCGAATTGTTTCGAATGGTAGCCCTAAAATTGTTCCAAAATAATTGATCTAAAAATGGTCAAGATATCATTCCAAATTTTTACCGAGAGACAGCATAGTCCCGAATTTATCAGAAAAATAATTCCAATGTGCCTTTAAAATCCCAAAATGTTCCACAAATCTAGAATTGATTGTGAATGAAATCGAGAAAACGCCAAATTGGTCTTGTATGCACTCCCGAAAGTAGTTTCGAATGCTTCCGAAATAGTTCCGATGTGATCTCTTAAATAAACCCTACATAGTGCTCAATTATGGCAAAAGTAGACTCGAAATAGTTTTAAAACATCCATAAATAGTATCTAACTGATCCCAAAATTATTCCGAGAACAATCTCAAAATAGTTCCGAAATTATCATGATAAAAATGCCGTAATGATCCGAAAATAATCATATAATCAGGATATGACCCCGAATTGATTCGGAAAAGCATCACAAAAAGGTACTCAATTGATTCCAAATCATCATACCGAAATTATTTTAAAAAAATATCGAAATTACTAGAAGATAGTCCCAAACTAATATTGAATTGTTCTCAAAATTATGCCAAGATATTCCCGAAATGCTTCCGAAAAACCTAATACCGAAGTGATGCCAATGCTTTTCAAAATTATGTCGAAAACAATTTTGAAATTAACCAAAAGTTATCCCGAAATCAAGTCTTAACAGTCACAAAGTGAGAATCCGAAAACATCCACTTCTTAGTGCCAAAACCACATGGTCTAAGCCATGATGATGGTGTCCCAGAGGGAACCGGATGGCACTGCAAACTTTGCAAAAAGTACTCACACCTCGATCTACATTAGTACAAACTTTCTCACCATTTCTTAGACCTAGATCTATACGACCTAGATACCAAATATTGTTGATCTAGATCAAAAAGAAAACAAACTATGTCGAGCAGAACTTCTGCTGGCCACTTTTACAAATACCAACTGTATTTTAACTGTATACCAAAGGTCCTTCAAATCCATTCAGCCGTCCTGGCGTCATTGAGCCATAAATACGACTAAAAACTAACTGGGAACAAAGGACTGCGTTTTTTTCAAGCAAGTGTATCCCGCAAATCCTTCCAGACTATTGGTTGTTTATTTGCCATTCACATCCAACCCGTCATTTCGGCGTGACTAATTCTAAAGAAAAAAGTACGCATATATTGCCAGTAGTCTGCTCAAATATTCGTATTCTCACAAGTCAAGTATACAATTTCGTTCCCGTTCGAGCTCCCAATATAATCGAAGCAGTAAGAAATTAAATTCTGTTTCTGCATTCTTTTTACTTTAACATTTTCTGGGTTATTTGGAGGATTAGCCTAAATCTCAGCGCCTAAAAATCAGTCGCTATCTATAAGTTATCGACATTTTCGTTTTATCCTTGCTAAGTGACATATTGACGGTTAGTTAAGTGCAAGGTAAATATGTATTTAAAAAAAAGTCAGCTGTTTTGTTGATTTTCGTGTATTGATAATAGATTTTTACGATCCGTATTACAAATCCTCACATCTATCAGTTCAACAGGGGGTCAGTCACTCTGTGTTGGTGAAAACGAAAATGTCAAATGACGCTATCTGAAGGATTGCTAAGCTCCAGTTAAGTGCTTACTTAACAAATGAGTTTTCACTGAGAAGCTTTTCATGGCAGAAATACAATCGGAGTGCTTGCCAAATCACTGCCGAGAGGAAACCTTTCTTCTAATTGAAAAAACTTGTTTCTAAAATTTTCTTCGGACAACACGTCCACCACTCCACTTAACTAGATATGGTAAAAATGGCCTTATACTTTCAATACTTTCATTCTTTCTAAAGCACCCTGTATGTAGCAATATCAACGCGAAATGCAAATTTGTGGAAGAAACAGCCACACAATTTTTTTTTCTGCATGACCACATTTCAAAGTACCCACGTTTTTTATATTTCAAACCAGTTCGACAAGACAAAAAATCCTTTCCTTTTTTAGAGCATCATGCGTATAATTTTGTTTCACTGAGAGCACTCTTTTATAATCGCTTTACAATTTTTTAACCCTTCCATCTGTTGGCGCTAGACTACCCTCAGCAACAATACACACATTTTTTTCCAAACTGTATGCTAAACGAAAAACATGAATATTCACTTGTCAAGCAAAAACGAACTTTCGATTTGAACAAAACAAAAAAAAAAACTTTGACATTTGCGTAGCTAGGAATAAAGGACCCACACACGAGCTTGATTGCATACCCACATGTCGAGCCGAGTGGCAGAGGCAGAAAAAAACGACGGTACAGAGAATATAAATCAAATCGAAAGCAGTGAATTTCGAGTATACAAAACAGGAGGAAGGGAAGAAAAAATGCAAATTAAAAAAAGTATTTGTGCATTTGTTGTTTAAAAAAAAGGGTTCAGTGTGTAAGAGGAAAAAAAACGTCAGGGTCACAACGTCAGGCACAAAAGCCAAGCAGATCAGAACAAAAAAAAAATCGTTGTACTCTGCGAATGTAAAAAATATGCTTGTGAAAGGGTTGCCAAGGCATAGCCGCAGGACATTTGACAGCGTGCAGCCGAAACGCTGAGCTGAGTATTTCTATGACTGACTGCTAAAATCAGGATTCCTTTTTGAAATCATACAAAGCACAGCAACTAGTTTATAAATTTAGATTTAAAAGTATGTTGCTGACGTGTTTCTTAGCAATTAAAACAACAAATGTATATGCGTCAATATTATAGTTTAAGGGCAAGAGAAAATTTAATTTTTGAAAACTTTGCACAGTGGGCAGTTCGAAGAATAAAAGCGAAAAAAACAAAACCAACCGCACCGTAAGTTTATGAAGTTGGAAGCTCCTGTTCAGAGCAGCCTCCCAATAGTTATAGAATTAGTTCTTAAAAAGGAAATAAAATTTTTATTAAAATGTAGAAATTTAAATATTTTCCAAAAAAAACATAAAAAAACATTCTAAGTTGCTATTCAAAAAACTAGTGTCAATGAGAAAGAGAAAAAAATGTTTCAGAGCAATTATTTACATTTTTCCAAAAAACTAACAATTTTAAAATTCCAAGAAAAAAATTTAAAGTAGCCTTTCTAAGTAACTTTGAAGTAGTTTTAAAGTTCCCGAAAAGGAAAAAAATTAAGGAGGTGTAAAGTTCGTCAAAAAAGAAAAAAAAAAACAAAAAAAATATAAATTTCGAAAAAAAAATCTCTCAAGCTTTTTAAAAGTTCTAAAGTTCTCGGATATGAAAAAATATTGTCAAAACAAAACAAAATATGCAAAGAAAAATTTTAAAACGCTAAAAAGTTGTTCACGATCCATAGCTTTCATTTGCTACAGAAACCATAGTACAGGTCTACAAGTAGGATATGTAGCAGCACGCACATAAACAGCCACGCTCACCTGATAAAATGCTTGTTCTTGTTGGTTTTTATTTTTTGTGGATGCTTTTGGCACTGTTGTACTTCTTTGGTCCAAGAAAAGTGTAGTAGCTGCTAACGAAAACTGCGTAAAATGTTTATTGTAAAATTACAAAGAAATATCCTTATTTACTTTCAAACGAGCACTTAATTACATTTCTCTTTAAAATCCATATGTTTTGGACAATTTTAATTAACAAATTGTGATACTTTATTACCGGGGACAATTGCTAAAACACGACCAAAACCGTCGGGGGAGGTATTAATAGACGCGTTTTTGCCTCGCTTCCAATAAGTCGAATACTTTTTCGCCTTTGGACTATTGAAAACAGGACAAAACGCGTCTTTTCATTTCTCTTTCAACGTTTTTCGATGGGTTATTGCAGCCGACCTCGATTTCAAACTGTTTTTCGCGGAGAACTTTTGAACGGGTAGAAAAACTTAGCACCCGTGTTTGTATCCTTAATACTGGAATTACTACGCGTCCTCAGATACCCCAATTCAAGACTTTTGTATAATTTTCTGTAGGACCCATATAAGGACGCTTATCCTCGCTTAGATAATGCTTAGGAGACCCATCTAGCGGCTGTGGTTAAACAACTAGCTACAGCAACAGGGTGTACCGAAAAGCGGAGACACAACGCTCTGATGGCCATAGGGTATAACATATAGCTAAATCAGTTGCTATGAATTGTGGACACACATAGAATACATATAATTAGTGTAGAGGGTGAAACAAAGACACATATTTCAGTTACATCTGAGTATAATGCGTATTGAAATTTAGTAGGACAAAATTTATGCGCAGCAATTTGAGAGGTGTATTTAAAGTTTGTCGCTTAGCAGTCCATATAAAGTTTAAGCGTAAACGGATATACGCGTGTTAAAAAACACGGCTATAGGTGCACTACATTTTCATACTAAATTCGTTCAAAAAAATTTACCATCACAGCAACCCATATCTGATATTCCGCTCCTTTTTTCGTTTCCCTGTGTCGCTTTCACGATAGTAACCCTGGTAATTTGACATTTCGTTCAGTGTCAAACGCATGTTCCACGCAGGTTCCACTGAGTTCCACAATAGTTTGACACTGACCGAAGTGTCAAACGACAGTTTGTTAGAAAGAGAAAGAAATTGTTTCCTTCTCATACATATCATACTTGTAAACCTGTATTATGACAGTAACGTTTCCAACACCAAATACACAAAATTCTGAACTTCCTTATAGAATCTTATGTATTTGTCGTTGGGAGCATTGCTATAGCAAATATAAGCTACGAATCATGAGCAACTTTCTTGAATTTATAGTTTTTCTTTGCACTTTTTTTGTTACAGTTGATGATTTGCTATTCAATATTGAAAAAATAAACTACGGTTTTTCTGTAAAAAATATGCAACGGAAATTTGCAATGCAATGATCATTACACAAAATCCTTAAATGCCATTATATTTTTTCATATCCGAGAACTCTAGAACTAGGACAAATATACAAAGTTGGAAATAAAAAATTTTTAAAAATAAATAAATTCGAGTAGCAGAAACTTTCAAAAAACATTCGCATATTTCGAAAAAATCGAATAAAATGAAAACTTCAAAATAATGTCAAAAAGATATAACAAGCTTTTCTTAAGAAAAAAACACAAAATAAAAAGGTTATGAGTTGCTCTCCAATAATTCTAGAGTTCCTGCGAAATTACCGCAAACATAAATTATTCTAAAATTAAAAAAAAAAAAATAAATTTTATTCCAGAAAAAAATTTTAAAATATCCATTCTTAACAGCTTGTCAATAGCTTCCGGGGGAAAAAATAAAAAAAAAATTACGAAAAATTTTAAACATTTTTCAAAATTTAAAAATTAATTCTGACTAGCCTTTCAAGATTTCCAAAGTTTCTGAAAATGGAAAAAAGATTTTCTGAATTACTCAAACTTTCAAAGTTTTTCAAGAGTCACAAATTGAAAAATGGAAACTTTTTGATTCGAGGTAAAAACATTCATACTTTTCAAAAGCGTCGTAAAAATTTAAGATTGCTAAGAAGGAGACAAACATTTAGCAAGATTAGGAAAAAGATTCAAATTTTCCAAAAGATGAGGGATTTTGAAAGTTAAAAAAAATATATATAAGTAAAAACCATTCTGAGCAGCTTTTCCATAGCTTAAGAGCTCCTGACAAAATAAAAAAAATTTACAATTTTCAGAAAAGTTAAAAAATTTACAAAATAAAAATAAAAAATCTCAGTTACAAGTTAATAATTCTATAGTTCCCTGAAAAGGAAGGTGTTAAATTTCGTCAAGCATACACAAAATTCCAAAAATTGGAAAAAATACAAATTTCAAAAAAATTTCAAAAAGAAATTGTTCTGAGTAGCCTTCCAATATTTTGGTTAGCAAAAAATTAAAAAAAAACAATTACAATTATGTACTGTTTGAGGGAAAATCTTGTTCCTTGAAGTGGCGAAACGAAAAAAAATTTCTAACAATTATTTACTCAAAAATGTATGAAAATTTTTTTCTTCATTCTTTCACAGAACAAAAAGTAATAAAGTGAAGTAAGGTAATAAAGTTGCAAAAAGGCTGTCCCTAATCATCCGGAAATTTTGGCACTAACATTTTCTTTCCTTTGTGTGGTTATTTCAATATTCATATTTTTTAAAAAGTCGAAAAATTTCAGAATGTCCAAAAAAAATTTTATTTCTGTAACTTTTTAATTAACTAAGACATTAAATTCTAAATATGAAACAACAAAGCAAAGCAGTAAAAAAGAAAGCTACAAAAACAAGCATCAAAATATGTACAGTTAAACAGCAGCACGTACAGACCGGTCAGCAGTGAATCATCGATTGTGTGTCATGCCGACACCAACGCAGTTCCAAATTTGAATTTAAAAACAATCTGTAATTTTTTTCTGTGTTATTCTACCAAAATCAATTTGGTTGTTGCTGGGAGCCAGCTGGAGCCAAAGCAATTTTGTTGAGAGCCATACGGAGTCAAAAGAGCGATGGCGTGGGCAGCCTGGATCTAGACTTCTTGAAAAACGTGAAAAATTTAAAAAAAAAGTTGAATAACTATGCAATTAATTTTGCGAAAAGAAAATTTTGAATTGCTGTTCAAAAATAGTAAAATTTAGAAAAATCGAGAAATTGTTTTAAACCTGTCCTCAAATTTTAGTGTAAAATCTAAAAATCAATTAAAGCACTCATGTTAGGTTTTTTAGTGCGTGCCGCTTCAGTTGAGCGGCTCATATGAGCAACAAAGTTTTATGTCAGCGAACAAAGTGGCTCTAGTCAACAATAACTGTAGTTTAAAATCGCACTGAAAAACCGGGCTCCAATGTACCACCTGAAAGCCCGATTAATGAATTAAATTATTTCCAAAAACGCACCTCTAGTACATTTTTTTTTTTTTTCAAAATTCACCACTGTTAGCCGCTTCTCATACGCACTAAACGAGAGTTATAACAAAAGGGTTGACTTTGATTTCATCACACAATATTTTCAATTTCATCTGACGTTTTATCATGTGCTGCAATATTCAGTACAGAATGCAACGAACGCAATTTCGCAGAGTTTGAAATACAAAAGGCGGTGCTGTGACCCCCCACAGTATGCAATGAAATTAGCTGAAATATAACAAGAAGTCAAACAAAGGACATTTAACATTGATACTGTGTGAAACTTTGCCTTTTTATAAAATTTAACAGAGGACCCAGCTTTTTTGATTTTCAAATATTTTATATGTATTTTATAAAAATGTTCACTTTTGCTTGCTGGAAAATATTTCATTTGCAAAGGAGTTGTAAGAAGTAAGATTTTATTATAAAATCCTCAATTAACACAAAAACTTAGACAAAGTCACTCAATTTTTTCACATTTTCAGTTTTTGTGCTCAAAAAAAAATTTTTTTTTTTTGCCTTTAAATCCTCAGCTGGCACAAACGGTGCGCCAAATGCAAAACATAATTTTGTAAAACTCATTAAAATCATACCACACACATGCAACTCCTTAGAATGTTGAACAACAGCATCCTTAGATTTACTTTTATGCTTATAATTTGCAACGTTTCTACTCTACATTTTTGGAATTTTCATAAACACCTACACACAAACCCCAGTATAAGTCATACATCACTCATCACAAATCTTTACTTGAATGTACAGCAGCGAACACGAAAATAGCAGCAGTAGCAACCTTTATCAAATTTCGTCAAATAAGCATCTTTTTTATTTTCTATAACTTAAGAAAAAAACTTCCATGAATTTTGTACCTGAAACTCTCAAAAACTTTATCGAAAATTTTCAAAAATTCGAAAAAGAATTTACGAAAATTTCGAATTTTTTATTTCGAGTTCTCTGAATTTCTTTGAGGCTGCAGTATTTTACTTACATACTTAATTGGCGCTTAACCGTCTAAACGGTTATGGCCGTCCAACAAGGCGCGCCAGTCGCTCCTTCGATCCGCCAACAGGCGCCAATTGGTCACACCAAGGGAGTTTAAATCGTTTTCCACTTGGTCCTTCCAACGGAGTGGGCGCCGCCCTCTATCTCTGCTTCCATAGGCGGGTTCCGATAGAAACACTTTCTAGGCCGGAGCATCATCTTTCATTCGCATAACATGGCCTAGCCAGCGCAGCCGCTGCATTTTAATTCGCTGGACTATGTTGCAGTATTTTAGTCCAATAAATTCTAGTATAAGAAGAAAGTACATCTTCTATATCTCACGAAATTCTTTTTGATTTTTGACAATTTTTTTTTCAAATTTCGTGAAACTCCTGACTATTTTGCAGCTTCTGTTAACGTTCGCATCTCTGAACTATCGTATAAATAACTTAAATATTTCGTATAGCAAAGCGTTCTTTATTTAGACTACTTTGTGCTTAATACTTCATAATTACAATTATCGCGTACTTCACTAATATCATGTTCAAATCAAACTAATTGATTATCGCTTGCACCGCGCTGCTTTTATACCCTCAGTTAGCCTCGCTCACCTATTTCTCCTAAGGTCTACACTCTTCACGAATATGCTTTCTAGAACAGTTGCATATTTAGCTATATACATGAATGTATATCTGTAGTTTATGTTTTTTTTTCTAGCTATATGCATGTGTATGTGTAAGTAATGGCTTCTGTTCTTAGCTGATGATAACGTGATGTGTGATTGTTTCTCTTTCTTCTTCACTACATATGTGCATGTGAAATAATATCTTCGCTTCAAGCTGCTGCATATGTGTGTGAAATATTCTGCGTTGCATTCTATGTATGTGTGTAAATGGCTTACTATCTTTGTATTTATTTACTAACAGCTTAGTGATGTTAGAAATGCTAATATTCGCCACAATATTTTCTTCAAACTTGAATTTTTATGAAAGAAAATCTAACACACCCTTTAAAAAATGCCAAATATCAATCTGAACTTTGAGTGACCTATAATTTGTACTTTGTGAGACTATAACTTGTGTGACTACAAAACTGCATACTAAAATAAATTCAGAAAACTTTAAGCAGAAAATTGGAAATTTTCGTAAAATTTTTTCGAACTTCGAATTTTTTCGAAATTTTTTTTTAGATACGTTTGCATAGTTACATTCATAAAATTCGTGTATGTTTTTAGTTAAATTATCGCAAAATAAGTATCCTCACTGCTATTTTCGTGCTCGCTACTATACTTAGGTATGTTTATGTAAGTATTTGCACTTTTCCTTATTAAAAATCTTACCTTAGCATTCGTCAATTATCGCCCAACGTCTGCTTCACACACACTTGCACACATATGTATATGGAGTGGATATATACTTTATGCGGCGCATCTCCTTCAGGTAAGCATGTTTACAAACCTTCTACTACTCTGCTTTACTCTATTCAAATTGGCTCTTTTGCATTTATTTTTCTTCATCTCAATGTGCATAATCTCGACCGGCTGCTTGTGGCTCGTACACTAACGCCAGCGACCGTCTCACTGACAGCCAATGCTAATTTACTTCAGAAATCTCTTTTGGCAAAATTTCTTCCGCTTGTGTTAATCCTTTTTGTTGCAGAAGGATGCAAATTGCATGCGCTCGTTTGCATCTGTAAATTTTCACCTTTTTACGAGCTAACTCATTTGTAGATCAAAGCAAATGTTGTGCTGCAAGAGGATTTTATATTTTTTGTTATACTTTGAATTAGAGAGATTTCATCTTTTGGGAGATTTTTTCATTTTTTTTTTCTTGTAATTTTCATTTTAAAGCCTTTTCACACAATATTTTACAAGAGATGTGCATATGGTCATCGGTTTAATTTACAAATACACTCACAAACATACAAATATATAATTCTATGAATTTGAATATTGGCAGGCTAATTTGCAGCTGAAAAATTTCACATTAGCAAATATTTGAATTAAAATTCTGAAAACATTATTCATGACTGCGTGAAGATCCGAATGCAGGAATACAACAAAACAGACAAAAAGAGTTAATAAAACTATGAGTCGAAAGTAATTTAATATAATACAACTCACCATTGTCTTTCCTTTCCCAGCTTTTCCGCCCTCAAGAAATTAAATCAGTAAAGCTAACTTGCTTGTGAAACTTTAGTAAATTTGTTTTTGTTTACAACCCAAATATTTTTTCCGATTTCTTCGTATTGGCTGACTTATTTTAAGGAATCTGTGTCCTCTTCCTTTTGTGTACTTTTGCAGTGGCGTGTGTTAGTGACATGTGTTTCTTAGTGAACCACGTAAACAACGGTCAAGTATGGGCCCCTCTCTACAAGCATATATATGTACATCCGTGGGCAGAATCAAAAGTTTCGCGGAATCAAAAGTTTCGCGGAATGGCGAAAAGTTTATATTGTAAAATATAATTTTAGTCCGTTTTGGGTTTTCTCCAAAGGAAGCCAAATTCTGTAAAAAAAAAGCTAGTAAGGAACTTATTTTTTTTATAGCTTAAGGTGCAGGGTGCTGCACCGCCCCTTGAAAAGAATTTGCCTTCATTTTTTGTAGTTCCGAGCTCACTAGGTTTACATTATAAATTTCTCTATTAAATTCTATGCGCTTCTGGAAAAGTGGAAAATAGCCAAATTTGCTATATCTGCCGAGGCAGTTCCAGTACCAAACTAGGAATAGTATTCCTACATAAGCATTATTATTATTATTATTATTTTTTTTTTTTTTTTTTTGTTACGTGGAAGGAGGAAATGCTTTATGTACTAACCGGGTTGTTAAGCCTCGGTGCTACTCTCTGTAGCAGCGAGCCTCTCCGAGTGTAGGGCTCCCTTTCTTTTTTTTCATGGTCTACCCACTAAAACCTAACCTCCCACGGCCCGCGCATTTTCCGCACCTGGGACCGCGTTTAGCATAACTTCAGGCACGAAAGCGCGCTACGTGAGCTCTTTGGCTACTCTCACGTTATTGGGCTAAGCAACCATCTTGCCGTTTAGCGAGGCGAATATTCCTTGCATATCTGCTGACCATGTCCCATCTGTCATTTCCGCAGGTCAATTTATGGATGACACCGCCCGGGGATAGGTCGCCTAGTGTTACTTCCACTCTTCTTCGTTGCTGTGCGAAGTGACCGCATTCGAAAAAGGTGTGGCGTACGTCGTCTATGAGCCCACAGTATAAGCAATTCGGATTTTCAACCTTGCCCATCCTGTGGAGGTATTCCCGGAAGTAGCCGTGGCCACTTAAAAACTGTGTCAGGTAGAAGTCGACCTCTCCATGTAGCCGTTCTAACCATGGCTCCAGCTCGGGAATCAGTTCCCTGGTCCACTTGCCTGCTCTGCTGCAGCTCCATTGCTGTTGTCAGCGTCGGATAGAATCTTTTCGCGCCTGCGCGGCAGCAACATCTCTACGTACTTCTCCTCGGAGGTGGTAAATTGATTTCCTCCCCTCAGCGAGAAGATGTATCGGTATGGTTCCCGCAATAACAGAACTGCGTCTGCGGATACCGTGCGGTAAGCTGAGGCAATTCGTAGTGCCTCTCTGCGTTGGACAGAAGTAATAGCTGCTCGATACTTTCGGAATTTCATTGCATCCGCCCAAATTTCTGCACCGTACAAGAGTACAGAATCCGAAGCGGAAGCAAGCAGCTTTCTTATACATGGCCTTGGCCCGCCTGTGTTTGCCATTAATCGACTTAAGTATCCTATGGTCCGTGCAGTTTTTTCACAGGCTCCTTGAAAGTGTTCCGAGAAGGTTAGTTTGCTATCTAGCCTGACCCCAAGATATTTCGTGGAGCTGCGTGTTTGTACTTGTTGTTCTCCAACCATCATATTCGTAATGGTGGGAATTCGTCTCTTCGTGAGGATTACGATCTCAGTTTTCGCTGTCGCGAGCTGAAGTCCATGGTCACTCATCCATCTATTTACAATGCGCATTACTTGGTTTAATTTAAGCTGCGCCAGCTCGCAGTTCCGTGCTGTAATTACGGCAGCCACGTCGTCTGCGAAAGCGACAAGAAAAGCACTCTCTGGCATGTGCAAACGAAGGAGGCTGTCATACGAAGCATTCCAGGGGTCGGGACCTAACACCGATCCCTGGGCTGCTCCGCCTGTTATCCTCACCTTTCTCTGACCTTGGTTTGTTTCGTACGTGAGCCAGCTATCTTTTAGGTAGTCCCCTAATATGGCTAGTAGATAAGGTGGTACTTTGAAAGAGTGTTTCAGCGCATCGAGCATATCGTCCCACCTGACGGAATTGATTATTTTATTATTATTATTATTTATTATTATTATTATTATTATTATTATTATTATTATTATTATTATTATTATTATACCATACTCCATTAGGAGCTTAAGGATTCAACAAAAGTTTTCCAATTATCTCTATTTCGTTAAACGATTTTCCAGTTTCCTGAAGAACCGTTATCCTCCAAGTCATCTTTGGTCGCCCCTGCATCGTTGCCCTTGAGGATTCCAGGTTAAGGCAGCATGTGCAACGTCATCGTATGGCTTTCGTAATTTGTGGCCTGTCCAGCCATATTTACGCTTTCGTATTTCAATATGTACACTGGTTTGGTTGGTCAGCCTCCATAATTCTTCGCTCGATATCGTTCTAGGCGACCACATCTGCATTATATTTCTCAAGCAGCGGTTAATGAAGGACTGTAGGTTGGCTTTAGTTTTAGCAGTTACGAGCCAAGTTTCCTAGCCGTACAACAAAACAGACTTCACACATGCGTTAAAAATTTTTATTTTTGTTTAAGTTCGAAGGTTGTTAGCGCGCCATACACCACGAAGTCTGGCAAAAACTCCCAGGGCTTTTTGGATTCGAGCGTTTATATCTCCTTTTGCACCACCATCTACGGCGAGAATACTTCCCAAGTATGTAAAGCTTTCGGTATCTGCAACATTTTGACCATCAATTGTGAAATTTGCTGAGTTGTTACCTTTGATGCGCATAGATTCGGTGTTTCTTATATTTATTTTCAACCCAAACTTTGACAACTGTTGATGTAGGTGGTCGAGTTTTGCCTGCATGTGCTGTTGTGTGTGTGATAGCAGGACAATGTCATCTGCGTAATCCAAATCCTCAAGACTGAAATTAAGTCTCCAGTTTATGCCCCTATTTTGCGAGTCGAATATTTCGAGCACCCAGTCCTAGACCACAATAAACTACAGTGGTGATAATATACACCCCTGCTTGACACCTGTAGTCTATTCAAATACATTGCTTAGTTTCCCATTATGCAACACTCTGCATTTTGAATTTTCATAGCTTTTCCTTATAATGTTAATAATTTTTGAGGAACTCCAATTCTCTGCAAGGAAAGCCAGATGCAGTCCCTTTTAATAGAATCAACAGACTTCTCATAGTCTACGAAAGTTACATACAACGTGCTGTTGTACTCAATGCATTGTTCTATGATAGCTCGCATAGCGTTAATGTTGTCAATATAGGAGCGATTAGGACGAAAACCAGACTGCTGCTTTCGTAGACGTTCGTTTAGAGGCTGAACAATGCGCTCCAATATAATCTTCTTGAAGACTTTGCTCACCACAGGGGCAAGCGCAATGCCTCTCCAATTGTTGCAGTCAGTTAAATCGCCTTTCTTTGGACTCTTTCCATTCTGGCGGTATCTGTTCTGAGTTGCAGATGGCTCTAAATAGGGGATAAAGCATATCGGTTGTACTGCCAACATCAGCTTTCAGGAATTCCGCTGGGATATCGTCACATAAACATTATGAGCGAAAAAGTAGAGGGATGGGAATAATTTTCAGGCATCGGGTCTCTTAAGAGGTCAGGATTGGCGAAATGTATCTTAAAGGAAAAGTAGTATGAAATTTCCGCAAAGTAGGCGGTGCCGCACCGCTTTCTAAGCACGTACCCAAGTTTCTAAATCCCCGCAACTATTTCAAGGAGATGTCGAATATTTGGCATAGCAACTGCATTTATTAGGGCGTTGGGGGAGGATTCTAGGTAAATTAGTAATTGAAGAAAGATGAGAGAAGAAGACCAGCTTTAGGCAGGAGCGGGCGTATGAACCTTAAAATAAAATAATATGCAATGTATGAGACAGCGAAAAGAAGTGCAAGTTAATAAGTATAGAGGATAAAAGAAGGCGAAAAGAGAGAGGGTACTAAAAATAAAAGAAGTTATGACGGAGAGAAATAAGAAAAGGAAAACAAAAGGAAATTAGGAGTTTCAAAAAGTAGGAGAGGGAGTCGAAAAGGAAGGATGTGGCCTAGAATGATGTAGAAAGGAAGCTGATAGAAGAAAGAAACGAAGAGGAGGCAGGTGCAAGTCGAAAACCGAAATTAAGTGGTAGGTAAAGGCAGAAAGCAAGGTAACGAAAAAGAGGAAAGGAAAAGAAAGAAAAGTTAAGAATAAAAGGAGTAGGTATGGAAAAAAGAGGAAGAAGGGGAAAATATGGCGAAATATAGAAATTACTGAATAGAAAACGAAAGAAAGTGTAAGGAGAAGAAAAGAGAATGTTGAGAACTCAAAAGAGTATGAGAGCACTGGGCAGAGGGAGAGGGAAAGAGAGGGGGAGAAAAGCAGCACTATGAGAAAGAAAAGGAAAGGAAGGATAAAAAAGCAACAAAGTGGTACATGCGGTGAATAATTTCTATAATGACGAGCAAACTTCACGCTCTATTAGTCTTCTGATGTATGGCCCGAAATCATAAACAGAGTCGAAACTCACTAAGATGCCTCTTGAAGTGTTCAAACGCAAACGGCGAGTATCGAAGGATGTATAATGATGATCTCTGTATCAGCTCTATGCAAAAATTGACATAATGGAAAGTATAAAAGCCTAACGGCTATGCTGTCTAGGTCATCTTAAGCGAATAGGTGAAGTCTTAATAACTATCCCTATCGGCACCCGTATTTGGAAACAGAGGAAGTGGTATACCTTCAATGAGTTCGGAGAAACAGGTAGAGGATATTTTGATCTCCTTTGGTGCAGCTATCGTGACGTCTTAAGCAAGGTTATAACTTATATAATTCCAGTTTGTAAGCGATATGCCGCTCTCTAATACTTCCCATTTTTTCCTACTGATGGAAAAGGATGTTGGGGTTTTTATTACCTTAGAGATATTTAACTATTAACCCTTTACTTAAACTAATTTAATTGGACCTAGACATACATATGTTGCAAGCGTATTTTATTACTAAAATAATAATTTTTTGGAGGGCGGAACATTAAGAATCAATCATTATTCAGGAAATTTTTTTAAAAGGCTTCTTAATATATTTGGCGCCCGGTCTATTCGAGTTAAAAGCAGGTATCAGTCTTACCTAGATTAGAGTGAAAAGTAGCGCTGAACAATTCATGTAAGTGTCTCATACAAATCTGTATAACTTACGACGATATAGATGATGCTCTTCCAGTCTTTAATGATCAGGAAATTTTAATAAAATTTTTCTTAAACATTTACTAATACAATTAGAGAAAAACCAATCACCCAAAACCTTAACAAAATACTTAACTCCGCAATCCAATACAAGTATTTGCCATTTCACCCTCGTATTCAAGTACATATGTATGAGTTTCCATTAAGTTGTATATGTTGAGAGCGCATGAAGATAAATGACCACGAAATTAATTAAGTTGTTAATTTCTCATTAGACAAATAAATATACTCTTGACCAGCTTGAAGTGGGTGGATAAAGCAGGTGGACAAGTGGGATGAACGTATTTTGGGCGAATACTCCCGTTTGTTGCACGTCCGTTGTACATGAGTAAATTGGGAGGATGTTATGTCTATTTCAATAAACAAAACACCTAAAACTTCAACAAAAGACCGAAATGCGAAATAAGTATTTAATTTGAAGAGCTTTAATTAAGCAGCGATATGTACTAAGTAAATACTTTATCGATGGCCAATAGGCGCGTCACAATAGAAATTTATCGATAAGGGCCGTTTTCTCAATTTACATCGTTATTAAAATCAAGTGGAGTGCGTGCTCGAATCCCATTCTCGGTGGAAAAGGGTTTTAAGAGAATTAAATACTACCCGAAATACAGAGATAAATGCAAATTATAAAGTTAACAAGTAAGGACGGGACTGTATTCGGCTGTGCCTAAGACTTCATACCTTTTATGAATGGGGCTGAACAACAATCTTATCCCATTCGTTCTATCCAAATAATCGGCTGTATAAGATATGAAATATATAGTGAACAGATGTACGTACACATTTAAGCGATTTTTAAGATAACTATAAAATACAAAAAAAAAAAAAAAAAAATAGGTAGATACACAAAGTGAGGCTGAAAAGTTTCACGTTTTTGTGGTCTGCATGAAATAGATATGACCCTGAATCACTTATTTCAAGCATTTGGTGAAATTTGAAGCTTCTGGTTGTTAAAATGGGGCAGAAATTACGAAAAGTTTCTTATCTGAACAATCGGTTGTGTGGGATACATATCATATATACGACCGATCTCTTCAATTTTTTCAGACAGCAATATATGCTATATACGTAAGCATTTGGTGAAATTTGAAGTTTCTAGCTGTTAAAATGGGGCAGAACTTACGAAAAGTTTCTTATCTGAACAATCGGTTGTGTGGGATACATATCATATATACGACCGATCTCTTCAATTTTTTCAGACATCAATATATGCTATATACGTAAGCATTTGGTGAAATTTGAAGTTTCTAGCTGTTAAAATGGGGCAGAACTTACGAAAAGTTTCTTATCTGAACAATCGGTTGTGTGGGATACATATCATATATACGACCGATCTCTTCAATTTTTTCAGACAGCAATATATGCTATATACGTAAGCATTTGGTGAAATTTGAAGTTTCTAGCTGTTAAAATGGGGCAGAACTTACGAAAAGTTTCTTATCTGAACAATCGGTTGTGTGGGATACATATCATATATACGACCGATCTCTTCAATTTTTTCAGACATCAATATATGCTATATACGTAAGCATTTGGTGAAATTTGAAGTTTCTAGCTGTTAAAATGGGGCAGAAATTACGAAAAGTTTCTTATCTGAACAATCGGTTGTGTGGGATACATATCATATATACGACCGATCTCTTCAATTTTTTCAGACATCAATATATGCTATATACGTAAGCATTTGGTGAAATTTGAAGTTTCTAGCTGTTAAAATGGGGCAGAACTTACGAAAAGTTTCTTATCTGAACAATCGGTTGTGTGGGATACATATCATATATACAACCGATCTCTTCAATTTTTTCAGACAGCAATATATGCTATATACGTAAGCATTTGGTGAAATTTAAAGTTTCTAGCTGTTAAAATGGGGCAGAACTTACGAAAAGTTTCTTATCTGAACAATCGGTTGTGTGGGATACATATCATATATACGACCGATCTCTTCAATTTTTTCAGACATCAATATATGCTATATACGTAAGCATTTGGTGAAATTTGAAGTTTCTAGCTGTTAAAATGGGGCAGAACTTACGAAAAGTTTCTTATCTGAACAATCGGTTGTGTGGGATACATATCATATATACAACCGATCTCTTCAATTTTTTCAGACAGCAATATATGCTATATACGTAAGCATTTGGTGAAATTTAAAGTTTCTAGCTGTTAAAATGGGGCAGAACTTACGAAAAGTTTCTTATCTGAACAATCGGTTGTGTGGGATACATATCATATATACAACCGATCTCTTCAATTTTTTCAGACAGCAATATATGCTATATACGTAAGCATTTGGTGAAATTTAAAGTTTCTAGCTGTTAAAATGGGGCAGAACTTACGAAAAGTTTCTTATCTGAACAATCGGTTGTGTGGGATACATATCATATATACGACCGATCTCTTCAATTTTTTCAGACATCAATATATGCTATATACGTAAGCATTTGGTGAAATTTGAAGCTTCTGGCTGTTAAAATGGGGCAGAAATTACGAAAAGTTTCCTATCCGAACAATCGGTTGTGTGGGATACATATCATATATACGACCGATCTCTTCAATATTTTCAGACAACAATATGTGCTATATGCGTAAGCATTTGGTGAAATTTGCAGCTTCTAGCTGTTAAAATGGGGCAGAACTTACGAAAAGTTTCTTATCTGAACAATCGGTTGTGTGGGATATATATCATATATACGACCGATCTCTTCAATTTTTTCAGACAGCAATATATGCTATATACGTAAGCATTTGGTGAAATTTGAAGTTTCTAGCTGTTAAAATGGGGCAGAACTTACGAAAAGTTTCTTATCTGAACAATCGGTTGTGTGGGATACATATCATATATACGACCGATCTCTTCAATTTTTTCAGACAGCAATATATGCTATATACGTAAGCATTTGGTGAAATTTGAAGTTTCTAGCTGTTAAAATGGGGCAGAACTTACGAAAAGTTTCTTATCTGAACAATCGGTTGTGTGGGATACATATCATATATACGACCGATCTCTTCAATTTTTTCAGACAGCAATATATGCTATATACGTAAGCATTTGGTGAAATTTGAAGCTTCTGGCTGTTAAAATGGGGCAGAAATTACGAAAAGTTTCCTATCTGAACAATCGGTTGTGTGGGATACATATCATATATACGACCGATCTCTTCAATATTTTCAGACAACAATATGTGCTATATGCGTAAGCATTTGGTGAAATTTGCAGCTTCTAGCTGTTAAAATGGGGCAGAACTTACGAAAAGTTTCTTATCTGAACAATCGGTTGTGTGGGATACATATCATATATACGACCGATCTCTTCAATTTTTTCAGACATCAATATATGCTATATACGTAAGCATTTGGTGAAATTTGAAGTTTCTAGCTGTTAAAATGGGGCAGAACTTACGAAAAGTTTCTTATCTGAACAATCGGTTGTGTGGGATACATATCATATATACGACCGATCTCTTCAATTTTTTCAGACAACAATATGTGTAATATACGAAAGCATATGCTGAAGTTTGAAGCTTCAATCTGATAAATTGAGGAAGATATGACAAAAATTGTATTTTCTGGAAATTCGTGTTTCGGGGATTTATGCTATAGTGGTCCGATCCGGCCGGTTCCGACAAATGTTTAATCGGACACAAATAATACAGGGGCTGAAACTGTTATCCTTTTAGAATATAAGTCCTTGCAAAACTATTAATTTTGGACTTTAAATATATGTATTTATTTTTTGAGTCCGATAGAACAAGTTAAACTCGGACTTTTAAAAATAAAAGTCCCGAAATAAAAGTTAAATCAAGACTTTTATTTTTTAAGGCCGAAATAAAAGTCCCGCTTGATAACAAAGAAACGACTCATCCGAAATAAAATTTTTCGGCCTTAAAAAATAAAAGTCTTGATTTAACTTTTATTTCCGGACTTTTATTTTTAAAAGTCCGAGTGTAACTAGTTCTATCGGACTAAAAAGATATAAATACAGATTTTACTTTTATATGTGGACTTTTATGGAAAAAGTTCGAAAAATAAAATGGATGCATGATTCGACATGATATTGCTATAGGGATACCTGAGAACTCCAACATTTTCATCTAGGACAATTTTTTGACCAGGACTTTTTCGACCCCGAAAAAAAAAATAATTATTTTCCGTCCCTGAAATAATACCTAAATATACCTGCTCACCAAATTTTATCAAGATATCTCAAAAAATTGAGGGACTAGTTTGCATAGAAACAGACAAAGCGACAGACGGACATGGCTAAATTAACTCCGCTTCTCATCCTGATCATTTCGGTATATGTACTTATTGGTGGGTCTATCTCTTCTCCTTTAAAGACTTACAATTTTGAAATTCGTGACAAACTTAATATAACATTCCATTTTCATGAAAGTTATAAAAATATATGGAGCTACTTTCCTTTAAAAGATGTTTAGAAGATGTGTCTTTTTAGTTCTGCAGTCTCGCATATGTCCACGCTTTCTTAGAGTTCACTTTATTCTTAAATATATATATGTGCAAGTCTTTTATTATGCTTTTGCTTATTTATTATTTAGAATTCATTTGTGACAAAATTATTTTTGTATTTACATAGTTAACACTGTTATCACATTAGACTGCCACAAAATTACACATAGAAGTTGATATGTCAAGCAGCATCTAATCTAACCCAAGACATTTTTGGTGACATCTATTTGATCGTAAAAATTTTATGTCATACATTTACTCATCTTTTGGTTCATAAAGTCATCTAAGCCGCCAATAATGGTAGCAAGCTGGAGTCCTACAAATATACATATAAACATAAATATTTAGAAATTTGTCATATGCCAACAGCCGCCAATCACGCGACAATTCTATGCGTGAGTGTCAAATTTTTCTTTGCTATCAAACTTACACCAGCTTTTCACCGGTGAACTAAAAACGAATTAGTGCTCGTTCGTTTTTTTACCAAAAAAATCCACATATATGCAGACATTCATATATATTTAGTGCTGTGATTCACCCACCTTTGTGCATTCAAGTAATAAAATCCACTACTCTTCCGTTTTATGTATTTAACACTGCTCTACAAAATAAATGCAATTTATTTTGGCCATCGAACTAACAGATGACTTAATACATATCGACTGCTATCTCTCTATCTCGACTGTTGCTTCGAAAACGCCCTATCTCAGAAAACGTTTGAATAACGCCCTATTTCAGATTTTGTTTCAAAAACGTCCTCTCTGAGCTCAAATTCAATATATTTTGACATAAGCTGGGGTGTTTATTAAAAAAAATTTGAGATATGGCATTCTACAACTGAATTCTGAAACAGGGCGTTTTTGAAACAAATTTTGAAATAGGTTTATTCAAATATTTTCTGAGGTAGGGTGATATTCTACTCAGCAGTCGGTATATTCTGAGCTTAACCTTACTCCGTATCGTAATTCAAAAGAATTTTATCGAATCGCTTTATCATTTGCCTCTCGATACAGAGTAAATGTTATCATTGTTACTCATACGCCCCGTTGTATGCGCTTTAATTGACGTTTTAATGTGAAAACATTTTTGCTCACGGTATGGGGGAATACAGAATGTAATCACAAGTGTAGTCACTGCACTGTAGCGTAACATGGGCGCAATAGCAGAGTTACTATGAGCAAAATTGGATTGCAAATTAAGGCAAGGAAAGGCAAGATGAGGAAATGAACGGAAAGTCCGTCTCGATTTCTTATCGATGAGTTTTTGGTTCGTTATGGATATGTAAATGAATATTTGTTATCGAAATGTTATAAATTATCCAACGACAACAAAATTTTGTTACTGATTTTTCCATCGTTGAATTATCGGTTTGTTATCGATTATTTATCGAAAATTTATCGACATATTATCACAAAGTCTTCGATTTGATGTCGAAAATTTATCAGTTGATTACCATGACAAAAGTTGTTACTGATTTTTTCATTGACGAATTATCGGTTTGTTATCGATTATCTATCGACATATTATCAAAAATTATTCGATTTGTTATATTGTTGCTATCAAAAACTTATTGCTATGTTTTGCATATTTTTGGAAAAGTTATAGATTTGGTATCGAAAAGTTATCGGTTTTCAATCAATATATTATCAAAAAGTTATCCATTTGTTACCGAAAATTTTCAATTTGCTATCGGAGTGTTGCCAATTTGTTATTGGCGTGTTCTCGATTTTAATTAAAAATTACCGCTTTTTTATCAAAAATTGTTGGGTTTTTATCAAAAACTGTAAACTCTTTACCAAAGCGTTACCAACTCATAATCGATTTGCAATCGAAAATTATCGCTTGGTTATCAAAAATTGTAGAATTGTTACCCAAATGTTATTAATTTCTTATCGGAGCATTACCAATTTGTTGTTCGCGTGTTATCGATTAATTATCGAAAACTAATTAATTTTTTATCAAAAAGTTATCGATATCTCGTTGTAAAGTCGTCGATAATAGTAAGCCGTAGACTCGGGATAACAAGCCGATATCGAAGCGATAACACGACGATAGGTTTGCTATCGATAATGAACCGATAAAACAACTATAACTTGTCGGTATCGATTTTTACCAATAAAAAGCCGACGACGCTCTTCGCAAAAGGCCCAAAATTCTTTGTTTCTGCTGCAGTTGTGTCTGTTAATTTAAAAATATTAATTTTCTAGACCTGTACGTTTACTCATCGAACTTCGCGAGTATTTGGCACTCACTCTCCTTTAATGTACACAAATAACTTGACCTAGATATACTAAAAATGGCTTTACTCAGAAAAATGTGTCTAATTGTGGCACCGCTTTCAAAATACGAAGGCTTTACTCATGTGCGCAAAATTATGTAAAACAGTTTAATCCGGCAAATGTCATGTATGTATATGTAGACATATTACGCGTATACGCACTTACTTAATAAAATTAGTTTGATCAAATCATAAGTGAAATTTTCATACATATATGAAAACAACAACAAACAATTTGACAATATGCATATTGTGGGTGAAATGGTGAACGCAGCAGCAAATCCAAAAAAAAAAAATTATATGAATCGTGCCCCTTGACTTTTATATTACAATCAATGTACCATTTTGACATTTGAACAGACAATGTAACGTAACGTCACTTTATGACATTTTTATTGCAATGAAAGCATATTAGACGTATCATATACATACATATATCAATAAATCGTGTTGTTGCTTTTAGCAAAACACAGCAAAGGGGCACTATGTAGTAAATTCATAACTCCACACTAAAGATTCCTGCTTGAAAGCTTATAGTTGTTACAATCAAAAACCTATATTATGCTGCTAACATTTCTGGATCCATTCAGAGTATGAAAAGCTTTCAAATCCTATTCAATCGAGCAAACAATTCTTAGCAAATCTTCGATATGATGTGGTTCAGAGGTGGTGTCACCATATAAAACTATCTAATGTACTTTCAGCTCTAGGTGAAGTTTCCCTAGCGTATCGACATTTTTTTTTTTTTGTACAAGAATATTTTATTTCTTACTAAAAATGTCCGATGATGAACTAAGGAAAAAACGTCATGGATTCAAGGGTTTGTTGAACGCAATACATAGCGATATAAGATCTTTCCTGTCTTCCTACCCTCAAAGTTAGATCCAAGCCAAGTCTAAATCAGGGGGCCAAATAAAATGAAAGTCGAGTCAAAATAAAGCCGAAGTTGATTCAAAGTCAAATCGAAGTCAAGTCAAAGTAGAATCAAGATTAGGTCAAAGTCGAGTCAAAGTTAAGTCAAAGTCAAGTCAATTTTAATTCAAAGTCCAGTCATGTTCGAGTCAAACTCATTTCAAAGTCGAAGTCATGGTAAGTCAAAATCGTGTCAATTTTAAATCGAATCGTATCAAAGTCGAGTCAGAATTAAGCCAAAACCAAGTCAAAGTCAAGCGCAAGTGAAGTCAAATTTTAACCAAAGTCAAGTCAAAGTTGGTTCAAAGTCAAATCGGAGTCAAGTGAAAGTCGAGTCAAAGCTTAGTAAATATGAATATAAATCAAAAGTTAAGTAAATATGAAGTCAAAGTGGAGTCAAAGTTGAATCAAAGTCAAGTCAAAATCAAATAAAGGTCCAGTCAAGTGGAGTCAAAAACATCGGGCACAGTTAAGTCAAAGTCGTGTCAAAGTCTAGTCAATCTAGAATCAAAGTCAAGCCGCAATCAAGTTAAAGTCAAATCACATTCAAGTCACAATCGAGTCAATGTTAGTTCAAAGTCAAGTCAAAGTCTAATCTAAGTTAAATCAAAGTCGAGTCAAAGTTAAGTGATATTCGAGCCAAAGTCGAATCAAAATCAGGTAAAAGTCGAGTCAAAGTCGAGTGACAGCTAAGTCAAAGTCAGGTAAAAGTTAAGTCGAGCTCAATTCAAAGTTAAGTCACAATTTACTCAAAGTCGAGTCAAAGTTTAGCCAGAGTCAATTGAAAGGCAATCAAGTCAAAGGTATTTTACAGTCAAGTCAAAGTCAAGGCAAAGTCAAGTCAAACTCGAGTAAAGGTCAAATGAAAGTCAACTAAAAGTGGACTAGGCATACAAAAAGAGCTCACTTAAGAGGGAAATTCTTCATTTAATGGTTCATAATTTAGTGTTCTACTTTTGGTTAGGTGATATGCCTCAGGTTCTCGTCTTAAGTTTGGTAGTAATGTGCTTGAGCGAGAAAAAGTCTTTCGATTGCTGGAGTGGACAATCTTTATAATTATAATATCTCTGATAAAATCTTAAGCTACACATATATGTATCTCAAATTACGATAGAAAAAGTTGTATAGTCCGCCCCTCCCCCTCCCTCTCCCTTCCAATACACAAGCAATCTTGCCGCTCTTTATCCTCAATTGATTTCCACTTAAGCCTCATCAAATGTTAGTAAACATTGCAAATACAAAGTGATTCATGATTTGCAACCGTTGGCAGCACTTACACATATCACACCACCGCTCACACCAGAGACAAAACAACACATATGACATCCTTTTTAACGGTGTAAAAACAACAAAAATAATACACCCTTTCTGACACTCGTGAAAAGTATGCGAATAAATTCAAAAAAAAAGAAAGGATTTTTAAGTTGACTTTTTGTTTTTGTCATTTTTTTCTACACATGCAACCCAACCAGCCAACCACAAAATATTGGAACGCACGCGACAGCGATTAGTTTTTCATACGAGGCATAGGAAAGGGGCAACCGCGCTGAGTAGAATTCAAGGACATTAAAAAACGATGACATTTGCAGGCAAAATAAGTGAAATAAGCCACACTAATGTGCGTAGTAGACAAACAAGCGTTGCACGTAAAGCAGACAACAACAACAAGGTTGCTTGAGTATTTTCTAAGACAGGACAAACCCTTCAACTGCCACCCAAAGGCATGCACGAGCAAATTACATACATTTTCATAAGTGTAAACTACGCACATGTGGATATCCTTTTTTTTTTTTTATTCATCATTTTGTTATGGTTGCATAGTAGATCGAATTTTTTTTTTATATCTATTGGGGTGAAGATATGGTGAAGATGTCAGCGCTTAGAAATTGGCAGTAACAATACCGTAGGCAAAAAAGCGATGTGATTTTCGATGACAAAAATTTAAAAAAAAAGATGCATATGTGAAGAAGGAAAAATCAAACAAAATCAAATAAATACGATACACTGAGGAGCATTTATAACGATCTTAACATATGAAAAATTCTGCGTACAACTTATGGAGGGATTACTGTACGTTAGCGAAGGAGTAGGGGAAAAAGGATTGTGTGTGTGTGTGTGTGTGATGATTGTACCCTTTCTGAATTTTACTTATTGCTTTGACATATTTGTTGTTACTTCTTTCTGTGAGGAGCATACAATTTGTATACCTTTCATGAAAATGAAAATGTATATTAATTCTGTAACGAATCTCTCAAAATTGTAAGTCCTTAAAGGAAAAGAAATAGACCCACCAATAAGTATACCGAAATGATCAGAATGAAGAGCTGAGTTGATTGAGCCATGTCCGTCTGTCCGCCTGTCCGTCTGTCAGTTTGTATGCAAACTAGTCCCTCAATGTTTGAGATATCTTGATAAAATTTGGGGAGGGTATATTTAGGTGTCCGATTAGACATTTGTCGGTACCGGCCGGATTGGACCTTTATAGCATATATCCTCCATACAACCGATTTTTCAGAAAAGAGGATTTTTGTCATATCTTTTTCAATTTATCAGATTGAAGCTTCAAACTTCACCATATGCTTTGGCTTATTGTACATACTGTTGTCCGAAAAGTTGAAAGAGATCGGTAGTATATATAGGATATATCCCCCACAACCGATTGTTTAGATAGGAAGATTTTCGTAATTACTGCCCCATTTCAACAACTAGAATCTTCAAATTTTACCATGTGCTTTCGTATATATCAAATATTGTTGTCTGAAAATTATAATATGAATGACAATATATCTAAAAATTATTATTTTTTCATTATAATTAAGAGATATACTATAGAGATCAATAAATATGTATATATATATATAAACATTTAATATATTGTAACGAATTTAGTGCAATTCCCCTTATTTGCAATCTTCTGCTAACGTTCGAATCACTAAACTGTTGAATAAATAACTCCACTATTCAATAATGCAAAATGGCCTTTATTAAAGTTCTTCACAATAACACTACTATTGCTCGCCAGATAGCGTCTTAAATAAAACTGATTGTTGCGCCTTTACTGTTGCTGCCTTTATACTCTTTGATTTCTCGTTCGCATCTTCTAGGCGCTTCCGTTTCCAGAATCTACAAGTTAATTATCTGCTATAAATTTCTCAGCTATAACTACAGATGCACAATTTTTATAGCTTCTCTCATAGCTCATGCGCGTGTGTTTGTGAGTAATACTTGCACAATTATTGCATACTTTCCGGAGTATGTTGTTGTGCGTTGCTTCTTCGCTGCGTGTACGTACATATGTGTAGACATAATGATAAATTTGGT
Source organism: Eurosta solidaginis (assembly GCF_040869045.1). Taxonomy (NCBI): domain Eukaryota; kingdom Metazoa; phylum Arthropoda; class Insecta; order Diptera; family Tephritidae; genus Eurosta; species Eurosta solidaginis. Next base: position 13,723,991 of record NC_090321.1, read on the forward strand.
TATGTGCATACAAGTCACTGCTTAGCATCGGCTTAGAGATGACAATACCCCTTAGTGTTGCTAATATTCGTAACAATATTAATATATGTTTATTAATTTTGTCTAAAAGAACCCTAAAAATCTGAAATAGATATTAGTTTTATAAAATTTAATTATTATTATTATAATCTATTATTAGAAGTTTTTATAAATTAATATATTAAAAATAAATAAACGATATACGTATATATATCTATATTAAAGTTTGATTTTAACTCTCATACCTATATACATATATTTTAAATATTTTTATCTAAATAAAAAAAAAATTTATAATTTTACAAAAACTTATTTCAATTATTTAATAAATTATAAATTTAAAATAAATTTTATATATTTTAATTTAAGTCTTTAATATAATAAAATTATGAAATTTAAAAAAAAATTTAAATGGTGTTATTAATACATTTACATTATATTAAAATAAATACTTTTATATCTAATTTAATAATATGAATGGCAATTTATCTAAATAGTATTATTTTTTTTTATTATAATTAAGAGATATACTATAGAGATCAATAAATTGCTATATATAAATATTTAATATATTAATACAATATATATTAGATTGGGTCGATTTACTAACCGATATCGCACCATCGATTGGATTTGGGCTCAGAAATTTTTTTTTTTTTTTTTTCAAAATCTGTTATCGCCAGCATATGAAAATTTTTTAGTAGGTCAGGAAAAAGCTTTAAAAATCAAAGTCGAAAAAAAGTCAAAAAAATTAAATTTCGCAGGCTCGAAAATTATTTTTTTGGGTATGCGTAGTGGAACTTTTTCTTCCTGAGCCCAAATCCTATCGAAAAATCGATGGCGCGATATTGGTTAACTTTCGTCCATACAAATCGACCCACCCTAATATATATAACATATGTACAACCGATTGTTCAGATTAGAAACTTTTCGCAATTTCTACACCATTTTACGCTTACGTTATATATTTTTGAAATAAGTGATTCATGGACATGGTTTTTTCATGCAGACCACAAAAAACGTGAAATTATGCATCCTCACACGGAGTACCAACCTATTTTTTTTTTTTAATTTTAAAAATCGCTTAGCTGTGTATATCTGTTCACTATATATTTCTTAGCTTATACAGCCGTTTACGAATTGGATAAAATTATTGTTCAGACCCATTCACGAAGGGTATGAAGTCTGCGACACAGCCGAAGACAGTCCCGTTCTTACTTGTTATTGTTGCTATTGTTGTGTACGTTTTATAACAGAGTTAATAGAGCATAATAAAGTGACACTATCAAAGCCATGCCGAAGAAGTCAAGCAATTGAGATACATTACAACAACAAATACATGCGTGGATGTGTGTGTGTGCGCATAAGGGGGGCGTGTGTGTGTAGATGAATGAGTTGCCTCTTTTTCCAACTCCTTTCATGTATTTTACAAACAAAACTGATTGAATTATCAACATACATTTATTGGCTGCAATTCGATTAATGCTTGCAAGGATATTTAATAGCTTGTTTGTTTTTGTATTTATTTGACATGAAGAGACGAGTTAAAGTGATTTATTACCTTGTGAGCAACAGTTTTATGTAGTGGGCATCAAGCATTAGTAAGATATAAGTACATTAGAGTGCGCTGACTTTGTACCTATAAACTGCAGAGCGAGGATTCAGCTAGAAAAGTACGTTAGTTTTATTCATAGTGGTTGCGACTATGACGCGACAATATCCAATCGGAGTCCATGCAATGCTTGTCAATGTACTACTTGAAAACTCTTCCTGATACAGCTGCTTGAAGAGCGACGAAAGTTATAACGCCACTCCATATTTTAACGAATTTAGGGAAATTCCACTTATTTACAACTTTCTACTAACGTTCGTATAGCTAAACTGTTGAATAAATAACTCCAATATTCAATAATGCAAAATGTTCTTTATTAGACTACTTTGAAAATACTTCACAATAAAACTTATACTTCGCAATTGATAGCGCGCTTAAATCAAACTGATTGCTGCTTACTCAGCTTTCGCTCCTTTTATACTCTCTGCTGTCTCGCCGCATACTTTTAGGCGCTTCTTCTTCTAGAATTTACTAGTTAGTTACGAGCTATAAACTTACTAGCTATAAACTACAGATGCACGTTTATAGCCTCACGCATAGCCATATGCGCGTGTATATGTGAGTAATACTTCCACCGATGATTGCATACTTTTGTGAGTATCTCAGATATATGCATGTGAATTTGTAGTTTATAGTCTCCCGCGTAGCCATATGCGTGTGTATATGTGAGAACTACTTTGCTGATGATTGCATACCTTTGTGAGTATCTCTCCGCTGCTTGTATGTACATATGTGTATACATAATGATCGATTTGTTTATGTACATACAACTGACTGCTTAGTATCGGCTTAGAGATGATAGTGTACCTTAGTGTTGCTAATATTCGTCACAATATTTAACTTTCAAGCTTTTGCCCGAGTAACGATGAAGTACTTGGTCGCGGTTGTGATGTAAAATTCGGTTCAAATGGTCAAACAAGCAGACAACAGACGCGCGCATAAACACGAAAACAACGGTTCGTCTAACACCACCCACACTACAGAGATTTAAAGAGCAATGCAAGAGGTGAAACCTTTGAAAACAGCGGTTCCGATGATGAAACATCTTGGGTTCTAGCTACCTAATGCATGTTTTTGGCACTAATATCCTGTCATTCCTAGAAGATGAAAGACTGGTAAATCAGTCAACAAATGAGAGTCATATCGCCCGATACCGCTCGTTTCACCAGTAGATTGGTAATTACAACCGTATTCCTTTCTTATATCATCACAAATCTTCAGTTAGTCAACAGCATTTCGGCAACTGCGTTAAGACTGAAACTTAGCTCAAATCAAGAAAATCCCACCACAGCGTGATATTGGTGGCGCTCCCTAGTTAAAACTTTATGAAACAGTCAACGATTTACTTCAGGACATAGAGAGATCATCTCCCAGAGAGATCAGGGTTCCCACAGAATGGTGTCCTATTGTCTATTTCGTTTCATTTCTATACATCGATGCTTTCGCACGCACCAGAAGGAGTTATCATTGCTTCCTATGCAGACGACTGCACCATAACGGCAACGGTACTGAAACCAGACACAGATAAGCTGTGCTTCAAAATGGAGGGTTATCTCCTTAGTATTTGCCTTGCATAATTTAAATTAACATTTGCATCAATCAAGTATGTGCATATGGCCACTCGTTCATTTTCCATGCGTTGCTAGTGTGGTTACCAAAGTCGAGAAACATACGCTGGTGAAAGCTGGAAACCACAGCACTCATCTAAAAACAACCAAGGTATGTATCCTTTAGACTTCTGGTATATATCCTTCTGACTTCTGATCAGTGTTACATAATGAGACGTAAATACTAAACTTCGATGAAGTATGTACATCCCAGCAGACAGCTGCTTGGTATATAACCGCCTCCAAGGCAAATAAGGGAACTGGAGAAACACTATCACAACCCTAAAATCCAACAAACCATGAGGAGGCCCTCAGCTTTAACCATACATGATCTACGTCCTGCAAGTCATATATACCCACGAGCACTAATCATCTTTTCAATTTTACGGTGGAATTCAAGCCTCCAACAGCTACTGCGCTGCTTAAACTGCAATTTTAGTTGGACTTCTGTTAAAGGACTTCGTTGCCAATTCGTGAGCGATTGCATCCATTGAATGGGTCAAAGCACTGTTGATACAATGATAACGAGACGGAAATATGTATCCCTATCCACTTGCTGGTTCACTGACCTCTACGCGTTGGCGTTGGCGAGTATATAGCTTCTAAAATTGACAGCTTCACCTACCGTGGCGAATCCTGTTTCTTTAACAGCCGAGGCTCTGGCGATTCCAAGTTCCTTATGGATCTAGGGTGTGGGAGGGCATTATGGCCTAGAAGGTTTCATGTGGTCATACTAAATCGTTCCCGAGATGGTCGGGCTAGTGCCATAGTGGTCCTTGTTACCGGAACGTACCGGATCTGCATCAGGAAAAGGACCTCCAACATCGATAACACTCCCAAAGGCTTTCGGAGAGTGTCCTTATCGCTACAACAACAATAAAAAGAACATCATCTTTCAGAGCGCGCGCTTGTATTGCGAATAACCGCTTTTCGTCTTTCCACCGAAAAAAACAAATTGATCCTATACGGATTACTCGAGTGTCTTTAAAAAATTAAAGCCCACAAATACTTCGTAACCTATTTAATAGTAAAATGATAACTGCTTTCTCTACAAATCAAACACAAACATACTTAACGGATTTTTTTTGCAAATATATAAATATTTTTTTTTCTACTTTAGAAATAAAGTAACTGCATATGTGAAATTAAGTCAACAAAAAAAAGTAACAACAAAAAGGAAGACACACGAGAACACTTTTTGCTTTAATATCCTTTAAAAAGGATATTGGCAAAGCGTCTGATAATTGCAAAACGGAGTAAATTGAGCGGAGACCAGGTGCAAGTTCATAGAACGCATGCCTTTCATACACACACACACACTTACAAGCCTGCATACATACGTACATCTGAGAGCTAAGCAAGTAGCATTTGCTACAATTCAATGCATCCAACGCCGCATTTTTATTGTCCTGCCACACGCTTTGTTGCCTTCCGTTTTGGCATGAAATGACACAATTTCATTTCAAAATATTCAATATTTTTGAGAGGCACAACTGCTATGACAACTGCCCCCGCCAACAAATGCTTCAAACAACATTTGTCTATGCAGCTCAATGTAAGAATTATGTAAAAGGACACTCAACCAACTGCAAACTACCTGTGTCCGTCCTTTCAGTTGTTCAACCCGCATTTTCCAATGTTTTGTATGCGATTTTGTCTACTTTTTTTTTGGAGCTATTTTGGCAAAAAATGTCAAAAAATCTTGTATTTATGCAAGACAAATCAAATAAAAGAAATCATTCAAGTAATCTAAAAGGATATGTCAGGCATGAAAGATGCAATACCCTTGCCATTCAAAAATTCAACGGAAGAGAGTGGAAAAAAGCAATTGCAAAATAACCGTAAGTGCGGATCGTAATTGAGCGAAATCTTAAGCAAAAAATGCCGTAATAAGCGTTAAATATCAAAATACCAGAGGGTACGCCCAAAAAACAATGCATCTTAAGCGAATCTGCGATTGAATGCAATATGAAGGACATGCAGGGTTTATGAACGAATACGAAAGGACACCGATCAATCAAATTTTTTTATGTTGTATTGAATGCACCACGTTCGTTTGTGTGGGTTGAAATTCCAACAAGCGTAATAATCCTTTGAAAGTGTCTACTGTAAAAAAATCTCTAGTAGAGAGGCTCATCCTTGAAAATGGTTAGGTTAGATGTAACTGTATAGGATTGCCAGGCGGCCCTGCGTTCCTTGCAATCCTACACAGTTACATCTAACCTAGTGGATGACTGCATTGAAATCCTTAATGACCTTGGAGACAAAAACAAGGCTTTGTTAGGATGGGTTCCCAGACATCAGGGATATGAAGGTAATGAACATGCAGATTACCTAAGAAAGCAGGGTGCTATAGCAGCATTCTATGGTCCAAAGCCCTTTTGTGGCCTCACAAAAGCACACACCAGGGAAACCATAAGTAATTGGGAAACAAAACAATTCAGACATCGCTCGATTGACTGCCCGGGGCAAAGACAGACCAAACAGTTTATACTTCGGGCAACGAAAGTACCAGCCAAACTCATTAATCTAAGCAGAGAGGACCTAAGGACTCTAACTGGCTACTATACGGGACACTGTGGTTTACGATATCACCTACGTAAGTTAGATCTACCCGATACTCAAATTTGTCGTTTCTATGAGCTGGAGTATTAAACGCCTGTTCACATTCTCTGCGAATGCGTCGCTCTGGCAAGCAAGAGACTCTGCCATCAAGGTGATGTGACTCTATGTGATATGCAGTAAAAAGCCTGAAGAGGTACTTAGATACATCAAAAACCTTCACATACAAAATTAGGCTGAAATGTCATGCACAATAAATCTGCACAAAGGTCACAGTGTTTCCAGGCCTAATAATAATAATAATAATAACAAGTAAGGAAGGCTAAGTTCAGGTGTAACCGAACATTACATACTCAGCTGAAAGCTTTGGAGACAAAATAAGGGAAAATCACCAGGTAGGAAAATTAACCTAGGGTAACCCTGGAATGTGTCTGTATGACATGGGTATCAAATGGAAGGTATTAAAGAGTATTTCAAAAGCGAGTGGGCCATAGTTCTTATAGGTGCACGCCATTTCGGGATATCGACATAAAGGTGGACCAGGCTTGACTTTAGAATTTGTTTGTACGATATGGGTATCAAATGAAATGTGTTAATGATAATTTTAAAAGGGAGTGGGCCTAAGTTCTGTAGGTGGACGCCTTTTTTCATTTTTCGTAATTTTCGATATCGAAAAAATGGGCGAGTCGAATTTCGGCCGTTTTTTATACCAATACAAACTGCGTTCAGATAAGTACGTGAACTGAGTTTAGTAAAGATATATCGATTTTTGCTCAAGTTATCGTGTTAACGGCGGAGCGGAAGGACAGACGGTCCACTGTGTATAAAAACTGGGCGCGGCTTCAACCGATTTCGCCCTTATTCACAGAAAACAGTTATCGTCTTAGAATCTAAGCCCTTACCAAATTTCACAAGGATTGGTAAATTTTTGTTCGACTTATGGCATTAAAAGTATCCTAGACAAATTAAATGAAAAAGGGCGGAGCCATGCCCATTTTGAAATATTCTTTTATTTTTGTATTTTGCTGCCCCATACCATTACTGGAGTTGAATGTTGACATAATTTACTTATATACTGTAAAGATATTAACTTTTTTTTTAAATTTGATTTAAAAAAAAAAATTTTTTTAAAAGTGGGCGTGGTGGTTCTCCGATTTTGTTAATTTTTATTAAGCATACATATAGTAATAGGAGTAACGTTCCTGCCAAATTTCATCATGATATCTTCAACGAATGCCAAATTACAGCTTGCAAAACTTCTTTTAAAAGTGGGCGGTGCCACGCCCGTTGTCCAAAATTTTACTAATTTTCTATTCTGCGTCATAAGCTCAACTCACCTACCAATTGTCATCATTTTATCCATCTTTGGTAATGAATTGTCGCACTTTTTCGATTTCTCTAAATTTTCGATATCGAAAAAGTGGGCGTGGTTATATTCCGATATCGTTCATTTTAAATAGGGATCTGAGATGAGTGCTCGGGAACTTACATACCAAATATCATCAATATACCTCAACATTTACTCAAGTTATCGTGTTAACGGGCAGGCGGACGGACGGACGGACATGGCTAAATCAAATTTTTTTCGATACTGATGATTTTGATATGTGGAAGTCTATATCCATATCGATTTCTTCATACCTGTACAACCAATCGTTATCCAATCAAAGTTAATATACTCTGTGAGCTCTGCTCAACTGAGTATAAAAGTGGAGTTCGAAAGCAGTGAAGGCAACCAGCTAGCTAATTCTAACTAAAACCACCAGAGTGCTCTCTAAATACGGCCCTGTTTTCGGATGTCTGGGCCTTCAAATGTCTGCCTTTGTGTCTCAATCGCAGCAGAAGGGCTGAAAATATTTAGATGGAATTTAGCTAATGGACAACTAGTTTGAAAGTATATGCTGGCTTTAGTTCTTTCGAAAAAGAAGGCGTGCCTCGCCACTTGGGAACAGTTGCCTTTTACCTTAATTATTTGCACTGTATTTATACTTACCTTGATCAAGTCTAATAATAATATTATCATACCTTTGTGGAGATTTAAGCCGAGTTTTTCGTTCAATTTGTGGGGTACTACAATTCTTATGCAGACGACGAACGGGCTTTGACAAGGCAGTAGATGAATTTGATGAGAAACTTTACATGGCAGAAATACGCACGAATTACTTGTCCGGCTGATGAGCAACCCCATTTTAGAAATAATTCTTGAAGTATTTTTATGCGTTTTATTCTGTCACTTGAGTTGGAACTATTGGTTAATTAGGGCAGCGCACTAGACGCTCTTGACCAAGTCGATGTGTCACATTAACTGAGATTTAAACATTTTTGGGAAAGTGGGCAGTGCTATGCCCCTTCATTACTCCCCTTCGACGCTACCGCACCAGTTTTTCACATCCAAATGACTCTGAGCTTATTTCCCCAATAAACTTTTTTTAATCGTTGTTACTGTAAGTCTTTTTGATAAAGGCCAATGATATCTTCCCTGCCGCTGGGACGGAGCATTCAGGATCACATTGAAAAAATTTTGACACGATGCCGGGATTAAAAAACATTATGAGAAGGCACGATATATCTCCGAATAGAGTTTAGACCGAGCTTCTTTTCCAATTTGCGTGGTGCTCATTTTAGCTATCCCTATAAATTGGCGGGACGTACCAACATATTTTACTCCGACTCCGAACAACATTTTCAAGGCAAATGAATTATCACTGAGGCGCTTTTCGTGGCAGAAATACACTGAGAGTGTTTACGAAATCACTGATGAGGGGCTATCCCGCATAGAAAAACTTTTTTCTCATCGAAAAAACTTGTAACTATAACATCTGACTATTTCGATGTGGTTTTTGAGATGATTTCGGGACTATTTCGGAGATATTTCCACATAATTTCGGGGTTGTTTTCGGGATCAGTTAGGCTCTTTTTAGAAATGGTCTCTTTGCATTATTTCAGAACAGATTCGGATATGTTCATGGATTATGTGAGGGGGAATTTTGCGGTAAATTTTAATAGTATTTCTGAACTATCTCTGAATAATTTCTAAGCGTTTGAGCGACACATCTTTCAAATCATTATGAGTCTGTTTTCGGGAACATGCTGGGACAATTTCGGGGTAATTTCGCATTTTCGGTATAATTTCGGCATAGTTTCGAAAATATTTCAGTATTGTTTTCGGTATGATTTCTGCAATTCGGATTGCTTAGAGATTATTTAAGGATGATTTCGGCATTGTGATCGAGCAGGGGATTGTCTTCCGGACAATTTCGGTATTGTTTCTAGTATTGTTTGCGGACTATTTCGAGCCGTTTCGGGATGGTTTTTGTATTGCGAAACTATTTAGGTTACTTTGGAACTACATCGGCTTTTCTTGGAACTGTTTAACTAATGATTTTGGAGAATTTCGGTATGATTTCGGTATTGTTTTAGGGAAAATTTTGGAACTATTAGGCGGCTGTTTCAGGATAATTGAAGACTATTTCGGTATATTTTCCGACTGTTTTTGCGATCATTTAGGGAATAATAATTTCAGGAATCGTAACCGGACATTTCACACGATTTCTGAGGACATTTTTCGGATAACTTTCTCACTATTTCGATTCCATTTCATGATCATTCTTTCTCTGGAACATTCTTTTATTGCTTTTGGTTTTAATTTGGAACTTCTTAAGCATCATTTTGAGAAGGGTGGATTGTTTTTAACTATAACAATATTACATACTTTAGGGCCGCCATGGTGTGGTCGTAGCGTAGCTCCGCCTACCACACCGAAACTCCTGTATTCCCCCAGCGGGGTAGGGGATCAGAATATACCCGCGGTAGGTATGCCTGTCGTAAGAGGCAACTAAAATAGCAGATTCAAGGGGCTGTGTAGCGCAACCCTTCAAGTTGCCAGCGCAATATATAGCTTCTCCAAACCCAATTGTCAACCTCATCCTGTTTCACTAACAGACGAGGCTCTGGCGACCCCAAGCTCCTCATGGAACTTGAGGGTGGGGAGGGAGGGAATCGCCTGAAGGTTTAATGTGGCCACATAAATCGCTCCCGAGATGGTCGGGCTAGCACCTTAATGGTGCGGTGGTACCGGAGCGTACCGGATCTGTATCCAGCAAAAGACCATCACATCGATAACACTCCCCAAAGCCTTCGGGGAGCAACCTTATCGCTACAACAACAACAACAACAAGATCCTGTATTCAAGTTCCGGAGCAAAGCAACACCAAAAATCTATCAGTTAGAAAAGATTTGGCAAACACTCGAGTGTATTTCTGCCACGAAATGCTTTTTAGTGAAAATTCGTCTTCCATGCAAATGTCGTTTGAATTCGCCATAAAATATGCCATCGGCCCCATTCCGAAAATTTTTAGGAAAAAGTACGAGGAGAACGATGTAAATGGAAAGAGAAGCAAACGTATTTTAAGGCCATTTTCGGATTCGCCGTCACCCTTCGTCCGGAAAATTCAGTACAAAATATTCCGAAATTTCGTTTAACGTTTTTTTTTTTTTATTTTCTGCCATTTTTCTAAATTTTGCCTCATTCTGGACGAAAAAATTGTTTCCCGACACATAGCCACTTCTATTGGATTAGTTTTGCGCCCTTGGGATGGACTCTGCTGCAGAGCAAACAGAAATCAGCAGGAGGAAATCACTCAAACTATATTAGCATTTCAGTTCTATTTCGCTCTTTACCTTTTTCCTCCATCCTTCTATTCGCTTCACTCTTTGCTTTAGCGTGGTTCTCTCCTTTTTCGTTTTTGTCTTGTGCCCCGACTTCAACAAAAAGCATCATCCAATATGCGCAATCAGCAATTTATCTAAGATTACATCGACAGACGAATATTAAAAGTAAATCGAGGCGTACGCTATGACATGGCAGGTGTGTCATTGCAGCTTCACTTTTCTACTTCTCCTATATTCATATGATTCGTTGTTTATTCAATGGTATTTTAGGTCTTTGCACAAAGTGCAACGGTTATTTGATGCCTAATACCATAATTGCAGAATTTACACTTACAAATACTTACTCAAATGAACACAAACAGCACTATTTGCTTTTGAGCATCTTCCTCCACACGATCTTCTGTTAAACCCTAAAAATATACTTTTAATTAGTAAATCACCAAATTTCTTTAAAATATATTTCAAAAACGTTCTGCTCTCCTTTAATTGCTAGCTTAACAATACTTTCATACTTTGGAAACTCCTTGAAAACCTTGATGTCCTGCTGCGTTCAACTCATAAAACTTTGCTTACTCGCATCACTTTCGGATTTTGCTTGGATTGTTGCTTTTTCTTTTTATACTTAGTTGAGCAGAGCTCACAGTGTATATAAACTTTGATTGGATAACGGTTGGTTGTACAGGTATAAAGGAATCGAGATAGATATAGACTTCCATATATCAAAATCATCAGGATCGAAAAAAAATTTAATTGAGCCATGTCCGTCCGTCCGTCCGTCTGCCCGTTAACACGATAACTTAAGTAAATTTGAGGTATCTTGATGAAATTTGGTATGTAGGTTCCTGAGCACTCATCTCAGATCGCCATTTAAAATGAACAATATCGGATTATAACCACGCCCACTTTTTCGATATCGAAAATTTCGAAAAACCGAAAAAGTGCGATAATTCATTACCAAAGGCGAATAAAGCGATAAAACTTGGTAGGTGAGTTGAATTTATGACGCAGAATAGAAAATTAGTAAAAGTTTGGACAATGGGCGTGGCACCGCCTACTTTTAAAAGAAGGTAATTTAAAAGTTTTACAAGCTGTAATTTGGCATTCGTTGAAGATATCATGATAAAATTTGGCAGGAACGTTACTCCTATTACTATATGTATGCTTAATAAAAATTAGAAAAATCGGAGAACGACCACGCCCACTTTAAAAAATTACGAAAAACGAAAAAATGCCATAATTCTATACCAAATACGAAAAAAGGGATGAAACACGGTATTTGGATTAGTTTATTGACGCAAAATATAACTTTAGAAAAAAACTTTGTAAAATGGGTGTGACACCTACCATATTAAGTTGAAGAAAATGAAAAAGTTCTGCAGGGCGAAATAAAAAACCCTTGAAATCTTGGCAGGAATACTGTTCGTGGTATTATATATAAATAAATTAGCGGTATCCAACAGATGAAGTTCTGGGTCACCCTGGTCCACATTTTGGTCAATATCTGGAAAACGCCTTCACATATACAACTACCACCACTCCCTTTTAAAAGCCTCATTAATACCTTTAATTTGATACCCATATTGTAGAAACGCATTCTAGAGTCACCCCTGGTCCACCTTTATGGCGATATCTCGTAAAGCCGACCACCTATACAACTAGCACCACTCCCTTTTAAAACCCTCATTACTACCTTTAATTTGTAACCCATATCGTACAAACACATTCTAGAGTCAAGGGGTTGTGTAGCGCAATATATAGCTTCTCCAACCCAATTGTCAACCTCACCATCGAGCGGCGAATCCCGTTTCACTAACAGACGAGGCTCTGGCGACCCCAAGCTCCTCATGGAACTTGGGGGTGGGGAGGGAGGGATGGCCTGAAGGTTTAATGTGGCCATATAAATCGTTCCCGAGATGGTCGGGCCAGCACCTTAATGGTGCTGTGTTACCGGAGCGTATCGGATCTGTATCCGACAAAGGTCCATCACATCGAAAACACTCCCCAAAGCCTAATCGCTACAACAACAACAACAACAGAGTCACCCCTGGTCCACCTTTATGGCGATATCCCTAAATGGCGTCCACCTGTAGAACTATGGCCCACTCCCTATTAAAATACTCTTTAATACCTTTCATTTGATGCCATATCATACAAACACATTCCAGGGTTACCCATTTTCCCTTATGTTGCCACCATAGCTCTCAACTGAGTATGTAATGTTCGGTTACACCCGAACTTAACCTTCCTTAATTGTTTAACATAATTTTTCTTGTTTATTGCTGTGTTTAAGGTTTTTTGCGGTGTTGCGATTACGTAATAATTCATTTATGCAAATTAAGAGCATTCAAAGGAGATAAATAAGACTTGAAAAGAAAAATTTAATTCATTATATGAGGGTATGGAAACTAGACTTTTATGGAAGTATACTTTTATGCGCTAAATAAAAAGAAAATGGATTTAAATATGGTTTAATGGATGTGCTTATGTGTATATATATTGAATACCTAATACGAGTTTAATATTCTTCACGACAAAGGAGCTAGGTAACTCGACATCAAAAATTAAAAGCAAAGTATGCCGTCATCTCAAAAGTATGTCATCATTTCTGCAAGTCTCCCTACATTCCATCAACCCTATTGGCAAGCCTTTTTTATGTTGCCTATCATAAAAGGCTGAAACACACACAAAGTAAAGCGGATTGGTTAAAGTATTTAAGTTAAGGCCAAAGAAGGGTTGGAAATTTTGGAAGAAAGAATGCATTTTTATCCGAAAAAACAACAAAATAAAGTTGACTTGCTATATAGGGTTGAATATTTGAACGGGTATGAGTTGAATACGGTGGAATTTGGGATTTTTAATGGAACTTGGCGCTGAAACAAATTTCACCGCAGCGGATAGAATTAAAGTAGTGAATAAAAAACGGCAGTAAAGCTCAAATAATAATGTGTCCTAAGGAATATATCACACTCAAGATGAAAATATCTAACGGAATTCTACAGTTACCATCTCAGTAGCGGATCGTGAGCTTGGCTGTGGGGGGAGGGAAATGGTATCAAAAAGTTTCATAAATATTGCTTTATTTTTATAAGAGCGGTGTTCATATATAAATTGCCGTGCATCGTGAAATGCCAAAATTAAGTATTGAACATTTGAATATTTGTTTTCTTTGGATATTTCATTTTAGTTCTGTAAAGTATTTGAAAAAGAAAATTTCTCGATCTGTGGGGGGAGTCCCCTATTCTCTCACCCCCACCCTCCCCCCCCCCGTAGATCCGCGCCTGTGCTATCTGAATATCATGCTCCGTCTCCTTCTAGCACTCGTCGGAGATAAAAATTTGGTTTGGGTCGCTACGCCACTGTAATAAACTCACTATCAAGCGTCGTTGTGACAGATAGCATATAATATTTACTCTGGCTCAAGAAATTGGTAATAGGGATATTCTCTCAATCTAGCAACCATAGAAAAGGCAGAAAGTTTTCTATTTTACTGTCAAAAGTTGTTAACACGCAATAACAAAATACATTTGTGACACATTTTCTACGTTTTCTACATTTTCTATACCCAAACCCATGTATATTGGAATGGAAAATTTATAAATGTGAATGTAGAAACTGAATTTTTAATTTAAAAACAATAAAAACTCTTTTTTGTGAGCGGCAGCTTTAAAACTTTTTTATTATGTTTTACAATCAGCGCTAAGTGCAGGATCTTATCGAAAGGATATAAGATGTGTAAGTGGTGCATTCTCTGAGTCTTGTATGAAAACGTGAAATATTTTCTACGTTTACTACGCTTCCTAGACTGAGAGAATAGCCCTAATATCAAACAAAGTTGTTGTAAACAGAAATGTTAAAATTATGTTTTGAAAAATGTTTTTGAGGCTTTTAATTAATAAAAGAAAATTTACATTGTTATTTGATGTTAGCCTTCCGAATACCCAACGTATGTAGATACACAAGGATTTCCAGTCAATCAAGATATCGATGACACAATTGGGCAATTCGCAAGAGTGTTGTATTCATGTAAACTTTTAAAATTTGAGTTGTTTCCATGGTTTCTGATAAAATTTGAGTAAAGCATAGCACATACGGGGATTATGAGGCCTTGTGAATTGCCTTAATAATTAACGCAACAGAATAATCGATTATCTTCTGGTATAGAAACCTCATACCATACCCATCGTTACCACTATCGAGAATATGGGTATAAGGGTGGTCCTTACACATCCAGAACCATCAAACGTCAAAATTGCACTTCAATAATAAAAAGACATGGATGAACAAATGGACTTGGGACGTAAAACCCATGGCAGAAAAACTGTGTACAGAAATTAAATCATATCATATGAATTTGAACTATTACAAGCAAAGAGCGGAAAATGTTATGGAATTACTCCATCCTCTTGGCAAATACTGGAAGTTTTCTAGGACCTAGCTTAATTGCTGCCTCCAGGCCCAGCTACTCTGCTGCCACTAATAGCTGGAACCTTAACCTGGCGAGCGTAGGACAGGAATACGTGCTCAACCGTTTCTTCCTGCAGCTCGCACTTCCTACACTTGCTGTTACTGACGAGGCCCAACTTATAAGTATGCGACGTCAGAAGGCAGTGTCCAGTTAGTATGCCCATCGTGAGCCTTAAGTCTTGTCCCTTCAGAGATATACGCTACTTTGTAAGTCTAATATCGTAGGATTTTCACATGGTCTTGGAAATTTGCAGCCCCGCGATCTTTTCTACGCCTTTCTTGCTTAATGATCATATGCACGACCTGTTTCTTTTATATAACAAAGACCATGTTTGAAATCTCTAGAAACTGTCATCGGTTTTGGCAAAAATTAATGTCAAACAGAGTTTATTTAAGTTACGTTTTTTGGAAACATTCTTCAAAGTTCAGTTTGAAAATATTTAATAATTCTTTAACATTGTTAAATGAGTAAAGTATCGTCAACACAGTCTGAACTATCGACCGTTAATGAGTACCAAAATGCCGACTACCGTTTCAAAAACGAACTATCTCAAAAAATATTTGAGAAACGCTCTATATCAAATTTTTATTCCAAAATGTGCTATCTCAGAATTATTTTTATAAACCCATAGGGCTCATGAAAAGAAATATTGAAATATGGGTTTTCTCAAATTTTTCTCAAGTAAGGCTGCTGAGACAGGGTGATATTCCTCTCAGCAAGCGATATGTGAAATGTAGAAGTTGTCGAAGACAAGGTGTCAAGGACTCTTTTTATATTGAATGAATTTTTTTTGTTAATTTTACTAATCGAATAACTTTCTAAAAATATAATTAATATCCGAAATACGTTGTAAGTTTGTTTTACAATTTTTAATTATAAGTCAGGCAAGTTAAGTGCTTCTGTATCAACGCCTCTTGGAAGCTCCCTGTACATGTATAAGTCGTCTATGTACCTATACATGTCTACCTACCAAAAAAACATTTTCCTTCACAAATTGCTTCTCACTCTTTCTTTACATAATTCTTAGGTATTTTGCAATTAATTTAATGATTTCCCTTTTGCACATCTCTTCTAGCCAAATTAAACGAAAACAACCAACCAAACAACGAAATAAACAAACCTGCGTATCCACCCACCTTTTTAAAAAAAATTATCGAGTGTTTGTGCGCCTAAAAAGCTGCCTTGACTTCGCTTGACTGTGGCAAACAAAAACATAAGAAATGTGAACAAACAAACAAAGTGAAATATTTTTTAATTTACGAAAGCTGTTCGTTGCCTTTCACCGCTCGGCACTCAACTTTAACTTCGCTCCTTATGCCGCCGTATTCGTTACTTAAAAATTTCTAAGCAAATTTAAAAATTTTTTTTTTTTTGCGCCGCAAAATATGCAAATTTCTTGTTGCTGCTAAACATTTCTTTTTCCTATAGCATTTACTCCTTTTCACTTTCTTCTCATTTTTCGTTTTACTTTTTTTTGCATTCAATTGCTAGCTCCTCCGTTTACTCTTTTTCTCATTATGCTATTACGCATTTTCTTTCTTAACCCTCTGGCTACTTTTATGCCATCATCAACCAAATGTCTTTTCCGTGAATTTGCAATTTATTGAATTCGTCTTGAAAATTTTTACTGTGTATTCAATTTGGAAGCTGGGAAAACATCGTGCCCAGGGTTGTCCACTCAACACTTTTCCCTCTGCATTGAGTGATGAATTTCTTAAGTAAGGTAAGGTGAAACTTGACCTACCTCCGTCAAACTTACGAGAGAAAAAAGATCTCTGGGGGAATTTTATGTGGCTTTGCGTGATGTAAACGGAAGGAATTGTAATTATGAGCTTTAAAAGCTTTATGTTATGTAATATTATCGCATGGATGAAGACCCTCTGGCTTGGAAATAGTTACTATAGGCGCACTGGGTTGAGAGAGAAATGGGGATGAATACTGGATATCTATTAATGCTACTCAACTGCCAAAATCACCTAGGCTATCAAGCGGCCGTTAGTGGTGATGATAAGGTTAGATTAAATGGAACTGGTCGATCAACAAAGATTGAAGTTGTCCAAAGACACGTTGTGTTGTCAGAATTGGTTTATTGACCAAACACAAAACCCCTATCAATAACAATTCAATTTCCTAGGACCGAGCTTAAATGCTGCCTTGAAATCTGATAACCCTGTAGCCTTAAGTAGACGGAGCCTTGAGCTCACCAATGCAGGTTACAAACACAGAACGTGTTTTCTTCCTGGAATACGCAATTCACGCATCTGCTTTCAGTTATGAGGCCTAATTTTTAACATGTGACGTCAGAAAGTGGAGCAATGTTAGTTATTATGCCCATTATGAGCCTAAAGTCTGCTTTCTTTAGATATAGGAGCAGCACTCTAATTTGCCAACTCATTGGCATTTTCATTACCTTTAATCCCCCTATGCATGGTTACCCAGTTTACTCAGCGAACTACCTACGACCTGACTGCACTGTCTCATGGGCCCATTCCAAGTGCTTGTTTTCTTGATTTAGTTATAAGACTACGACTTCCAAGCGCTGCAACATTCTCATGCTGCTTGGAGTGGTGAGAAGGCTATTTTCCTCCCTTCCCAATTTACTTCTCAAACTCTATTTCTTTTTCCGGGCTCGCAGACCGCTCCTTCATCATTTCCTAGCTTCCTACATATCGTATCAGCGCTTGCGCTTCCATCTTTCCCGACAAGCGACGCCATTCTCCCTCACTCTCTCTTATCATCCAAATTGTCGATAAACGTTGCTAAATTAATCATTTTGATCGTCCGATTACCTACCCGACAGGGAGCGCAGATTGATTCAGGAATAAATCCGGGTTGAAATAACCATCCACCATAGAATCGCCCCTTGAGGGAATTGGTAGTTCCAGGACCCCCAAATCCTCTACGTACGGCGTAAACTTAACCACTGAGGCTAACCATAGGCAGCAATCACCTTACATATTTTCTTCATAAGCTCTTCCTATGGTAAAAAGTCAAACGTGTTTTCCTCCACTTCGTTGCTCGCGTGTCGCAGTTTAAAAGCAACGGCTTTTTTGCTACTACCAACACAGCCCGGGCAACCCCATCCTGCATGCTGAAAAAAACTGTGTAATGAGAAATTCTATTTTTTTTATTTCATCAAAATGTATTCCAAGACGTCGTACCCCCATCACTTAATTTCACACAAATGTCGCATAACACTTACCCACCACATTGGCCCTGCTAAACAGAGCTGCTATGCCTAAAATTGTTGCTGTTTTTTTTTTACTTCCTACGCCGCCAACATCATGTAAGTATAAGGCAGCATAATTTATGAGCCCCGTGTGTCCCTACACACTTACATACATTTGCCATTATTGTCATTATAGCTCTTACATACCTTATTTTCATCTAATACATTCTTCCGCTCTGCTTAATGAACGCTTCGCACGTATACAACGATTTTAAAATTTTTCTTTGCATACATAAAGGCGTTGTAGCTCTTTTGTAACTCATTTGCTTCATTCAAATGAGTTGAGTTATATAATTTAAAGCTGCCGCTGTTTCTGATGCTGCTGCTGCTGCATGACATCGATTGTTATTGTACATACTTGCTCTCTCTCTCCTTTCTTCCGTTTTTATTTGCTGCTGGGGGGGAACTCTGTGTTTTTCTTGCTTGACTCTTTTCATGCTTATTTTTGTCATTGCCGGCACTTTGTAATCAAAGATCGACATCAAGACTAAGAAGCCCGCGTAATTTTGTAATTTTAATAAGCAGCGCATGTTTCAATATCAACCTTCATTATGGATGGTAAGTGCCTGTAGCAGCCTTCAGACTTCAATACAAATGAAAAGCAACCCCTTTAAGTATGCAAAGAACGGAGTTGCCTTATAAGGATTTTACTTACATAGACTTTCCCTTATTTTGCATACTCACTCACTCACATTCCAACGAAGTGAAACTTGCTTATGAACATGTGTAGCAAATGATGATGATAATAAGTAAAAAGTAGAGATTGTGTAGCTAATGAGTAATTTGCAATGGGGCTTCATAACGAGGAATTGTTAACGGGGAAAAGGGATTGTGTTAGCAGCAATTTTTGATGGAGAAAAGGGATTGTGTTAGCAAGCTT
The DNA here is from genome assembly GCF_040869045.1 of Eurosta solidaginis. Classification (NCBI taxonomy): domain Eukaryota; kingdom Metazoa; phylum Arthropoda; class Insecta; order Diptera; family Tephritidae; genus Eurosta; species Eurosta solidaginis. The sequence goes on from NC_090321.1 coordinate 13,743,035, forward strand.
TTGGAAAAATATATTGCTTATAATATTTTCATTTGCGTATGAAAAAATTTGTCGTAAGATGCGCTCATGTTAGAGCCTTCACGCCAGCTTTAGTTGAGCTTCCAAACAGGGAAACTTTACGTAGTGTTCGTGCTGGCGTAGTGATGCTACCGGGACAAAAAATGTGGTCGAATTGTGTCAAGAGCCTGCTTGAGTTGTCTCATTCTTCTTAGGAAAGCCTAGCAAGACCATTGACAGTTTGTTGATGATTTTTTTATGGAAGGTCTCAGCGGGTGTTTAAAAGGCAGGCCACGACCAAGAATTAGCTGGACTTTTGACAGTTTTCAATGCCATCTACGAATTGTCTCAGCCAATATTCTAGTGTAGTCTATATAGGCGCTGTCGTGATTGGAAAGGAAACGTTTCTTATACTTGTGTTGTCTATGAGGTATAAGCAAGTTATCAATGTGTTATATATGTATTTGTTATCGATAACAAATGTTATCGATTTTTTCTACAAGTTATCCATTTTTTATCAATTTGTTAATGCGGTTTTATTATTTTGCTATCAGTGCTACCGATTTGTTATCGAATTGTTATATATTTGTTATCGATAACATTGGATATCAATTTTTCTATGAGTTATCCATTTGTTATCGATTTGCTATTGGGGTGTTATCATTTTGCTAGCAGTGTTATCGATTTGTCATCGAAGTGTTATATATTTTGTATCGATAACAAAGGTTATCGATTTGTTCTAAGAGTTATCCATTTTTTATCGAATTGTTATTGGGGTTTTATAATCTTGCTATCTGTGTTATCGATTTGCTATTGAATTTTAACAAATTTGTTAGCGATAGCAAAGGTTATCGATTTTTTCTACGAGTTATCTATTTTGTATCGACTTGTTATTGGGGGTTATCATTTTGCTATCACTGTTATCGATTTACTACGTTATACGTCTACGAGTTATCCATTTGTTATCGAAAAGTTATCGATTTATTTTCAAAAGGTTATCGATTTATTATAAAAAAGGTTAGAAATGTATCGGTTATTTATCCCAAAGGTATCGTCATTTCATCATCAAATATCGAGTGGTGATAGATTTGCTATCGGGATGTTATCATTTTGTTATCAGGTTATTAACGATATCTTTTCCAAAAGTATTCGATTTATTTTCTTCCAAGCTGGCCTGTATCAGATAAGTCAGATACATCTACGTGGGCTTTTCATAGTTTATTAATTGCAGTACATCTTCTAGTACTATAACATAGAAAAACTATAAAGATATTGCTATTCAGGCAAAAGGATAATCCAGCTAGACCCTATACACGGGCAGTATTATATATATTCTGTAGAGGGGCTAGCTAAGTTATTCTATATAGGTTCCAGATAGAATTATCTACCTCAGAGACTACTACTAGACAGGGACCGGGTTATGTTAACACTTTTTCAGATTATTTGCTAGCCACCCGAAGATTTGTTGAGGTAAAACCTTTCAGAACATTTTTTGAAAGATGGGCGTGGTCATCAAAGTATTCATATCTGCGTAAAGTCCATAGAACTCTTAATTTTCCGTCGACATAAAAGACAGGAACATACATCTTTCGTAAAACCATTCTGAGCCATTCATCAGAATAGCTACGACAAGTAACGTATAGAACGTAGTTCTTGTTCGTCGCCGAAAATCTTTTTTTCACGTTAATCACAAGAATCATTTTCTTCAAGGCTTCCACATACACCATTTTTGAATATATTTAGAAAAAAAACATAGCAAAATGCAATCAATCCTACTTTTGTGTTTCACATGTAGTTTTTGGAGCTCATCGATAAGATTGTTTCTGTATCCCAAAAGATTGCCTTATACAAGCTATAGGCGTGGCCTTTACAAAAGTAACAATTACATCGAAAGTTGAGATTGTTACCCGACCATATTTTGCTCTAAGACATGGTCTTTGGTATTCTTTGAATTCTTCAAGTTATTCAGATATCCGTAAAGAATCCAATATCCAAATTTGATTGAGATAGGTTATAAAATTTCATTTTGGTTTGCATTTAGTCTAGTCTTTCTAAAACTTCACAGATGTCTCGTGAAGCAATCACAAAAGATTTGGTATAACTAAGTCAAAGATTTTAGGCTCCTCGTAGTTTTAGGTCGCTTAAAAGAAGGGTAGGCATATTTTCTGCTCTCAAAAACATTGAAGAGCCACCTCAATCAAGAATCTAACTTTTTCTTTAGGGTCAGCAACCGATTCGGCTCCTGTGAGAAAAAGGTTTGTAGGAGCCAGTTTGTTCATATCTACCTCGCAGTTACCAAAAAAATCGAAGTCAAAAAGTATAAACGAAAAATTTTCTATTTTATTTTTAATTTTTAAAAATTACTTTTTTGAAGTATTTTAATTTGCATTAAGCCTCTATCCTTTGCGTTGTCGCTTGAATGTGGGACGTGCCTTCGCATAAGTTTTCTTAGAGAACAAATTAAAGTATTAAATATTAAAGTGGAATATGTATGTATGTACGCATGTATGTATGTATGGTCGTCACTATAAAGTAAAAGGCCGAAAATGTTTTGGCTACAACAAAATAGCGGCCCTATCTACCACCTTCCCGTCGTATAAAGGCGCAGGTGTGCATTATCGTCATTTTAATGGCATTACTCTTTTATACCACCTGTTATTTTTGCCCTGCTCTGCAGCTAGAATTCGGTCGTTTCACAAAACTTCCTTCGCATCTTATTTTGCCGTTTTAAAGAGAAAGACAGCAAATATTATGCAAATGAAACGAGTTAAACGCGAAAAGAAAAATAAAATCTTTGGCCAATGTGCAACTAGACCTTTTTCGAGCTTACTTCAGAAATTATAAAAATGTTCAGAAACAGTAAAATGTATTTCAGAATAGTCAAAGGTAATTCAGAAGTCGTACAATCTACTTGAAAGTAGTCAAGTGTGCTTTAGAAAGCGTGATATGTTTTTCATAACAGTCAATTTCAATTCAGGAATAGCAAATTGTAGTTCAGTGCCCGTAAACTGTACTTCAGAAGCCATTAATTGTGCTTCAGAATACTCAATTGAACATCAGAAATCGTAAATTGTACTTAAGAAACTACTTATTGTGCTCCAGTTGCACTTCAAAAGTATTATACTTTCATGAGTTGTATGTTCATTCTGAAACACATTTTATAGTTTCAGACATACAGTTGATTATTATGAAGAACAATTTACGGCTTCTGAAGTAAAATTTCCTGTTTCTGAAGTGCAATAGACCATTCCGAAGTCCATATTATGTTTTCTGAAGTACAATTGTTCATTTTGTTTACAGTTTCTGAAATACAACTGACTACTCTGAAGTAAAGTTTACCGCTTCTGAAGTACGACTGTTTATTCTGAAATCAATTTTACGGCATCTGAGTTACAACTGACTATTCTTATTTTGAAGTACAATTTACGCTTTCTGAAGTACACCTGGAAAAGGTATAGAATAATAAGAATTTAAATTATTTAGAAAAAAGCAAACAAGGCTGGAACGATCCTGATGCAGATGCCAAATGATAACGTAAACAATACCGTTAACAATCCCCAAATGGTTATTAGATGCTCCTGGAATGGTTCTGAAATTGTCCATAAAATAGAAAAAAAGTGTTAAGACCTCTCTTAACACATATGACTAATAGACCCAATAATGTTAGGTAAGGTCAATACACTTATGGCGTTTTATTTTCAGAAAATAGTGTCACCCTGTGGGTTCTTCTGTGCTTTCTCGTAAGTTTGTTTATTCCTTTCAGAAAATATTACTCTTTGAATGAGAGAAGGGGCACCGTCACTATAAATTCAGCTATTTTGCAGAGCGTTAGTTGACCTAGTTCAAAATAAAGAATTGAAGAGTGCAACAAGAGCGTAACATTTTTTTCAGAAAAGACACCGCCCTTATTGCAAATAATTAATACATCACTATTGCCAGGGAGCGTGGGGCTCCGTATTTTCGAATGAATTATAGGCAGTAGATCTTTCCAGATTATAAGTTATCAGTGTGTCAATTGCCACTCTCTAACCTTTTTTTGCCTTTTATACACCAAATAGTTAACTACTTAGAATTTTAATTTTAATAATCATGATAAAACACGCAGATGATCCGTTAGAACTCATAACGTTGCCTCTACCTACCCAATTCAAAGTGTACCTATGTATATAGGAGGCCAACCAAAATATAAACGATTTGTTAATAAACATAAAAAATGATTCTGCAGGAAATGGAGACTAATATCAAAATGGTAAGCACATCTCACTCTTCCGACACCACCTTCCTCATCTTAAGTTCATTGAATCTTTATCTGGCTCATCGTTTACCTTCGGCCATTCTCTTTCTTTATGCGGCCATTCAAATATCAACTTTCTTTGTTTTGCTCGTACGCTCATTTGTGGTCATTCTCCTTTCAGTTAGCCGACTGCACTGCTCATTTGCATATCATCTCGTTTCATTGTTATCGATACTTATGAAAGGGTTAAATGTAAGAAGAGGAGTGAGGTGAACAGAGTATGCGCATTTTTCATTGGGCGACTTTTTAGTTAATGAAACCCACCATAATGGCTGGTGCGCTCATTTGCATGCGTTCTAATTATAAAGAGAGTTATCTTCATGTTTAACCCTTTCGCGTTCACGTCGGAATTTGACCACTTAAAAGTAGTGCGATATAAAGCATATACATATATGTATTTTTGTCAGCGAAAGGGGTAAGTTGGGAGAAGGGAACGCGTCGATGAATGAAGTATTTTTTTCGTGCAAAATGAAGAGAAATGAGCGAAATAGCAAAACAAAGAAAAATGTTCGAAACTCTTATTTTATCACTTAATATTACTGAACATAATAATCCAAGCTATACCTAAACTACTTTCCTAAAAGCCTTAATGAATTTACCTTTTGATGTAGTTTAGAAAAAAGCGAGTTTTCTGCGCCTATTTTTCTTTAAATTTCTACCTAAAAAAGATGTTGGAAACACTTTAAAAAATTGCCCCAAAATTGTCACCTTTAATATTAGTAGTAATGCGAATATAAGCGCAATGTGTGATGGAAGTGGAGGGAAAGGAAAAAAAAAGAGAAGAGACAAAAACAAAAACAGAACGATTTGTTATGGATGTGTTAACGGCTATTTATTTATTATTGGTCGGTACTGGGTGTTGTCGACAAGGTATAGACGTGTTATCGATTTTTTATCGAATTTCGAAAAAAGGTCGATAATTTCTCTGTTTATTATCGAAAAGTCATCGATTTTTATGGTTGTGTTAGCGGTTATTTTTTTTTATTGGTCTATCATCGACAAGCTATAAACGAGTTATCGATTTTGCACAGTATTTTTATAAATTTATAGTCTAAAACAAAAATTATCGATAAGTTGCCTGCTAACTATAGAAAGGTTATCGATTTTAATAGCAAATTTATCGATTTGCTATCGAACAAATATTGACTTGTTATCGAAAAATTTATGAATTGTTCTCGTATTTATCGACTAGTTGTCATGCAACGTTAATGATGTGTCAATCAAACAGATACCGATAGCCCTTAAGGGTCCATACAATATTCTGAAAATATCCTATACGAGTCCCGTAGCAAACCAATAAATACTGCAGAAAACCTTTGCTATCTCTGTGACCTGGGATTCGTGCTACTTGTAAGGTAAATAGGTGATAACTACAGTCGTGTCTGGATATAGTGAATAAACTTTAAGATAGCATGTTCTCAGCATCTAAGGCCCGGTTTTCAGTACAAGTTCAACTCAGTTTGTCAGTTAAACTACGCTTAACCTTATTCTGCAGTTTTTCAGTATATTTTAACTGAAGTTTAAGCTGAGCTTAAGCGGCCGATCTGGCTGGGTTAAACTCTAGTTAACCAATCAGTTATTTGCGTTCGTTCGAAATGGCATCGAATATACCCAACAAGCAGTTGGGCTTGAGTACCATTAGATCTCATGTTGTTAACTAGGCATACTTCTAAAATCTCAAGAGTTGTTTCGAAACAGTTGCTCAACTCGAGAACCATAGCGTACTCAGCAAAAGAGGGAATTTTTTATAAAGCAAAAAATGCTATTATTTAGGTTGAAAAAATTTAATTCTCAAATTGTGGTTCTCTAACTGGACTCGAATGTAAGATTCATACCACAGTGCTTTCACGAAAATAAAATATATATAATTTACTTTTGATTAATTACGCTTCGTTCCTGCTATCGGTTGATATCTTTTTCAACAGCTGTTGGTTTTGGTGGTACCTGATTGGAGATTTTGTTTTCAACTCCACCACAACTCGATATCCAATGAAGGATATCACCTGGAGAAATTTGTTGAATATTCATTTGAGAACTGTATATTCCTCAAAACCTCTCAAAGGAAAATAATTTAAGAATTAAATAATTTAAGAATGACGTCTTAAGGAAGGTTTCGACGTTGGAGATTGAGAACTATACAATTCACAAAATTTCTCAAAGGTTGGATAGTGATTGGAGAATGAAGTTGGATGTCAACTAGAGAACTAACTGTTTTAAGAATAATTAAATAATGATGTTGGCTATCACCTCCGGAACTAGGTATATTGCGCTGGAAAAAATGTTTGTCCATGCTTGTTAGGTAAACAAAATCCAGCTGTTGCCGTATCTACAAATTATCTACGCATTAAAAAACCAATGTTGCCCTACAAAAAAACGTATGCCAAAGGCGGCCTTAAACTGTGACTGAAAAACTGCTCAGTAATTTAACTGGAGTTAAATTTGACTAGAGTTTAAGCACACTTAATTTAAGCTTAGCTTAACCAACTACTGAAAAACCGGGCTTAAGTTGTTCTTGTGTAACATGAATCATATATGAATCATGCATGATTCATGTTAACGATTTTGTATCAAGTTCGATGTACTTATAAATCAGAAGAAACCCAATTTTTTTTTATAAATTTGTTACGTTTAATACATTTGACATATGTATTTCAATTCTAAAACCTACAGCTCGAAAATTTCTGCCAAAATTGCTGTTGTTTTTGCTTCTTCAGAATATTAAAATTCTTATAAAGAATTTTTATCCAATTAATAAAAGAATATATCACAACAATAATAATAAGAAAATTATTGTAAAGGCCTTGAGCTCGATTCGAACCCATGATCTTATAAAATAATAAGTCAATAAAATCATGATAAAAACACCTACAAAGTAAAACCGTTTCTGACATTATTAACAATTTTCAGCAATAAAAAAATTTCAAATTTCTCAACTGCACACATACATATATATTTTTTTCTCAAACAAAAACTAATTTGAATGTTTACTTTATTTATTTTTTGATTTCCTTTTTGTCTGAGATTGATTTTTAAATTTTATATTACGCAAAAAATTCAAAAAAAATCATGACGGAAGAAGAAGAATGGATAAAATCATAGGGTTGCGCATCATACATAACTGCCTTTGAATTCTACCACGATCGCAGTCGATTTCCTTATACGTTCAGAAATATAATAATTCTATGAAGCGCTACCAGAATTTTGTATACAAAAAGGTTGATGTAAATTTGTTTTCTCCAAAAGAATATATAACCAATTTTCCGTAAAACTAATTTTTGAGGAAATTTGTACGAAAAATGAAGCAATCAAAATTGAATACTTTTGTGATATAAGTAAATACTGGCAAATAAAGCTGCCGAAAAAGTGGGGTTATATTTTTGACATTACCTTTATTATTGCATTATGGGATAAAACCACAACAAAATTGATAACAATAGCATTTTACGAGTCAAACTTGAAATTTTACGTCCAAAAAATAGTTTAATTTTCTTAATTTCGTGTTTTTGAATGTAAGTTTACATTTTTTTAATAAATCTGTACATTGGAAAATAGAATTATACATAAGTACAAAGGTTTATTCGAAGTATTCATGACTGGACTGATTCTTAACGCTTTTTCGCATACTCGGTGTTCACTTTATGGAACGCTCAACAATAAATGGCCCCTAACTTGAATGCTGTTGATTTTACTTGGAGCTACAGTTACTGTCGACTTTGACTGCTCATAATAACTCAAAAAGTAATAAAGATATCGATCGCCGGTTTGTACCAATTTCCAAAACAAGCTTTCGATTGTAATCGTTAAAAACATTATTCTTTTCGAGTTAGGTGTTTTTTCTCGCTGCGCTTCGCAGATGGGGATATTCACTACAGCATGTGTTCACTGTATTCATTGTTGGTTTCATTCCGGAGTATTTACGTGTGTGTTGTGATTAAGTATTCGCTCACGGATTGTTATCTAAAGAATTATCTAAACTTTGTTGAAATCACAAATTAATCGCAAACTTAATCAAACTCCAATCAATTTCACTTAAAAAGGAAAGCTTTCTTTTGTTTCTAATTCACCAATGCACTGCATTCAGGGGAAAATTATACATAAATAAATGAGTTTCGTACATAAGAAAAACAGCACAGTACAATCGATATATTCATATGTCTATACTTACACACCTACTTACATACACACACACACTTTGGTCCACGTCTGAAATGTAAACAATTATTGAAAACTTTCACACTCTCTCAGCATTTTTGGTTGTCATCCCAAGAAAATATGCCCACATCTTGGATAAATTTTAATAAACTTAAGCATGCATGTACATTAGGGTGGTCCCTATACGGATTGGAAGGGCACCATCCCAACTGATTCTCTATACTGAGACACTATTTCTGTATTTTTCTCAATTTTATTGAAAAATATCTAGAGGTCGCTATCGAGGCGCATGGTCCTTTTACGGTACTATTTCCTATTTAACTTTTATAGTAACTTTTAACGATTTTTGTTCCAAAATAACTTTATTTTTTTTTTGTTATATTATGAACGAACCTTTTGGAAAACCTACATTAAAAATTCAATTTCCGTTTTCCCCTGTTTTATGATTTTATTATTACAATAATTTTTCTTTGGTAGCGACCTCTGGAAACAACATAAAAATAAATAAAACAAGTAAAGTTGTCTAAGTTCAGGTGTAACCGAACATTATATACTCAGCGTGAGCTTCAATTGCACAGTTCATTTCAGATAAATTACTTTTCTATATAACACGTGGCACCGCCCGTTTAAAAAAAATTTCTCCCCATTTTCTCTTACAATAAAACTTGATAAGTGAAATATCATTGATTCAAAACTATTTTTTGCTAAGTTGTAGGTTATTATTCTAGTCTATGACCCTTTTAAATTTGTTTTATATCTAAGCTGCAGTGGCTTTTAGCTGATCCCGCCCATTTTAACTAGAATTATTTTCTGCTATAAGGAAAATATGTGTACCCAATTTTGTTACGATATGTAAATTTTTCTTCGAGTTATGGCTCCCGAAACATTGAAAATTGCTTAGACAAAAAAGGGCGGTGCTACGCCCATTTTTTCAAATTTAAGTTTTTTCAAATTTATTGTTATAATTCAATTCAGAAAGTAAAATTCTATTGATACAAAGCTCTTTTTTGCTAAGTTATAGCTTATTATTTTCGTCTACGACCCTGTAAAAATCTTTTATATAAAAGTGGGCGTGGTCTTTAACCGATCTCGTCCATTTTTTCTAGAAATATTTGTTGCTATAGGGTGTGTACCCAAATTTATTAAGATCCGTTAATTTTTCTTCGAGTTATGGCTCCCGAAACATAGAAAATAGCTTAGTCATAAAAGGGGCGGTGCCACACACATTTTTTAAAATTTGAAGTTTTTCCTATAAATCCACTTGGGAAATGAAATTCCATTGTTATAAAGCTCTTTTTGCCAAGATATAGCTTATGTTATTTTATTTTTTTTATATAAAAGTGGGCGTAGTCCTTAACCTATATCGTTAATTTTTCCTCAAAGCATTCCTTATAGTAAAGGCAACCTCTCTGCCGAATTTTGTTACGATATTTAACGATTTTTGATTTATGATTAATAATATTTGTAAAATTGATTTTATTACAAGTGGGCGGTGCCACGCCCTTTTTAAAAATGGTTTTCAAATTTTTATCAAGAGTCTCAATATCAGTCCAAATGTTAAATTTCAACATTCTAGATGTATTATTTACTAAATAATCAGTTTTTTGTGTTCTCCAAAATATTATATATATAAAAAGTGGGCGTGGTTATCATCCGATTTCGCTCATTTTCAACACCAATCTATTCTGGGTCCAGATAAGCTCGTGTACTAAATTTGGTGAAGATATCTCAATATTTACTCAAGTTATCGTGTTAACGGACAGACGGAGGGACGGACGGACATGGCTCAATCAATTTTTTTTTTCGATACCGATGATTTTGATATATGGAAGTCTATATCTCTCCCGATTCCTTTATACCTGTACAACCAACCGTTTCCCAATCAAAGTTCATATTCTCTGTGAGCAAAGCACTCTGAGTATAAAAATATGTCATTAGCATTTTTGAGTAAATAATGATTTTACGGATGGGCCGTTGATTTTTTAAATTTCCAAAAATTAGGACCACCCTAATGTGCATATGTATGCATGTATGTATGTAATAAACATATATGCTAAAGGAAAGCTGTTGAATAAATTCATGTTATTTTTGTCATCCTTACATATTCGTGTGTGAATAACAATTCAACAAAGTACCAAAGCGGAAACGGAAGCTTCGCCTATAATACAATAACAACAATAGTAGATTACTCGTACGGGTATGTAAATATGTGAGTTGGTTGCTATAGTTTTTTTCAATCGAATTAATAAATTTTTTCCCCTGAATGGACACTTCAGTTCATTAATTAAGTAAACCACAGAGTTGTTTGCCTCTCAACTTAACAAATATACCCCTACTTAAGCGATATGGCCGAAGTTTTTTGTGATGTTTAGTTTAGTGATTGTCGTTAATGACATTTAAATGAATATAAGAAAATGGGCTTAATAATAATTTAGTTCTATAGAATTCGTTGTTTATCAACGAGAAAGCAAGCGATAAATATAATTCTATAATACATGAAATATAAATACATTGTTATGATTAAGCTTACAGTAGAGTGAGTATTAGGGTGAGTCAGAAAAATATGTTTTTTTTCATTTTGGTATAGTGAAAATATGGTTCAGGATATGCCAAAATATAGCCTGCAAAAACTTCAGCTTTTTAATTTAATGTTTAAAAGTGCCTCATCGCGACATACAAATTATATGGGTGATTTTGAAATAAAAAAAAAACAATACCATTACCAAGTAAGAGCATTATTAACCACACATAATTTTATGGGATTCGATTTTTTGCTAAGCTAACTCGTTTAGTAGTACTTCGAAGTTCCAACTCAAATTGTATGTGTAACACAGTCGCAATGAAGCATTTTTACATATTAAAATAAAAACCTGCAACTTTCACGGGCTATCTTTTTGGAAAAAAAAATTTCGGTGACCCTAGTGAGCAAACCCAACAAACACTTTTGCTTAATCTCATATTAAGCTATATTCAAATTATAGCATTAATTACTTAGTTTCAGACTAAATTATAAATGAGTAAATAAATGCAAGGCGCGATATACCTCCAAAAAGAGTTTAGATTTGCTTCCAATTTGAGTCGTGCTCCTTTTAATTTTTCCTACATGCTTTACGCCGACTCCAACCCCTCAATCTAGCATGTTATGCGCACCGTGCCTATTGAACGATTTGCAGCCGGGCCCCCTTTGGAAGTATTAATGGCCGTACCGCAGTAAGTGGCGCTATTGTAGCAAACGGTTTGTTCCCCATGTTAAATACTGGGCCGCTGAGCCCACCTTGTCGGGCAGGTGGTCGTACGACCCATATGAACGACTCAATTAACAAATATTTTAATAAGGAGGATGAGAGAGGGCGAACGGACTCGCAAGCCAAGCAAGATAAAAACGCAATAAGCGATGAGTCGGACTAGATGAGCGAGAGTAGTGGAAAGTCAATAAGCTCTGTTATGCAAAGGCATACAAATGTAAACGGAGAAATAAAGTGGTGAAGAGTACGTAGCAGAGGGAGTAAGAGAGCCCTCTCTCACCATGCAGTACTAAGAATTGTCCAACGCTTGGGAGCAGCGGTCGACCCAACAACACTGGCGCAGCCTTTCCGACACCTTTTTCCTATTATGCCTTGTATGTTACTTCAAAGTATTTACTTCCGGGAGACGGACTTGAACCCGCACTCCTGCTATTTGTTTATCGGTATCTCTTTCATAATGCACCGATGAGTCGTCGGTAACAAATTGATGACACGCCGATAGCTTAATGCTAAAAATGCGATAAGAAATCGGTAACTTTTAAATAACAACTTGACAAATTGTTGAAAGGAAATTGTTAACTTTTGATATTAAATCGATAACTTTTCGATAAATTTTTGCATGCATGGTTAGCATAAGATAAATCCATTACTTTCCTATAGTAAATCAATAATATATCGAAAACAGCTTTTCGATAACAAATCGGTAAAACGCCGATAAAAAACTGGTTGCAGCACTCCAATAAAAAAAATCGATAGCAAATCGTTTACTTTTTGTAACATATTGATAACTTTTTAATGAATAATAACTAATCGATGAAAAAAGGAAAGTCATAGACATTCATAATTATCGAAAACTTCGATATCAAATAGATAACTCGTCTATATCTCATCGATAACACCTACAACAAGTCGTCAGCACCTCGATAACAAGCTGATAACACAATATGCCACTAACATTCCATACTCTCCCATATTACATGCAACTGCCAAAAACTACGCTTACGCTTACATTTTGAGTTCCCCCATACCGGGGCAAAAAAACTTCCAAAAATTCCTTTCAGCGATATTTTCAAGAATCAAAAATAATCTGACACCCTCTCAACAAAAGGTCCAAATAAAAGCCCGTTTTTTAACTTTCTTATTTCGTATCAGGACCGACCCTGTCTAATGCATGTATGTACATATGTATGCATGTGTGCACATATCTAAGCACACCAATTTTGCGCAAGTAATCGAGCTGTTAACCAGTTGCTGAGAAATATTAATATATCAACAATCGATCTTCTTTCATCGCTGAACAATTTCTGATATTAATTGCTCCTGGCAGTTTCTAAGATAAACATTTGGATTTTAGTCACCGCAGTGTGTCCCCTCGAAAGGCGAGGTGTTCTGAATACCAAATACCTGTTAATGACTCGCCCCTCAGCAGTGTTTGGCAAGCGCTCCGAGTGTATTTCTGCCATGAAAAACTCTCAATGAGAACTCAATTGCCTTGCAGATGCCGTTCAGAGTCGGCATTAAATAACTAGGTCTCGTCATGGAAGAGAAGCTCGGCCTAAAATTTCTTCTCGCCTTACATTTATTTTTACATTTATTTATATTTATTTAGCAGCAAATCAACTGAAAAAATTAAATGAATTGGAAATTTTTAATTGCTATAAAATAATAATCATTCAACGGCAGAGTTTGCAACCGATTTGTATTTGCATAGCTTTGAAGCACCAACGTAGCCTACACTTAGGCGCTTTTGCTTATTTTTGCGTAACGAGTTGCTACTCATTAATTTTACGCAGTTAACTGAAACCACAAATATTTGCATAAAACTTTGATTTAAATTTTTGTTGCTTCTAACCACAAAACTTAAAAAAAAAATTTATCAAAGCACAAAAATATAAAAAAATACATATTCAAGCTTTATCAACTTTACTCAATGATTTTCTAATGAGAGCGCAGCATAAATAAACAAATACAAAGCAAAAGTTAGGCTGCTGATAAGTATGTGTGTGTGTATGTGTGTGAGTTTACATGCAAGTACTTTGAAAACTTTCAATCACTCTTTGGACAGAATCAGTGGTGACCAATGGTTTGTTCTTGTTGTTTTTGAAATAAGTTTGCTGACTTGAATATAGAACTTGATTCACTGTTTTGTTTATGAGTTTTTTGTTTTTCTTTTTACTGAAATTCAGAATACTTGCGGCTGCAAAATCTCTAGCGCTTTATGAATTTTTGTTTTTACTTTTTTTATTTTTTGTTTATTATGGGCACATTTTTCACTTTTTATACTCAGCTGAGCAGAGCTCACAGAGTATATTAATTTTGTTCGCATAAAGATACCCCGCAACGGCATAAACTAATGGAGACTTTGATATAGACTTCTCTATATCAAAATGATCTGGGCGAAAAAAGAAATTCATTTAGCCATGTCCGTCCGTCCGTCCGTCCATCCGTAAACACGATAACTTGAATATATTTTAAGGTATCTTGATGAAATTTGATATGTAAATTCCTGGACGCTCACCTCAGATCGTTATTTAAAATGAACGAAATCGGACTACAACCACGCCCACTTTTTCAATATCGAAAATTTCAAAAACCGGAAAAGTGCGATAATTCATTACCAAAGACGGATAAAGCAATGAAACTTGGTAGGTGGGTTGACCTTATGACGCAGAATAGAAAATTAGCAAAATTTTGGGCAATGGGCGTGGCAACGCCCACTTTTAAAAGAAGGTAAGTTAAAAGTTTTGCAAGCTGTAATTTGGCAGTCGTTGAAGATATCGTGATGAAGTAAAAATTAGCAAAATCGGATGACGAACACGCCCACTTTAAAAAAAATGTTTTTTAAGTCAAATTTTTACAAAAAATTTAATATCTTTACAGCATATAAGTAAATCATATCAACATTCAATTACAGTGGTGCAACAAAATACAAAAATAAAAGAAAATTTCAAAAGGGGCGTGGCTCCGCCATTTTTCATTTAAATCCTATAGAATACTTTTAATGCCATAAGTCGAACAAAAATTCACCAATCCTTGTGAAATTTGGTAGGGGCATAGATTCTATGACGATAACTGTTTTCTGTGAAAAAGGACGAAATCAGTTGAAGCTACGCCCAGTTTTTATACACAGTCGACCGTCTGTCCTTCCGCTCGGCCGTTAACACGATAACTTGATCAAAAACCGATATATCTTTACTAAACTCAGTTCACGTACTTATCTGAACTCACTTTATCTTGGAATCAAAATTGGCCGAAATCCGACTATGACACGCCCACATTTTCGATATCGAAAATTACGAAAAATGAAAAAAATGTCATAATTCTATACCAAATATGAAAAAAGAGATGAAACATGGTATTTGGATTAGTTTATTGACGCAAAATATAACTTTAGAAACAACTTTGTAAAATGGGTGTGACACTTACCATATTAAGTAGAAGGAAATGAAAAAGTTCTGCAGGGCGAAATCAAAACCCCTTGGAATCTTGTCAGGAATACTGTTCGTGGTATTACATATATAAATAAATTAGCGGTACCCGACGAATGATGTTCTGGGTAACCGTGGACCACATTTTGTTCGATATCTCGAAAACGCCTTCGCATATACAACTAAGGGCCACTCCCTTTTAAAACCCTCCTTAATACCTTTAATTTTATACCCATTTCGTACACACATTCTAGAGTTATCCCTGGTCCACCTTTATGGCGATATCTCGAAAAGGCGTCCACCTATAGAACTACGCCCCACGCCCTTTTAAAATACTCATTAACACCTTTCATTTGATACCCATATCGTACAAACACATTCTAGACTCACCCCTGGTCCACCTTTATGGCGATATCCCGAAATGGCGTCCACCTATAGAACTATGGCCCACTCCCTTTTAAAATTCTCTTTAATACCTTCAATTTGAAACCCATGTCATACAAACACATTCCAAGGTTACCCTAGGTTCATTTTCCTACTTGGTGATTTTCCCTTATTTTGTCTCCAAAGCTCTCAGCTGAGTATGTAATGTTCGGTTACACCCGAACTTAGCCTTCCTTACTTGTTTTTTGCCGTTAATTTTTTTAAGTTTCTTGAACTGGAAATTTAAAGGCAAAACAGTTAACACTCGAATGATTTTAGTCAAAAGCAAAAGAAATAAACCAAAGTAGTCCTTGACGATAGAAATACAATATTTTCTATTTTTAAAATTAGTAAGAAGTTGAAAAATTTCAATGCATTTTCTTGCAACTTTGTTTAACTACTTTTTTTTAAATTTTGAAAAAAAGCAATTTTGTGAATATTAATTTATCTTCGCTTACTCTTATCATCATGTCGTTGTAACTTATAATTATGTTTTTCATCAACAAACTCAATCTAACGCTCAGACGCACAGAGCTTTAATAGAGAGGGCCACGGATTTAAAAAAAAAATTTTTTATCTGCCTCTTTTTTACTGAACTTGCTTATTTGAAATCTGTTTTTTAAACTTGATGTGTCATCATTTTGGTCTTGAGAAGCTCTATATTTCCTGCTAAAATCCTTTTGAGCTCTGAAGTCTTTCCCCCACCGTTTTACCTGATAAACGAGTTGTAATCCCTAGAAGTATGCTTCTCGGTTTCCCAGACTATTAAAAACCGTTTATGTGAAAACGACTTCGGAGCTAGCATGAACATAAGAAATAATTATTAAACTTCTCACGTCCAAAACAATGATGTATCTATTCTAAATACAGGACGTCATATAACAAAAAAACAATATTTGCAGAGCCTCTCAACATAACCTTCAAATTTATGTACGATGTTTTGAGTTTTTTTTTTTTTGTTTTTTGTTTTTTTTTTTATTTATTTATAAGGACCAAACCAGTATAATATACCGTAGAGTTGGCAAATATTTGTGAACCTGTGGTTTTGTCAGAGCGACTCAAAAATGACAGTAAATTGCTGCAACAGCTTCGAGGAATACGCGATGCGCACTGTAACCGCACATTCACAATTACCAACACCAATAATGATATTCGCAGTTCGAGTCACAGCTCTAGTCACTGCGGAAAATAGCTACTATAATATATATCAAAGAACCTGTGATTTGTGCTGTCAGTTAGAAAATTTTCAATCCTCGCTTGCGTCTTAGTGCATCATAGACTGATACTTAGCAGCAGCATAAATTACAGTTTCATTGTTTCATATTGTCCCATAATCACTGTTCTACTGTCACGAGACATGTGATTGGAACTGTGATTGCAATTACATATTTGGTATTGATTCATAGAATCATAATTCACTGCCAACTTTAGGACTTCAAACCTCATAATGTAATTTTCAGCGGAACAGAAGCAAGGACCCACATTTCGAAATCTCGTTTATGTTTAGAGATATCGTTTTGAATGTAGGTCTGATTGAACCCAACAAGGTTACTAATTATGATGTACCACATTCTTTCCAAGGGGATGGCAGCGCATTGCGCTAATCATCAACCCACTTTTATGGTCGGACTCAAACCTTATTGGTACCAGATCAATATCCTCCAAAGGACCACCAACATGGATAAATGTGGAGTGCAAAACCTTTGGGGAGTTTCTTTACCGCTATAAGAAGAAGACGAAGAATAGAAAAAAGGAAGTAGCGAGGTAATTGAAGAAAAAGGTGACGATGGATTTGAAAAAAGAAAGGGAGGGGAAAGGAAAATACAGAGGAAAACTAAAAGGCAACGGGAAAGGAAAAATTTAGTTAGAAAAAAGAGAAGATAAATAGTAACAGGGAATTTAATGGTCAGCAAAAGGGATAGTGAGAAAGTAGAAAAAGAAATGTGAAAGGGGAAGACGAAGATCAAAAAGTGGAGGAAGATAAAAGGAAGGGAAAGAATGTGGGAAATTAGTGCGAAGGATTCCAGCATTCCTGGGCGGAGGGAAAACGGAAGCAGAAATAGACTAGGCTGCGGAAAACGAAAAGCAAAAAGTAAAAGGCGGATAGCAAGAAAAAGGGTAGTGAAAAGTTGATTAAAAAGGAAAAAAATTAAGGAGTAGAAAAGCAAGCGAAAATGGTAGAGGATGAGGTACTGGGAATGTTAGTGGCAGTGGAAGGGAGAGCTGGAGAGCGAATGAGAGTGAGATCGAAAGACCGAGATCAGAAGAATGGTAAAAAGAACAGTAAAGGGGAAGGAAATGTAAAAAAAGGAGGGAAAAAGAGAAGTGTAAAACGAAGAGCGAACTGCCTCTATAGCGAAAAGGAAAAATAGAAGGAGTGGATAAATAGTAAAGTTGTTAAGGAAAGAGCGAAAGGGAGCCCAGTGGAAGCAATAGTGATGACAGGGAGAGGGAATAAGTAGAAAGTTTAAAGGAAAATTGAGAGTAAGAGCGAGTGCAAAGCCGGTGTGTTCGAGAGAAAAGTTCTGCAAACGATTAACGGATCTCTAATCGTTGGCGACGGCGAGTACCGAAGTAGATCCAACGGTGAATGAAAGATGATGCTCCGGCCAAGAAGCTATTCCTAACGGAACCCAGCTATGGAAGCAGAAGAAGGATGACGGCCCCTATTCTGCTAGGGGTACTAGGTGGAAGATGACTTCAATTCCCTTGCTGTTACCAATTGCCAAATTGGTGTTACCTCCATGGCCCAGCTAAGAAGCGACGAGTGTGACTTGTTCGACAGCCAAGGGCCAATTATGTAAGTAAAACTGTAAAAAAGGTGAAAGGCAGATCGATACAGATTGTTAGATTGGAATGGCTTAGCTCACTATCGAACTTCCCTTATATTATATAAAGCCACTTTAATTTTTACTCGCGTTATAATTTGGAATATCGATAGCTGAGGGGAATATCAAACTATCTGGGCTGCCAACCCTGAGATATAGTGTTTTTGAGAAAAACAATTCTTCAAACAAATTCCGAAAGGGGAATTTTTCTGAGCTAGAGCGAGCTCGGCCTATTTAGGGTGATTTTCTTCATCACCTTTTTGTAGCGATAAATACTGTAACGAATTTAGGGAAATCCTGGTTATTATACACTTACGCTAACTTTCGAAACGCTGAACTCTCGAATAAATAACTCCAATATTCAATATTGCAAAATGGTCTTTATTTAGACTACTTTGGGAGTAGTACAATTATACTTCAGAATTATAGGTCACTTCACAACTAATAGCGTCTTTAATCCAAACCGATTAGTCATTCCTCAGCTTTCGCTGCTTTTATACTCGCTGTTGCCCCGTCTTCATATATCTCCTAAGGGCTAGACGTTGCACCTCTTAAGACTGTTGTATCTCCTGCTTGGTTATTTAGTTATATATGTGTGTATGTGTGATTAACACCCCTTAGCTGATGACTACATGTGTTTATGTGAGATATCTCTTCACTTCGAGCTGCTGGTTATGTGTGTGCATCATGGCGGAACCATGCAAGGTAGCAGCATGGTGACATTCCTACAAATATAGATAAAAGTTCCATGTACTTTGTTTTTGTATATTCGATGGACTAATGTCAACATCGTACTGCCGCGGAAGTTGATGTCTCAAATCAAATAAAAAAATTCCAAATCAGCTGTCCCGTGCTGCCACCTTGTATATTTTCGTCATGGTGTGCATGTACATAAATTTGACTGCTTAATGTATTTGTTGTTGTGATTATTTACCAACAGCATAGTGATGATAATATTCGCCTATTCGCCACAATACAATCCCCGATAGTTTTGGGGGAGTATTATCGATTATTATAGTCCTTGGACAGGCTGCAGCATGATGTTCTTACCAGGCGTCGATATGTTCTATCTATTATTACGATACATTTGTTTTGATTATGTGTTGTCCGGATTCCGATAGTCGAGATTATGATCTGCGCTCCTAAAAGATTTTATTTTATACGAACGAAAGTTTTTCACTTAAAAACAGCTTTGCTAATTGCTAATTAAATACAGGTAATAATAAGTATTGATAAAATATTGAACAGCGGAAGTACTGGTTATAAAAGCAATGCTGTAAACCCAATGTTACTCTTGGAGCTCTTGGAGCGCGCCTATAAGTATTCCACACAATTAGGATTAAAAACATATATAATTGGTTAGTATGTACCTGAATAGTGAATAAAGGAGGAATAGCAACAAAAAGGCAACACTTAGAGACCAATTGCAAAGCCAACAGCGGGGCATTCATATGAATGTTGGAGATTTCGAGTTCAATACCCTGCTCCCGAGAAACTAGCTGATGAAGAAGTGAAATTCAGAAACATGTCCTAGTAACCATCGCTGTTTTTAAACTTTGTAATTTTACTCTAACATCAAAAAAAAGACCACGCACAGGGGGCATGCGATCAAAAATGTTCCAAAAATCGATAATCGTATCGTAGAATCAAATTGAAGCGCAACGAAAGAGTTAAAATGCGACGCGTGAATAAAATTTACTTCAAAGGAAATGCACCAAATGTAGTTATATCTTTATAGGCAAATATAAATTATTGTTTGAAATATTAAACCCTTTACGATTTTGTTCGGTAATATTTTATGGCAGTGACAGACGTTAGGCTGCACTATAAAAGCATACACACACGTACATATATACACACTTCTTCACTATTTTGCATATAAAAAATGAGGGTGCCTGCATCCACCCAGCCAACGGTTTGACACTCACAAATGAATCAAAGAAAAAAATAATTTGAATAAAAAAAAATGTTAGGCTGAGAATAAAAAGAAAATATGCAGCAAAGGGTGCTTGTGGCGCGTGGATCTCGTGAGACCGACGCACATACCATAATTGCCACTGATACCCGTTGAAAGTAATTTGCATACCGACGTTTTTTTTTTTAATTATATTTTTTTTTTTTTTTTGTAAAGGCACTTTTGTTACTGATTTGAATTTTTAACTCTTCCGCATATTTTAAAACTTTGTTGTTGTTTTTGTTAGCGTCACTATGCAGCTTACGGTACGGCGGTAAAATAAATATTTAATAGAACGCAATATACGAGAGCATATCACAAAGCAACGCGTACTTTCACTTTAGACCTTTTTTTGTAACGCACTTTTTAGTCTTCTTTGTTTTAGAGGCCGCATTTTTTATTTCAGTCGCGTGCGCCCAAAAGCCGTTTAAGGGTTAACCTTCAATTTCAACTGAAAAAAACGACACCCCACAAACCGGGTGCACTTTTTTTCCGTCAGTCGCCAGCTTTCATAAAACCAGCTGCATTTACTCAAATTTTCTCATTTCAATGATATGCAAATATTTGAGCGTACAATGCGCACTCGGTGCTTCAAAAAAAAGTGTCAAGCGGCGCAAGTCGTCAAAAAAATTGGGACAAAAGTTGTTGACGAGTGTTTTACTTTTTCTCGAAAAAGCCAAGACTTTTTTTATAAAAAACTGTCGGGCCATATGCTGGTCTACAAGTTTTTTTGTGCTTAATTTTGGTTTCTCTAATATTTTAATTATTTTGAATTGGTTAAAAAAGGGTTTTGATAAAAAAAAGTGTAAAACGCACTCCGCGGCTTCATTAATTTTCGTCAGCAAGTCAAAAGGTTTTTTTCTACCCTCTAGTGTGTGTTTTTGATAATTCTTTCAACATTTTTTTTTTTCGAACTGGCTTTTTAGTACTATCTTTATATTAGGTGAGTTTTCTGCGCGCAAGAGACTTGGAAACTTGGCATATGGAAACTAGATTCCGATAGGTGACGCACGGATAAAGGCATTTAGGAAGCTCCTGAGAAATTGGGAATCTTACACTCGAGTTTTGCTACCTCACCGAAGAACTAAACAACAGAAATTAAGACACTGGCTCTCAGCTGGTGACATAATGCCAACGTCTATAGGGTCAATTGAACTTATGACCACTTCAAATTGATATAAAGTCAATTATCCAGTTTGAGTGGCTATAAGTTCAATTGACTTTATGATATTTTTAAATTTGACTTAGTGGCAATTTAGTAAATTTCCACTTGACATAGTAATAAATAAAATATGAGTTGACTTTATTACCAATTCAAAAAAAACAGAAAGTTATAATTTCAATATTGTTGATATGGCCATAACTTCGATTGACCTTGCGGCCTTTTGAATTGGTCATAAGGTCAATTGACGCTGTGGCCGTTGACCTTATGTTACCCCCAGCGGGTTAGGGGGTTTAGAATATACACTTTCAAGGTACTCCCAGCGCAATATATAGCTTCTCCAAGCCAATTGTCAACCTTACCTACCCGCGGCGAATCCTTTCTTTAACAGCCGAGACACTGGCGAACCCAAGTACCCCATGGATCTATGGGGTGGGAAGGCGTTATGGCCTAGAAGGTTTCATGTGGTCATACCAAATCGCCCCGAGATGGTGGGACAAGTACCTAAATGGTGCTTCTTACCGGAACGTACCGGATTTGCATCCGGCAAAGGACCTTCAACATCGATAACACTCCCCAGGGCATTCGTGGAGTTTCCCTATCGCTACAACAACAACAACAACCTTATGTTACCCTCCATACAACTCTGTAGGAAGAATATAGTTTATAAAAAAACTTGGCAAGACTTACCTCTGAGGAATTTTGTTCCAAAATTGTTGTTGTTGTGCTACACCTCATCCAATAACTGCGACCACTCACAGATTGTTGTCAATATCCTTTAACGGGAGTCCAAGGAAACTTGCAGTTTCAACAGAGGTGGACCAGAGAGAGTGGGGTGTTAGAAGCGTTGGTTGCACTTTGAAATTTAAAAGATGGTTGTTGTCGTGTGCTGACACGCTGCAAGCAGAACATGCGTTATGTATGTCGGGGTTGATTCTGGATAGGCAAGAGTTTAATCTGTTACAGTATCCAGATCTAAGTTGAGCTAGAGCTTCTCTTCCAATTTGCTTCGTGCTACTTTTTTATATTTCCTACAAATTAGCGGGACGAGAGCTACAAATCGTGTGCCGTGGCCAGCTAGTACACGGCGATGTCCGTCGATCTGCCCGTTCTATGGGCGAGTTCGATCTTATCGCAATGCCAATGACTTTAAAAACTTAAAAACTTTTAGACCAAAGATGTTACCTACCTTGGTCTAAAGCCTTCGTTAGAGAGTGTACTCCTTTCACTCCTCGCATGTAAGTCGAAGGAATCGGTTTCCCTTTATTTAAGACAACATATTCGCAGCTCCTGCCTGGCTGAGTGGAATGCTATTATGTCACGTATCAAATCGCTTGTGAAAGAAGCAGTCTGCAAGCTTTTAGTTTTTCTTGCATGACGTAAAAGTTAACTGGAGATGTGCTTGCTCTCTTATAACCATTCTACACCTTGCCCTCAGCTTTGGATTCTGCTACGAACCGGTGGATGGGGAGTGCCCTTTTGGTACGGCACCAAACACGGGATGGGGGCTGGCTACCGACTGAATCAGTACCATCTTCCCCATAACTTTCTGTGTGGAAGAGACGCTGTCATAGCACGCATCGCTTTTGCTTCGCGAGCTGATGGACTGCTACTTTTTAGGCTATCCGTTTATTGTGGGGTTAAGTGAGGGGGCTCGCTCGTAGCTTATGGCTACCCACGAAATCCGCTCAGCATTGGTTCCGGTCTTAAACTGTAGGGTGATTCGAAAAGGCTCTCACTGTGTTTTTGTAGCGTACTTCCCTTTTAATATAATGAGCAGCTATTGAGGCGAAGGTTTATAGCTAGTGAGTCACACAAACCTAAGCTCTCACGGCTCTAAAATCCCGAGTTGAAATTTTATTCTTTAAGACCTTCAATGCTTATTACGAACAACTGAGACGCCCAAAGGTTATAGTGAGCAAAAGGGTGTCTCGCGACGACAACAACTGGGATATGATAGTGGGCAGCTTATTGAAGATCGGTTTTTGTTTTAACTTTTGCAGTGGGAAGTATCTTGACGGCAACAACTGGGAGTATATATGAAAGTGGACGGTTAGCAGGAAGGATGGGAACGTCGGTGATATCGGCTTAAGCTTTACCTTTTCAGCGGTTACTTCACCAGATGAAGGCGTTGGCGGTAGATGCCATTTTTAGCGGGGTGGTGACCTACACAGAGAGGCTGAAGCTATCGGATCCTTTTCCCAGGGACTGATTCGACTGGTGGTGTGCCAAATATGAAAAACTTTAAAATATTGAAAGCGTTAAATACATTCCTAATTACTTTTATGATGATGCCGAGGTTTATAAAAAATAAGCAGACAGTTTTGCAAATTCGTGTAAGAAAAAGTCAAATTGCTAATCCCTTCTGAGTACCATTCAAGTGCTGACCGGAAAAAAAGATATCATAAATCGAAAATAGTTATTTACATATGTAAAAATGTTTAAAAATGAGACTGCAAACACATACACACACAAATATATATGTAAAAGTATTTAAAAGACTCACTTTCAAAGCAGCGATGGGGTCAATATTATAGGTCAATCTTTGCTTCTACCACCCCAATTTCATGTCGTCCTTTCCATTCAATGCAAATTTTCTCAACGACAGGATAATAATTGCAAACCCAACAACGGCTCGTTGACACCCAACAACAAACAATTGTCATGTGTGTAAGTCCTAAAAAAAGTTATTGTGTATGTGTGTGTGCGGCTGAGATGGGCTCAAGATGTGTGTTGTGTGATTACACTGCTCTACAAAATTAAACTTTTTGCATTACCCTCGATCACCACTATTTTTTTTTTTTTTTTATTTGATATAGTCCCCTAATTATAAAAATGATCGAAATTTAAAATTCTATGGATACGTTTTTTTTTTTTTTTTTTTTTTTTTGTTTTCTAAAATTTGCCTTTTTTGAAAAGGGAGATCCATTGATTTTATCATATCTCTGGAACGGGTTATCCGATTTTATTGGAGAAAACAGCATATAATAGCAAATGAAATTACCTTAAAATTATTTAAATACCATTTTTTTAAATACTTATTGGTTTCAGAGTTATTTGCATCCCATTATAAAAAAATCGATTTTTTTATTAAAAATTTCCATTTTTTTCTTCTTTAATTCGTAGAAAATTGAAAGAGACAAAAACTTACAACTTTTATTAGATGATCGTAAAACTGTGAACATTCTAAATAAGGCAAGCTTTATTTCATGAAAATCCATGGATAAACGATAATGTTATTAACAATTAAGCGAATGAGGGGAAAATACGTATTTTTAATATTTTTGTGTATTTAGCTATTTAAGATACCTTTATTAAAGAAATTCTACAAAATTTAGAACTTGAAATATTTAAAAATAGTTTTTACTTTTTGCTTGTCTACTGTAATTTTCTGAATTTGATTCTCGTATAAGAAACCAATTATAATCCCCCATCATATTTTCGTTCCAGAATCTTTGATAACGCTACTCCATTGACTTAAGTTGTTAGTGAAATCGTTCTCCAAACTCGTCACTGACTTCACCAAGATTTGAAGGGAAAAAATCCAAATGGGAGTGTAAGAAATGCATTTTTAGAGACATGTTTGCACCTGAAATTATATGCAAATGTAATTTAGAGTTTACAATTATGATGAATATACAAAAATCATATCATATTCCTACTTACCGATTTTCGAATAGTTGGTTAGTAAATTAGAAATGATTTCCTTATAATTTGGACCCCGATTGTTTCCTAAACATTTTGAAACAATCAGCCTAAATGAGTTCCAAGCAGCCTTTTCATCGGGTGATAGTAACGTCTCGAATGTTGAGCTCTGTAGTAGTTTTCGTATTTGTGGGCCATCAAAAACACCTTCAGTAATTTTTTAAGCGAATAATTTTGGAAATATTGTTTGATTTTAATCGAATGCTTTTTCATTTTTGTTTAGCGCCTTAACAAAAATCTTGACTAATCCAAGCTTAATGTGTAATGGCGGAAAAATCACATTCTCTTTTTCATTAGAGCAGCATATTTTATATTGTGTGTGCCTACTTCGTGATTGGTTCTTGCTGGCCAGTCCTTCCTTACATAATGTGCGCTTCGATCTCGACTATCCCAAAGGCAAAGAAAACAAGAATGTTTTGTGTAACCACCTTGTAGTCCAGTTAGTAAAGCTACCACTTTCAATTCGCAACATATTTTCCAATCGTGTTTTTCATAATGAATATATTTTAAAAGTTTGGACATGGTTTCATAAGTCTCCTTCATATTTACGGCGTGTGCGAAAGTTCATATGCTATGGGAAATGGCCTGTGCAGGCTGCGATGTTTAGTAGGTAGGTATAACAGTTTCTATGACGGAGTGATAATTTGATTTTTTTGTTTTTATGATTTAAGCATTCTAAGAATATCGCAAGAAATGCCTCAAGTAAAAAGTTGTATTTATTTGATAACAAATATATATGACCATACTTCTTTCTTACGAAAACCCGCGTTGGCAACTTAAATTTTCTATACAGTATGAGACATTTTTTCTTACGATCTGCGTTTTGCCTTAAGAAAAATTGACGGAGAAAAAATTCTTGAGTGTCATTATGGAGTTTTCTCATTTCTGGCAATGCCCGTAGTAAGCTTTAAAAAGACAAAGTTGCGCAAAATTTCATACCTAAATAATTTGTTTGTCAAAAACAATAATAGGCTTGACATGCAAAATTTTCGCTAAATTGGGTATTTTCACTTTATTGTCAATAAAACCAACATTTATTCATGTATTTTCACGAAATAAGGTTTCAATTATTTATAATGTTTACAGTTTTAAGACCGTGAAATAAAAATGGTAAGTTTTTTAAACTTTCGATTTTTTATGAATTTTTGAAAAATAAAAAAATGTTCGATATTGCAAAAAAAAAAAATTTATATTTTTATGTCAATAACTCCACAACTGTCGTTTCAATTATTTATAATGTTTACAGTTTTAAGACCGTGAAATAAAAATGGTAAGTTTTTAAAACTTTCGAATTTTTACGAATTTTTGAAAAATAAAAAAATGTCCGATTTGGCAAAACAAAAAAAATTTTATATTTTTATGTCAATAACTCTACAATCGTCGATCATATAAAAAATTTTCTTATCAAGACTTGAAGAAAATTTTGCGGTGAATTCATTGGTGTTTCTCTCAACGAATTTAGATAAGTAATTTCCAAGATATGATAAAATAAATGGAAAGACCTCTGTGAAAATTCGTGATTTTAGAAAAAGAAAAAAATCGTATCCATAGAATTTTAAATTTTGGGTGTTTTTGTACTTAGGGGGCCATAATACATCGAAATTAAATAGTTAGACTTGAAAGTAATTTCTCGTGTTGACTAGTGTTATATGGAGTTTTGATTGATTTTAAATTTGCTGCATAAAAGTTTTATTCAATTTTTCGCTTCGCACTTTTTTCCATAACAATGCGTAAGATTTGTAGGTATTTGTGTGTTGTGGAATACTTCGAAACCCTGCCACAAAAAAAGTGGAAAAATCTGTTACGCTTTATTCAAAGAAGTTAAGGATTTGTTTGGTATTGTTGTTGATATGTTGGTAAGAGGACAACGGCGCAACACTTTATGGCAGAATGATTTAAATCATTTACACTTATCCATTTTTGTCTTCTCAAATATTCGTAAACATGTCCAGTCCATTGAAGAAAGGTGTCCCACTTATATTTTCTCCCTTGGGATTCGCTTCGATTTTCTTAGCAATAACTTCGGTGTGTTGATTTTTCTTTTTTTTTTGCATAAACGAAATATAATTATAATTTACACGCTTCCTGATTTTTGCATATCTCAGTTTGATTTCTGTTGACAAAATAATCCGTCACAACAATACATAACCGTTACTTAGGGTCAAGTGGGATTTGAGTTATTTTGAATTTGGTTTAACATTTTTTTTTACCTCAAAGGTATATTTTATTTTTTTTTCTAATCCAATCTAGGAGTTTATCAATTGAAACCGTTTATTTTAGTCGTTTCCTATTGTGAAACTAGATAACAATCTGTAGATTTAAATGTGTGAGAAATAATATGAAAAAAAAATTGGTTTGCCAAGGAAAATCGACTGGCTAGAGAGTCATTCCAAGAAAAACTAGCACGAGTAAAAAATTTGAATATGTATATCTGGAAACCAGTTTTTCCTTGATAAGGCTGTTGAGAATGCACGTAGTTCCGTTGTTGTTGCTGCTCTTGCGATAAGGACACTCCCCGAAGGTCTTGGGGAGTATTAACGATGTTGATGGTCATTTGCCGGTTGTAGATCCCGGACGTTCCGGTAACAAGCAACATTAATGAACTAGCCCGACCTTCTCGGGAACGATTTGATATAACCACATGAAACCTTCTAGGCCATACCGCCGTTCCACCCCCTAGATCCATGAGGAACTTTGTTTCGCCAGAGCCTCGGCTATTAAAGTAACAGGATTCCCCACGGGTAGATGAGTTTCGTAATTGGGTTTGAGATGCTATATATTGTGCTGGCAACCACGTGCGCTACACAAGCTCTTGAATCAATTCGGTATTTTAGTCGCCTCTCACGACAGCTGGTTAAACTGGCCGATCAATAAGACCTCATGTAGACTGAATGTTCACAAAGTGTTGCCTGAATTTGTTTGACGACTAAACGTTAGGTGCCGGGGCTTATGTTATAGAATAACTCCGTCCTCTTGGCAAATACTAGAAGTTTTCTAGGACCTAGCTCAATTGCTATCTCGAGAACTGGCAACTGCAGGACACGAACACAGAACGTGCTCAACTGTTTCTTCCTGCAGCTCACACTTCTTAGACTTGCTGTAACTGACGAGGCACACCTTAGAAGCATGCGACGACAGAAGGTAGTGTTCAGTTTGTATGCCCATCGTGAGCCTTAAGTATTCTCACTTCAAAGATATGTAAAAGCCACTTTGTGAGTCTAATATCGTAGGATTTGCACTTGATCTTAGAAATTTTGCAGCCCGGGGTTTCTGTTCACGCCTTTCCTGCTTGAAGAATTATATGCAAAACCTGTCTCCTTTTGATTTCTCCAAAACGAATTGTTAGGTTTAGCGTCGATTCAGCGGGTGCTGCACCCTTCTTTGTCAATTTCCATTTACCTACCTTCTATCCCTTTATGACCGAGAACCCAATATAGATGTATCTTCCAGCCTGAGCGAAGTTTTTCCAATGCTTCATTGCATTCCAGCACAATTCTTGGATGAAGTACTCTGTGAGATTATTGCCTTAATGGTCGCCTGACTATCAATATATATATATATATATATATATATATATATATATATATATATATATGTATATATTAACCTGGCTCGATTTGTATGGACGAAAGTTAACCGATATCGCGCCATGGATTTGTCGATAGGATTTGGGCTCAGGAAAAAAAGTTCCATCGCCATGGTTTTTACAAGAGTTTTTTGGAAAAAAAAATATTTTTTGGGTATTGGGGAGTGTTTTGATCGAAAAATTTACCCTTTCTCCATTTTTTTTCGCAGGCTCGAAAATTATTTTTTTGGGTATGCGTAGTGGAACTTTTTTTTCCTGAGCCCAAATCCTATCGAAAAATCGATGGCGCGATATCGGTTAACTTTCTTTTATACAAATCGACTCACCCTAATATATATATTGACGCAACTGCAGCTAAAGCATACTTCCTTCAGACACAGTAAACAGCAGACCCGACCCTTTCCATTTATTTGGAGCCATCGGTATACACGCGTTTTGTAAGTTCTGCCATTTCTGCACCCTGGCGCCTACCCTCCGGCGCAATTGTGACCCTCCCCCCCCCCCCCCCCCCCCAGTATTCCAGGCTCAAGCACGGAACAAAAAAGTTGTCCGATATAACCCCGATGAAACAGTCTGGATTGATTTTGGAGACTTACCGATTTGTTATCGACGTGTTATTGGTGTTCTGTTGATTTCTTAACGGGTTATGACCGAAGATTATCGCCGTACATATACATATACATAAGTTACCACATCGAACTACGCCGACACAGGAAGAACGTGTTATCGATTTGTTATAGAAATACTAACGGTTTATTGTAGTAACCGTTATCGAGGAGTTATCGGTTTGTTATCGAACTGTATTGAATTTTTATCCAAAAGTTATCGAAAATTATAAAGCTTTTATCGAAAATATATCGATTTGTTATCGAAAATTTTCGACTGCTTCTCGAACCTTGCGGATTCCTTTTCGGAGTGCTGCCGGTTTCGTATCGACGAGTAAAAGACTTGTATTCGAATTTTTAACGACTAGTTATCGGTTTGTTATCGAACTGTATTGAATTGTTTTCCAAAAGTTATCGAAAGTTATAGAGCTTTTATCGAAAACATATCGATTTGTTATCGAAAAAATTTCGAATGCTTATCGAACCTTACTGATTTCTTTTCGTAGTGTTGCCGGTTTCTTATCGGCGAGCAAAAGACGTGTATTCGTATTGTTAACGACTAGTTATCGGGGTGCTATTGAAGTGTTAGTGACGTACGTCTGTAGGTTTAAACATCGAACTTCACGAGTGCCTTTATTTTCAAACTAGTTCGAATCCAGTCAGAAACTTCTTTTTGGAAACTAGGGTTTTTTCTGAACTATTTTTTTATCGTCAAATATGTCAAAAGTAGGATATTAAATTTGTGCTGAGAAGCTTAAAAAACTAGAAAATTCAAAGCTTAAATATTCTAAAATCTTTTGTAACTTCAAATCTTAATGGTGTTGTTGTTGTAGCGATAAGGACACTCCCCGAAGACCTTGGGGAGTGTTATCGATGCTGATGGTCCTTTGCCGGATGCAGATCCGATACGTTCCGGCAACAAGCACCATAAGGTGCTAGCCTAACCATTTAGGGAACTATTTGGCGTGACCCCAGGAAACCTTCTAGGTCATAACGCCCTCCCATCCCCTAGATCCATAAGGAACTTGGGGTCGCCAGAGCCTCGGCTGTTAAAGAAACAGGATTCGCCACGGGTAGGTGAGGTTGACAATTGGGTTGGAGAAGCTATTTATTGCGCTAACAACCCCTTGAAAGGGTTACGCTACACAACCCCTAGAATGAATTTGGTATTTTAGTCGCCTCTTATGACAGGCATACCTGCCGCGGGTATATTCCAAGCCCCCTTACCCGCTGATGTTCAAATCTTAATGTCCTTCTACTTGATTGTGTTTTATATTTATTACATTTACGAATGCATACGAATACTCACATACATAATACAACTAGTTTACAAACATAAATAGAAATTAAAAACCTCAACAAATTTCGTCCTGCTACCACCCGTATATACCTCTTAAGTTCGCGCATACCAAATAGTCCATTTTACAATGTTAATGTCCATATTAAACTTGAATAATTAATACTACGCTACAAAGCATCCCCTCAATGCTAGCTCTTGAAGCTTTGGCGTCCACTTAAAACAGCTGCGAGCCACTTCACTACGCATGCTGCGCTCCAGTTACCTGCCTGGCGTAGTAACATTGACCGAAACACCCTTTGAAAAGTAAAACGCGTAAGGCACGATTGTCTTGTCTTCTGTTCCTTGTAAGCAACCCACACCAACAGGGCGCACTTTGACCTCCAAACAAATTCCGTGGCAGTTTCCTGCGCCAATTCTCCAGCTTCCAGCTCAGTTTATATTTGAAATTTCAATGGTCGCTACTGCAAAGCTCCTTCTCCGTTAATGCGTACCGAAACTTACGCACGTTTTGCTATTTTTTTTTTTATATTTTATTCAAAAGAGTAAGCCACTTCACGCTGCCATTGACTGCCTACTACTTATTGTAGCTAAGCGAAATTATTTTAATGGCCACTTCGCGTTTTCCCCCCTTTCACCTCGTCTACATAAATTATGTTTTATGCTCTACTTTTACTTTTTTACATGCTTCATTGTTTCATGCACACACACATACTTACAAAAATATTAACGTCCTTTTTAATTCTTTTGCCTCGCCCCTTTCTAGTACAAAAAGACAAAACCCCAACGAACTAAGAATTCACAATTTTTTAATGACCGCCCTTTCCACAGTCTTGGTTAGCTGATCTGAGAAAATTGTATTCAAACAAAGCGTGGATCTCTTAAATACTGGTGATTCCAGCACAATTTTTAATTTTCATTTAAATTTCTGATACCAGCTGCAAACGCCTTTTCTGTCTTAAGGTGGCCCTTCAAAATACTTTTCTTTAGTTTTACGGATAAGGCAGACATCGATTATGATTTATTTCTCTATAGAGCAGAGCATAAAGTGACTAGACAGTCCAGTCCTCGTCGTTCTACATACAGCTAACGGAGCTACGGCTTTCCAAGATTTTATGGCGCAACGTACTCGAATTACCGTGGATAGCTGATAGTAAGACCCGATGATCCGTACAACGTTTGGAGTCAACAGCTGCCCATAAAGACTCCTGGTAAGTAGCGCTTGCTTGGTCGACTCGAAGACCAACTGTCCAGTAGCAGGGAGCAACTGGCCAAAGAAACTCCTTTAGCAGCAGCCTACTCTGTTCTTAATATCAGCGTGACCGTTGCCAGGAATATACTTTTGCCCTAGCACACAGTTGCTTTTTTTCAAAAAGTATTTCAATGTGACTCTGAGTGAAGTCAAGCAATACCTGACAGTCATCGACCTTACTGTGACAGAGCTTGGTCTTTTGATAGCCGCACAACTATATCAGTAGATATGAAATTCCCTAACAGTTGACACGGTATATAATATTCCATCCACCATTTCCTTTATAGCGGCGACCTTCGCCTGAAAAACGATGCAATGGTCGGGCAACCCAAATTTACGGTTAACGCCGAGCTCTTAACAGAAAAATTTACCACCAACGCTCGCGCCTAGCCTGGATATTTCCGTAAATTAGTTCAACAGAAACGCGTCCAATATTTGTTATCCACACTAGCCCCTATTAAAGGTTTACCATTGCTGAATCATACAACCAGACCAGGAACCGACGCTCAGTAGTCTGTCCTGCCATTGATGTAGCCGAAGTCGGTCAGAATGCTGGAGTGATTTACACGTTTACAATCTACCTCTCGAAACCTTATTGCCGACCGTGCTTCAGCCATTTGAGCAGGAATATCAATCAGGCAAAGTTTTAGCATTAGCTTGAATGTTATACGAATGACAACCTCCGCTCCCCCTCCTATTTCTACCAGCCAGTCGCTATAATCCTCTTGAACGTGTAAGAAGTTTGTGATCTTGAAAGCTAATCTGCTTGATTCGGGCTCTGAGATCATGACATCGCCGTAAAACGTTCTCAATGCATTAGGAAATTTCCCCGAGCAAATATTGCCAAGCCATCAGCATCGCTCATCAATTGCCAACTCTCACCTTCTAGGCTCTGAAGCAGATTGTTAATAACCACGACCCAAAGCTGGGAAGGATGAACCCCCTTAACTTTTCTGAGCCGTCGCTTCCCCTTTCCACTTTGTCACTCAGCAGTCCGCTGTAAAATATTACCTGGTCCGATTTGACTCTTATAGCATTTCATGGCCATTGGTAGGGCTTCGTTAAAATGCTCTTTCGATATCAAGAAAGATTCCCAACACAAAAAGGCTTTATTCTCGAGTAACCCCTATATCAGTTGGACAACTGATTGATTAACCATATTCCAACACTTGGCCACACAGCCTAACCAAAGACAGCTGGCTTGAATGGAATGGCAGGAATACCCCTTCAGTTTTCAGAAGTTGAGTAGAAAGAATTCCATCCATCATCCGGAAACTTAAAGGGCTTAAAAGAGATGAAGGCATCTGCAAAATGGTTTTTCGCATAGGGATGGTGTTATCCCTAAGCTAGCAGTGAAGCAACTTCCTGCGCAACCTGAACATCCGGAAAATAAGTGCGTATAAACCTAAAACACTCCTCCCCGCTCATTTTTCAGCTCACAAATCTTTTAGATGGCCCAATGGAGCATAACCCCTCGAACGGTACAAGGACTAAGACTCGTACGAGTTACAAAAATGTTAAACCTTTCGGTCAAAATTAAAAAAAAAAACGTGATTCTTCTTGGCTCATAGAGTTAAAGTAGAAATATCTAAATAAAAGTCTCAAGCTGGAGCGGCACACTTAGGCCTTTATAGGCCCATTGTGAAACCACACGGATTTGTTCCTACTCTCCTAATCAAACCACTTCGTTGAGTTTATGAAGCTAACTAAGCGTCGGGTATTGACCTCAGCTATATCAGTCAGATCTACGAGAAACATCTTGCCAATAAAACGTTGCCTTCTTCTACCGAGCGCTGGACATTCACAGAGTAGATACCTAACAGTTTCAGGCTCTTCTTCGTTGCCTCAGCTTCTACAATAATCATTAAATGGAGCGCCAGCCCTTTCCGCATGCGGTCTGCGATACGATACCAATACTCAATTCAACTTGGAGCCAGGACAGATATTAATGGACGGATTACAAGAGAGATTAAAGAATGGCGGCCTACGGCTACCTACCGAGTTTCCGGTGTAATCGTAATAATTACTGATACTTTTTCAAAAGTTGAAATTTCGTAAGGGTCTGTCTGTCCCTAAAGCATTTGCTTGCGTGTTAGTGTGCTTTTGGATGGCTCAATGAAATGAGAAAGAGGAAGAAGGGCGTTTTGAAAAATTGCCTCCATTTTTTTAATGTCCACTCCACCCTCACACTCTATTAGGAATTATTTTTAATTTTTTATTTAAGAAGTTTAACATTACCACGGCTACCACTCATTTACACGCACACTAACACAAAAGCAAACACGTGCACCCATACACACACACATACGGAAGTGTATAGTAGGTACTTAGTATTAATTCTAAAAAATAAAAGAATTTTAAAAGAATAAACAAATTTTTCATTGAATTTCAGCCTTTGTAGTATTTTCCCTATCTCCTCCTCAAAAGGGAAAATTTTTAGAAACTTGTTGGCTATTGCGGAGCTTTTGGTAACGTTACTTGTCATTGCTCCTAATTTTTGTAGTTGTTGTTGAATGTTTTTATATGATGTTTTTAAAGGAAAATTAGTTATTACAGAACATTGGGAGTTTGGCAGGCGATTCATGTTACGTTTCTGCGTTTTAGAAATTCTTGGTGAAAAATCTGGTTTGGAAGGACAGATTCTAAGCAAAAATGCTTGAACAACAACTATTGACACTTCTGCCGCCGATGCTGAGCTTGGCTCGACTTCATGTTTTGGTAAAGCAGCCAACTTAAGATCCAGCGAGTGTAGGTTTTACGTGAGTACCTGCTGATGTCGGCCTAACCTCACGGATGCACCATAGTACACGAGTCAAAGCAGGTTAGGGGGTCAGAATATTCCCGCGGTAGGTATGCCTGTCGTAAGAGGCGACTAAAATACCAGATTCAAGGGGCTATGTAGCGCAACCCTTCAGGTTGCCAGCGCAATATATAGCTTCTCCAAACCCAATTGTCAACCTCGCCTATCGCGGCGAATCCTGTTTCACTAACAGACGAGGCTCTGGCGACCCCAAGCTCCTCATGTAACTTGGCGGTGGGGAGAGAGGGGATGGCCTGAAGGTTTAATGTGGCCACATAAATCGTTCCCGAGATGGCCGGGCTAGCAACTTAATGGTGCTGTGGTACCGGAGCGTACCGGATCTGTATCCGGCAAAGGACAATTACATCGATAACACTCCCCAAAGCCTTCGGGGAGCAACCTTATCGCTACAACAACAACAACAACAGTCAAAGCAGGTTTGACCAGCCCCCAAACGCTCGCCCACCTTGGTCCCAATCGATAATGTGAGTGAAAACACCATTCGCATTCGGATATCAACGACAGCCACCACGATGCTGCACGGGGCCTACCGCAAATGAGCAGAAACGGAGCATGCTCCGCAGGCTATCTGCTCCCAGAGGTACCACTTTAAATTTTTAATATGACGTTCGCAGCCGAAGCTTTTACCGGTTGAGTATCCACCTACTCCACACGGTGCCTGGAAAAAATAAAAACAAAAATAATAAAAAGAAAAACGAGATGGAGTAGGAGCCCCACCTCATATACACAGACACACAACCAATCACTCTAACCACCACTGCATACTCATTCAATAAACTAACAGACTTACATCTAAACCATTATCACAAATTACAACCTCATAATTATTTAAATCTCTAATGTCCGAGTACTCCGGACATCCACACAAAATATGCACCCACCTTTCACACAAAGCCCCACACACACAACCCTCCGTTTCGCTCAGGCCTCTCTTATGAAAAAATTCATTAAGAGAACCATGACCTGTTAGCATAAAACCCAGACTCAGATTAAATCTGAAATCTGGATTTTGTGCTACAAACGAAACATACCGAATGTACTCGAACGTTACCCTTCCATTACAACTGCAAGACCAACGTTCTTGCCATTTAGATATCTTGCCACATAGAACATCACGGTCAGTACACCATTAACGCAACCAAAACGGTATGCTTAACTGCCTTCTCAATCTGAAGCATGTTGCTCTCCGCATAACCTCCAAGTCAAGAGGAGGTGCCCCCATCAAAACCTGAATTTAAGATCCAGCAAGATGTGACTTTCGCTAATTCCAAATGTTAACTGAAAACTAAGCGACTTACCGGTGCCTCTTTGATCTCAGTAGCCATTTATTCCGTCCACTAGTAAA
This sequence comes from Eurosta solidaginis, assembly GCF_040869045.1. Taxonomy (NCBI): domain Eukaryota; kingdom Metazoa; phylum Arthropoda; class Insecta; order Diptera; family Tephritidae; genus Eurosta; species Eurosta solidaginis. The sequence goes on from NC_090321.1 coordinate 13,779,129, forward strand.
TCGCCGATTTGCGATATTTATTTATTAGGGTTGGAACAGCTTTATCATAGACCTCTTTGGCACCGAACTGGGTAGATTTAGCATTCTTTGAAGCGTGAGCTTGTTTTGAGTATTTTCAGGCTGCTGCTATGAGAGCTCCAGTGCTTATTTTCATTTTGGGTGCTACCGCTTGTGTCCGCGCTAGGCGCTTCTCCGGGGCCTGTTTTAAATGAGATATAAGTATTTATGGTCGCTGTATTAGGCATCCAACTCTACTGCTCGTCTAAAAGTATGGGCCTCTGCACTTTTATTGACATTTCCGGGACTTTCGATAACACAGCACATCAAGCTATCGAACATGCTATGATTGGCAAGGATATCAGCCCACTAATTATTCGCTGTGTACAATTTATGCCAGAGAAAAGAAAAATCAATCTGGAGCTGGGAGCGAAAACTGAGTCAATTGTGACCGCTGGGGGATTCTCTCAAGAGGGTGTACTCTCTCCTCTGTTGTAGACCCAAGTCATAGATCACCTCATTCAGTTACTGAAAACGAAAGGATTTGACACACAAGGGTATGCAGATGACTTAGTAATTGAGAGCCAAAATTTGCTCCCTTCAATTCTACCCTATTTTACATTTCCCATTGCTTAGATGATAGCCATAAATTTCATAAACTGTCAGCTTTGTTCACAATGAGTACTAAAGATGATGAGTGGACTGAGTGAGAATTTATGAAGGGATCAAGGAGTAAAAGTCAAATGAAGTGCGGCCACTTCAAAAATCGATGTAGTGGTAGACTTTAAAAAATAGATCTCTAAAAAGCGAGATAGCATTTCTAAATAACATTTTGTTCCAATCAAGTAGCTTGATTTTCATTGTAACCGGCAAGTACCTAGCTCGGGTGCCAACTTGTGTTTACTGTGTGATTTTCTATGTAAAAATATTAACCTGAAAAAACTTTCGGGTGACTGATCGACTTATGGCGGCTGCCGCGGTATGATGGTAGCGTGCTCAGCGTACCACATCAAATATCCTGGGTTCGCGACCCAGGCAAAGAGACGTCAAAATTTTAGAAGCAAGTTTTTTCAATTAGAAGAAAATTTTTCTAAGCGAGGTCGCCTTTCGGCAGTGTTTGGTCAGCGCTCCGAGTGTATTTCTGACATGAAAAGCTCTCAGTGAAAACTCATCTGCCTTGCAGATGCCGTTCGGGGTCGGCATAAAACGTGTGGGTTCCATCCAGTCAATTTGTAGGAAAAATTAAAAAGGACACGACGAAAATTGAAAGAGAAGCTGGGCCTAAAATCTCTTCGGAAGTTATGGCGCCATAAATTTTTTTTTGGACTGATCCATTTCACCCGTGGTCGAAACATGGTCATATCCAGTATAAGGTTCATGCACGATCCAAGAGCCTAACATCTACTCGGACCATTATCAAGCAACAAAAAACAGACGGAAAACTAGACGTCGATAGGCTGCAATCGCAACAGACCTGCGCAACTCGACTGTCACACCTGCAGTTGAAGCATATCTCTAAAGCACTTCGTACTGCCACAGAGGAAAAAATTGGTTACAGGCGACCACGGAAAAATAACTGGTACGATGAAGAATGCCACTTTGCAACCGCAATAAAAGACGCTGCCTACAGGACTACGTTAAAAATGAGCGCAACAAGAACAGTGTGTGAACGCTACCACGAGTTGAAAAGGGAAGCGAGACACCTTTTCAGGAAGAAAAAAGCAGAGGCAAAAAGTCGTGAGTGTGAGGAGCTTGGGCTGCTAGCCAACAGGAATAACACCTGCAAATTTTACCAAACAATTTGGTGAAAGGCGGAAGGTTCTAAGTCCGGGTTGGCGACGGCGAGTACCACAAAAAAGATTTAATTATGAGCTGTACTAGCTTAAAGCAGACATCATTATAGTCCAGCGAATTAAAACGCAGCGGCTATGAGATTGAAAGATGACGCTCCGGCTAAGAAAGTATATTTATCGGAACCCGTCTATTGAAGCAGAGGAGTGAGTGGCTCCACTCCGCTGAAAGGACCAGGTGGAATATGATTTAAATTCCATTGGTGTGACCTATTAACGCCAGATAGCAGAGTGCAGAAGCGCCTTGCTTGACGGCCTTAGCCGCTTAAACTATTAAGCGACAATTAAGTAAGTAAGTAAGACTAAAAAATTGTCTCTGCTGAAAGTTTCTGTTGTTATTGTTGTTGTAGCGATAAGGACACTCCCCGAAGGCCTTGGGTAGTGCTATCGATGTTGACGGTCCTTTGCCAGATGCAGATCTGGTACGTCCCACTTACAACCACCATTGAGGCACCAGCCCGACCATCTCGGGAACGATTTAGTATGACCACATGAAACCTTCAAGGCCATAACCGCCCTCCCCACTCCCCAGTTCCATGAGAAACTTGGGGTCGCCTGAGCTCCGGCTGTTAAAGTAACAGGATTCGCCAACATGTTGCCAAATAGAGGTAGATGGAATTGAAAATAAATGTGTTAGATCTACCACAATAGTAATAAAGTGGCCACACTGGACGCAACGCTTAAGTATTTCTATGGAGTGTTGCTGGCAGAAGAGAGAGTGAAATGTCTTATTTCTTCGGGTGGTGATCACACCTAACAACTCATTTTTGTAAGCAACAAAAGCAGTAACAAAAGAAACAAGGGCCATAATGCGTTGTTTCCGTGCATGAAAAATGCTCTTGAGTAACAACGAAAACACGCAAGATGATAAAGAATAGCTTGAGTTACTGAAACTGCTCTGCTTACAATCATTTTTAATTCTTGCATTCATTTACGCTTTGAAGAAATTGAAATTAAGAAAAAAAAACACTATTTTCTTCACTCGCATAACCCCGCCCATTCTTCTTCTTAAAATTTCTACTTATTTTTATTTTTGAAATTTTTTAATACCTCAACCAACAAAAACATTCAACAACGTTTTTTTTTTCAACTTTTTTCAGAGTTTTACAAAGCGCATGTGTATACCTCCTTGCCGCCCCTTCACTTCATTGCCACGTTGTGACACTTTTTGTAGGCAAATTAATAAATGAAATTAAAAGCGTTTCACATTTTTTCGCCATCTTAATATTACACCAGTTGTTTTTATTTTATGTACAGTTACTTTGACGTAAATACATAAGACGATACTTTCACTTTTAAGCGAATTAATGGACACCTTCAAATGAATGTATGAATGTATGTGTGAGTATTTATAATGAAAGTCCTTTTGCCATCACTTAAAATTTCAATTCAGTGTTTTTTCTTTTTTGTTGCAACGTTGCTGGGGTTTCCTTTTTGAACTTTTTTGCACCTTCTCTTCATATATACAGATTTTGTTGCCAGTAGCACCCATTAATTTTGCGCCTACACAATACTATACATATGCACACACATACAAACATGCATAGATACCCCATCACAACAATTTGTTTGGACTTTTATGTTTCTGAGACCACAACAGGCGGTGGAGGAGCTTTGTATCCGCTTTCCTATAAACCATACATACATATATGTATGTGAGGTTGAATGTGCATGTAATATGAGGTGTATAAATATGTATGAATGGAGACTACCAAGTTTTTCTTTTGCCTCTATTTATGGCATACTTTTAAGTAGGATTAATTTTGTTTTTAATTTTTTCACCTTCTTTAGTAATTTTCTTAACGAAGCAGACAAGCACACGAGCAGATATAGCATCCCAGCATTAGATAGTTTATGTATGTTAGACAATAAGGGGATGGGTACGCGCAGCTCGGTGTCGGTCTTGGTTCGAGAGTGGAGATCTCCGAGAGAGCGACAGCCTACCAACATTTTCCTTATATCGGGTCCATCTTGTGAAAAGCTCGTTAGTGCATGTGTATATAGTTAAATCGAATGAGGGCTTATCTCCCACAAAACTTCTTTACATTGTTCCCATCAGCAATGTTCCCTCAGTTTACTTGAGGGTTTCCACTTTGGTAAATTTCTACAAAAACTTCTTGCTTTTGCATTCGATTGCGTAAAGTGTAATTTTTTCATTATAGTGGTTATATTCTCCTTGGAACCGCACCCACCGTGTGGGAGAAGTTCACTCTCGGCAAGGTATGCCTGTCGTAAGACGAGTCCGAGTCTCGTACTCGCTGGGCTTCGAATCCATCACATAAAAACTATAACTAAGAAAAAAGAGGATACCGAACGTCGGATGAGATCCCTTTTACTGATAACTACCACGTTTTAATAACTACAATATGAGGGCATGTACCTAAAATATCTGAACGAATTCTTGAAGGGGGTAGATGCCGGGCAGAGTGATATCCTCGTGAGGCAACGGGGAACGAGACAAGTTGGGACGACACACGCAAGGTCATACGTCGTTTGCCGCAGTGACCATTAGGGGAAGAGCGCAATTCGGTGCCACGGTGTTGATTTTGTGGGAGGAAAGCGACTTCGCCGCCGTTCACGGCTCTGCAGGAGCTTCTCGCAGCTATTTGCATCAATGCGAGGTTCACGGCTCTGCAGCAACTTCTAGTCGCTATTTGCATTAATGCGAGGTTTTCCAACACTAAGTTTATTTACGCGTGCGTACTAAGAACTGATGCGGACAACGCCGATAAGAGCTCCTTGGACTTGCGCACTAAGTACTCATCACTATGCGCGGTGCTAGAAGATATACCATTAATGGCCCTAGGACATGAAAATCATATTTAGCGATTTTAATACCAGGGTAAGCAAGGAAGGGGTCTTCGGTCATATAATCGATATATGTAACTGCTCCCAACTGGTTGAGGTTGATTGATTACACTGCAGCTCGAAAATTGTTGTCTGCAATACTAAGTTTCAGCATGAAAAGATAGTACATCAGACTACTTGGCTCTCTCCTGATCGAAAAACATGAAACCAAACGATCACATCGTGATCGATGGCCTACATGTTCGCACTCTACGAGGTCTAAATACTTCAATGGACATTACCTTTTGGCAGCCAAGGTAAGCATACGCCTCTGTACAGCAAAAAAAAAAAATGCACGCAATGACCCAAGAAATGTTTTCTGTCGGGAAGCTGCTCACGAAATAGACAGCTGGTAACTATTGCCTTCGACATACACCATATGTAGTTTTCGATCGAGCTCGCAAAAATAACTGCTACCACGCGGAAAGCCGTGCTGCCTCAGAAAAAGTACGCTACGGGCGCGGGAGCGCATGGTAAATGCGAAGAGTTTTAGATGCGGCCTGACTGAAATAATGCCCACAATTCTACCAGAAGATCGATAAACGTTTTCTAGACCGTCACTGATTTCTGCAGAAATCAAAATAGCGACTTAGTATATAACGTACTAAGCGTTCTTCAGATATGGAACACTTTTCCTCCTGGCTAGTTAGCCAGAGAGATGACGACCTGATACCCTAATTCCTGACATCCTGAATATATAACCACACAACAGTCACGAAGTGAGGATGGCAATATCACGGCTAAGAAATAAAATATCCACCAGAAACTGCAGACTATTCTTCGGAGGCACAGATATGATAAAAAACATTAATAACTCCTGTACAAAATGTGAGCGGCCGAGCGCATGCCTGCAGATTGGAATTTATGGGTGCTCTTTCTGCTCAATCCACAAAAAAGGTGGTCGCACAAATCGCTTCAGTTACAGGCGTAGCAGCGCGTTTAATATGGCGTAAATAATCTAGCGTCAGCGAACTGATTGGGCCTTATCAATGTGACTTGAGACCTAGGAAACCTACTTTAGATCAGGCTAACACGGTACTGTAAACCCTTAAGAAGCCAAGAGAACCGACACGTACCATCTATTTGTCGACTTAGAAACAGCTTTTGATAGCTGAAAGTTTTTGACTGCATTCTGCAATGTCGGAATTTGTGTTCTGTGCAAATTTTTAACCAACACAGCAGCTGAATAAGTATTTGGAAACACCTCCCCAAGCCTTTCAAAACCAAAACGAGGTAGAGGCAAATAATTTCAGCAACATAATTTTTTAAAAGTCTTCTACCAGCAAAGCTTTTAGATATTCCCTCCCCCTTTCAGCGGTAATTAATCAAACAAGCATAAGATAAAATATGTTTTAAAGCGAATTTATATGTAAAAAAGTATATATTCATGAGTATATCTGTCCCGTACCCCCATCCCATAATCAAGTTTGATTAAATGCAAAGAAGAGCTGCCTTTAGCTTTTGTAGCTTTCTTTAATCTTCTCACGCATCGTACTGGACCTTAAAAAAAAGTGATCCAACACTCGCAAAAGCCGCCAAACTCAAAGTTTTTAATGTAAATAAACAAAACAAGGGTAAAACAAAAACAAAACTAAAAAATGCACGTAAATCCTTGATAAGTAAAAATGTGTGACAGAATGACATCAACTGTGGCCCCAGCCTTTTTCTATTTGGTCAAAATAGGCTTTATCAACCTGCGCGAAATTCATACGCAGTCTTCCTCGTTACTAATGGTCCTTTTCCTTAATTTTTCATTGTGTACATACTAGTTACATACAAACATAAACTTTAAAAGCAAGAACAGGTATTTACTAGGCTCATTCAGTTTCCTTTTTTTGTTCTTGTGGTTAATATTCAAAGTGAGCTGCCGTGTACCAAGCAACTGGCTTTGTCAGAGATTAAAAAGTTTCTGCTTAAATGGAGTTAGAGACGTTAAGAAAAATTGATGTCATTACAAGTCCATATACATTAGGGTGGGTCAAATTTATTGTTGAAAAGGCCCATCCACTTTCTGAATCTATGGGTCATACTGAGCAATAATGTCCATGGGACCATAGGTGTGAAATGAATTTCGAGCCTCCTTAATTTTGTTAGAAATTTGTATATCCCAATCCGAATCCGAATTTTATTTATTTTCATGTATTTTATTTGTGAGAGCCGCTATTCGGATTGGGTTTGCATGGTTTGCACCGCCTCACAAGCAACTCCCTTATATACTTTGAAGTTGTGAAAGGGGTAGGATCTGCGGTATACTGTACTGATCCGGAAATAAACAAATCCTACAAGCTTGCAGATCACTGTAGCGTTTTTCAAGCGGAAGTATTAGCCGTTACCAAAGCAGTAAAAACACTGAAAGAGAGTAGCTGAAACTGCATATGTGTTAACTTTTATATTGAAAGCCAAGCAGTAATTAAGGAATAATCTCGCATACCACAGCATCTAAAAATGTGTAAGCAATCCATGGAAAGAATCGGGACGGGGAAAAGCATACATCTAAATTGGTTCTCAGGGCATATGGGAAGAGATGGGAATGAAAAAGCGGAAGAGCTAGCTTAACAGGGCGCATACCTTGAAGTTTGCTCTGTAGACGTCCCAATTAGATTGGGCGAGATTAAGAGAAGGTGAGAGGTGCTCATGATCGACCAAGCGGGAGAGGTGTTGGTCCAAGCGCCGTACTGTGAAATGTCGAAGATACTTACACTTTAGACTAACAAAGTTGCTTCTATCATTAAAAAGAGAGTACTGTAGACTCATGACGGGTATTTTGACTGGACACTGTCTTCATCAAAAACCAGAACCTACTTTATAAAATAACTTCGTGCTCTTAGCAAATACTAGAAGTTCTTCAGGACCTTTGTCACTTGCTGCTTCTAGATCACTCTCAGCCTGGTCTGCTCGATCATTTCCTGCTGCAACCCGCGCTTCATACAGCTGCTATCACTAACGAGACCTTATTTAAGAGCATGTGACGCGATAAGGCGCATACAGTTAGAATACTCATCATAAGCCTGCAGTCCTGTCTTTTTAGTGATGAGAGTAACTTTGTTAGTCTAAGGTAGTAAAACACTTCCCTGCTTTTCCGGCCATGGGAAACTCTCGGCTTCACATGGCGAGCCCAGCGCACAACACTGGTACCGAATTTGAATTTCAGTCACAGGGCGGGTATATTCTAAACTCTCAACTAACTGGAGAGTACGTATGTGACGAATCTAGCCCTGGTTTGCATTCAAAATTTCATTAAATTTGTGAGTTCAAAGATGCTTTTAATTCTTCGGGTCTTACCTTTCTTTAATTTCGTGTTAAAAGCACGAAAACCATTAAAACTCAAATATACTAGACTAGACGAAATATGTATACTTAAGATTACTAATGAATTATATTGACCCCGCATACATCGCCATCATCAATCCGTTGGAAACATTTCATCAAATGTTGTTGTTTCTAAAATTTCATTTGCTATCATCAAAAATTTCTGTGATAATTCGCGCTCCAATCCGGGAATTATTTCCTTCAAATAGAGTTCTTGATTTTCATTTATAATTCGATTGCCAACTTCGCCAAGTACTTTATCGCCATTAAATAAATTATTTAGACGTAATTTGAATTGACGTGCATTAATACGAATGGGCATTTTGGTGAATTTCACATATTCAACACCGTCTCTGAGATATCTCGTGCCACGCATCTTCACATTAGCTTTCGCATTCTCTGCAAGTGAAAGTAAATACAGTCAGACAAATTGGTAAAAATAAAAGAAAAATTGCTAACTGGGCGCTCATCTGTTGACTTACCGAAATTGCCCTCCATAGTGCCCTTGCCCTGAATGTCCAACAACAATATGTTAAGACGCATCATATATTTGCCGGTGAACTCGATTTTTGGCAAAGTCAGCGAAACGTCATATGAAATGTCACTGGCATTGGCACTGAAAATAAGACGGCGCACATTAATAGTTGAAACACTTCAGTTTAGTTAAAAAAATTATTACTAAATGCCGTTGCAACTACTATCTACACACTGAACGAAATGGTGCTAGTAAAATCAACAAATCGGTTCTGTTGTTCTTGACTTAACGGAGATTCGGTGAAATTTATCGAATTATGGTTAATTCGACCGAGTTCTTTGTCAAGCGAACAACTTAGTTTAGTCATTTCAACAGAAGAGAAATTGTCGCTCTTAAGTTAACAAAATTCTGTAAAATTGACAGATTCCTAATCAATCTAACTGATTTTTTTGTTAACACAACTGATCTCACTGGTCATTTCAACAGCGATCAACAGTCAATACATGAGCAAATTTCAAAGAGAATTTTACGCTCACTGCGCTCTCTACTTTGTACTTATGTATGCTGTGTACTATATGTATGCACATATTTACATATGTATATGGCGGACGCCGTGGTGTGATGGTAGCGTGCTCCGCCTACCACACCGAAGACCCTGGGTTCACACCCCGGGCAAAGCAACATACAAATTTTAGAAATAAGGTTTTTCAATTAGAAGAAAATTTTCCTAAGCGGGGTCTATTTCTGCCATGAAAAGATCTCAGTGTAAACTCATCTGCCTTGCAAATGCCGCAACATAGGTACTTTCGTACAAAGCTGTCGCAACAACATTTTTTTGTTCATTTGACTACCAAAAAGGGTCAATTACGAATCAACGTTTGTGCGCAGTTGATTCAACATCTTGTTGCGATGGATAAAAATTGACAGAAATTTGGGTTGAATTTACCAGTATTTTTCTTTCAGTGCACTTACCTCAGTTTATCGATGCGAAAGTTGCTACCTCCGTAGGCCATTATCTCGGAGAATACAGCTTGAAACTGTCTACTATTGCCAATTTCAATGTTATCCAAATAGAGTGGCTCCAAGGCGGGCGTTTGGTAGCCTTCGCCCAGGTCTCCAGTAGCTAGTTTTGGCTTTAATTTGTACACGGCATCAATGATGCATTTCTCAAGTTGTGGATCATTGCGACGACATGGTGTAATTGTGGAAGCTACGAAAAAAGAGGATAAATATTAGTTACATTACATTGACTTGCTTGAGAAGACCTGCGACTCCGGCCTGCTCGTTCTTAACGCACTCTGTGTTTCAATGTGTGGGTAAAAATATTTTCTATGTGAGAAGAGTAAAAGCTTACTGGTACAGAATTTCTGGTCGAAACTCCGCTATCTTAGTATATGTAAGTTCAATACACTCTCAGCTGAAATCGTTTTTATACTCAACAAGTAAAGAAGGCTAAGTTCGGGTGTAACCGAACATTACATACTCAGCTGAGAGCTTAGCGCGTTGGTTTCGTAGATGGTTCATAAGTGGTTTTTAATTCCATATCACATAGGTTTGGGAAATATCGACCTAATTGTAGACCAATGGTGACGTTTTTTGGAACAATTTTCCTTCATCCTTTGTCAAATAAGGGAAAATCACCATGTCGGAAAATGAACATAGGGTAACCCTGGAATGTGTTTGTATGACATGGATATCAAATGAAAAGTATTAAAAAAAAGAGTATTTTAAAAGGGAGTGGGTCTTAGTTCTATGGGTGGACGCCTTTTCGAGATATCGCCATAAAGGTGGACCAGTGGCGACTCTAGAATTTGTTTGTACGATATGGGTATCAAATGAAAGGTGTTAATGAGTATTTTAAAAGGGCGCGGGCTTTAGTTCCATTGGATGTACGCCTTTTCGATATATCGCCATAAAAGTGGACCAGGGGTGACTCTAGAATGTGTTTGTACAATATGGGTATCAAACGAAAGGTGTTAATGAGTATTTTAAAAGGGAGTGGGCCTTAGTTCTATGGGTGGACGCCTTTTCGAGATATCGCCATAAAGGTGGACCAGTGGCGACTCTAGAATTTGTTTGTACGATATGGGTATCAAATTAAAGGTATTAATGAGGGTTTTAAAAGGGAGTGGCTCTTGTTGTATATGTGGAAGCCGTTTTCGAGATATCGGCCAAAATGTGGACCAGGGTGACCCAGAATATCATCTGTAGGGTATCACTAATTTATTTATATATGTAATACAACGAACAGTATTCCTGCCATGATTCCAAGGGCTTTTGATTTCGCTCTGCAGAACTTTTTCATTTTCTTCTACTTAATATGGTAGGTGTCACACCCATTTTACAAAGTTGTTTCTAAAGTTATATTTTGCGTCAAAAAACAAATCCAATCACCATGTTTCATCCCTTTTTTCGTATTTGGTATAGAATAATGGCATTTTTTTATTTTTTGATTTTTTCGATATCGAAAAAGTGGGCGTAGTCATAGTCGGACTTCGCACATTTTCAATACCAAGATAAAGTGGGTGCAGATAATTACGTCAACTAAGTTTAGTAAAGATATATCGATTTTTCCTCAAGTCATCGTGTTAACGGCCGAGCGGAAGGACAGACGGTCGATTGTTTATAAAAACTGGGCGTTGCTTCAACCGATTTCGCCCATTTTTACAGAAAACAGTTATCGTTATAGAAGCGATACGCTTACCAAATTTCACAAGGATTGGTAAATTTTTGTTCGACTTATGGCATTAAAAGTATTCTAGATAAATTAAATGAAAAGGGCGGAGCCACGCCTATTTTGAAATTTTCTTTTATTTTTGTATTTTGTTGCACCATATTATTACTGGAGTCGAATGTTGACATAATTTACTTTTATTCTGTAAAGATATTAAATTTTTTGTTAAAATTTTACTTTCATTTTTATTTTTAAGTGGGCGTGTTCGTCATCCGATTTTGCTAATTGTTGTTTAGAACACATATAGTAACAGGAGTAACATTTCTACCAAATTGCATAATGATATCTTCAAATTACAGCTTGCAAAACTTTTAAATTACCTTCTTTTAAAAGTGGGCGGTGCCACGCCCATTGTCCAAAAATTTACTAATTTTCTATTCTGCGTCATAAGGTCAACCCACCTACCAAGTTTTATCGCTTTATCCGTCTTTGGTAATGAATTATCGCACTTTTTCGGTTTTTCGAAACTGTTCGATATCGAAAAAGTGGGCGTGGTTATAGTCCGATTTCGTTCATTTTAATGAGATGAGTGCCTAGAAACTTACATACCAAATTTCATTAACAATTGTTTTTGTTTTTATCGGCCTATTGATAAATGATTCAAGGTTCGATTCGAGCTAAAGGCCAGAACAATAATTTTTTTCTAATGATAATTATCGTTATTTTTTAATTTTTCTAAATTTGAAAAATTGTATTTTGTTTTTGGAATATTAAGTAGAAAATTTTTCAGACAACCTGCCATAGCTGCCCAGATAGAACCATTTCGAAGGGTGCTAAGCCTTCATCATCAGTACGCTTTAGGCACGATGCGCTAACCATTTAGCTATACAGCGGTGGTTTGTTTGACTGGCAAATTTGCTACTTCTATTCCTTTTACCAACTATATTAAATAACAATAATTATCATTAGAAAAAAATTATTGTTCTGGCCTTGAGCTCGAACCGAACCTTGAATCAAATTTCATTAAGATACCTCAAAATTTACTCAAATTATCGTGTTTACGGACGGACGGACGGACAGACAGACGGACGGCTAAATGAATTTCTTTTTTCGCCCAGATCATTTTGATATATAGAAGTCTATATCTATCTCGATTAGTTTATGCCGTTACGAGGTACCGTTATGCGAACAAAATTAATATACTCTGGGAGCTCTGCTCAGCTGAGTATAAACAAAAAACGAGATCTCTAAGCCATGTTCGCTCATCCGTCTGTCTTTTAACACATAACTTTGAAGTAAGTTTATGAAATATGTGGTTTCCTTGGCATTCATCGCAAATTTAAAATTAGCCAAAGTTTGGAAAATTTTGTGAAAAGTGGCGGGGCACCACCCACTATTGAGAAAATCTCTTTCACCAATATAATTGGCGATAAATCAATGTGCCTTAGAAAAATTTATGAATTCCATTAATAACCATCATCATAATCATTAATTGGCGCTTAGCCTCGTAGGCGACTCGGTCGAAGCCTAACAAGCCATAACAGCCATTCCTGTTTCCCCGATAACTTACGCCAACTGGGAGGCACCAACGGAGATCATGCCCTCCTGCAACTGCCTCTTCTTACTCAGTGAAGAACTTCTCTTACTCCGTTGCGGTACCATAGAAATATTTTGTGAGCGAGAGCGTGTTCATCTACTCGCATAGTATGACCTAGCAAGCGTTGCCTCTGGGCTTTTGTTCATTGCACTTTGTTCATATCTCAGTAGAACTCATACAGCCTATCTTTATTCCTCCTTCGGCACTAGCCGTCGGCATCATGGACCGAAACATAAATCGTTCAGAGAACTATTCTCTCAGTTTATTAAAAGGCCATTCCATTGTCTCCCGACACCATCTATGAATCCTAGCCATGCATCAGTATAAGTATATATAATGAGCGGCTTTTATATATCGTGAGTTTTGTTCGTCGGTAGAAGACTTTAATTTTCAATTTCCTACACAATCAAAAGTCCAATTGTTGGAAGTAGCTATTGATTTCTAGGTGGACATTGTTTTAGCTGTTAATGCTGGCTCACAGATAAACGAATTCCTGCGTAGTTTCAAGTTTTCATTCGTCAACAGTGACGTAGCTGCCACGGCGCGAATGTACCCGACAGTGAGTACTTCGTCTTGTCCTCGTTTACCGCGAAGAGTACTACGTCCAGTAAGGGCAATGAACGGAAACCTTGATAGGAAAAAATGTTTCAAGTTCAAGGTTCAAAATACACCACTGTGCAGCTCCTAAAGTTATGCTACTCACATCACGGCTACTTTTTGCAAATCAAGTTCCGCCTAACCAAGAATGGAGTTTGTTTTGGTTACAAAGTGTAGAACACTTAAGTAGTTTTTTATTAGTTTTAAGGTGTGGATTCTATGTATGTAACTTCTTATTTAAATAAGCATAAAGATGTATGTACGTTTGTAAATTTGTTATTACCTATCAGTATTTGCCACTAAATATTTAATTTTAATTTATTTTTTGGACTTGCCAATTATTGTTTGTCGATGACATTCTCTATTTGGCCATCATTAAATATATGTACGAATGTACTGTATGTAAATATGTGCTGACTATTCTATGGTAGCTCATTAATATTCTGTAGACCCCATTCGATTTTTACGAATTGCGATTTTAAATTTGTTTATGAAAAAACCGCAAGTGATTTTGAAATTGTCCGAAGTAAAAACTATAAATAACAAGTAAGGAAGTCTAAGCTCGGATTGCATACAAAAATAAATGCCTATCGCGATTCGTTTTAGCGAAGATTTAGGCATAGCTTCTGTTAGAATTCACTCGGTGTTCCTCTTTAATTTTCCCTACAAATTGGCGGGACTTTACCTACATATTTTATTTCGACTCCGGTAAATGCAAGGCAGATGAATTTTCACTGAGAAGCTCTTCATGGATGAAAAACAGAAGAACTTTTGATGTATATTGGAACGATTTTCCGTCATCCCTTGTCAAATTTGGTTTCGAGACAAACCGGTTTCGGCGTTGTATGCCATCATCAAGAACTTTTATCTAATTGGTTTTTCTAAATATTTGAATTTGCTTTGCCTGGGACTTGAATCCAGAACCTTCGTTGTGGTTAGGCAGAGCACGCGGCGGCCAGCAATGCTTGGGTGGAACCGAACATGATATACCCTGCTGCGGGGTCGCTATAGAAAAATTTTTAGACAATTACGCAAAGCGACAGTTTCGCCGTACAGGTCTTAGTCTGAGTTATATGTATTTGAAGTAATCAATCAAATGCAGCGACTGCCTCAGAACAACCTACGACTGAACCAATTAAGAACTCGTTATAAAGGTCTGCAAATGGAGGTAATTGCCATTTCGGAGGACAGCACAATGTTAAGCGTATTAGGTGAAAGCACTTCAAGGGGACAAAATTGGGACTAGTACCGTTTTTTAATGCGATAGTTTTGCACCAGTTCACTGCGGGGTCTCGCATATTAAGTAGAAATTGAACCACAGCGGGTTGGGGGGCTAGAATATACCCGCGGTAGGTATGCCTGTCGTAAGAGGAAACTAAAATACCAAACACATTCAGGGCGTGGTGTAGCGCAATCCTTTCAAGGAGTTGCCAGCGCAATATCTAGCTTCTCCTTCACCCAATTGTCCACCTCACCTATCCGTGGCAAATCCTGTTTCATCAACAGCCGAGGCTCGGGCGACCCCGAACTCCTCATTAATCTAGGGGGTGGGACGGCGGGATGGCCTAGAAGGTCACATGTGGTCATAGCAAATCGTTCCCGAGATGGTCGGGCTTGGTACCGGAACGTACCGAATCTGAATCCGGCAAAGGACAATCAACATCGATAACACTCCCCAAGGCCTTCGGGGAGTGTCCTTATCGCTACAACAACAAGAACAAGTAGAAATTGAGCTTATTTACGCTATCACTATGGATGGGGATACTACAAATTTTATTGAAGTTAGATCCCATCAGAAGATTTGCCTATATTTTCGGCAGACCGCCGGCTATCCAATACCGGCTTACCGTGCAATAGGTAGTGTTTGGGCAGCGTTTTCTAGCTCGTCTATCTGTACAGGAGCAGGTGGTCAGCGGAACTACAAATTTCAAAAGAGCGCAAAGCGAGTTGCCAAGCAAAACGAACTCGGTAGACGTCCCTTTTCTCCGTCACCCCTTCTTCGTCAAGTAGCGAGTTTCAGCAAGACAACTTTTTGTGTCTAAACGCAGTCGTAACCTATTATATTGATTTAAGCGTTCTGTAAGGAAGATTCAATGGTTTCGCAAATATTTGACTTCATTGAAAAATTTGATATCGAAATGTAGACGTGGTTATCATCCAATTTCAGCAAATATATTCTGTTTTAGTAGTACGCATACAAGATTTCAATAAAATATCTCTGCAGCCTTAGTAGAAATCGCCCCTCACTATAGCAGGCAACTTGTCGTTGATATGAGAGCTTAGCGCCCAACTATGAGGCTGTGCGACATTCCAGTGACCAAACGTTGCCAAACTCCTAATACAGGGTGTTATGCGGACCGTGTCTATTGAAAGATTTGCAGCTAAGAAGTAGTCTCGGTGTATTTGAACAGAACCTTCCCCCTACTGGGAAGTCTCAAGAAGTAACGATGGCCTTACCACAGCAAGGGACGCTGCTCTGATGGACGATTTTTCATCCACATTTTTAACATTAGACCACTGAGCCCAGATTATTCGGAATGTGGTCGTACGACCAATACGAACTCTAAAAGCTTCAAAATAAAGGACTCATTCCAAGGAAAAGGTGATGATGCCGAAGGCTGGAGAAGGAATAATTAGATCCTAAAGGCTTCCAGATCACTGCAGTGTCTTTCAGGCGGAAACGGTAGCGGTGAAGAGAGCAGCAGAAACTCTGTCGCACGCGTGCCTAAGCTGCAATCGCGACAATATATATAAGCTCATGATGGGCACCAACTTGACACTGTCTTCTGGAGTCACATGAATATTAATTAGGCCTCGTCAGCAACAGCAGATTCAGGAAGTGTGGGCTGCATGAAGTAACGGTTGAGCATGTGTTGTGTTTGTGTCCTGCGTCTGCGAGGTCAAAGCTACGCTACTAAAGGCGGCAGAGTTGCCAGATCTCGAAGCAGCTATGAAGCTAGGTCCTGCAAAGATTCTAGTAATTGCCAAGAGAACGGTACCTACTTGGGAGTTTTACGTCTGGTCGTCAAACAAAGTTTTCTAACACTATGGGTAGATGCAGTCCATGTGAGGTCTTTATTGATCCACCAGTTCAATCTAACCTAATTGTTCGAACCAACTGCGCCCATTTTCACATGAAACAGTTATCGTCATGAATACTTATAAACTATGTAGTACCAAATTGTATTGGGATTAATCGATCTTTGTACGATTTATGTCATTAAAAGTATTATAGATAGATTCACTAAAAAAAATCATCATTGTATATTATTTCTAATTGCTGTTTTTTATGTACGGGCCCCTTTTTCGCTCTTATTTGGAAACCAAATCTATAAACAAAGTTTTGGTTGTAAAGATGGAAATTCGCGCTATTAGCGAGCTTTGGGCAATTTTGGTCATAGAGCTTTTGTTTAGCTATATTTTATTAAAATAATTGTTAAAAATAAACGATTGTGAGCACACAAAGAAATCTATTTGTACTATGGCACTATTGTGAATATTTGCACTGCATTACCGGCAGTTGCTACTATACGCTAGATGGCAGCGCATCTGTATGTTTTAATTGATTTATAGAACAGCTGATTTCTGTTGATATTTGATAAGAGACTTTTATATTGGTTGCGCAAGATGCGCACGGGTCCGGCTCGTTGTTTTAATTCACGTACTTTGCTCTACAGTAAAATATGCATAATTTTGTCATTAAAACTTCTTGTTAAGGTTAGACTTAAAAAAAATTCAAAAAAAAGGTCAGTCCAAGATTTTATCACTTTATCGGTCTTTGTTAATAAACTATCACATTTTTTTAATATTTCGTAATCTCCGATAGGAAGAAGGCTGTTCCTGTTCGTATGGAAAATTTCGTTCAAGTACAACTGGGTATACAAATACTTATAGTGGTACACTCACGTAATTTTCCGAAGCACGTTTGGCCGCTTAACACCAGAAGTAAAAAACAATATTTAAACATTTTGATTTTTTTTTTCTCTTCGAATTTCCCACAGCTCAGCTTCCGCTTCGAGTAAATTTTCAATAATGCACTAATTGCGTACACACCCCCAATAAAAATTTCACTTCACTTTACACAACATTCACTACAGCCGAGTGCTTCTGCTCTTCTAGACTACGTTTCTTCGAATTTGGTTTCACTCTGATGATCGTTCAGCAATAACTAAGAATCGGCTCTAAATGTAAGTCAGTTTTTATTCAAATTTAGCTTCAAAAAGTGATGACACTTGTAGGCACTTAAGTATGCATAGCTGTTGCGTTAAGAGCCACCACCACCAACAACAACAACAAAAGCTATGTAAGAAGTCTCAAAACTGCGCTCCAACCCAGACCCCGAAATTTCTTAAAACTTATTATTATTTAACAGTAAATTTTTGATCGTCGCATTATTTCCCAACAAACACTGAAAACAAAAATCTCAAATGTTTGAGAAGAACATTGATTCTCAGTTTGATATTCAACATTATTTATCATTTGAAATAAAATATTTTCTCGACTTTTTCTCAAACGTCGATATTCGACTTGAGAATAATTTGAGACATACTTGAAAATATTTTTCTCTCAAATGTTTGAGAAAACATTAGTTCTCAGTTTGATATTCAGCATGATTATTCATTTGAAGCTAAATATTCTCTCAACTTTTTCTCAAACGTTGTTCTTCAACTTGAGAATGGTTTGATATATACTTGCATTTCGTTCCATTCTGGTTGAAAACCATCGATATCATGGAATGTCTAAATTTTAAAGTACATAATAGGTGTTAATGAAACCCAAAAATAAAATAAAACAGTACAACATGCTTATTTTACATCAATACTATCGACACTGTCGTCGATAGTGCCGTTGATAATTCGTCGATCTCTAATTGGGATACTTTAGCTAGAATTGTAAGCAAACGATTTTATTGAGTGAAGTTGGACATAAAGTGAAAAAATAAGGAAGTATTTATACATTTTATAAAAATTAGTGATATTGTATTACATTATGCATAAATCTAAACGAATTAAAAGTGAAGTGAGGCAAATAATAAATTTGCTTACCGAAAGTGGTACAACAGTGGATTCCATTTCGTTCCACTTTATTCTCGTTTGAGAAAAAGTTAAGAATCCAAAATTTCTCAATTTGAAAATAAAGAAAAATTCCATATTAAAAATGTGCCTTTTAGCTTAGAATGCTATCAACGGTTATTTGAAATGCATTAGAAAACTAACGTTTGAAATGTGAGAAATGAGAATTGACAAAAATGTTTATTGGGTTGTTTGCTTACATTTGTCTGTGTGTGTGCATACTCGGTGTAGCATATACATATATGCAATGGTAACACTTAAGTTTAGTAAATTTTGAAAGCTCAGCAGCTTAAATGTAAAGCTTATATTCGATTTTTCACCAACAATGTGTTGCACTCACATTCTGATAATGAATTCAGCAGATCTGTGGCGCTTAAAGTCGTATTGATTCATGAATTAAATATTTTCAAACAATCTTCTTAGCAATATAGGTAATTCAATATTTAGTTTCTTACAAATGATTGCTTTCCAAAAGGTAATACCAAAAGATTTCTGAGCCTACCAATTAAGGATTTGATGTGAAAATGTGCACTTTTCAAATTATAAACGTGAGTTGTATACAATATTAAAAACCAATTCCATAGTTATTACCTGCCACCAACTGTTGAGGTAAGAGTAGTACTTATGTGAATAAAGGCAATAAAAATGTAACACGTAATCATCAAAAAATCCGTGAAAAGCCACACAAAACTTTGTAAATTGCTATCATTCAAAACCTTGACTGCGAACTCATTACAGAGAGATACCTAGAAGAACACGGCCGAAGGTGGTCTTCAAATTGTGTGTTAACTTTGTTGCTGATCAACATGCATTTATTTCTAACCAAATAATCTTCTTGCAACAAGTACAAAAAAACTCTAAGGAGATTTAATATTTAGGCAAGTTCATCAAATTTACACAAATTACTTTAGCCAAAACGCATAAAACAAAGTGCAAGTGGTGAAAGTCAGAACAGTAGGCAGTCATTCATCTAATTAAGTTTTTGAACAACCATAAAATTTGAACATTTTCTCTGTACGTATGTATGTGCTAAAAGTCCAAGGCATAAATGAAACATGAAAACATAGAATGTATATACATATGTATATTAACCTGGGTCGATTTGTATGGAGGAAAGCTAACCGATATCGCGCCATCGATTTTTCGATAGGATTTGGGTTCAGGAAAAAAAGTTCAACTACGCATACCAAAAAAAATAATTTTCGTGTCTACGAAAAAAAATGACGAAAGGGTCAATTTTTCGACCAAAGCACTCCCCAAAACCAAAAAAAAAAAATTTTTTCAAGAAACTGTTATCGCCAACGCTTTTACAACAAAACCCAAAAAAAATTCTTTTTTTCAAAAAACTGTTATCGCCAACATTTTTACAACAAAACCCAAAAAAAATTTTTTTTTTTTTCAAAAAACTGTTATCGCCAACGGTTTTACAACAAAACCTAAAAATATTTTTTTTTTTTTCAAAAAACTGTTATCGCCAACGTTTTTACAACAAAACCCAAAAATATTTTTTTTTTTAAAAAAACTGTTATCGCCAACGTTTTTACAACAAAACCCAAAAAAATTTTTTTTTATTTTTTCAAAAAACTGTTATCGCCAACCTTTTTACAACAAAACCCAAAAAAAAATTATTTTTTTTTTTTTTTCAAAAAACTGTTATCGCCAACATTTTTACAACAAAACCCAAAAAAAAAATATCTTTTTCAAAAAAATGATATCGCCAACGCTTTTACAACAAAACCCAAAAATATTTTTTTTTTTTTCAAAAAACTGTTATCGCCAACGTTTTTACAACAAAACCCAAAAAATATTTTTTTTTTTTTCAAAAAACTTATCGCCAACGTTTTTACAACAAAGCCCAAAAATATTTTTTTTCAAAAAACTGTTATCGCCAACGTTTTTACAACAAAACTCAAAAAATATTTTTTTTTTCAAAAAACTGTTATTGCCAACGTTTTTACCACAAAACCCAAAAAATATACATATATATATTTATTTTTTTTTCAAAAAACTGTTATCGCCAACGTTTTTACATCAAAACCCAAAAAATATTTTATTTTTTTTTTTTCAAAAAACTGTTATCGCCAACGTTTTTACAACAAAACTCAAAAAAAATATATATATATTTTTTTTTTTTTTGCAAAGAACTGTTATCGCCAACGTTTTTACAACAGTTTTTTGAAAAAAAAAAAATATTTTTTGGGTTTTGGGAGTGTTTTGGTCGAAAAATTTATCCTTTCGCCTTTTTTTTCGCAGGCTCGAATATCATTTTTTTGGGTATGCATAGTGGAACTTTTTTTCCTGAGCCCAAATCCTATCGAAAAATCGATGGCGCGATATCGGTTAAAAAAGCGATCCACCCTAATGTATATAAAGCAGATACTGCGTAGAGCTTAAGGGGGATGATTTGCGTTAAGGTCAGCTTATCAAATCAAATTTTATTACATGTTGCGATTTGGCTCAATCTGAAATTTAAAGATGTACACCTTGTCATGTATAGAGTTTAAAATAAATTTCAGTTTTATTACAGCAGCAATAACATTAACGGTTATAGTATGTACATAAGTAAATATATCTTTTACATGCTTATATTATAAAGCATATACATCCCTTGGAAAAAAAATAGTTTAAAAGAAGTTGACACTAATAAAAACAAAGAAAGAAAACATACAGACATCTATTTAGTATACTAGATTTAGATACGAGGGTTGCTATTTATATTTTGAGCCTTGCCAACAATAATTGTTTGCCGGCGTCATCTGACGTTTTCAATTGAAAGTTTGACGTTTTTAAGCATAACCTTCTTCAGAAAATTTTGACATTTGAGCACAAATTGTGTTGTTAACAGTAACTTAAAAATTGTATCTCAGCGAAAAAGTGGAATTAACTCGTGAAAATTTTCGCGCGATGATTTTTTTCGACTTTCGAAGTGGATTATCAAGACGGGAGTTCTTTGAACAACTTACTTCCACTTTTGGTGATGAAGCGCCATCCTTTGCCACTGGTATAACGAATTCCATCGTGGCGGCCGTTCGCTCAGGGACGAAAGTCGTGAAGGTCGCCTAAATCAGTTGTTGTACACAAAACATTGACGCTGTGCGCGAACTTATATTGCAAGATTGTCATACGACTTATCGTGAGATTGTGGCATCCCTGGGCATTAGTATGACGAGCATCAATAAGATATGGCATGAACATTTAGCTGTGAAAGAAATTTGTTCGCGTTGGATCCCAAAGAAAGAAATGCTCAAGAAATACAATCGCGGTGCATCAAAAGATGTATATAACATCTACACTGGTGACGAATCTTGGATATATGCGTATGATGCCGAAACAAAACAGCAATCCTCTGTATGGGTCTTCCAAGATGAGCCAAATTCTACAAAAGTGATTCGTGCGCGAAGCACTTCGAAGCAAATGATCGCCTGTTTCTTCGGAATTACTGAACATGGCTACCGTGTTGTTGTAGTGCTTAGTGAAATACGGAAGAAGCGGCAACGAAGGATCATTCTTCATCATGACAATTCCAGCTTTCACACATCGGCTGAAACAAGCGTCTATTTGACTGGCCAAAACGTCGAATGAATAAGTCACCCTCCGTACAGCCCTGATTTGGCGCCAAATGACTTCTTTTTTATTTCCGCAAATCAAGAATAAATAGCGCGGCTAACGTTTTTCGGCGCCTGAAGAAGCCTTGATGCATTCAAAACCCATGTTTTGGAGATACCTCAATCGGAGTGGAAAAAGTGCCACGAAAATTGGTTTGAACGCATGCAAAAGTGTATTCATTACCATGGAGAATACTTCGAAAAACAATAAAGCCATTTTCGATAATAAATTACTGTCTTTTCATTATTAGGCTCAAAATATAAATAGCAACCCTCGTAATAACTTAGATCTATACATTTATAAGATTTGACAATCAATGGCATCAATTTTTAAAGCCTGAACTTTTCTATACCTTATTTTTTTTTTTTTTTGGAAGGGGGGATCGAATCTTCCAATTACAGTACTAGAAATAAATCTCAAATCGCCAAGTTAAAAAAAGTATAAGGGTATTATTATACTTGCAACATTTAGACATATCAAAGCTGATGTTGAATATTTGTAATATGCACTTGTTAATATTGTAAAGTAAAAAATATAAATACTATTGTTAAGCAGTAAAATAAAATGACTGCTTTTTTATTCACTTTTTCATAGCATAGCTTGACTTACACTGCTTTTATGCTTTGAAATCATTCTTACAGTAGAATTTTATTATAATGCTATTTCAGTGTTAAAATATAACATTTCTATGTTTAACCAATTTTCAGAGAATAAAAGCAGTATTATTTATTTTATGCTGTTTCTTGCCTGCCAAAAATGATTTAGTGCTTTTTTGGTTGGGGAAAATCAGGATATTCGAAATATAAAACAAATTTACATCTTGTTTTATCTTTAAATTTTTAAATTGGCATAAAAAAATTCCTAAAAGGCAGTAACTGTTTTTTTGCTATGGACGGCAGTATAGTATTTTGAAATGCCAGCTGATTATTTCTTCAAAATAAGCGATACCATTTGCATGACGATGATATGTTTGTGTGAATTCGAAATGTTTGTATAACATGAGCGCAAATCATGAAATGATTTATTTTTTATTTGACGAACGCCCGCGTCGTTTTTTACTTGGTGCCATGCCTGTGGCTTTGGCCTCATCATTATCATCTATTTCTTTAAGTGTACGCTTTTTGGCTTTCTTATTAATTTTTGCTAAATTTTTAAATAATTGTGATGCCGATTCCTGATTGCTTTCATGTTCTAAGAATTCAACGTTTTCGGGTGTTGGAGACGAGCGCCCTTCGCTATCGACCTCATCATCATTTAGCTGCTGATGCCTTAACTTTTTACTTGCACGACGGCTGGTTGTAGCAATTGTTGGTGAATCTCTGTTTTCAGCATGATCGCCGTCATCATCATTATCACAACTGCGTAGTTTGCGTTTCGTACTTTTCTGTGTATTTTTTGCCTTTTTCGAACTTTTTTTTGTCACCGATTTAGTACTTGCCTCGGATTTTGTTTCTTCGCCTTCGTTTTCATCATCATACTCTTCAATATTTGTCTCGTCACTGTCAGCTTCTTGCTGCTCATCCTCATCATGACTTCGAACGTTACGTTTGCGTATCTTATTTTTTTTACCACTTGGCTCAGCAGCCGTTTCTTCTTCCATGCGTTCGAGTAGTTCATTTTCAGTTGTTTCTTGCTGTACACTTCCTATGCTGGGGTCTACCGAAATTTCACTACTAT